>NC_136068.1:48739926-49415283 GCF_964261635.1 Lissotriton helveticus | reverse complement strand
TTGGCTTCAGCAACTGAGTTACACGGGTGAACACTTTGCTTTAGAAGAAACTGTGTTTTACAAGATTAGAGAAAAGCTGTCATGTGCCTTTTGGGATATGCCATCCACTTAGATGATGTGGTGATACACCCGAGTTTAACCCCTTCCGTGCTCATGACGAGCTGAGCTCGTCATGAGTTGCGCCGCTCGCATGCTCATGACGAGCTCAGCTTGTCATGTAACGCGGCTTTTGTAAAAAAAGCCGCACAGCGCGAAAATCGCGGCCGCACGCATGCGGTTAAGACTAAGGTCCCTTCTCTGTTCTTTGGCCTTTGAGGATTAAGCAGATTTTAAAGAATGTTATGTTGCTGAAGAAGAGCCAAGTATGGAAGAAGTGCAAGCATGTTTACAATCTCTTGAGAATGGATACATGGCAGGTTGATTGCCTGTTTGCTTTGTATTGGGTTGGTGAGTTTCCCATGATTCTGTATTCCTCTTTTGGTTCAACCCATCTCCTGTGTTTGTAAACATGTGGAGTATACTGCCATTTGTCATGTGAAGGTACTGTGCTTTGTATATGGGGTCTGCCATGGCATGTTTTGTGTTGTTATAGAGAATACATTACATTTAAATGTTGTCTTGCTATGATTCCAACTCCCTCAATGTAAATGTATGTGTCTTGTAAAGCACACTGCTTCCCTGAGGCGTCGTGGCGCTGTAGACCGCTGGGGAACCCGTCCTGGCTTTCCCTGTGAGATGGTCCCTATTGGGTATCTCCAAGGTGAAACCAGGCATCCCCGGCGAATGTGAGGGGCCGTTGTAGAGATGAGGCAAGCTAATGCCCAGAGTTGCTGAGTGTGATCCCTGGTTAGAGAAGGCACCGAGGCGAGAATTATCGAGTCCGCTGACCCTGGTCCACGACCCTGCCGCGTCGGGAATTGAACCCTGGTCCCGGGCCGTTCTCTGCTTCCGGGTCTGCCTCCTCTAACCAGTGAGCCACACCACTCCACTGTAAGCAAGTACCATTAACAATTGTGATGTTTGAGAGTTCTATTGTAAACACTTGTATTTTACCCTTTGATATATTAGTATCCTACTAAATTCTTTGATACCACAGAGGCTGAATGGAGATATCCTACTTCCCAAACCATTATTCTCGCAGCCTGTGACTGAGACACGTGGTGTAGTAGTTGGTCTGCGGCAATAAGATTTCTAAATGCACTTTCAATGTCCCTGATTTATGCTTCTGGCAATTTAATGTTTTCTGGGCCAGCCTTCATTACATAAGAAACTCAGTTTTATTTATTCTTCCCACCCATCCCTGCTTCCAGGTAATGTCAAAAGGAGGCATCACCAAACATGGCAAACACACCATCGATGGGGCACACGTGAAGCATGGTGAGCCCCTGTTGAGCTTCTTCTACCTTTTCCCACCATTGTTCCTTTACTGTCCTTGCCTTCCTGTGGTGTTGGGGTGTAGAATGTCTTTGGTGAGATTGGACCTCTTATTTCAATTTTAAAACACTTCTTCATTTATATTATATCATGTGAGTTTCATAACATGGTACATCTTTGAACTGTTAAACTCTAATCAGCAAGTACAATTGCACAGCATTCACTCCCCATGTTTATACCAAATCTTGCAAATATATTCTAATGATATTAAAAGTGTAGTCTCTATAGATGCCAGCAATGTCCAGCATGGTGATGTCAATGGCTACATTTGGGATATGAAGAAAGGGTGGGCAGTCATCTGATCCAATATATGTACCTATGCTGAAGTGTTTAAACGTTTTCCAATTGTATGTGAAGGACTATATACATGGCTGCACATATAAGGTGAGCCTCAAATTGACAGGATCTTGCTCATGCATCTCAATGGCGTTACGCTCATTCTGTCTGATAGGGTGCGATAAGGCAATAGGAGGGAGCTGGGGCATGTTCAAAGTGTTCTATAGATCAACCTTATCCCTTATTATAAAACGTATTGTTTATTAATATAAACCTTATTATATGGGGCTAGATGTAGGTAATTCTCATTTACCGACTCTAGAATACCGAATTTTACAGATTCGGTTTTCTAGATTCGGTAAATGAGATGTAGTTAAAAATTTGGTATTTTTTACCGAATCTGTAGGATTGTCATTGATTCCTATGGGCCTTGAGGCCCATAGTACTCAATGTCAATGCCCGAATCGGTAATTACCCATTCGGTAAAAATACCGAATTTGCAAGGGGGACAGGGTGTCACTTTGACCTGTTGCACCCCTGATTTTGGCTTGTGTGCCATGTGACGCACACACATGCCCTTAGGGCATGTATGTGTGCCACATGGCACAGGTGTACACTGGAATTCGTTATTTACCATGCAATAGTATTACGCGGTAAATAACAAATCGGTAATGGCCTGTGGCACTGTTTGAAGTGCCACCTACATCTGTATTTACCGATTCGGTAAATTTACCGATTCGGTATTTTACAGAATCGGTAAATTTACCGAATCGGTGAATATACCGATTCTGTAAATTAAAGGCCACCTACATGTCAAATCCCAAATACCGGTCGGTAACGGCCGAAATCGGCCGTTACCGACCGGTATTTGGCGACCTACATCTGGCCCTTAGTGCTCTACCAGATGTAATTTTGATACTTAGGTCAATATTTTCTGGGTTAATCTCTTTACATACAAAGGCACATTTTGAATGTTTTCCATTCTAGAAAAAAGGTTATTAATTTTCTGAAGAAATCTTCCACTCACCTTCACAGATGAAGTTTTGGTCTTTACTTTTCCTCCACAGGTGTGCCTGCGACTTTCATGCTCTCACTGCATATTGGCACAGATGTCGCTCCTCTGGCCAAGATGTTAATATTCGCGTTCCTTCCCTGTGGTGAAGTCATCGCAGACACAGCAAAATTCATAGTTGCGAAGAAATTTGATAACAAGGTAAGAGGTTAGAGTTAGAGTGCAAGTGGGAGGAGGTCGATGAGCTTTGAAGTCAGTCGATACATATAGGGGATTATAAAAACATCCACAAAGTAAGAATGAAGAGTAAACAGAAGAAAGGAAAATACTCAATCTCCTAATTTAAGATATCTGGTCATAACAGAGATGGTCATAGTAGTTCTGAGGTTAAACTTACAAGATAGCACAGCTCCTGGATTTAAGATAATGGAATGTTGAGCATTTAGCCTGTACCAATGGGTTTCCTTCGAGAAGTGGTGGAGCATTACTGAATTGCCTAGTCCTCTATGGTTAGATGTAGTCAGGACAGTTGCATAGGGATGCATACATGCACCTATCTATGATTGAGCGAGATCAGTTTCAGAACTGGGTGGCTCAAGGAATTTGTATAACAAATGCAAAGATTTTCATACCTGTGATTGGCTGACTAAGAAGATGAGTAGGAAAGGACATCCCCTTATATATATAGTAATTGTGTACCAAATCCCAATCTACTCCAAACCTGCTTTTTGATGCCTTTATTTGTTGTCTTTGTTGGGGGAATTTAACACTCAGCCTCCCACTTGCGGTTACATTTCATTGTAAGAAGTGCATTATTCCTAGTATATTTGCAATAAATACCCTAATGGTACAAAGTTAAAAAATTGAGAAAGATTCTTCAGAGAGGTACAGCTGAAAAAACAGAATTTTGCTTTCTTTTATTTTTTGTAACTTTTTTATTCACTCTTACATCAGTATTTCATATAGAAATCCAGTATATAATTTTCTTTCTCAATGTGTACAAACAGTTCCAAGCTCATCATTTGGTAAAAATGAATGTTCCAGTATGTAGTCTCTGCAGATGAAATGATTCTAGTAAAGGCTTTACAATTGGTGTTTTCAATTCCAGGTGAAGATACACTTCTCTCATGTGGAGGGCTTACCTGCCTCACCTACCAGTTTGAAAGTAGAAGCCTCTCCTGGCTCCCTTTGTGCCCTTCGTGCTGTTGACAAGAGTGTCCTGCTCATGAAACCAGAGAAAGAGCTGACAGTGGAATCGGTGAGATTTTCATTTTTTGGCTTACCTTTCAACACATTTAATTGCTTCTGAGTTTTGGGATGTACCACATCATACCTTCTGTGTTTGAGGGAAGGCTACCACAGAAGGGAAGAAGGACCCAGTGGGTGTATGAGCAGGTTTGGAATGGTCTCCACATCTGGAAAAAGAATGTGTAAATTATATAAGCGGCTGCTGAGGCTGAGTAATGGAGCCGCAATATAGCCTTATAGCCCGCCGTAGAGGGCTATACCGGCTATTAAAGGCCCTCTCCAGCGTTAAAGGCCCCAAGCTGAAGGCCTTTAACAAGGGAGAGGGACTTTAATAGCGGTATAGCCCATCTACGAAGGGCTGTAAGGCTATTAGAACATTCTGTCACTAGAGGACAGAATGTTCTAACAAAAAAACAAAGCCTTATGGGAGCGTGAGGGGATTGGAATCCCCTCAGGCTCCCTGAAGCCTTTTTTCACAGCCAGAGCTGTGAGCAAAGAAACATTGAAATGTTGGAGCTCCGGGCTTATACCAGCCATTATAAGCCCCGAGCACTCCATTGTTTTCAATGGAGCTCCCAACATTCCAATGTTCTAATAACAAAGAATGGCTTCCTGATACATTTTCTCTGGCTTTTTTACAAGCTCCTTGCGCCGCCGGTACGTCACATTTTGCTGCCTCATATTTTCAAGGACACGTAAAGCTACCCTGAATGGCTTTTGTGTCCTTGTAAACCCAGCCCCTTTACACGCAGCACTTTGCACAAAAGAGGCGTTCCATGGGTGTTGCTGTGGGTGTTCCCAAGCAACACCCATGGAAGCTTACACATTCACAGATTTATGAGAAATTGTAAACCTGGGAACGCGTCAGAATGCTATGTCTCGCCAGAGGCGGCGTAGGGAGGAGCAACGAGGAGAAATGTTTTAATTTCTCTTCTTTTTTTCCTATTTCTATGCGTACTGCATTCTGCAGCACAAATCGAAGCAGGAAATCTTCTCTCTTGAATGTTTTTGTGCAGGAAGGTGTCCCTCCCGGCACAAAAATATTCTCCCTGCAACACAGGCACTCTTGCACCGTGGTGCAAGAGTGTCTGCGTCAGCGCATGGCAGCTAATCCTGCGCCAGCGCAGGGGCGAGCACAGGGATCCGTCATATCATTGAAGATATGACACATCCTTGTGCTTTGTAAGTGACTCAGTGCGGGGCAGCAGAATGGCTTGCGGCATCGCACTGTTATGTTATGTTATGTTAAAAAGCTTATACCGCGCACGTACACCGAAACGGTTTCTTGGCGCTCATAACAGACATAGCAGACCAAGGCAGGTGGTTTTACTCAAAGGCAGCTTTGAAGAGATGAGTTTTTAATGTCTTTCGGAATAGCTCGTATGAGGGGCAGTGACGGAAAGAAGAAGGGAGAGAGTTCCAAAAGAAAGGCCCTAGAAAAGAGAGGCGCAGGCCGCCATGTTTCTTGCGGCGGTTAGATGGAATGCACAGAAGGTTGTCGGCAGAGGAACGGAGGTTGCGGGTTGGGAGATACCGCTTTAGCTTAGAGGAGATGAACACAGGTGCACGGTTATGGAGGGATTTGAAAATGGTGCACCCGAGTTTGAAGGAACACCGTTTGACCACTGGGAGCCAGTGAAGGCTCTTTAGGAGAGGGGAAACATGCTGGTGTTTGGGTTGGTGAAACACCAAGCGGGCGGCCTGGTTCTGGATAAGCTGGAGTCTTTGGAGCTGGTAGGCGGGAATTCCCGCATATAAGATGTTTGCAAAGTCCACCCTGGAGATGACCAAAGCCAGGATGACTAATATGAGTGCCTCTCTGGTAAGAAATCGGCAGATCTTACGGATCCTGCGCAGTTGGAAAAAGCAGGAAGATGTTACAGCCGAGATTTGCGATTTCATAGATAGATCCTCAGAGATGACCACTCCAAGACTTTTCGCCGAGCTGACCGGGCGAGGGGGAATACCAAGAGAGGGGGGCCAGTAATTATCATCCCAGGGGTTGGTCGGGCCACCCACCAGAACAAGTTCCGTCGTAGACGGATTCAACTTGAGCTGGCTGTGAGCCATCCAATCAGAGATGTATAACATTGTGGTTTGGAAATTGGTGCAGGACGATGGTGAAGTGTCCAAAGGAAAGATCAATTGCAGGTCGTCTGCATAATTATAAATAGTGGCCGGGGAGTAACGGAGAGAAACCATGAGTGGTTGCATGTATAAATTAAAAAGAAGAGGGGATAGAGCCGAGCCCTGAGGGACACCACAGGAAAGGGGGGAGAGAGGAGCAGAAAAAGTGGAGAGGTGGACTGCCTGGGAGCGGCCTTGAAGGAAAGATCGAACCCAATCAAGGGCTACGCCCTGAATGCCGGCGTTGGTGACACGGTCGATCAGGATGGCGTGATCGACCGTGTCAAAATCCGCCGACAGGTCAAGCAGTACAAGGGCTTGAGGAGTGTTATTATCAGCTCCTGTTCTTAGGGTATCCATGACGGCCGCTATCACCGCCTCTGTGGAATGAAGGGGGCGGAAACCAGCCTGTTGCGGGTCCAAGAAAGATGAAGTCTCTACGAAAGTGCTCAGACACCAAGTTACATAGGTCTCTAAGATCTTACCCAAGAAAGGGAGAAGGGAGATGGGTCTATAGTTGCTCAACACTAGTGGATCTGCGTTGGGCTTTTTCAAGATGGGTAGCACCACGGCCTGCTTGAAGGAGTCTGGGACAATTCCTGTGGCTAAGGAGGTATTGAGAAGAGCCAAAGCAGGATCAGGGCAAGTCAGGAAGATTTCTTTAAGAATATGAGGGGGGGAGGAGGAGCTTGGCGGGCATCCATGATGGCCGCGTGAGCACAGTGCTCTCCGGACCCCCGCCACTCCCGGCATGATATCCTGAACATATCCTGATTAATTACGAGGACTCTTGTAGAGGAACCTGGGCTGATCTTAATGCTGTTTTTGGATTTCAAATTGAACCAGGGGCACCGAAGATACGTCGACTCGAACTTTCGGGGCCCGCCCCGGTGGTGCGCCCGGGTCTTGGTGAGGCTCTGTTGCCGTGTCTGAGTTGAACAACAGCGGCAGGGGGATTCGACTTGTGGGTCCCCCTCTTAACTTTCGGTTTCGATTTTGCCTCAGACTACGTCTTCCGGCAGAGGTGTCTGGCCGTTGTTGGGTCCAGCGACGCGAGGTTGCTGTCGCACCTTTTGCCTGCTTCGCATCCTTCCAGACCGGTTCACACCTCGATGTGCCCTCGCTGCTGATTTTTGGCTCCGGCGCCCTGTCTTCCTGCGGCCATTTTCACCAGGTCGTGTGGGTCCCTCGGGGACGCTGTCTCCATCATGTCTGGCAGAGGGGACCAAGAGAGGTGGAAGACCAAGACGCCCCTGCGCGGGGGCCCGGTCCAGTCTAACATCATGGACCGGTACACACAATCGAAGGGGTCCCCTGGAGCCGCCTTGCCTGGCCCGAGTGCAGTTGGGCACCCTTTGGAGGCTTCGGCGGAACCGTCCCTGCAGGACATCATGGGCACCATTTCTGGCATGAGGGAAACCATCGGCCAACAGTATGAAGCTCTGGCCCACAAAATAGATACTGTGGCCATCGATGTGAATTTGATTCGGGCCGACCTATCTAAAACCAATGAGAAGGTGAAGTCATTGGATCTCAAGTCATCTAGCCTCACGGCCGACGTCTCGGAGATACAGACGGAGATTGGCAACCTCAGAAAGGTGAATGATTTCATGACTCGGCGCTTGGAGGATTTTGAAAACAGAGCACGGCGTTGCAACGTGCGTGTGGTTGGCGCTCCGGAAAATCCTGACCCACATTCTGTTGATCTCCTGGTTGAGGACTTAATACAAAACTACCTTTCTCCATCTGGATTGAGCAAATTTTTTGCGGTGGAACGTGCCCATCGTGTTCCGGGTGGCCAGGGCAAGCCGGGCGCCCCGCCGAGGCCCATTGTTGCAAAACTCTTTCATTATAGGGACCGAGACGCTATCCTGCAGGCCTCGCGAGTTAAGGGCCCGGTGGCCTTCGAGAATGCCATGGTGAACTTTTACCCGGACTTTTCACAGCTTGTGCAGAGACAACGTATGGGCTTCCGTGGAGTTAAGAAGCGTCTTCGGGACTTGGGACTGCGATACGCCATGCTTTTTCCTACCAGGCTGCGAGTTGAGTACAATGAACGGACCCTTTTCTTTGATCGGCCTGATTCGGTAAATGACTGGCTGGACTCTCTGCCGGACCGGCCTAACTGTACTGAGCCCACCGAACACCCGGGTGGTGCCGAGGGTGGGGTAGAGAGCTGAACTTATTGTCTATGCCCCTGTCTCCGTGCCATGTGAATTCTCCCAGGGTTCAATGCTTGAGTGCCTCCATTTTCTGTGTGTTCTCTTCTCCCTTTAGCTCTGTCGGGGTGGCGGGTGGGACGGGGCCTTTCCTCCTCCGGGGTCTTTTTGTAGAACGGGGGTTTTTGGGCGACAGGCACACTGCATGTTGGGGTGGCTTTTTAGCTTACTGCAGGGGTGCAGGGTGGGGGGTGTTTTCTTGGATGTTGGGGGGTGGGTTGGTGGGGTGTTTGAGGTTCGTGTTTTGTTTTTTCAAGGCGACTCTATCTTGCTAATGGAATTTTCAATGTCATGCTCAATGGGGGATGGTTCCTGCATCACTCTGTGGGATGGGGGGTAGCGGGTTGAGGTTTATTTCGTGGAATGTCAATGGTCTGGGGGATCGTATAAAAAGGGGGGTGGTGTTGCAATGCCTGCGACGTTTGTCTCCCGATATTGTTTTTCTGCAGGAGACCCATCTAGTGGGTAATACTTGTCGTGCAATGAATAGGTGGGGCTATCGCCTTGTCGTGCACTCAGGGTTTACTACGGGTTCCAGGGGGGTGGGCATCCTTGTCCGGGCTTCCCTTCCCCTTTCGATAGATGATGTGATCCTTGATGATCGGGGGCGTTATGCCGTCCTCGTGGGACGATATGAGGGCCGGACCCTTTCTCTGTTTGCCGTCTACGTGCCCCCCGGCCTGCAGGCCTCTACCTTCTCCGATTTGGGCCGAGTGCTGTTGGGCCTCCCTGATGGCGCTCTTTTCATGGCTGGTGACTTTAACTCTGTGTTTTCCGGTCTGAGTGATCGTTACCCCCCTAGGGACACTCCTTTGGCCCAACTGTGGCTGGGTGGTTTTTTGGATACTTTTGGTTTGGTGGACTGTTGGAGACTTATGCACCCCACTCAGCTTCAATATACTTTCCATTCTGGGGCCCATGGGAGTTTGTCTAGACTGGATTACTTCCTAATGCCAGCTGCACAGTCATCGGCTGTCCGGGAGATTAGACACCTTCCCCGGGGCATCTCGGACCATTCTCCGCTCTGGCTTTGCTTTGAGATGGGGGTGGAGGCGGCGGGCCGGGTGGCTCCTATCAACCCTTGGTACCTGACCTCCCCTGAGACCCGTGGCCTATTGATTAAGTCCCTGGACAATTATTTTCTAGATAACGAGGGGTCTGTCTCCTCTGCGGTGTCCCTATGGGAGGCTTCTAAGACAGTGATTCGTGGGCAGGCCCTGTCTCTCATTGCTGAAACCAAAAAGGCGAGGAATCGGGAGGTGGTGGATCTTGAGATGGAAATACTTGAGATGGAGGCTGACCTGGAATCGACTGTTACTCCTGGCAAACTCCATGCCCTGGGTCTGAAGCAGTTTGCCTATAAGTCTCTGGTCACGGATGCGGCTAAACTGATGTTTCGAGAGCAACAGGGTCGTTTGTATGATGTTGGGGACAAAGCGGGTAAATTGCTTGCCTGGTTGGATAAGAAGGAGAGGGCGAATCGAGTGGTGCCGGTGATTCAGACTTCGAATGGTGTGAGAGTGACGGACCCGGTTGAAATAGTGGAATGTTTTGCGGACTACTTTCGTGCGGTTTATTCCCCTGTGTCAGAACGGGATGCAGACGATTCTCGCCTCTTGCTGCGTGATATAGCATTGCCCTGCCTCTCCGATTTGGAGCAGGTCTCTATGGAGGCCCCGTTCTCAACAGACGAAATAGCGACTGCCATTCGCTCTCTCCGTTCGGGCAAGGCTTTGGGCCCGAACGGATTGCCAATCGAGTTGTACAAACTGCGTCCTGATAAGATTGCGCCCTATCTTCGAACAATGTTTTTGGAGTCCCGTGAGCGGGGTGCTCTCCCCTATGACCAGCGCCTGGCTACGATCGTTGTAATTCCTAAAGAGGGTAAGCCCCGGGATCTTTGTTCGTCATATAGACCCATCTCCCTGTTAAATGTTGAGCCCAAGGTTCTTGCCAAGCTCTTGGCTACTCGCCTCCTGACGGTCATTGGTGACTTGATTCATCCGGACCAATCCGGTTTTATCCCGCACCGTAACACAGCTCTTAATCTGCGTCGCCTCCACGGAGCCATTGCGAGGGCGGGGCTTCTGACGGAGCCGGCCATTTTGGCTTCTTTGGACGCCTCGATGGCCTTTGATACGATAGAGTGGCCCTATCTTTGGGCAGCTCTTGAAAAGTCTGGTTTTGGCCCGGGGTTTATTGGATGGGTGAAGCTGCTATACACCGACCCCCTGGCGCAGGTTGTGGTTAACGGTTGAGTTTCTGCTCCCTTTTCCCTCGGTAGGGGGACCAGACAGGGGTGCCCCTTGTCTCCGCTACTTTTTGCTCTCGCGTTAGAGCCGCTGGCTGCGTGGCTTCGATGGGAGCCTTCTCTCAAGGGGATACGTTGGTCCCCAGATTTTGAGGACCGCGTTTCGCTTTATGCGGATGACATTCTTCTTTACCTTACTTCCCCGCGTAAATCTTTAAATGTTTTATTCGACGTTCTCACCTCGCTTGGTAAAAATTCTGGTTTGATTATCAACTGGGCTAAGTCCTGTGTATATGCCCCCGTTGCCGAATAGGTTTCCTATCCAGGTTGTTCAGTCCTGCTTCAAATATCTGGGGATTTTTATTACACTTGATTCGTCGCTCCGGTTTGAACGTAATCTCCTTCCCCCGCTTCTTCGACTGAGGCTGGACGTGGCTCGCTGGCGTAAATTGCCTCTGTCTCCGCTGGGCAGAGCTGCCCTTTTCAAGATGATGTCCTTTCCGCGATTCCTTTACGCACTCCAGAATTCCTATGATGTCTTCCCCGCTACCTATTTTCGAGAGGTCGAGAGTCTACAAAGGCAGCTGATTTGGGACGGGCGTCCACGTATCGCCCTTGCGAAGCTTACCATCCCTTGGTATGACGGGGGCATAGCACTTCCTGATATCAGGAGATATTATTGGGCTACCCAACTGTCTGCCATTAACCACTCAATGTACTCCCCGGGTCGGGATCCGGCCTTTGAAATGGATAGACTCCAACTGCCGGGAGGGGACTTTAATAGAGCGCTTTACTCCAGATCGGCTGGGCGCCATCTTACGGGACCGACCAGGATTGCGGTTAGTGTGTGGCGCGCCGCGAATGTAAGCCTGGGATGGGAGGATCGCATGACACTCGCGACTCCGCTTTATGCGTCCGAGCGTCTGGGATGTCTTTGGACGACGAAGGGTTTTGACCGCTGGGATATGATTGGAATAAGTAGAGTGGGTGACGTGTGTACGAATGGTGCGGTGAAGTCCTTCGAGGCCCTTCGGAATGATTATGACTTGAGTGATAGGGAATTTTTCAGATATTTGCAGGTCCGCCATGCCCTTGCTTCTGTTCTGACTTCTGGTGCCTCCGTCCCTGAGTCCTCCCCCCTCGAAGATCGTATCCTGGATGGCCACCTCCCCGATAGCACTATCTCCTTGATCTACAAGAAGCTGATTCACAATCGCGCTGACTTGCTTGTCCGACTTAGGGAGGCTTGGGTCGGCGACGGGCTGGAATTGGATGACGAGGATTGGCAGTCGGCACTATCTTCTCCGAAAGAGGTCGCCATTCCTGCCCGTCTCCGTCTGGTTCAGCTCAAGATCCTCCACCGGGTGTATGTTACTGGTCCTCGTTTGGTTGTGATGGGTTTTTCCCCGGATGGTTTATGCAAGCGTGGATGCTGGATGAGTGCTACATTTCTTCACATTATCTGGGAGTGCCCGAGGGTGGCTGCCTACTGGACTGAGGTACTTGCGGTGATGGCTGATGTGACTGGCATTGCCCTAGTGCCTGAGGCCCGGAGATGCCTGTTGAACGTGTGGGAACCTACCGATTATTCGGTGGCCCAGACCAGATGGGCGACCCTGGGATATATGGTTGCGAAGCGGGACATAGCGCAACTCTGGGGCTCGTACAGGCCCCCCACTGCCTCTGTGTGGGAGGAGAACATGGACTGGTCTATGTTCCGCGAAAAGACGGTCTATACAGCCAGGGGCAGACCTAGGGCATGGACGAAGATCTGGAGTCAGTGGAACGCCTGTCGCGGAGATATTTGTGCTCCTCCATTGGTTGAACCCCCCGATGTTACCTTATTGCCCTAGGCCGGCGTTCCTGAAATTTCGTATACTGTCCTTTGATTTGCCTGTCCTCCCCGCTGTCCCCCCCACCCTGCTTTGTCCTACTGATTATGATTTCATATTCCTGATTAGTGGGTTCCCCTCCTCCTTCTGGGCTGACTCCGTTTATTATGCATTCGCCTTTCTTGTTGTTTGTTGTTTCTTTTTGGTGTGTATAAAAAAGAAAAATGCCTTATCTTGTTTTATACTTTGGGCGACATTTTGTATCCGATTTGTGCCTGACCTCCGGAGTGGCCACAAGTGTTTTTTCCCGCATTGTGCCTTGATTTTAGCGGCCAGCCCGCGTGGTTGTAGGCCCGTCTCTGTAACCCTGACTTTGTTGCTCAATAAAAGTTTTTAACCAAAAAATTAAAAAAATTAAAAAAGAATATGAGGGGGGCAGCAGTCTTCGGGGGAACCGGAACTAACTTTGTGAAGAAGACTGTGAAGTTCAGTGATGGAAATGGGAGGAAAAATATTAAATTGCTGAGGGTTTTCAGAGGGGAGGGAAAATGATTGGGAAGAAGAGGGTGGAGAAATATTGTTTTTAATTGTGGAGATTTTGTCCTGAGAGAAAGTATTGAGCTCGTCACATAGGGCCTGGGTGGGCATAGGGGGGAGAGTGATGCGGTCAGGAAGGGAAAGCTCATTGACGATCGAAAAGATGTCTTTGGCTTTGGAGGCCGACTCCAAGATTTTGCGGGAGAAGTAAGATGTTTTTGCCTCTAGAATGGAAGATTTATATGTATTCAGTAAAGTCGTGAATTTAGTTTTAAGTAAGGGATCATACTTATGGCGCCAGCGGCGTTCGGCTTGGCGGAGGGCCAGTTTGTCGAGTTTTAACTGGTCAGTAAACCAACGCTGGGCATCGTGGGGACGAGAGGTTTTTATAGTTTTTAGAGGAGCTACAGCGTCGGCGGCCGCCATCAGCCAATGCTCAAGAGTAGAGGCTTGGTTGGAGACTGATCCGAAAGTTGATGGAACTGAAGCTGCCAGGAGGGAATGCAGTTCTGTCAAATTGGCATTTTTCCAATTACGAGCTGTGGTATTAGCAGGGAGCGGAGGGCGGTGGAAGCTGGATAGTTCAACTGAAAAAGAGATGAAATAGTGGTCTGACCAAGAGCAGGGGGTGATCAATGGAGGCGAGATGTCTAAATTAGCCGTCCAGACCTGATCTAGTATGTGGCCCTTGCAATGGGTAGGAGTTGAGATCAATTGCTGACAGTTCATGCTGGTTAAAGTGTCTGAGAACTGCTCAGACAGTCGGCTTTCTCGAGGGTCGGTAGGCCAATAGTTAAAGTCACCCAAGATGATGACTTTGGCATGATTGATAAGAAGCTGGGAGACAAGGTCCCCAACTAATTGTGGGAAGGAGGGCATGTAGATAGGGGGTCTGTACATGAGAACGCAAATGAGAGAGGTCCTGGCCGAGCGGAGTTGGATAACAAGAGATTGAGTGTGAGGGATGGGAGTGCAGTCTAAGATGGAGAAGACATGTTCTTTGCGGATGATAGCAGCAACTCCACCCCCAACTTGTCCTCCAGGGCGGTTGACTTGTAAGATATAGTAGCTGTTAGGAGTAGCGGCCAGGATATCGGGTACAGAGTCGTCTGTCAGCCAGGTTTCAGACAGGAAAAGAATATCTACGTTGGTGTCATCGAGTAAGCGGTGAATTTCTGGTTGGTGTTTTACCATGGAACGAGTATTGAGGTAGAGGATGGTTAGGGCGCGGGTCTCAGGTTTAGGGGAGGTGGGGTAACGGGGTCCGGGGGTAGGAACAAGTTCAGGCAGAGAGTTCAATACTGTGCATGGAGAGGTCGAAATACCGCACTCCTGGGCCCTCCTGATGGCGTCGGGCGGTAGAGGGACTACATGTTGCAGAGTGCATAACTTAGACGACGAGTACGTAAAAGTTTGGGCAGGGTGTAGGGCCGCAGGTCGCGGCTGGCCACGGACGGGCGCAGACGGGCTGGACTTAGGCGCGACTTCGGCGCGAAGTCGGCGCTCCCGCTGCGCTCGTCCGCTGCGCTTCCGCCATATCGTCATTTTATGTGGGACTGCGTTTAACCACTAGACCGCTAACCTGCGCTGGGTGAAGCAGGGCGGAAGTGGAGAAGAGAAGGCGGGGAATGGCGCTCTGCAGTTCGACCCTCCGCGCAAACGGCACTCAGCCGGGGCGGAACGGGGTCTGGAGCGTAAATGATACAGGTGAGATCTCTCACTAACAGTGATAGCAAAAGCACCAATTGCAGTTTAAAAATAGCAGTTTTAAAAATTACACAACAATAAGTGCGGAGAGCCGCGTTAAAAAGCTTGTAGTCAGCTTAGCGGAGCTTAGCAGCATTAGCGGAGAGATAGAGTGTAACAACACATCAGCAGCCTAGATCGCCGCATCTGTCAACTGTGACCCTCGTTAGCGCAGAAGATATACTCCTGGGTCAATAGCCACTAGACCGCTAACCTGCGCTGGGTGAAGCAGGGCGGAAGTGGAGAAGAGAAGGCGGGGAATGGCGCTCTGCAGTTCGACCCTCCGCGCAAACGGCACTCAGCCGGGGCGGAACGGGGTCTGGAGCGTAAATGATACAGGTGAGATCTCTCACTAACAGTGATAGCAAAAGCACCAATTGCAGTTTAAAAATAGCAGTTTTAAAAATTACACAACAATAAGTGCGGAGAGCCGCGTTAAAAAGCTTGTAGTCAGCTTAGCGGAGCTTAGCAGCATTAGCGGAGAGATAGAGTGTAACAACACATCAGCAGCCTAGATCGCCGCGTCTGCACTGAGCCACTTTGTTGTAAATAAGCCCCTCTGTTCCCAAGATTCGCTGCATCAGCAAATGCCATATTGTATAGGATTTTATGACTTAAATGCTAAGGACGTCTTATCAATTCACCTACTGAGATATTGTACTAGTGTATGACCTGCTCCCAGTGAAAGACCTCACAGGGTATTACCATGGAAGGTGGTACCTGGAGGAAGTAGACTCTACACCCTGTGTGAATCGCAAGCCTCTCTTTCAGAATGGGCTGATCTACTTTCCGGCAGTCATGGACACACAGAAGGATGTTTCTGAACTTCTGAAGGTGAGTCTGATCTTTCCTCATCTTGCATGCACCATGATGAACGCATTGCCTTGCCAGTGTTCTAAGGATTGTGAGCCTTCTAGTCCAGTTTCAGGACTTCTTGGTCTAAGAGAGCTCTGCTGCTGAGCACTACTTTCCTCTTATGATCTGTCCAGTCTCCCTATGAATGTGAATGCTTCAATATTTATGCGTGTGCGTATGTACACATGTACGTATGCATGTATTTCATGACACAGGAGCAATGTGATGCTTTACATATAGCGAACAGTGCAGTGTAATTTAAGAAAAGAACAATAGTACTAAGTGAAAGCAGCAGTACATTTGAATTTTTTGAGAAGGTGATAGTCAGTAGAGGGTTGAGCAGGAGGGGAGAAGGGGATCAAGAGTACAGGGAAGGAATGGGAGTGGGCAGGCGAACTAATTTGTTAGACGGACTTCCGACATGTGAGCCGTATATCCCGAAAGAGAGGAAATGAGAAGTTTGATGGTTTCATA
Source organism: Lissotriton helveticus (assembly GCF_964261635.1). Classification (NCBI taxonomy): domain Eukaryota; kingdom Metazoa; phylum Chordata; class Amphibia; order Caudata; family Salamandridae; genus Lissotriton; species Lissotriton helveticus. The sequence goes on along the minus strand of NC_136068.1, from coordinate 49,399,272 downwards.
GAATGGGTTCCATATTCTTGGATCTAAACAGGAGAAGGTCTGTTTTGCAGTTTTGCTTTTCTTTGGTTAATGAATCTCCAGGAGAACTGATTTGTCTTATATTTTCCTCTCTCTCTCTCTCTCTCTCTCTCTCTCTCTCTCTCTCTCAATGGTGTGCAATTAGCCCCTAAGGTATAGCCAAAATGCAGAGTGTGAAGCCCTATGAGATATGGTGGTTGTTTTGAAGTTGCTGCAGAATTCCAATGGTCACCAGTTGAATATGGTCCATGACTGGACCTTTGAAAAGCACAAATGCTAAGCCATGTAGGTTGTCCAATTCACCTACTGAGATATTGTACTAGTGTACAGAAGTTGCATACTTAATCAACTGTTCTGAGCCTTTCCTGTCTAAGAGCAGTGGGGAAATGCCAATGTGTGACATGTAAGTTTGTTTGGCATGAAAGTGTGTGCACATGAAACCCTTCTTGGACTTAGCTAACCTCTCTCCTGTATTATAAGGTGACTATAAAAAGAATAGTTTTGTTCACTGTAGTCACTCCAATGCACCTGTGCAGAGGAGTTAATAGGAAATTGAATGAGCGAGTATATTTGCACAGTACATTTATAGGACCAAATCATATCAAGGTGGTTTTCCCTGCACAAAAGGACATCAATAGCTATAAAAGAGCAACACATATTATACAAAAAAAGAGTCTTCTTTAGAACCTCTTTTCTGTAGCAGGATAGCAGTCAGGAAGAACCTCATTCATACTAGGTAGAAGATCCTGGAACACAAAAGAGATTGTGATCTGCTCTAATTTTATAGAAGGTACAGTCTTCAATGATCCTAAAACGTTCAATCCAAACCAAGTTAGTATTTCTTGAGTATCGTGTTTAAGGCGACTATGGATTTCGCTATCAATACTTTATTGGTCAGACATCCCGCTGGCGAGGACTGCACATCTGCTTCTTGCAATCTAGTAAAGCAGTGGCATGTTTTTCCGGTGATATGTGCTACTCTCATCGGTTATCGGAATTAATGGTGTTGCAAATTCATGATCTTAAAAAAGTTCCAAATTAACAGATTTCTTTTTACCAGGTAGGTGGGGACATCACATCTAAACCTCACAGAGCCTACATCCACTGGCTCTATGATGAAGTATTTGGATTGTGCTTATGCATATTATTTCTAGTGTACTTGACTCATCCCCATGTCCTGGGTGGAAAAGCTCCCGAAGCGAGGGCGTTACATGGTGCACCCACTAATGTGCTGAAAAATGGGTGTAGGATCACTGTTGTGTTCTGTCTACTGATGCTTGGGTCTCATCTTTGCCTCAGTATGTTCTCAGAAAATTCAAGATAAATTCTGGGGCAGGAGGAGTCTGATGGGAGCAGGAAGTGAGGGTTGTCATCCAATCACGCATTTACATAGATTAATGTCCTCTTTCGTCTTGTAAACTTAGGTGTATGACCTGCTCCCAGTGAAAGACCTCACAGGGTATTACCATGGAGGGTGGCACCTGGAGGAAGAAGACTCTACACCCTGTGTGAATCGCAAGCCTCTCTTTCAGAATGGGCTGATCTACTTCCTGGCAGACCTGCACACAGAGAAGGATGTTTCTGACCTTCTGAAGGTGAGTCTGATCTTTCCTCATCTTGCATGCTCCATGATGAACGCATTGCCTTGCCAGTGTTCTAAGGATTGTGAGCCTTCTAGTCCAGTTTCAGGACTTCTTGGTCTAAGAGAGCTCTGCTGCTGAGCACTACTTTCCTCTTATGATCTGTCCAGTCTCCCTATGAATGTGAATGCTTCAATATTTATGCGTGTGCGTATGTACACATGTACATATGCATGTATTTCATGACACAGGAGCAATGTGATGCTTTACATATAGCGAACAGTGCAGTGTAATTTAAGAAAAGAACAATAGTACTAAGTGAAAGCAACAGTACATTTGAATTTTTTGAGAAGGTGATAGTCAGTAGAGGGTTGAGCAGGAGGGAAGAAGGGGATCAGGAGTACAGGGAAGGAATGGGAGTGGGCAGGCGAACTAATTTGTTAGACGGACTTCCGACATGTGAGCCGTATATCCCGAAAGAGAGGAAATGAGAAGTTTGATGGTTTCAGAGAATGGGTTCCATATTCTTGGATCTAAACAGGAGAAGGTCTGTTTTGCAGTTTTGCTTTTCTTTGGTTAATGAATCTCCAGGAGAACTGATTTGTCTTATATTTTCCTCTCTCTCTCTCTCTCTCAATGGTGTGCAATTAGCCCCTAAGGTATAGCGAAAATGCAGAGTGTGAAGCCCTATGAGATATGGTGGCTGTTTTGAAGTTGCTGCAGAATTCCAATGGTCACCAGTTGAATATGGTCCATGACTGGACCTTTGAAAAGCACAAATGCTAAGCCATGTAGGTTGTCCTTGAGAGGTTGTGATTGTGTTTTTGGATAGGCCAGGAAGGAGGGTCTTACCTCTATAGGAAATCACTAAGGCTTGGACAGCTGACCTGATTTCTGAGGAGAACTTATATGCCTTCCTCTTTAGTTTTTCACCTAGTGGGCATGATTAAATTCATGAGTCTCCTTTACAACCTGTGGTCCAAATTTTGCAGCCTATTGGAAACCCTTCTCTCTATTATATCCAATCTCTCTTTACCGCTATACAGTCGTGGTCGCCATAACCAGCAGAATGCTCAATCAAACTTCACTAGTGATGTGCACAGAAATAACACAACTTATTATTTTCCCTGGTTATACCTCCTTCTTTACCTCTAACATTTCTATAGTTTGTTCTTTGAGCTCAGCACTTCTAAACAGACGATGTTAGGCATAGACTGCTTGTGTCCGGTAGGATATAGTTTCTTCAAATTTTACACTTTAGTAATCCAGGATTTTTCTGCACCAAGTTCCTCATTCTGGGTGACTCTTTGGCCCTAATTGAACTTTCATGGACCCAGAATTCCTGATGCCCTGAGTATCTGTAATTCATAGGTGCAGGAATATTGTGGCATTCCAAGTTGCACCGTGGTTTTTCCCTAAGGAATTACTAATTACTGTGGCAGTCAGTGTTTGCACACTTCCCAGCTCTTGGTCATCCCCCACAGAGACCTTTTGCTGCATTTGTGCTATTGAAATGCTAGGGGGAGGGGTAGCAAGTGTGTAATTGTATCACAGTAGTTATAACTCTCAATTTAGTGGCAACAATAGGAATTGACAATCAAATATGGAATAGTCTCTCACAATGAGGCCTGTGTAAGGCTTGTCCTTTGCTATGTAGAGCTATTAGTTGCCACCAGTAATGCTTACTTTATGACTTTCTACACCATTCCCCATGTTTCCATTGTTTAAGGGAAGGGCCACTGTAATTACTTGGCAGAAGAGTAACAAATTATGTAGCAGGGTTGACTAAATTATTCTGCAAAGAAAGTTAGATTGTGCTGTGTAATGCTGCATATTTTGTAATAGTTTTTCTTTTTCCTTATTAATACCAATTTAACAACAAAATACAACAATGAGCAACTGAATGGTGACTGCCCAGCAAGCCTTAGCAAAAAGATTCCAGTGCAAAGGAACATGTGTTACTGTGTTTTTAGTATATTTGAGTCATTTGAGCTAGAAACTATTTTTGGGGAATCGATACGTTATGCAGCAGAAGTTGGACTATGTGGCTAAAGATGCAAATTGAAAACTTATGTGAAAAATGCCACAGAGGCAAGATCGCATAATTATAGTGGTGCTGCCCAAGAGTTACACCTATCACCTGTAATTAGCATGAAGCACAGACAGGTAGTTGTGCCATCCCACTTGTCACCGCCTTTTCCTCTGAATGGAATCCATTTACCAAACACTCCGTTGCCAATTCTTCATCCCCGTCAGCGACTGATGGGTGGGGAAACATCCTTTATGACACAACGTTTACCACGCAGTGCCTTTACAACGCAGGTTCTTCAACGCAAGTCATTACAACGAATTGCGCTGGGGGGGCTCTAGGATAGGTAATAGTTTAATTTACTATCCTACACCTTCTCTACTATCCACGGGGACTGGAGTTGGAATAGTAAGTTAAACTATTCACTATCCAGCACCCCCCAACGCAAGTCGTTGTAACGACTTGCGTTGAAAAACATGCGTTGTAAAAGCATGCGTGGTAAAAGCATGTGTTGTAACAACGTACATCCGATGGGTGTGACGGAAGATATAGGAATCAATGGGGAACACATGTGGGATTCACCTCCTAACTCTAAGGTGGCACCCAGAGACATGAGAATCCACTGAGCGGTCACAACTGGGATTCTCATTGCAGAATTTATGATGGCACCAGGAAAGACAAAAACTACGGGCTCACTTTGGAAAGCGAAAGATGTCACCACAGCTAATGATATTCATGGGGAGTGCAGAGCTCAGATTCAATTCACTAAGTGCAAGGTTATGATCATGAGAACATGTTGTGAATGAAGACAGCCCTCCCGGGTGTAGTGTCTGCAGTGTAGATGTTGTAACTTAAATGATATGTCTTTTGTTTTCAGGGAATGGGTTTGAAGGTGGTAACCAACGGTGAATTCCGGAAGCCACATATATGCTCCATCACCACCACTAGGAATAGACCTATTCCTCCCGGTAAGGCAACAGAAGCATTTCTTAACAATGCTTGGAGCTCCCCCCACGGTATGGTGGAGGTTAAACTGTAATTTATCATATGTCAAATCTAGACTTGTTGTGGATCAGGAGCATCAAGCTTGCATCTTTATATGCACCACAATTATCATTTACAAAACCCCTACAATATGATCTCAGTCGACTCATAATTGGCAAAGACAATGGACCTCAGTCCTCACCTTTAAATGGTGCCTGATAACTCAGTCCTAGGGCTACATACTTAGGGCCTAATTACGATATTGGTCGGAAAGGCTCCAAATGGCATTCGGTTTGACCAAACCAGTGTAGGAAGCAGAGTTTCCGACTGACTCTGAAACATTTCCGACCGGCCGATTATGATACTAGGTAGTTGGTCGGTCATTCCGAATCAGTTCTGACCGGCATTCAAGAGTCCGAGCCAAATCGTAGAACTCTATGTGCTGTGTTTCCAACAAACCGATTACGATGTTGGATTCCGACAGCCATTCCGACTCGGTCAGTCTGACACGGATCGGCTGTCAAAAATCGACTTCACGGGCCCATAGCAGGCCCCCTTTACCCGTAGGTCTCCGGTTGAGGCCCATGGGGGTGCCCATGGGTCCCCTCTTTCCAACCATGGACAGTGTGGAAGGCACCATGGACTGCCCGCCACAGGGTGCAAGGTTTTCTGCACCCACCCCTTTTTTTCAATGGGAGCCTGTGTTGTCGGTTGGAAGAACAGGCTCCCATTGAAGTCAATAAAAGTACGACCGAACGTTGTTCGGAAACATCGTAATCGGTCGGTCAGACTCCCCGAACCCGTGTTGGTCGGAAACCATTCTGACACTGAGTTGGTCGGAAAGTGCATTGTAATGAGACCCAAAGTTCTAATGAGGGAGCTCAGTACTGACTGGAGGAGGGCAAAGTGTTTGTTTGAGCTTGGACTGCAGATGCAAAGGGGGCTGGTAATCATTAATGAGGAGAGTTGATGCCACTGTGTGTGATCTCAAAAGTGTATTAGCAGGAGTAGATACTGGGCAGTAGTTGTGCTCATGAACTAAGCAAAGTCTGAGGTCCACCTTTGGGTCTCACTTCTCCTGAGTTCAGATTCAAAATCTATCATATTTGATAGTACATTGCTTTTTATGTAATACTTTACTGATTTTCTCTGCTCAGAGAAAGACAGACAGTGCCACCATATGATAGACTTTGATAAATAACTGCAGGTGTTGAAAGATATGTACTGGTGTTGGGCACCGGCAAACACCAGCACAAATTAAGAAAAGTCTTGCACTCATACTGCTGGCTAACCTTGCCTGCAATGCCCGCCATGACCCAGCACCAGTGATTGGGTGAGAGCCAGTTTACGTGCTGAACTTTCCAAATAATAGACACAACTCTACCATACAGTTACAGTGCATATGTAAGAAAACTGAAACCACTGAGGTCTTTCAGATGAAGGGGCTTTTCCAGTGCACCCAACATGCTGGAAAGCAAACTACTCCAAACTAACAGTCCCACACTCACTCTGAGTAAATCTCTCAAAGGAAACCCAATGCAACATTTTCAAGTGACAGGAACACAGAGAGAGTTCATGTCACAAAAAGGGCAGAGTGCACCCAGGTCTGGTAGGTCCCACTCACATCCACTCCCCTGTAAAACAGCTCCCTGAGCAGCAGAAATTAGAGCCATATGCCATCTCAGTTAAACACACCAATAGTTGCCGGACTCCACCATAGGGGATTGGTGATGTTTATTACTACAAACTGTGTAAAGTTACAGAATGTGTCCTATAATAGCAAACTTTGTAGGTACATTTTTATTGGAGACTGGCTGGACACATGCAAATGGGTGCATCATCAAGATGGCTGTGTGAGTTAAATCCGTGGTGCTTACATCTGTGTTTAGTGCAGGTCATGAATTGAAATTCTGGTAGGGATAACCTATTCCTGCTTCCTTCCAAAGTCAAAAAATGAGTAACATTTTAAATTATGTGATAATAACACTTGCTCCTCACATTACTAAGAAAAAGGAACAGAGTTATAATAGGCACATCAAAGTGGACCAAAGGCTGAAATGACTCTATAAACCTATCTTCTAATCAATTTGAGGCATTGCAACTTAATTGTAATGAGGAAATTACATCACTAGTCTACTGTAAATTATGAACGTTGAGTTGTGACATCAGATACCTCTGCCAGAGCAGGCTGATGGTGTAAAGGACAGTCTTTTCAGCTACTTTTCCCTAAACATTTACAGTTTTAGCTAATTATGAGACATTTATGGCAGCACCATTTTTTATTTTACTGGGAAAGTTCATCTGAAGAATTCATCTCACTTCCAGCACATTCTTAACTACAACTGCTTTGAAAGTATCATATTTAATTGATTCTAATATATTTTGTAACTGCTTCCAAGATGATTATTGACATTTTTACTTTCACAGTCTATAGTTCACATTTATAGTAAATAACTGCAAAGATTGTACCACTTTCATTAAAGAGAGCAAGAAACCACAAATTAAAAATTGAAAAGGGGAGAAGTGTGATGACTCAAAAAGTATTAGGAGAAAGATACACCCTTATGATGAGTTCTGCCTCAGACCTCATTCCTCCTGTTTCTCTGTATAATCACATAACTCTGTGGGATTTCTAATAAGCTTATTACATATGATAGGGGGTTCTTCATCCCATATATAACTATACTGGAATTAGCTATAAAAAGAAGGCATAGAACAGGTCATGACTATATAGAAGTATTGTATGTAATCAGTGATTGCATTCATCAGTGAATTGTGTGTAGCAAGATTTCAAAAGCCCAGAGTTACTCTTCCAGGATGAAATATTGTTTGTTTCCAGTTAAAACATGTGATATTGTTTTTTACTCACATATGCGTCTACCCGACCCGACGATGTTAGGCCGAAGAGCTTTCCGATCGTCGATAGAGACAGTTCGGACCTACTTTCCTGAGACCTGGATATGGGATCTGAAGACCACTGAGTAAGTACCATTCCTTCCTCTTTACCAGTCAACTAGGGGCTTACAATATCTTAGGATCCACTTGATGTGTTGGGAGCAAGAAAGTGGTAATGCAAAGTATTTTTTTACTGACCACAAATATTCAGAAATAAACAAAAGATGAATAGTTCCACATCATAGATCAACATGCCTCTTTTCCTCCAATCCTTCAGCCAGCTCCTTCATATTCATGGTCTAGGAAAAGCCCAGCTTCCCCACCTCTTTCTCATTTTTTCTATGAACCACTGCCTGTGCCGTGTATGGCCTGGTATAAATGAGGTGAACTTCCGTCATTTGATGAGGAACTATACCCAAGTTTTTAGAATATATCTGGGATGCATTTCTCTTTAAATCTGACCATTTGTAGAATGTGCCTCAAGAGAGAATTTGACTCAAAGAGCATCATCCACATGTCTATTTTCAACTAGTGCATCTATGTCACAGTGGGAGGGAAACCACAAGAAGTGCTGATGGAGGTACCTCCTCGCTGCTCAAAAACAGAATCAAACTCCCACAGACTCGGAGCATTGTATCAGTCTTGTTAAAAGTAAATCATCAAAGAATTAAAACCATAAACATAAAAGTCTTAAAATCATGTTACCAAGATAAAACCCCACCATAAGCATGAATATTGAATGATGAGAGAAAAGATATTTTTTATCGATAAATTCATAAAAATGAATAAAATCAATTATGGTGCACGTATACATGCTATGTGTGCGGGAATATATACAAGTTGTCTATGACCTGGATGGAAACTATAAAAGGCGAATATGAAAGGTACCTGCACAATCAGATGTGAGGTGGAAAGCAGATAAGGTGAGTAGCGCTATTAGTGAGTAAACCTCTCCAGCACAAACTACAACTCTGACACTTAGGAGGTCATTAGGATATAGGGCGGATCGCCACCGCCCGCATGGCGGTGGCGATACGCCCTACATCCTTCCCCGCCGGCCACCCATTTACCCCCCACCCCCGCCACATTAGTATGGCGGGGGTACCGCGGCGGACGGGAAGACCGTCCGCCGCATTTCCGCACGGTCAACAAGTCGACCGGGCGGAAAAGGGTTTAATATGGTGAGGGTGTCTGCTAGACATCTCCATCCATATTAGTATGGGGGCGTAAAGATGCCTTTCGGTGGCGGCGGAAAGGCATTCAGATTCTGCTTTTGGGGGCCCATTGCGGGCCCCCATGGTATTAGGGGGGTGGAGGGTGCACATGGGGGGTACCTATGGTACCCCCTGCATTGTCATGGACATGGTGGCAGGCACCTCATGGTGCCTGTCACCTTGTGCATGACAATTCACGCAGTGCATTCCCAGCATTGTGGCGGGTGGTGCTGTGAGCAACGCCCGCCGCAATGCTGGGAATGGAGGATGCCACCACCATGGTGGTGGTGGCATCCTAATGGCCTGGGAGGGGACCGCCGCACCACTGGTGGCTGTTCCCAGCACCGCTAGGGTGTCCACCCGCCATCCTAATGGGCTCCTTAGACTCCAAATGCAACCAGTCAAACAACCTTAGTCAACATCTAAAACGAATAATCTTAGCTAATACCTGATATAGCCCTTTCTTCCCCTTGCAATTGAAAAGGAAGAGCATAAGAAGGTAAAATACAATAAAATAGCCCACCAAACAAACTGAAAGAAAGTGGTAGGGTGAAATAAACAAAACATTTAACAAAATAGTCCAACAGATATATATTTGGTTTACAGGTTAATCCTGCAAGCGGTAAGAAGGGTGGTTGGCCTGCAGTGCTTGTACAGGTGCTGGCACCTGTAACACCTTCACCAAAACCATTCCTCATCGACACCCCTTCTGGTCGACCAAATGATCCCCTTGATTTCACCACCCCCTCAATATCACTCGCACCCGCCTGTCCTACATCGATACTCTTAGACACAGGATCACCTAAAAATTAATACACCCAGACCCCCATTAAGAGTAGCTAGTTTTATGTCCAATAATTATCACAAACAATAAAAACCATCATCGAAGAATACAGACTTTAAATGTATAGCCTTTTACAAGTTTTATCCTAAAATGGGACAAAAACATGAGGAGCTTACCAGCGCTGGTGATGTATGAGGGAAGTGTCTATTTCTGATGGTGAGGCAGTGAGGTTATACTTGTGTGTCTTTTGACGAAGCAGGATTAAAATAACATACATTGATTTTTACGAGTGAGAGGAAGATAAACTTCATGTATGAGGAAACTTGTATTACCCGCAGTGATGATGTATGAGGGAAGTATCTATTGCTGATGGTGAGACAATGTGGTTTAGCTTGTGGTCCTCCTCAAGAAGCAGGATTGGGAAAGCCTGTAGTAATGTTGATAAGTGAGAGAGAGAAAATCTTAGTTGCTTTTGTCACGGGTGGGTGAGGAAACCTGTATTCCGAGCTTTATGTCTTGTTAGTGATGCCTTTTGAAGGGACCATAGGGTGCCGCTTGGAAGGCAAAGAGCGAGGGAGAACTTTTAAACAGAAAACTTCTGCCTTCTTTATCAATTGGGTGTAGATGTTTATGTTGCCGGGCCAGTAGCTATCACTGTAATATATTTGATCTTACCCTATACTCTACACATTGGAAATATGTGTTTCACATGCACTTTTGAGAATAATATTATATTTAATCTTCCTTTTACCATTTCTTACCAGTGACAAAGGGCATGTTGAACTCCAGTCCACGATCCCAGACACCATCACTGAGTGGAAAGCCAGCGCGTTCTGCCTGGCTACAGACACCGGCTTCGGCCTCTCCCCCACCACTTCTCTGACTGCCTTCCAGCCCTTCTTCACAGATATGACACTTCCATACTCTGTCATTCGTGGTGAGGCTTTCAGATTGAAGGTCACCGTGTTCAACTACCTCGACAAGTGCATACGTGTAAGTCTTTTTTTATGGTAATTTCTCAAAATGTTATTAAGTAAAGTGCAAGACACCAAAACTCTTTGGCATATGCTGAAATATACTGGACTGTTAGTACAAACATTAACTCTGTTCTGTTTAAAAATGCCAGAGGCATAAACAATTTTAAGAATTTAAAAGGCCAATAAAACAAGACCGTTCGAAGTCTAAACAGACATAAGGGTGGTGTATAGTTAAGATGCAAGTATGGTGCCCTCCCCCGGGAAAGGGTCTCGCCCGTAGACTCTCACAAAGCGATGAAAGCACCTTCATGTAGTATATTTCAAAGAAAATTCTTTTATTTTATTTCATAAAGTTGTATCTTTTTCCAAAGTAATTCTCAATATAACATTCATTCATTCTTCAATGTTCCATGAAAGGTATGCAGTCTAAATATCGAGTTTTTATTTTCGAATGGACATAATATCGACTCCAGAATATGGAGATGGCAGTAATATCGAGGTAAGTAATATCGAAGTATTTAATATCGATTTTTATGTCTGTTAAAAAATATCGAATGTAAAAATATCGAGTAAGTAATATCGATAGTAAAAAATATCGTTTGTTCTTGTTATTAAAAAATATCGAAAGTCAAAATATAGATTGTAAGAATATCGAAAGTCATGTTATCGACTGTCATGATATCGACTGTCATAATATCGACTGTCATAATATCGATATTAATAATATCGAATATTTAAATGTACACTGTATTTAATGTATTATTAGTAATTTTGTTGTTAAAATATATATGTATTTTAGTTCATTATTTATTTAGAAATAATAAAAAAAATGTAAATATTTATAAAATATATTTAAAATAGTATAATAATTTCTAGGAGCGGGTAGTGGGTTTTTATGGGAATAGGGTGGGAAGTGTTTTAAAATATATGTTCAATATTTTAAAAATATTATACAAAATCGAAAAATACATAAACTAGGAGCGGGCAGTGGGTTTTTAGGGGAATAGGGTGGGAAGTGTTTTAAAATATTTAATAAAATGTTGTACTATATTTAAAAAAAATTATTTTAAAATTACATTTTAGAAAAATAAAAAAATTAAATTAAATGTATCAAAATTTAAATGAGTGAGTTGTGTTTTTAAATGGGCATAGTGTTTTTTTTTATGGGATTAGTGTTTGAACTGTATAAAATATACAAAAAAAAATTAAAAATAATTATAAATAAAAATTTTATTTTTTAAAAATGAAACAAAATTATCTTTATTTTCAATAATAGTGTTTGAACTGTATAAAATATAATAAAAAAAATGTAAATTTATTATAAATATAATTTGAAAACAAAATTAAATTTAAAAAAAATATAAAAAATTATATTTATATTCAATAAATTATTCTAATTTTTTTAAAAACAATTTTTTTTTTTAATAAAATAAAAATTGTGAGTAAATTTAACATTATTGTATAATAAAATATATTTTTATGTAATTTTACGATATAAAAGTATTATTTGTATAACTAATATGAATTTATTATGTAAATCTTATATTATTACATTATATAAAATCAAATTTATAAATTTGAAATTTGATTTTAAAATTTGAAAACATTTCGAAAATTTAAAATTATAATTTAATAATAATTAGAACAAATTTAAAGAGTTTTTAAAAATCAAATATTATAAAAAAAAATTAATTGTTCTAATTGTGTCTTAAAGTAAGTGTTTAAATGTATGTAATAAAATATTTAATAAAGATTTAACCATAAAAATATGGCATCATTAGATTAATGTAGTATTTTGTGCTGATAATGATTAGTGTGTGATTGTTTGTTATACAATTTTGTTTCAAATATAGAACATTTTAGATAAAATTATAAATAATATTGTAAAAAACATGTACATTTGATTTAAAAATAATCTATTGTTATTAGTATGATAGTTTAAGATTTATAGTTTAAAGATATAACATTTTTTATGAATTAACAAATGTTTTTTAAATAAATATTTATTTTTTATATTAATATGTATTTTCTAACAGTTTGTTATTTCTATAGGATTTGTAATCTACATTTTAATGAGTTTTATGTAAAATTAGATATAATAAGTTAAGTATTAAATAACAATTTAGATGTAGTTATAATTAATATTTACTAAGTATTTTTCTCAAATTAAAATGTTTAGTACCATAATATAATTATATATAGTGCTTTGGGAATTAATTATCAAATGGTTTCTATGTACATCGTTTACTTAGAGTTTATATTTTAGATCAGATTGAAGGTCACCGTGTTCAACTACCTCGACAAGTGCATACGTGTAAGTCTTTTTTTATGGTAATTTCTCAAAATGTTAAGTAAAGTGCAAGACACCAAAACTCTTTGGCATATGCTGAAATATACTGGACTGTTAGTATAAACATTAACTCTGTTCTGTTTAAAAATGCCAGAGGCATAAACAATTTTAAGAATTTAAAAGGCAAATAAAATAAGACCGTTCGAAGTCTAAACAGACATAAGGGTGGTGTATAGTTAAGATGCAAGTATGGTGCCCTCCCCCGGGAAAGGGTCTCGCCCGTAGACTCTCACAAAGCGATGAAAGCACCTTCATGTAGTATATTTCAAAGAAAAGTATAATTTAATAATAATTAGAACAAATTTAAAGAAAGTTTTTAAAAATCAAATATTAGAATTTTTTTTTTAATTGTTCTAATTGTGTCTTAAAGTAAGTGTTTAAATGTATGTAATAAAATATTTAATAAAGATTTATCCATAAAAATATGGCATCATTAGATTAATGTAGTATTTTGTGCTAATAATGATTAGTGTGTGATTGTTTGTTATACAATTTTGTTTCAAATATAGAACATTTTAGATAAAATTATAAATAATATTGTAAAAAACATGTACATTTGATTTAAAAATAATCTAATGTTATTAGTATGATAGTTTAAGATTTATAGTTTAAAGATATAACATTTTTTATGAATTAACAAATGTTTTTTAAATAAATATTTATTTTTTATATTAATATTTATTTTCTAACAGTTTGTTATTTCTATAGGATTTGTAATCTACATTTTAATGAGTTTTATGTAAAATTAGATATAATAAGTTAAATATTAAATAACAATTTAGATGTAGTTATAATTAATAATTACTAAGTATTTTTCGCAAATTAAAATGTTTAGTACCATAATATAATTATATATAGTGCTTTGGGATTTAATTATCAAATGGTTTCTATGTACATCGTTTATTTAGAGTTTATATTTTGTGAATAAGAAATAGTTTTTTATATGGGTGTAATGTACAAAACTATGACTGAGTTTATACTTGGTGGAGTGGGAATATTAATTTGGATGGGCTCATTGTCCAGCACATTCCCTGATTTTATACTTGGTGGAGTGGGAATAGTAATTGATATGGGTTTAGTGTCCAGCTCCTTCCCTGAGTATTTACTTGGTGGAGTGGGAATAGTAATTTGTACGGGTTTAGTGTCCAGCACCTTCCTTGAGTTTACACTTGGTGGAGTGGGAATAGTAATTTGTATGGGTTCAGTGTCCAACACCTTCCTTGAGTTGACACTTGGTGGAGTGGGAATAGTAATTTGGATGGGCTCAGTGTCCAGCACCTTCCCTGATTTTATACTTGGTGGAGTGGGAATAGTAATTGATATGGGTTTAGTGTCCAGCACCTTCCCTGAGTATTTACTTGGTGGAGTGGGAATAGTAATTTATATGGGTTTAGTGTCCAGCACCTTCCCTGAGTATTTACTTGGTGGAGTGGGAATAGTAATTTGTATGGGTTTAGTGTCCAGCACCTTCCTTGAGTTTACACTTGGTGGAGTGGGAATAGTAATTTGTATGGGTTCAGTGTCCAACACCTTCCTTGAGTTTATACTTGGTGGAGTGGGAATAGTAATTTGGATGGGTTCAGTGTGCAACACCTTCCTTGAGTTTACACTTGGTGGAGTGGGAATAGTAATTTGTATGGGTTCAGTGTCCAACACCTTCCTTGAGTTTACACTTGGTGGAGTGGGAATAGTAATTTGGATGGGCTCAGTGTCCAGCACCTTCCCTGATTTTATACTTGGTGGAGTGGGAATAGTAATTGATATGGGTTTAGTGTCCAGCACCTTCCCTGAGTATTTACTCGGTGGAGTGGGAATAGTAATTTGTACGGGTTTAGTGTCCAGCACCTTCCCTGAGTATTTACTTGGTGGAGTGGGAATAGTAATTTGTATGGGTTTAGTGTCCAGCACCTTCCTTGAGTTTACACTTGGTGGAGTGGGAATAGTAATTTGTATGGGTTCAGTGTCCAACACCTTCCTTGAGTTTACACTTGGTGGAGTGGGAATAGTAATTTGGATGGGCTCAGTGTCCAGCACCTTCCCTGATTTTATACTTGGTGGAGTGGGAATAGTAATTGATATGGGTTTAGTGTCCAGCACCTTCCCTGAGTATTTACTTGGTGGAGTGGGAATAGTAATTTTTATGGGTTTAGTGTCCAACACCTTCCTTGAGTTGACACTTGGTGGAGTGGGAATAGTAATTTGTATGGGTTAAGTTTCCAGCACCTTCTCTTACTTTATAATTGGTGGAGTGGGAATAGTAATATGTATGAGTTCAGTGTCCAGCAACTTCCATGACTTTATACTTTGTGGAGTGGGAATTGTAATTTGTATCGGTTTACTGTGTAGTAGTGTTTGTGACTTTATAATTGGTGCAGTGGTAATAAAAAAAGATATAAAAAAATAATAAATATTATTGGTAGGATACTATAATAAAGTTTTACAATAAAATATTGAAACTTTAGTACTACTTATAATTATTGTTATTGTAGTAGTAAAAAGATATATACATTTTTATAATTATTACAATCTAAAATGCATCTTTAATTAGAACATTTAATATTTAGTTAATATTTATATTGAATATTAAAGAAGGAAACATACACAGGGTTAAATGGAACAAATCAAAAACAGTTTATTAACACGTAAAAAAATATTTTAAGTAGAGCTATTTTTTCCATTTGTATTGTATTGTAAATTAGTAAGTAAATAGTTTTTATTATCACAAAAACTATAGTAAGTGTATATATATGTATTTTAAAAAAAACATGAGTTGTAAATAAATTTTTGGTTTAATCACATATATTGTAACATAAATAGTTAAAGCAAAAAATGTATAATATGTACTTTTCATTTAATAACAATTATTTTAATCACATAGACATTGAATAAATTGTCAGAATAAACATGTTGAAAAATATTGTTATATTTGTTGTATATTCATTTTTACATTTTGTAAATTACAGGCAAATTATAGAAACATATGTATACATTTGTTATTATAGTAACATTTTTGTGGGTTACAAAGCAGTAATAGTTTGTTTTGGAAATTAATATTATGAATATAGAAAATATTAATAATATACATTTTTACAAAGATAAACACATAAATACATTTTTATATACATACATAAGTAAGGAAATAATAATAGCATTTTTATAAACAGATTTGGTAAAAGGCTATACATGCACATTTGTTTAACATATACATTATTTTCAAAATGTATAAATAAATAGTAAAATATTTATTATAGTAACTTAGATAAGAGTTCAATAATTATTTTAAAGTAAAGAACATTAAAGAAATAATTTTCAATTTTTTTTTACATTAATTACATATAATATAATACTGAGTTTCTATTTTTAAAGTGTTGGAATATAGAAATTAAATAGCTTTTTGGGATATACAGGGACTACTTTTTAACCACGTAATGTTATTTAGGCTTATTTGGTGCTTCAACAGATCGCGGTTGGATGCTGCTTCGCGTTGGAGAGGGTAAGTTTGTTTGAATTGATTTTTATAAGTTAATGACGTTATTGTAAGTGTATGTGTGGCGTGTTTAGGTTTATTTAGATAGTGTTATTGAGAGAAGATTGTGCTTTGTGTGTTAGGTAGAATGTACGATATTTGCTTTTTACCGCGTTTTACTTGTAAGTGTGTGAGGTTAGCTAATATGTTTAAATATTTCAAAATCAATATGTTTGCTGATTAAATATGTGTTTTTATGTATGTATGGGTGTATTTGTGTGGGTGGGTATGTATTTTATCTTTTTCAGGTTAGCGTCGCGTTTTACTGTTTTGGAGGAGGTCATTTTTTTTATTCAGAGTTGTGTGGCGAGTATTATATACTCATATTTTTACACACATAGGGGCTCATTAGGATTGCGGTTTTTCCGCATCCTCAGGGCCGGCGGAAGCCACCGCTGGCCCGGAGGATGCGGAAAAACCACAGCGGACCCACCAAAGACCCACCGCCACATTAGGATGGCTGGTGGGTCCTGGTTTCCGTCCGCAGCTTTTCCGCCGCGGTTGGCTTACAACCGCGGCGGAAAAGCTGTAATATGGTGACGGTGTCTCTCAGACACCGTCCACCATATTAGGATGCACAGAAAGAAATGCTTTTACACGGTGGATATTCCGCCGTGTAAAAGCATACGGTGCTTCACTGCGGGGCCCGTTGCAGGCCCCCTGGGTGAAGGGGGGGTGGGGGGTGCACATGGGGGGTACCTATGGTACCCCCCTGCATATGTATGCAGCAAGCGGCAGGCACCGCGCGGTGCCTGCTGCTTGCTGCATACATATGCAATGTATGCTTTTTAAAATTGCGGCAATGTTAAATATCCAGGATGTGACCGCCAGGGTGGCGGTCACATCCTAATTTGCACGGAGGGACCGCCGCAGCCCATGCGGACGGTCCCTCCTACTCTAGGGTGGCGGACGGACGCAAGTCCGTCCGCCATCCTAATGAGCCCCATACTTTGGTTTTCGGGTTTTCCAGGAGCCTTTTTTTTTTTTTAAATGACTATTTTCGGGTTTTGCATGGTATATCGTGTGGATTACATTGGAGAGGAGTCACTATGGATTTGCTTGTATTTTTACATTTTTTTTTGGGCTTCTTTGGATTGCATGAGTTTTTGCCACGGTTTCGTATGGATTGCTTGCAATTGGATCACGTTTGAAGGTGCAACAGAAATGTAAGTATTTACAACACATTTTGTGGGTGGGGAAATTGCTTTAATTTTTGCTTTAGTTACGTTGTATGTAACATTTTGTAAATACATTTAAAATGTTTTATTAATATGTATTTGATAATTTAATTGCAAATTGTTACATATAAAAATGAAGGAATTGTGAAGAAAATAAATGCTTAATGTAACATGTATAGTTACGTAATGTTTTATAGAATAGTTTTTGCAGTCATTTATAGATATTCTAGTCCTTTGCTAGTTGGATAGAGGGTAACCTGGCTTTGGAGTGTGTTATACATTTTTTTTGTTTCTTTGGTGAGTTTAGGTCCAATCAGGGTTACTAATTGCCCCATTCGGAGCTCCTGGTAACTCTGTTCTTTTTGTAAGGATTGTATTAATTTGTGAAGGGTAGGCGTTCCTTTGCCTGTAGTTGATTGGAAGGCATTGTGCCATCCTTCAACTGCATTGTTGGTTTTTGCTTCCTCATTGAGTGTGCTAAGGTAGACATTCCACCAAGCTATTTGGTATTTGGGTTGTCTTCTATGGCCTGATCTGTGTAGCCTTCCTACCCATGTGTCTTCGAAGTAGTCAAGCATAGGGCTTAGTCTTTCTTCGTTTCTTTTACAGTAGGGGCTGTCTATTAATAAGTTATAGTGTTCAGTTACATCTGTTAATGGAACATAGGCTAGGGCGATTAGTTTTTTTATTTGATAAGCAAATGTGCTATCTGTGGCGTATTGGACACTCAAGGTAGATTTTTTTAGATGTCGCCATATACATTGGTTAAAATGGTAATAGCAACCCTGTATTGCTGTGTGTGGGTATGTTTTAAGGATGCTATTTATCATTGCTTTCTCAAAGTCAATGATTATTCTTTGTGGGAAATAGTCGTTAGTATGTTTGACTTCAGTTAGTATATCTTGATAGGTTGCTTGCTGTTTGTTTTGTAAGAGGGCATATAGGAATGGAATATTAGCATTTTGGAAATGACCGTGGATAGTGTATAATTGATAACAAGGTTTTGGACATACAGAAAAAGTACCGTCCATCATCCAAGTTTGGCATTGGGTAAGTTTAGTCATGTTGTTTGCTGTGGCAAACTGTATAATTCTTTTATCTTTAGATTTGTTGTCATATAGTATAAATTGATCTTTACTGTGAGTTACAGAGAGTTCAGGGGGAATTTGCACTTCTTCAAAAGTTGTAGGTGTGGGAGGAGTAGTGCATGTTGCTCTTTTTTGTCTAGCTACAGTTCTTTTAAGGGATTCTATAGATGGTAGTTGGCTAGAAGCATGTTGGGGAAGTACACTTAAATTATGTTTCAAAATAGCAGTGGTTGGTTGATCAGTACTAGTACTAGCTTCTTTCAGGGAATCAAGCATTTGTCTAATCTCTATTTCTGTTACATTGGGTGGGTGATTATGTTCCTTAGTATAAGTAACAGTGGTTTCCTGAGTTATAGCTCTACCATAACATTTGTTGGCATAATATTTTGTACACTTCCAAAAAACTTTCAAATCTTTTTGTTTCTCTTGAGTGTAGACATATCCCATGTAACAAAGAAGCATTTTCCCTTTTTGAGAATAAATGAATTTAGCTTCTTCAGTCATGCTTGTATTTTAGTGCTAGGAGGTAATTAAAAGAAAATATCAATAATTATTTTAAAGAATGAAAGTTGTATTCTAATCACACAGTTTAACACATTTCTGATTTACCTGTATATCTTTTTATGATTTCAAGCTGTTCTTTTCGGGTGTTGATGTTCTTGAAACTGTTATTTTCTGTGTATATCTTTTTGTACCTGTATAAATAGACAAAATGTGAGCAAATATTTTACAAGTATTTATGATTATTTGGTAGTGGGTTTTTAGCTCGTTTCTATTTAGTTACCTATCTATTACATTTCGAAAGTTACATTTAATTTATATACTTACTTATTTATATTTGAAGTTTGATGTCCCGGTGTTGTGTAGGTCTTCTGTATATTCTTTTTATCTGTAGGATAAAGAGTAGAAATAAAAGATATGTTTTAGGTATTTGGCTTTTAAATACAGGTGTAAGGTTTGAGAGTTACATTTTCGATGGATATTCAGGTAGTAGTACTTACTTTAGATAGGTGTAGCTTTCTTTATTTTGAAGTCAATTAGTTTACTTTCAGAAATCCAGCAGAGTTTCGCCTTCCTTTAGATTGGAGAATTAGTCTGCATTTTTAGTTTGTTTAAATCTTGTTTATATAGCATTAGTGTTATAGTTTCTGAAATAGGATTGGTTGTTTAAATTGATAGTCTATTCTTGTTTGTGGATTTGAATTTTTTTACATGTTATGCTAATTGCTTTCCTTATATGGGTGACGCCAATTAACTTTTTTTTTATGTGTAAGGCCCTATTTTGTATAGGTAATATTATATTTATGTTTTTAAAGTAGAGGAATATATATAATTTGTAGTGAGAAATGTTTAGTTGTTAGCAACGTTGTTTATGTATTATAAAATGTATTTTTGATGTTATTTTGTGATTTAAATGTTTGTTAAAAATATAGTATGTTTTATTTATTTTTAGAAACACTTTGTGATTATTTGTGATGAATATGACATTTTTTATAAATAATAAAGTGATTTATTTAAGTATGTTGTAAATTCGATATTTAAAAAAACGATATATTTGCATTCTAAATTTTTGTATTCGATATTTTGACTGTATTTAATGTAAAGATGTGATACTCGATGTTTTAAACATCGATAATGTTGTTAGTCGATATTTTTGTAGTCGTGGTTTTTTTTAATCGATAATGTGGGTTCGATATTTTGTTGTTTTGTTGTTTAAGTATAGGCAATCGATATTTTTGTGCTCGATAATTTGGCATAGATATTTTGTGCAGTCGATATTCGGTCTGTCGAGGTTATGTCAGTGATCCTCCATGAAAGATTCATGTTTTATATTTCAATCGTATGTGGTCTTATCCACATGTCAATAGGAATGCTTCTTGGCTTGCCTGGTGTAATACGGGGAATGAATGAATGTTATATTGAGAATTACTTAGGAAAAAGATACAACTTTATGAAATAAAATAAAATAATTTTCTTTGAAATACACCTCATAAAGGCGCTTTCATCGCTTTGTGAGAGTCTACGGGGCGAGAGCCTTTCCCGTGGGGGGAGGCACCATACTTAGATTTGTGAAAAAGTTTGCTTAAGGACAGGAGGCGAATAACTTGTAGACCCAAACCCGGAATAACCATTGATTACAACTGGGATTTACCAACACAAAAAAATAATAATAATTTTTGAAAATTTAGAGTTTACACGAGTGCGACAGAGCCACCAATTCCATTTTTGTATAGTTAAGATGATCAGATGGTACTGGGTATATGTGGTACATAACATCATCAACCAGTCAGATAATGCATCATGTGAGATGAGATGAACAAGTGCCAAATTAATGTTGCTGAACCTAAGGGATCTTAACAGGGAAGTATTAGTTGATAAATTTCCCTTCCCAATGTAGGTGAAATAATCTTGTCTTTGGCAGGAGCAAAATTCTTCACGACACTTGATCTCATGCAGGTATACCATCAGGTGCAGTTATTTGAGAGTTAACCAGAGCTGATGGCTTTTATACCCCACATGGGTGCTTCCAAGTTCAAAAGGATGCCTTTTTGACTTATATCGTCAGCCTCTGTTTTTCAGTGGGTTATCACATCTGTACTTAAAGGGGTGAAAGGCATCAATTGTTATCAGGATGACTTATTGATACTTGGCAGTACTCTATGTGAGCATAACTCAAGTGTATGGATGGTGTTAAAAAATTCATGTAAGCAGGTTTAACACTAAAGAAGGAAAAGTGCAAATGTGCGATGCCAGAGGTTAATTATTTGGGGCATTTTATCACAGAAAGAGGTGTGCACCAAAAAAAAGAGTTAGTAGACGCCATTTGAAAATTATCCATACCATGTACAAAAGAGAAGGTAGTTTCATTTCTTGGAATGGTGGAATATTATGTAAAATTTATAGAGAATTTAGCAGACAAATCTAATAGCATGAGACTCTTGGAAAGAACAAGAAGTTATAAAGGTTCAGAGTGTAAACATGAATTTGAGATATAAAAAAGGAGTTACAAAATGCTTGCAGTTTGCAAGCATTCATTACCTGTGATGAAACTAATATAGTCACTGATGCTACCTCCAAAGGTTTGGGGTGATATTAAAACAAAAAAAGGATGGTGAATAGCAACACATTGCTTGTGCTTCTAGGAGCTTATGAGTGGATGAGTTGATTTATTCGGTAGTGGAGAGAAGCATTGGCAATTTACTGGACATGGAATACATTTATAATTTCATTTGAGGACCTAGTATTAATACATGTTCTCATCACAAACCTTTGAAAGAGATTTTTTTTTAAAGGACTAGATTTTATTTTCTCTAGAATCAGAAGATGTGTTGTTGCATTACAGGTTTTAATTTTGTGGTAGAACATGTACCTGCAGTTACAAATCTGTTAGCGGATTGTTTATCTAGACTAGGATCAGGTGAAACAGAAAATGAGCTAGTTGAAGAACTGCAGGAAGAAAGTATAGATGTGTTTGCAGTTACACTAGGAATTCTAACAGAAATGGAGTGGAAAGAAGAAACATTGAAGGATGGTGAATTGATGGATATTTGATACAGTCTGGGCAAGTTCATTTGAAAACCTCGCCTGAGCCAAAGAGCGTCAAATATATATTAAGCTTACAGTTGATAGTGGTGTGTTGTTAAGAGGGACAAAATACATTTTCCCTATAAAGTTGAGAAGTATGTTGATAGATGAGGCACATCAGGGTCACATGGGATACAAAGGGGAGAATTAGAGCACATTTCTGGTGGCCAGGATGGATTTAGATATTAAATGAATGGTCAGAGAAGGAACAGTGATAACATTTTGACACCACGTTCAGTACCGGTAGTTTGCCGTAAACTGCTAGATAGTCTTTGGCAAGATGTTGCCATTGATATTGTTGAACTGTTGAGAAGAGAACAATATACACCATACTTGGTGGCTATGATGTATTTATGGCTCTTTGACCAATAGTACCATTCTTCATTTTCTGTCACTGTATAAATCCTCTGCGCCGAGACACCTCCGGGTATTTGTTGCGCATTACAAATCCAAAAAACATAAACATAAACATAAACATACTCAAGATGGCTAGAGACTATGGGCAGTATAGTCAATTTTATGCAGGAGATGTTTAAATGAGAGACCTTTCCTAAATCTCTATTTGCTGAGATTGGTCTGCAATTCTGTTCCGTACAAATGAAGGACTATCTACAGTCATGTGGGATAGAGCACAAGACAGGTTCTATTTATCATCCTGAAACAAATGGAGCAGTTGAAAGGTTCAAATGGGTCATAAAAGTGAGCACTCAGTTATCCAAAGTGAATTTGCATAACACCCCTCTCTAGTACTTGAAAAAACATTTGAGGTGTTTAAGGGAAGGTCAACTAACACATAGGTATGTCCAGGTTGGATGGATTGAAATAAAGGTGTCAAGTACAATGGCATTGGAGTGTGCAGAGATTGTGAGATGAAGGTGCAGCAAAAGAATAGACATCATTTTGATGAAAGGAAAAGGGTAAAGCACAGACGGTGAGCCCCAGTGGGTTATATGTCTTGGTCAAAATGTACAAATCCCATTCAAAAGATAACATGTTTTAAGAATGTTATCAAAGTTAAAGATAGACGGATATGGACTAAACGCTGTGTAGTTGTTTTGAAATTAAGCTCGGATAAATAGGAACATTCATTAGAGCGTGACAGATGAGTACATGGTGAAAAGGTTGGGCTTGATCTAAATGAGAATCAGATGAGTGAGTGCATAAGAAGTAAATGCAGAAGTAGTAGTCCATCATATCTAAAGGATTATGTTAAATAACGTATTAGTTCTGCAAAAAAAGAAAAGTATATTGTACATATAAAAAGGCCTTGCATATCTAGGTAATTAGAAAGGTTCTATGGTTGATTAGACTGGTATTCTGTGAAAGTCAACAATGTAATGCATTATTGTTTTATTTTAAGAGGTAAAGTGTTGAAGGGAGGAGAAGTGTGCTATCTAGCTGCAGATGCTTTTGTACTTGCTTGCTATGTGATGCCATATAGACCATGAAATGCATATGTCACATAAAACGTGGAACATGGAATGCAAGTTAAGTAAGAGTTGATCAGTTGCCACTAGTACTTGATGGATGAGGTGCTCTAATAAAGTATCACTTCCCTTAACCCAGAATTTGTGTATGGCGATACTTGTTTACATGTTAAATATTGTATTGCACAACAACATTTATATAGTGCCTATTACTCCATGTGGGGTGCTGAAGCACTTGTCTACATGGGTAGCATGCTACACTCTGTAAGCTGGGAGTTTAGAACTGTGCTGTCTTTGTTATGATACTGTGAGCGAAGTGTTTCCATGCCATGTGTGAAGCCCTCTGAGGTGCAGGTATCATGTCATGAAACATATCGCTTAGCAGTGTGATGGATGAAGAAGTGTGAGAGACAGGCGTGTAGTTTGTTTTTCAGTAAACGGGTCACTTTCAGGAGCTCTGCAGGTCCCTTTGTCGAATTTCTTACATTCATAATCCACTTATCTGGATACTACACTGGGATATTCTGTTTAGAGTGTATGGTTCTGAGCGGCATAGTTTAAATGGAGAAATGGTGGAGAAATCTGCTGTGATAGACTTTGCTAATATCATCCCATATCTGATTCCCTTTGTGAGACGTCAAGAAGTGGTCATAGGGGTAGCTTATTCCGCCCAGCTGTGGTGGACTAAAATAAAGTCCTCTATTGGCCAAAACCAAAAGGTATTCCATGCCTGTTCAAATGCTAATGGGTGGTTTCTAGTGTGGTCTGATACAGTACTGAGTGGTGGATATGGCCCTTATCAGCTTTGCCTTATCTGAGTGTAAGAGTGTGAAGCAGCAAACAAATTACTCAGCCTGTATGAACTACAAATGTCTGACTGCTGAATGCAAAAAAATCAATTTTAGTGTGGGTTATACATTGTATGGTATTGTAATTGCATTTGTACACTGATGAGAAATGTAGCGCTGTACACCCGGTAGCCTGCTGCTGAGGAACTCAGGGTTAGTGGGTTTTATTTTTTTGCTTCTCAAATTATTTAATTCTGGGGTCAGAGAATAATTGGAGGGTTCTGAGGTGTGTTCTCTTTAATGGTGAGGCCCTCATGTCTGCGTCGTCTTTTTCTTGACAGGTCAGCATCAACCTGGATAAATCAGAAGACTATCATGCAGAACCTACGACAAACGAGGAGGAGGGATACTGTATTCCTGCCAACGAGAGGGTCACTGTCTCCTGGGGGGTGACCCTAAAAGCCCTTGGTAAGGACTATTTCAAATACGATCTGTGATTGGGCGCTCATAGCATCACTTATCCTCCCTGGTGTGGCTTGCCTTTGGTCAGAGAAGTTCTGACACTAAAAAAAACAATCCTACTAGAAAAGAGATGCTTCAATCTTTTCTCTGCATTGAAACTTCTACCTTCTGTTAGGGGAGCTCTAGATGGTGATAGTAAAAATCCCATTAGAGTAGATAGGAACATAGATCTTCATTCTACTGCAATGATGTTGCACTGCATCTGCTGAGTGGTGGTTCCCAAGGGTCTTATGTATCAAAGGACAGGTCACCAGTAAGGAGTGCAAATGTTGCATCTTTTGCAATGTGACTCTTTTACTAATCAGCCAAGTCACCAAATGAATATTCCTTCTGCCGTCCAAATATTAGTGAGGCAAGTTGGGTATTGCCTCCCTCTACAAATGGCTTCAAAAGCAGATCTAGAGGCCTGTGAGGGATAGCGGACCTCAGCCTCCTGCGGTTGCATTCCCAGAATGTCAGCATTTTCTGTTAAAAGCAGCTGGTGCCCATTAAAGGCACATATGTTACTTTAAAAAAAGTTGGCATGCTGGGAAAACATCATGGGAGCTCAATCATCCAGTTTGCAAATTGGTAGATGATATCTCTTGATGGGTATATGTCCAGAGCTGTGGTCATAAACCATTGTTATGTCTCATGGCAGTTCAGATGTAGGAGCAGGGTGCTTCTTTCATGCTTCTTCATATTTACAGTTTGGAAAGGGTTGTGAAGACAAACCCCTTATGCAAGTTAGAATCACTTTCCAAAAGTCCTTTTTACATTGTAAAAATTTATTTTGCAGTCACGAACCCTGATGATTTGTGAATTGAAGGCTTTTCCAATGCCATAGATGGTTGTTCTTTGGACCCAACATTCTCAAAAAAAGAGGGATGCTCATATTGTCTTCCTGTTCAGACCTGTGCTGCATCACATAAGTAGAATCTTTTAATGTAAATAAATCTTCATGTAGTGGAAGGGTCTTCTTATCTTCACCAGTATTCCTTCTGCTGCCTGCTGTAAAGGTAATTTGTAATGGAATGGAGACATTTCTGCTGAAACAGAGATGTTCACCTCTCCTCTAGGACCAAGAAAGATCATGATGGAGAGGAGCCCACAAAGATAACAAACTCCTAATTAAATTATATAAACACCATCAAGCCATGTGTTCCTAAATGGAAACTCAAACCTTGGCTTGGCTTTATGGTTTAGTTTTCAAGACAAATGACATAACAAAGAGCATGACCCCCAGCTCCCGAACTTATCTTAGTACAGACAACAAGTGTCCTAGGTAGCTGTGATATTGTAGGATCTGCTTGGAGCGGGTCTGGTGAAGCCGGTGCAAACGGCGCTACAAGAGGCAAACAACTGAATAAGCCCAACAATCCCACCCCCACCCCTCATCCACCAAACGGGATACAAAATAAGAGAAAAAGGGAGAGAAGTGAAAGGAGAAAAGGGGGAGGGAAGGAACCGAGTGTCTCCTGAGTCATCGTGGTCTGCGAGACCCTCTCTTGGAGCTCGCCTGTGGTATTGGTGTATCCGCTAGGCGTAAGAGTCGTAGGTATCTAGGACACGTCAATTCCCTGAATTCTGTCGTGATCAGCGCTATAAAGGGACGTCATAGTTCGGGGAACTCTGAACCCCTACCCGCCAGAGTGAGTGACTCCTTTCCATCCCCTACACCATCCAAAGTCTTTGCAGCCATCGGGAGTGTGGGGGAGGTTGAGGGGAGCGCCAGCGTGCAAATATGTTCTGGGTAGCCGCTCCCAGGGCGATAGCAATCAGGCGCCCTTTCCGCGACTTAGCCGGATACCTTGGCTTGGCTTTAGAGGAAGAAATTTGATTGTTTGTTCCTTCTCTTTGTCGCCTTGATTTACCTTTTCTGCTGCTGTCTATTTCAGGAGAGGTGAATTTCACAGTTAGCGCCAAGACACTGAAGGGAGAAGGTCTGTGCGGGAACCTAATTGTTGCCCACGATGTGCACAGGAAGGATACAGTCGTCAAACCGCTTCTGGTTGAGGTAATATAGGGGTTACGTGTGCTCTTGACACTTATTTCAGTGGGATGTTTCCCTTATCTGGCATAGAATGCTTGCTCAGAGACCTTCCAGATATAAACTGACATTTCCTGCTGCTACTCTGCCAATGTTTCTGAATTTTCCATTTCTGCCTTCTGCAAATCTTCATTTTCTACCCTGTGTGTTATTCTTTTTTGCAGCCTGAAGGGATAGAGAAGGAAGAGACTGTCAATGCTCTGATCTGTGCAAAAGGTGGGTTAATCACATCTGATGGGTAGTACCCTTGTTTAAATTAGCCTTCACACACAAAAGACAACACTTTAAGGTTAGAGCTCTGCAAATTAATTTAGTCTTGACCTGTGGTACACCAGGTATTCCAGTACTGAGACCCACACAAAGTTCAAGTTATGTACATCAATTCTAAGCTGCACAATCCTCTGTAATGACAAATTCATGATGTTGCTTTTTATCTCTGGCCCGTGGCAACTATACTATGCCAACACTGCTTGCTGCATAAGGCTCTTTCAATGGGACTTATTCCTGTTTTCTACTACCCTCTGATTTACCTATTCTGCAGCCTAAATCCAGCTCTTTCAAAGCATCTCAACCCCGTTTTTAAGCTCCCTTTGACATTTCGGTATTCCATACCCCATGAAACTCCTTTAATGAACCTTGTTTCTGACTTCCATTACCCTCTGGCATTCTAGTAATAGTGTTGAAATACAATCCTTTCAATTTACCCTAAATCTGATATGCATCTTGCTTATCTATTCCACTAATAGGTCCCAAACAGCCCTACAAAGTGCCCAACGTCTACAACTTATCTCTGATGCTTCCATCCCCTCCTTTTTGGTCACCACCTCAAAATACAATTGTAGAAAACAGTGTTTTATGCAGTAAACAATGTCTACATTTATTCACACACATAGTAGTCTATATTCCAATGATTTGAATTGCTGCAACATACTAATGTGTAATATTTTCAGAGTTTAGACTTTACTGTTATTTTAAGCTCTATATCATATCCTCACCAAGAAAGCAGAAAATGTGGATTTGCAAATCAGGGTGAGCTCAGCTACCCTCTCCAACCTTTGGTGCACCAGATCTGAAAACACTTCCAATGTCTCAGACCATGTATTATGTTATCTTTTAGCTGGAAGCCATGTTTCGGAAAAGATTCACCTCAAGGTTCCAGAGAACATGGTGGAAGGATCCTCACGGGCTTTTTACTCCGTTGTTGGTAAGTGATCGTTAAGACCCTAACACCCTTCCTGTACCTGTCGTAGAATGTGAAGGCGCCTACTTTGACCCATCAGTTCCCTCAACCCTGCATCCTCTGGGTTATGCTTTCTTCCTGCTTTGACCACACACATGTCAAAAGGCTCTCAATTGGTGCATGGCTTCTGGTTGAGCTAAAGGTCTTCTCCATCCTGTCAATACTATTTTAAATCTCAGCCAAATATTGGTTGTAGCAGAGCCAAATTAAAACAAGAGCAGGCAAAGTTTATCCCTGCTGGACAAAATGTAATCTCAAATGTAAAAATTATAGAAATTTAACAGAGAAAATTATTTAAAAGTAACATTGTCCTAATTAGGAAAGGACATCTTTCAAAGTTGCAGTCCAAAACCTCAAAAAGAAAGCCCTTAATATATAATCAGTGTCTTGTGACTGAGCCAGGCCACCTCAATCATGTTTATAAAAGAGCAGGCTATGAGTGGGCACATTGGGGAATCTTAGGAACCACAGTTCCAGGGTCTGTGGTGCCAGGCCTGTCTCCATTGTAAAACTGTGCACCATGTGAGCGTGTGGAACGCAACGTTGGGGTATTAGAGAGGGCAGGGCCCTGGAAAGTTTTAGAAGTTTGAGTCTGCCAAAAGATCTGTGGATGAGCCTTTGAGAGAGGAAGCCATAATGAGCAGAGGGTGTTTTTCAGCTTGACAGAGCTTGTCCTGTCACTCTGCCCTCCAAAAACACACAAGTTCTAACACAGCCTACTATATCCTGGAGATTTTGAGAAACCTGTATTGCCGTACAACCATGCTGAGCCTATCCATGTCTGTATTGGAACCCGACTGTTTTCATCCTGTCCTATCAGCTCTTGACAGGGTGATCATGAAAGAGGGTTGGTATTGTGTGACAAACCGTATGAGTTGTCTCGTTTGGTGATGCTCTTCTGCCATCTCTCAAGCACAACACATTGTGATGGACGATAATGCAAACGTGTTCAGAAAAGATTGTGAGTGCTGTAACAGGGAAAGTCAATAGGAACATTGGGGCAGTGTAATGCTATGCTAGACTGTAAAAGATGATTTATCAGACCTCTGAACCTTCTCCATCCTGCAGGGGACCTCATGGGAACCGTCATCCAGAACTTGCACAAGCTTCTGCAGATGCCCTCTGGCTGCGGCGAGCAGAACATAGCCCTTTTAACCCCCAACATCTATGTCCTGGATTATTTGAACAAGACCGGGCAACTGACCGATGAAATAAAATCCAAGGCGATTGAGTACATGATAAGCGGTGAGTGATGGAATTATCCATCCAGTCGGTTATTACTTGAACTCAAAGATTGTGCTATAGTGCTCATATCAAAGAAGTCACCAAACAGACAGGAGGTGCCATTAGCCCTGACATAGCCCCTTCTTCAGGGTTCATGGGGCTAGAATGTTGTCTGATTTTGACAGAGGCAGGATGTCCTTTGATCTGTCTTTGATTTGTACATTGTGTGGACAATATGTAACTCAGCTGCTCACACAGCTGTTAGTAACTAACTTTGTTATGTGCTGATTATCTTCCTTCCCCTAGGTTATCAAAAGCAGCTGCGGTTCAAGCACTCCGATGGCAGCTACAGTGCATTTGGCCCTCCTGGGCATGGAGGAAACACCTGGTGGGTACTTAGCAGTGGTTAGCAACCCGGGTACCTTCCCCTGTATGACTGGGAGACTTCCCATCACAGATCTACCCAGAAATATCCGCACTGGAGAACTCCTTCTCCCTATACTGGCAAACCTTGGAAAGTTAATCCTTTATCACTCACTGTGATACTGTAGATCTGCACGCGCGCCTATTGAAGTCTCGCCATTGGACACCATAATCGGTGTCATTGATAAGTATTTGCCTAATATCTCAAGAGTGTTGAGTTTGCTTTACCCCTTTTGAGCTCCTTGGAGTGCCTTTGAAGAAGTTAACTCAGAAGCTTGATACTTCATCAGAAAAGTGTTCTATCTTTGTTTCTCTCCTTCAGGCTGACGGCCTTTGTGCTCAGGTCCTTCGCTCAAGCCAGGCATCACATTTTCATAGAAGAGAAGCAACTATCAGAACCCCTGCACTGGCTCGCGTCCCATCAGAAGGATAACGGCTGCTTCCAGAGTGTTGGGTCGCTCTTCAACAACGCCTTGAAGGTGACTGGTTACCCAGGTTGCTCTAGTCTGGGGTGAAACAGGTCTTTGTGTGTGAGAGTGTGTAAGGGTATGGGCCATAGGTCTGCTCAAAATTGAGCAACCAAGGCTTTTGAGCGAGTAAGGTTTGGTAGACTTGAATCTCCCGAGCAGCCGTGTAAATCCTAGAAGATCAGTATCCGACTCCCACAATCCTAGGGAAATTATGAACTGTCAATTTCTGTACATTGTTCACTGCTTTTCAGAGCATTGGTGGACTGAGACATTTTCCTATTCCAAGCCCTTTGTGACTTGACAGTTCTGAGAAGACCTGGGCCCACTGTGTGCCCTGCCCTGGGTTGCATCGATGTGCACCCATAACCGGGTCAATTACAGTAAAACCGCAGTGTCTCAGCACAGGCGCTAAGGCTGACAGATTGCGCCAGTACTGAGGAGGGCACATTAGTGAAAGACAGAGCTGTGGTTTTAATGCTCTGCCTTTCACTGGACGTGAACCCACATTACTTCAAACAGGAGGCAAAGTGCCGACGGCAGTGCAAATGCCTGTTGCGCCAATGGGGCACTATCTATGATAAGGAACCTGGTGTAATTCTATGCAATTAGCAAACTTAGACTTCTGTGAGATTTGTTTTAAAAAACAACTCCCAGTTGCAGAGAAACTTAAATGAACATTTATTTATAAAGACACCTGCAAGTGACCTCTTTTGATAGTGTTTGATGTCTTCCTTGGTGTTGGATGCTATGAAACCTTGTCAAAGGTTGGGGAAGTCCTTCAAGGAAGTTAAACACCAGGCTTTTCATCACTATTCTCTGGTTTGGACAGGCATTCTGAACTTTACTCAAAACTGATTGGTAATGTACTCCTTGTTCGTAACTGAGGGTAATCACTTTTCAAAAATGTAATTGTGTGCATTAGAGTATCACCTTCTGATCCTAGGTGTAGACAAAATTATTAAGTTGCGCCCCCGCATGAGGAAGCATCCGGTTTATGCACTGCTTTGGTCCCTGATTCGGAAAGTGCTCCAATTGGTCAAAAGTTCCTTCAAAAAATGAAACTGTACTCAAAATTGATTGGTAATGCACCCCTTGTTCCTAGCTGACTGTAATCACCCATTTTATTATTTAATTGTATGGATTGGTTATCGCCTTCTGATCCTAGGCATAGATATACAGGCACATGCATCAAAAGAAAAACCAGTCGCAAACGGGCAGATTCAGGGAATCTGCCCCTTTGCGACCCGTATTTTTGTATTTGGGATGCATCATCCCAAATGCCAATATCACCATTTAAGTAATCTCTAAATTGCGATTACTTAAATTGCGATTGCATTTAAGGAATCGGTAATTGAGATTCCTTAAACGTAATACATTAAGTTAAAAAAAAATTGCTATTTCGCTGATATGAGTAGCAAATTACCATCAATTTGTACTTGATGGTAATTTGCAAAAACTTTGAAAAATGAACTAAAGTGCATTTTTCAAAGTTCCATTTTACACACATACATGCCCAAGATGTACTCATATGCAGATTTCAAGGGTGCAACAGGGTGTCCTTTTGACACCCTTGCACCCTTGAAATTGCATGCGCAATTTGCGAGTACCTATTGGGTACTCGCAAATTGCGAATGCAATTAAAACATTAGACCCAATCCTCAAACTGGTCTGCTTGCAAAATGACCCCCTAAGCCAAGCACATACAACCAACGGAAACAGGCCCTCTAAGTGTGTCCCAACTGCAACACATCTCTGAACCACCTATGTTTTCATTGTTTTTAACCCCTTGAACGCTGGCCATGTTCAACGGACGTCGCGTGCACTACCTCAGTAGTGCTGCGCACGTCCGTTGAATGTCGCGGACCCACCCGCGCAATAGAACGTTCCACACCAGCGCGGAAAGTTCAGCGCAGTGGAGGGGTTAATAATGAACTTGCTGCAGTCTGTTCTTATTTATCTTATGAAACTTACAACCATTGACATACGCTGCCCCTACGAGAGACCACCCCCAGTTTTTTCATCCCACTTAAAGCCCTGCACACACAGAAGTGTGTGTGTGTTTGTTTTGTATAAGGAGGGAGGCATGGTAGAAACAAAAGGAAAGGCCGCACATGGTTTGAGGTGGACAGGGTTTGCTAGTCTTCTGGACGTTACACTGCTTTGTTTAGCAAATGCTTCCTTGCGAGGGCAAACAGAGCAAACTGTTATTGGGAGTAAGACCTTAGAAAAGAAGAGGTCCATAAAATGCTAAATGTTCCACTGATTGGTTTTCCTGCAATAATCCATAACTTTGAAAAATAAAAATAAATGATCGGTATTATGGGCTCCAGTTGAAAATTCGTATCGCCTGAATCAATAAAAAAATCCCTAACATATCAGTATGTTTGAATAATTTTTAGGTAAATACATTTTATATGATAAAGCTTTTTTCTTTACCATGGTCTCTTTGTTGGGCAGGGGGTTTGGTTTCTGTCTCTTTGGATATCTGCTGCACACATTCAGTCAATGTGTTGTGCTTCATAGCAGAAGAATTTGGGAACGTTCACCTTTAAGGTCTGCAGAGCAGCTGAGTCTAGACAGGTAAAGGTTGTAAAATCAGGGAGGCCATTGGTAGACAGGGCTAATAGTTGACCCTTAAGTGGTGATCTACAATTCAGGTTTACTTCTTTTGCTGGATACACATGGCTCCGGCCTCGAGATCAACCAATTGAATTGGCTTTTAGTTGGTGGTGCTGGCCACATTTCCTAAAATTTGTGCAGTATTGTAAATGTTCAACTTTGGCTTATGCACATCTGCATAGCATGCTAGTCTGAAGGAGAAGTGAACATTTTGGCAGAATGGCTCTTGTATGCAACTTTGCTGCGATGGCATCGGACAGAACAAGCAAGACTTTTCATCACACAGCGTGAGCAGCACTGTGCATCCTGCAGTACAAATAGCACAACCAATCCCATAACGTTACCAACCACAGAGTAGAAACTACTCTGAGCACCCAAACAACAAACTGCACTGTGTATCACACTCATTACTAACGTTGGGTATCAAAGAGTACACACACAACACGGTCCATCACACATCACTCACAACACTATTCAGCAGATACCACAGCTACCAATGCATGTCTCAACACAAACAGTAGACATTTTATTGTACATTGTATCATATAATTTAAAAAACAACACCGTTGGGAGAGAGAGGAGGAACATGGCGGCCGCCAGCTAAACGGCCGCAGCCGGACTCCCCTATGGATCGATGATTTCCTGCTAACTTCGCTGGTTATTTTACACAAAATTGTGCCTTTCTTATAGCCCCCACCCCCATCTCGAAAATACCTTGTAGTCCTTGCTGAGTATGCCCCCGGAGTTGGGTCGGGTTTCTTCAGACTCCCCGCAGATCCTAGGAGCGGGCTGGGAGAAGCGTGAGGAGAGCGAGCGGGACGGCGCTTGCAGGGATCAACGCTGGCTCTGGGAGGAGGCGGCTCGGACGCGGAAGTGGCGCGACTCGGCCTTGCTTCTGTTCCGGGTCGTTGGGGGAAGAGCCAGCGGAGGTCTCTGTGGAATTGAACCGGTGAGAGGGGCTCCCGCCTTGGGAAAGAACTAAAACGAAAACGGAGTAAGCGGTGAAGCGGATTCCAAGGTAGGGGGTCGGCAATTTTCACTTTCCCCGCCCTGTGGTGGCAACAAGGATATCAGCCCTGGCAATCATGTGATAGGGACCCGATTGCATAGTGGCATACATGTTTTTGATTATGGAGGTCTAAATCTGCCACAAGGAAAAGAGGCGAAGTTTATCAGCGCTCCAACTGGGTGTATGGATATAGAAGGAGCGCTTGGTGGGGGTGCTGGAATAGGCAGTGTGGTTAGCCCTGGTAGCCCTGGTGACAAAGAAAAGAGCTTTGATTCAATTAAAATAAATAGGTATGCATTGCGAGCCAGGGCAGTCTTTGACCCAGCCAAAGGGAAGCCCGTTTACCCCACACGCATTTCACCTCCAGTCTCTGAAGTAAGGATGCGCGTAAAGAGGGGCAAAGCTAAGGGGAACACCTCTGAAGAGTACCTAAGTGTTAAAAGTGTAAAAAGTATGGGCAAAAGTAAAAGCATAAAGGGAGCTACCCCTAACATAAAAGTAACCTCTTCACTCAAAACTTTTTACAAAGTTATGTCTACCACTTCCACTACCACCTGTTCCCCCCTGCCTACCCAGCCTACCCCCGCTACCGTCGTAGTAAATGCAAAGGGGGCACTACCACAGGGGGGTTCATTGGGGATTCCCACAAATTCTGTTAAAGAGGGGAGCTCAGATAAGCCATCAGCCTTGGTGGAGGCGGAGGTTACGATGCATCCAGCAGTCAGCCTGTCAAATAGGTATTCAGCACTAGGGGCAGATGGAACAGAAAATATCTCTATGGATTCCATGGAATTAATAAAAAATATTGACGCTTGATAGGTGAGATGAGGACCAAAAAAAAGAAGAAAAAAACCCAACACCGTTCACTATAGACCACACATCACACTGAGCATCACACAATAAAAGCAAACTGGTCACACTACAGAGTCATCCCTATATATAAAACAACACCAATATCACAGTGCATCACAATGCACAAACCTCAGTGTGCATAAGAAAGCACTGACTGTGTCATCCTGTGGCAGGCACCTTGGGGTGCCTGCCACAGGAAGCAGGGATAAACTGCACCTCTGCACTTAACAATGTGAGCATGCATTCCGTTCAGAATGCATGCTCCCATTGTTAAGTATAGGATTGAGACCAAACAGGGTTCGGTCGTGTCCTACTTGCAGATCTGGAACCGACAACAATAGGTCGTTCAGTTCCAGTTCATGTCCGATGTCGGATGGACTCCGGTCCGTCCAACATCGGAACTGGCCCCTAAGAACAGGTAATTACTGAGTAGGCGACAATGCACAATCAGAACGATGAACTCCATCCACTCCGGATCCCCAACCGACCCCTGCCCTCACCACGTCTCCAACAAGGCCGACTCCATCATCGCACCCCATCTGCGAGACATCGTCAACACCTCCTTTGTCACAGCCACCTTCCCGGAGAGCTGGAAGCACGCCGAACTCAGCGCTCTACTGAAGAAACCATCAGCAGACCCCACCGAACTCAAAAACTACCGCCCCATCTCGCTCCTCCCATTCCCGGCCAAAGTCATCGAGAAGACCGTCAACAAGCAGCTGGCCGCCTTCCTCGAGACGAACGGATCCCTCGACCTCTCGCAGTCTGGCTTCCGGGCCAACCACAGCACCGAGACCGCCCTCATCGCAGCCACCGACGACATCCGAGCCCTGCTCGACAACGGAGAAACAGCGGCCCTCATCCTCCTGGACCTCTCCGACACCCAGCTGATCCTCTCCCTCACCAACGACCCCGCCACCGCCAGAACCAACCTACACGAAGGGATGAAAGACGTAGCCGAGTGGATGATGAACAGCCGCCTGAAACTGAACTCAGATAAGACGGAAGTCCTCATCCTGGGATCCTCGCCATCCGCCTGGGACGACTCCTGGTGGCCCCCCAGCCCTGGGCGGCGGACCCAAACCAACGGACCACGCACGCAACCTGGGCTTCATCTTGGACTCCTCCCTCTCCATGACCAGACAAGTCAACGCCGTCTCCTCGTCCTGCTTCAACATCCTGCGCATGCTACGTAAGATCTTCCGCTGGATCCCCACCGAGACCAGGAAGACGGTCACCCAGGCCCTCGTCACCAGCCGACTGGACTACGGCAACGCCCTCTATGCCGGAACCACCGCCAACCTCCAGAAGAGACTCCAGCGGATCCAGAACGCCTCAGCAAGACTCATCCTCGACGTCCCCCGACACGGCCACATCGCCGGACACCTGAGAGAACTGCACTGGCTCCCGGTCAACAAGAGAATCACCTTCCGCCTCCTCACCCACGCACACAAAGCCCTACACAACCAAGGCCCAAGATACCTCAACAGCCGCCTCAACTTCTACACCCCCACTCGTCAGCTCCGATCAACCAGCAACGCCCCCGCCGCCGTCCCTCGCATCCGAAGAGCCACCACAGGAGGAAGATCCTTCTCCTACCTGGCCGCCAAGACTTGGAACACCGTCCCGACCCACCTCTGCTTGACCCAAGACCACCTCGCCTTCAGAAAGCAGCTCAAGACCTGGCTGTTCGAGCAGTAGCGGACCCCCCCCCCCCCCAAGCGCCTTGAGACCCTCCGGGTGAGTAGTGCGCTATATAAATGTGCTGATTGATTGATTGATTGATTGAATGCTCTCTTTAACCAATGCATCCAATTATCAGAAGCAACATTACAGAAGCCTTTTGGATTTTTACATTGCACCCCAGAAATTATTAATTTAGGGGATCAGAAATACAGCTTCTAATAAGTGACCCATATTTTCCTCCACCAAATAGAAGGGTAAACCACATATTTGCCCAGTGTCATTCTGTGCAAGGTTATAGGAACCAGATCAGTATGGATAT
Source organism: Lissotriton helveticus (assembly GCF_964261635.1). Classification (NCBI taxonomy): domain Eukaryota; kingdom Metazoa; phylum Chordata; class Amphibia; order Caudata; family Salamandridae; genus Lissotriton; species Lissotriton helveticus. The sequence goes on along the minus strand of NC_136068.1, from coordinate 49,362,456 downwards.
GGTGAGCTGTACTATCTGCTCCTTCAATAAAAACTCAATAGTCGCTAGGCGTGTGGATTCCGAAGAATCCTGGAATGGATTAGAGTTCTGGATGATAAATACTGTACATGAAGACCTTTCTCACCACTGAAAGTTGGGTAAAACTCCACTGGCTTGAAGATCAAGACACAGGAAGCTTTTTCTTGGACTCTACTTTGCAATGGTTCAGGATCCGCTTGTCACCCGGAGATCTGTTTGGGTTTGGAACAACTTTGATCCACAATTCTCTAGTAAATACTGATAACAAGGCACAAGTTCTACATCTACTTCTGTAATTAGGGATTATGGATCCAATTTATTTCTTATCATGCAGCATTCTCTGCCAGCGAAGGAGTAAATTACTTCATCGCCCTGACAGATATGCCGCCTGCCTAATTTAGAAATGACCTCCAAAATGGCAGTCATTGCTAAAACATTGTCAGGTACGCCCGTCACAGCGGTTTCTATCAATGCTGTGTGCAGTTTTGTGCATGGCTCTGTCAAAATGATGGAGCCATGTATCTTTTTCAAAAATAAAATCCTGAAGTGGGATTTTCTTTTTTTTTTTTACAAATAAAAAAGAGAATTCCCTCTCACCATGGGAGTCCTCTACCATGGTGAAGGGGGCATTTTTTGTTTTTTACTGTTGGTTACTGACAGGGTTAGCCTGACAGTAAAACAAACTGCTATATGTCTGCCTATTCTAATTGGGCAGATGGGCATATAGCCATTTCTCCAATTGCCCTTACTCCGTCGGATCGTTAGAGAAGATTGGCATCGGCAGTGAAAGAGTAGTCCGTCCATATTTAAGTCTGGGTCTAAGTTGTAAGTATGTTGTTTAACATACAAACAATGTTTCTACTTGCTTTTCATTGTCAACATTGATATCTAGGTTATTTCTAGCACTCCACCGAAAAAACCTTAAGACAAGTGCATATGTATTAGATAGAAAGAGGGGACAGGAAGGACATTATACTCAAATAGTTCAGACTTCACTGTGAAATTCTTATGACCTAGTTGAGACATCCAGAAGTACACTGCCAACATGCAAAGAAGTGTTACCTTGACAAAGTTGGGGAGATTTTCACCCAGTGACCTTTAAAATCAGAAGGACTTTTTCTACCGCCTGGCAACAAGAAATCCGCATTATTTTAGCAGGGCAGTTTTTGTGTCTCCTAATACTGGAAGCAAATCCAGCTTTTTTTTTTTTTTTAAGGTTTTATAGAGCGTGAACAAGATCTTTGCGGATATCAGAGCGCTTTACAGTGATCAAAGCTGATTATACATAATGAATAGCAAGACACATTATACAGGCAGTAATATGAGGGAAAGAACAAGCATGGGATATAAATACGAATACACAGGAAAAGTCGTAAGGTAGAGAAGCATGGGATAACAGGACAAAAAACACAGAAAAGTCGTCGAAGAACATAACAGGAGCGTCTCGATTGAATAAAGTCCCGGGCAGGGTAAAGTAGTCAAGTAAATTTGTGCCATGAGAATAGCTTTTACTTCCTTTTTGAAAGAGACGGTAGAGGAATTCAGTCTGGTTTCTGGGGGAAGAGTATTCCAAATCCTAGGCGCCACCCCGGAGAAGGTTCTGTCATATAGATATGCTTTGCCTATATGCTGTGTTAAGTTAGCATGAGTTTATTAGAAGTTTAAACGCCATTTTACCTTTCTGCTGCTTCTGCACACGACACATAACTGTTATTTTAGCTTTGAGCCTAGTAGAGTGTTTTGATTCACACGAGAATAATATGTTGTTACTCTGATATCAGCTTTGCTTAGTGAGCTGTGTCTGTACAGTGAGTGCTGAAACCTTCAAGGATAACGCGACACAGTGGATGTTGTGAGGTCTGATCTTCGCACCTTCCTAGACATAACATAAATGCAGCTGCGGCCAAATTCTGGCTTTAGGCACGTTTGATATTGCTTTGCACAGAGCATAAAAACACACTTGATGGTGTTTCGCACGCAGAGAGCTGGTGGAAGATGATGTGATCCCTTACCACTAGGATCTGAGGTATGAGCCCGCCCTGCTAAAACCCAAAGAGACCTTCTTAGATATAATATAATATGCTAGCTAGGGAGGGTGAGAATTAGGCATTGTTTAACCCTATTCATTTTAGCATTTTAGCATGCTGTCACCTTTTGTATTCTATGGACTAGTAACTATGCTGATTAATTTGCTTCTTATAATATGTTTGCTTGTATTAGCTAAGATACTGCGTTTGAGAACACTGCATTAGTAAATAAACATTTCAAATGTGCACGCGTCCTCTTTTACTCCTTGTTCTGGATTGAAATGATTGTATAACGAAAGAGTGTTCATGTATTCCATGTGACCTGAGGTAGTCTAAGTCCATGTTCTGGGTTGTCTAAAGCATTGGGAGTTTGTGATGACCAATGAGACACTGTAGCTAGTCTGGTAGGGGATTTTGGGTACTAAGGTGAGTTTTGGTACACCCTAATTCACTGAGGTTCCAAGTCTCTATGCACAGTTCTGTAGGAGAACGGAATCCCTGCGACAGTTTATGTATATGTTTTCTTTTTATTGAATCTTTGAGGTTTCAGAAGTAGGTTGTCTGCACCTCTAGAGGACCTTGCGCCACCAGATATTGTCAATTTCTGTGCGAGGTAGATAGGTGCCTTGTGGTGTAAGGCCTTATGTGTCATGCAAGATATTTTTAGATAAATTCTTGCTTCAAGCTGGAGCCAGTTCAGGGATTTTAAATCAGGGGAGATGTGGGAACTTCTTTTCAAGCCAGTGATGAGTCTTGCTGTAGAGTTTAATGAGGCTCTAAGGGGAGCTGTAATCGCTTTTGGAAGTGAGTGACTTCCAAGGTACATCATCGGTAAGGAGGTAAGCACTGGAGAGATGCCAGAGCAAAGAGTGAGTGAATAGGCATGGAGACAAAAAAATAAAGAATACGTCATTTGCAAATAAGTTATGCAAATTCAGAATATCTTACTAACTGATATTACAAGGTTCAAGAAATCTGGTAAGCTACCCTCTGGCCATGAGAGTAAGCTAGGCCCCTCAAGAAGATTTAAGGAGCAAAGTTAAAGAGTCAGGATCAGCAGAACAGTAGCCAGCCCATAGAATACAAGAAACAGTGTCACAGCTCTCTCCTCTCGCAAAGTAGGAAACGCGCTCACACTTCCTTCCCCTTTGTACAGTTAATTATACCCCAAATTCACTACAAGTCCAACCCCTATTCTATCCACCCCACATAGAGAAAGCATTTTATTGGCTAAAACAAGGGGTGTCTGAATCTCACCACTCTTGACATGTCTTCAGTTTCAACAGTTCATTGTTATGAACTATGTACGTCATTCAGCCTGCAGTAGTAGAACTTCCTTATCTATTTTTCCCGACTTGTACATATTCCTCATTCAGGAAAAAGTATGGCTGCCATGCTCAGCCATCACTTATTTATTTTATTTTTTTTGTCAGTCAAATTACTTTATTCGATAACTTAATATCATAAAAGGACATGGTACAATCGTAAACAATAACAAGAACAATTAATTACACATTAAATACATTCTCAAGGTTAAAAGTTCATACTATACAAATTGTGCTCATTTTAGCTTATTTTGACAGACACATAAAAATAGTCTTAAAAGCCTTATAAAACTACAGTAAAATTATACTATACATTAAAACCATATTCTAAAAAGAGAAATATGCTATTCAGGGCTACTTGGGGTCAGTGATAGCATAATGCTCTTGTTCCTGATACGAATAGCAGCAACCAGGAAACTGGCGACATGAAACATTATTCCGGGTGAATTAAGTTGTTGTAGAAACAACAATGCTGGCCTAACCTGTGTAAATCCCGCCTCCTTCAAAATTGGAAACAGGTACTTCCTTCTGCAATCCTGATATCGATCACAGAACATGAAGAAGTGTAAGGTATCCTGTACTGAAAAGTTATCGCATTTACATGGATCGGCCCGTTCGGGGGTACACCAGGTTTGGAAAAAACCCAAGGAAAAATGTATCTGGTTTAACCGGAATCCAAGTAGGAGATGCCGATGGTATGAGTTGTTCACAATAATCAAGTAAGGTTCGGGGCCTGGACAACTGACTAGGGCATAGTTAGCTCTTGCCAATGGTTTGGTCATTTCAGTCTCCTCTCGCTCTAATGATAGTATATTCAACAGAGCATTTTTTGTTAGAGCGATGTCCTCTTTTGTTATGGTTTTGGGTGAAGAGAAAAGTGCTGAACGCCCTATTTTTTGGAAACCAGATTTTATGTAAGACAGCCATGGGATTTTGTTTGCATTATCCAGCGCTATGCAGTTTTTCAGAATAGTATGATTAAGGGAGATTTCTTTGTTTAACCAGATTTTTAGCCAATATATCAGTGGTGCTATTTTAATTTGATCTGTAACAAATCCAACCCCCAATTCAGTGTGGATGGAAAAAGTGGGGGTACACTGTGGGACAGTTAAAACTCCTATCTGAAAGAAACAGGTTAGTATTAGATTCCTTACCTTAGAATATCCCCAGGCGTCAGTCTGGATCCGGAAACTTTTGCGTAGCAGTACCCCTGCGCGTCGGTAGGCGTCGACTGCAGGCGTCTCCTGCGGCTCCGCGTCCGTCGTCGGCGGCGTGCGCCGTGATGACGTCGCTGGAGTATATAGACGCCGCCTCCGCGCGCTGACGTCAGTTCTTCTTTTTTCCGCGCCAGTTAGCGCAGATCCGAAGAGCAGTACTCCGGTCTTTGACCAAAGTTTTTTGATACTTATCTACTCTTAAGGTGCCGGTAGGATGCCCGGTTTTAAGAATTGTGATGGGTGTGACCGCACGATGTCGGTCACGGACCATCACCGACTCTGCCTCCGGTGCCTGGGCCCGGACCACGACGTGGACTCCTGCGTCGATTGCCGGGCCTTGACGAGTAAAGCTAGACGGGAGCGGTCCCGCAAGCTACTCGAGCTCCGGGTGTCGGCCCCGCGTCGAGAGCGGTCCCGGTCCGGCCGGAGGTCGAGGGAGCGGTCGAGGGAGCGGTCGCGGAGCCGTCAGGAGCGCTCCGGAAGTCGTCACCATTCCTCTGGTTCCTCAGGTAGGAAGCACAAGAAGTCGGGGCGTCATCATCGTACCCCCGACTCCCCCCGACGCTCGCGCGATGCGGCCGGGGGTTCGGGTGGCCCCACCCCCGCGGCTCCGCGTGAGTCGCCGGCGCGGCCTGCTCCATACCCTACGGTCCCTGGGCAAGGCGCGTCGCGCGAGGAGATAGAAGAGTTCCTCATGGCCATGAGGGCACTGTCTCCTCCGGCGGGGCCTACGGCGCCTGCAGGCCCGGTGGTCCCGTCCGGGGGCCCGAGCGGTTCGGGTGCTCCTGCCCCGATGCCCTCGGGTGCTCCGGCCCCGACGCCGCCGGCGGCTCCGGCGCCGCAGGGCCCTTCAGGGTCGACGCCGGCCGGTCCACCGGCCTCTCCGGCGCCGATTCCTTCGGGGCAACCCATGGTGCCGCCTCCGTGCCGACTCCGGCCGGCGTCGGGGCTCCGGCGCCGGCTCCGGGCGGCGCCACCCCCATTCCCTCTCCGACTCCGGACGCGGAGTCGGACCGGCGTCGCCCGACGCCGAGTCCGGCGCCGAGGGGGCCCATTGACCCCGGGGAGCCGGTCTACATTTTTGACTCAGAATATGGTGAGGATGTAGATTATGGAGAGGATTGGGAGGCGTCTGAGGACGCTCTGACCCGCGAGTGTCAGTACGACGTGGACTGGACAGGTGACTTGGGTGACGCCAGTGGTCTGGATGACTCCCCCAACCCTGGCTTTGTCTCGCCTCCTACCGTGGCTACGGAGGAGGGGGCTGCTTATTCAGTGGTGTTGATGAGGGCTGCCAAGGCCTTAAACCTTGAGCTCCCCGTCGCGGCCGTGAGGACTAACATCCTCACTGAGGTACTCAAACCGCAGTCATGCCCACAGGAGCCACTGCTGCCGTTCAATGAGGCCTTGACTGACGTTCTTTTGGGCACGTGGTCCAGGCCCGCTTCAGGTTCGCCTGTTGACAGGAACGTGGCCAGACGCCACCGTCCGTGTACGGATGACCCAAAGTTCTTGTCCACCCATCCCACCCCTGAGAGCCTGGTGATCCAGGCCTCGACTTCCCAGTCCGCATTCCCGTCGGCCCCGCCCGACCGGGAATCTAAGAGGTACGACCAGTATGGTAAGAAGGTCTTTTCGTCCCTGAGTCTGGGACTGCGGTCTTGCAACACCGCATGCCTCTTAGGCCGCTACACCCACTCTCTGTGGGATACGGTGGCGGAAGCGCTGCCTGAATGCCCGCAGGAGGTACGGGCTAAGCTCGGCAAGGCTATGATTGAGGGCCGAGACGCAGCGAGATACTCCATACGGTGTGGTCTTGATACGACCGACTCACTGGGCAGAGCGATGTCCACGACGGTGGCGATTCGTCGCCACGCCTGGCTGAGGTCCGCCAATTTTTCGGCAGATGTCCAGAATGCATTGATGGACATGCCGTTTGATGGCTGTCGCCTGTTTGGCGACAAAGCGGACCACTCGCTGGAACGCTTCAAGGACTCCAGGGTCACGGCCAAGTCCTTGGGTCTCTCGACCCAGCGCCAGCAAACTGGTTTGTTTCTCTCCTTTCGTGGCCACGGAAGGGGCGGTACCACACGTGCTGCCAGCCACGCGCCGCAACAGACTTCTCAACGCGGCGGCGGCCGTGGGAACCGCCGTGGTGGCGGTTGGGGACAGCGGCGAGGTCAAGCCACACCTCCCCCCGCAGCTTCCGCCTCTAAATCCTCCTAGTCCGTGCTTTCAGGCCCATGTGACGTCGGTAGGCGGCAGGGTTCGCCATCACCTCTGCCACTGGCGCACGATCACATCGGACAGGTGGGTGCTGCAGCTCGTCCGAAGGGGCTACTCCCTCCCCTTCGAGACCTCTCCTCCAGCCATGCCACCGCAGAACCACCGTGTGTCGGGGGACCACTTGACACTTCTGCAGGGGGAAGTTACGGCCCTCTTGGCCAAGGGGGCCATCAAGCGCGTTCCTGGGCCAGAAGTAGGGTGTGGTTGTTATTCCCACTACTTTCTGGTGCCCAAGAAGGACAAAGGGGGCCTACGTCCTATCTTGGATCTACGGAACGTCAACGGCTTCCTCCGGAAGGAGAAGTTCAAGATGTTGACTTTGGCTCAGGTCTTGGCTGCTCTAGACCCGCTAGACTGGATGGTAGCGTTGGACTTGCAGGATGCGTATTTTCACATCCCCGTCCTGCCGGCCCACCGGCGTTACCTACGGTTCACGGTTGGCCACGAGCACTTTCAGTTTATCGTGCTCCCATTCGGCCTTACCAGCGCCCCACGGGTGTTCACGAAAGTGATGGCGGTGGTCGCAGCTCATCTGCGCCGGTTAGGGGTTTCAGTCTTCCCCTACCTCGACGACTGGTTGTTGAAGGCGGGCTCGCCCCAAACAGTCGTCCACCACCTTCAGATGACGGCAGACCTCCTGCACGAGCTAGGGTTTTCCATCAATGTGCCGAAATCACACCTGTGTCCCTCTCAAAAGCTCCTTTTCATCGGAGCGGTTCTCGACTCGGCGCAGTTTCGGGTTTATCCTCCGGAACGGCGAGTCCGGGATATACAGGCCTTGATTCCCATCTTTCAGCCGTTATCCCGGGTTTCGGTCAGGTTGACGCTGCGGCTGCTGGGGCTGATGGCTTCCTGCATCCTTCTGGTGCATCACGCCCGGTGGCAGATGCGGGCTCTGCAGTGGGACCTGAAGTTTCAGTGGGCCCAGCATCAGGGCAACTTGTCCGACCATGTCTTGATCTCGGAGGGCACTGCGAGACAACTGCAGTGGTGGCTTACGGACCGCGATTGGGTCAGAGGCAGATCCCTCTCCCTTCCCCAACCGGAGCACGTAGTTGTGACGGAAGCGTCCCTCCAGGGCTGGAGATCAGAGGCATCTGGTCTCCGGTGGAGTCCCGGCTCCATATCAACATGTTGGAGCTGCGGGCGATTCGCCTAGCACTGAAGGCATTCCTCCCATTTGTCAACGGGAGTGTAGTGCAGGTGTTCACGGACAACACCACCGCCATGTGGTACTGCAACAAGCAGGGCGGAGTGGGGTCGTGGACCCTTTGCCAGGAGGCTCTACGTCTCTGGCAATGGCTGGAACGTCAGGGCGTGACTCTGACGGTTCAACACCTGGCAGGTTCTCTGAACGCCGGAGCGGACGAACTCAGCCGTCGGTGCTCGGTGGATCACGAATGGCGTCTGAACTCGGACGTGGCGAAAGGCCTCTTTCTGCAATGGGGAGAGCCTTGGTTAGATCTATTCGCCACAGAAGAGAACGCTCAATGTCATCAGTTCTGCGCGTTGGAGTTTCCAAGACGGCACTCGCACGGCGACGCCTTTCGGCGCGAGTGGAGTTGCGGTCTGTTGTACGCCTTTCCCCCTATACCACTTCTGCCCAGAGTGCTGAAGAAGATCAGGCGCGACCGGGCCCAAGTTATCCTTGTGGCTCCGGACTGGGCTCGAAGGTACTGGTATCCCGAGCTACTCAGCATGTCAGTCGGTCCCTCGATCCGCCTGCCCCTTCGGGAGGACATTCTGTCGCAGCAACAGGGGACGGTCCTCCACCCGAACCTGTCCAGTCTCCACCTCCATGCGTGGAGATTGAGCGGCGACAGTTGAGGCCATTTGACTTGCCTCCTGAAGTTTGTCATGTGATTCTGGCAGCCAGGCATCCCTCCACAAAGTCGGTATACGCCTGCCGGTGGAACAGATTTGTGGCATGGTGCACAGCAAAGGCTGTGGATCCCCTTTCTGCCCCTCTCTCCGAGGTTCTCCTCTTTCTTCTCTCTCTTGCCCAACAGGGCTCTGCTCTGGGCACTATCAAGGGCTACCTTTCTGCCCTTTCGGCCTTTCTAAGGCTACCTGATCAACCTTCTTTGTTCAAGTCCCCTATTGTAACGAGATTCTTGAAGGGCATCACACACATGTATCCACCTGTTCCGTTTGTGATGCCTCAGTGGGACTTGAACCTGGTTCTGACCTTCTTGATGTGCGCTCCTTTTGAGCCGCTTCATTCCTGTCCTCTCCGTCTCCTGACTTTAAAGACAGCCTTCCTGGTTGCCATCACCTCTGCCAGGAGAGTGAGTGAGCTCCAGGCTCTTTCTGTCAAACCTCCTTTCCTGTCCATTCATCCAGACAAGGTGGTTCTGAGAACTAGACCTTCTTTCCTGCCCAAAGTAGTTTCTGCTTTTCACATCGGGCAGTCCATCACCTTACCCTCCTTCTTCCCGCCTCCGCATCCTTCAAAGGATGAAGAGCGGCTCCATCGTCTGGACCCAAAACGTGCGCTTTCATTTTACATGGATCGCACACGCCAGTTCCGGGTGGATGACCAACTGTTTGTTGGCTACGTGGGTGCGAAGAAGGGACGGGCGGTACATAAACGGACCATCTCTCGGTGGGTCGTTCTGTGCATCAAAGCGTGCTACTCTTTGGCTCGGAAGGAGCCTCCTGTTGGGCTGAGGGCCCATTCCACTCGGGCCACGGCGGCTACTACTGCCCTGGGCCGGGGAGTCCCTTTGCAGGACATTTGCCAGGCGGCTACGTGGGCCTCGCTGCACACCTTTGCGAGGCACTACTGCCTGGACAGTCAAGTCCGGAGGGATGGCTTCTTTGGCCGTTCGGTCCTCCAGGACTTTCTGGTGTAGGATTGTATCGGTTCGCAGACCCACCACCGGGGTTGGTATTGCTGGGGTATCTATTCTAAGGTAAGGAATCTAATACTAACCTGTTTCTTTCAGATGAACAAGTTACTTACCTTCGGTAACGATATATCTGTAAGAAACAGTAGTTAGTATTAGATTCCTTACCGCCCCGCCCATCCTCCCCGTTCTGCGAACTGATACCTAGGGTTAAGGACATCCCTTTCAGGGCCCTAGTTTCAAATGGCACCAGTGTTGGTTCTTGCATGGCTCTGCGTGTTCTGGCGCGGAAAAGCTATGTACAAAGAACTGACATCAGCGCGCGGAGGCGGCGTCTATATACTCCAGCGACGTCATCACGGCGCACGACGCCGACGACGGACGCGGAGCCGCAGGAGACGCCTGCAGACGACGCCTACCGACGCGCAGGGGTACTGCTACGCAAAAGTTTCCGGATCCAGACTGACGCCTGGGGATATTCTAAGGTAAGGAATCTAATACTAACTACTGTTTCTTACAGATATATCGTTACCGAAGGTAAGTAACTTGTTCCTCAGGAATTTATTCTCTATTAATTGCATTTTAACATGAGGGGTATAGCCCCAAATCTGACAGCCATACATGGCAACCGCCAGACATTTGGCTTTATTTTCTTTTAAAAGAGCTTCAACTGGTCTGGCCCCAAGCTTTTTTGTGAACCCCAGTAGTGCTGAGACGGTCCTTGCGAATGCCGTACTACGACTTTTTGTTTGTGGGCGCCAACTTCCCTTTTCGTCAAAGACGACTCCCAGATAGGGAAATGTAGGGACCCTGCAGAACGCTTCCCCACTACAAAAAAAGGTTTTAATTTTATTTTTGCGATTTACCCTCCCTGTGATCATAACCTGGGATTTTTTTGCATTTATCTTTAGGTCCAGGTTCTCCATGAAACTTCCAAAGGAATCTAACAGCTTTTGCAGGCCTACCCCGGTGTGGGCCAGGAGGACGGCATCGTCCGCGTAAAGAAGAACTGGTATAACCAGTTCCCCTATACGTGGGGTGTCCAAAGAAACCTCCCCCAGTTGTGACTCTAGGGCGTTTATATATAATGTAAACAACAGGGGAGCAAGAATACACCCCTGTCTGACCCCCCTTTCTGACCTAAGGTGTCACGTGCATCGCCCCTCAGTATTAACTCTAATTGAGGCTGAAAGGCCAGAGTACAAGTCTGCTAAAAAATGTACTACGGGTAAATCAATTCCCATATTTAAAAGTGTGTGCCAAAGCTTCGACCTGTTTACGAGGTCAAAAGCAGAGGAGAGGTCCATAAACCTCATATATAATGTCCCCTCCTTAGCTACTGTGTACTTACTGGCTAAAAGATGAAGGTTTAAGCACTGATCAATATTACTCCGTTTTGATCTAAAACGATATTGTGCATTTGACAGCACCCCTCTCTCTTCAAGCCACTCACTCAGTCTGTGCAGGACCACGCGGCCCAACACCTTAACTGATGAATCGATTAAAGAAATAGGTCTATAACAAGAGGGATCCTGTCTAGCACCTTTTTTTAAAAACCGGAATAATGATCGATGTGGCCCACGTGGCTGGAAAACTATTTGGCCCTACCGAGTTAAAAACATTGGTTAAAATTTTGGACCAAAAGTTTGGGGCAGCTCTAAACAAATCAGCAGGGACCCCATCAGGTCCAGGGGCCTTGTTCTTTGACATCTCCCCTATTGCCCTTTCCACTTCACAAACCTCAAAAGTTAGCGGGGACAAAACATTTTCGGGCAAATTTGGTTCAGATCTTTGTCCATCAACAGGAAGCCTATATATGTTTTCAAAATGGGCTATCCAAACCTCGTCCATGATGTTACAATCAAGAGGGGAGTTGTCATCATTTGTGAACAGTGGCTGATTAGCTGTTGCCAAAAATTTCCCACTGTCTTTCAGAGTTTCGGGTGTCAAATGTTTTGTCCAAGCTTCGTCCCGCAACTCCCGCTTTCTTGCAATTTGTGCTTGTTTATATGCAGGTCTCCGGTTTGCTATAAGCCCCATGTCCCTGGGGGTAGCCTTCAAAGCCTTAAGGAGGGCAGAGTGTGACTGTGAGCAGCTTTTGTCAAACCATCTTTTACCAGACTGCGGTTTCTGTTTCCCTTTAACAAGTAATCTTTGGTTTATTTGTACACAGATGTTGTTAAATGCATTTATGATATCAGGGCCTTGTAGCTCAGCATCCAGACAGGTATTGACCTCCACCTCTACTTTAGATAAAATTTCAGGTAAAAGGGTCTCCGGGACTACTTTAGCCCATTTTAATCTTCTCCCTTGATCCTTTGGGAGCACCTCCCTCACAACCTTTCGAGATGTGGGCCTAAAGGATAAGGGATCACCCGGTAACAATTCAATTATCACAGGGTTATGGTCACTGTAAGTGGAAACCTCTATTAGATATCTTATGACATGAGATAACATAAATGATGTTAAAAACATATAATCAATGGTTGTACCTTTGTCTTTACCCTTGAACGTCGGGATCCTATTTTCATCCTCCCCACATCCCGACTCATAGAGGTTCCAGTTTGCTAAAAAAAGTTCCAGATCCTCACCCTGCTTAGTATGTTCAAAATGAGACGGTGAAGAGAACGGTGGGCCCTCAAACGCCTTATTCACACAGAAGTTATCACAGGGGTGGATATTAAAGTCCCCCATCAGTAAGATCTCAAAGGAATTTGACTTCAAACTATAAGTTAATAAGAATTGTTCTAACAAATCAAGATTGTTACCAGATTCCATGGAATTATAGAAATTTATAAAAAGAACTTGTGTCGGAGAGTGAAAGTTCCACTGCTAAACAATTTTGACATCCTGCATCAAGTTGCAAGAGCGAGCCTTTTAACTCTAGGGAGAACAAACTAATCAGCCCTCCCTTCGCTCTCCCCGCAATGCTCCATTTTGCTGGAATACTAAACTGGCAGTAACCATCTAAGGAAAAACAGTTTAGGGGATCCCAAGTTTCTTGAAGGGATATTACATCAAAAGTTTTTAAGAACCCCTCCCAGATTTCATCTCCCATTTTGGCCTTTAAACCAGCTATATTCCAGCTCATAATTCTGCAGGATAGAGCTGGGGTCCCCCTATGGGTGCCTGTCCCTGGATGATACTTAGTCAGTCGTTCTCATCCATTCCTGAGATTGGGGAGAAATGATTTCCCAGTGTACACCCAATTACATTTGGAGTCTCGATATTTGTATTTACATCCCTGAGTGGGTTCCACCTTCTAACGCGGACTGTAAACAACTATTTGCGTTTATATGGAGAACCTGTGCTTTAACCACTGGGACAACAGGGAGCCATGCCCTATTTTGAGGGGGTGGGTAAAGATAGCCAAGGGGAAGGGGCCTGATGCCCGAGTTTGGTAGCTCTGAACCATCCCAAAAAAGGCGGTCAGCCATATGTCGGGTTTTGAAATTAATCACCACACAGTCCCCTTTAAGTGATTTTCTTTGTGGGCCAACACAACCTACTCTTCTGACCATATTTATACTGGCAGCTATATCTACGTCCCCACTGGAATAATTATTACACCAGGTTTTAGTTCTTTCCATTAGCTCTTGATTGCTTTCCATCCCATTTTTCTTGAGCGGTGGAACCCCTGTTAACACAGCCACTAAGGGAGCGGCTTGGGGCGGGAGATGTAGTTTGATCTGGCATGGCAACTCGGCAGGGTCCTTACCACGGTGCTGTGGGCCAACCAGGATAAGCCTGTGATGCATTACAACATTTCTACCCCCAGAAAGAGAAGACCTAACATCCGCCTCAGGGGCCGGCACAACTCGGGCAGTATTAACAACGGGTACATGTGCTATTTTGTGGTGTGTAGTTGGAGTACCGTTAGTTCTGTTCACATTTTGCCCTAAATTCCCTTGGTGCAAAGTCTGTGGTAGTGGTGTCTTGTCCAAATGCCCACGGTACTCTTGGACAAAACTATCCAAAGCATTGCATCTCTTTAACAGTCCTGCTACACACGTGTTTAAAACATTGATGATATCCTTAGCGATGCTAGTCAATGCCGGCTCTAAATGCAAATTAATGAGCCCTTCGATTTTAGTGCTAAGTCTGTTGACCAGATCATCCTCCAGATCCTCCGATATTTTATCAGTGTGCTTGGTCTTCCTATTGCATTTCTTTGTTTGCCTGCCCCCTTACCCGGTTGGGTTGATATGGTCTGTGCATTTTCCTGGGTTGGCAAAAGTCCATGACTACCTTCAATTGGGACCGCTGTTATCGGGGATGCATGACTTGGGCCTGGCTGGGATTCAAGTTGTATGCCTATGGACTCTTGTGTGACCCCCTCCTCAAGATGACCAGCCTCTTCATTTACCTATATTGTTAATCCCAGTTCCTTTTCTGCATTTGCAATTTCTTTTGTGATCACTCCCACGGCTGATGTCAAATATGATATAATAGTGTCTGCTTTTCGAGGGATCTTTATTTTCTTATTACCTTGGTCCCCATTACAGAGTTGTTTGCGCTTACCCATGTTTGGATCGTAGGGGGGTGGCCCGTCCCGTCCCCAGCTGTTCCCGGACGGCCACAGACGGCCCGCCCTCTGCCCAGGCTCAGCCCGGCAACGCCCAAGTGCGCCCCGCGATGCGGGGGCTCTCGCTGTCCTAAGAGCACCTCCGGGGGCGGGACAGGGCGTGCGCGACTTCCTGTGGCGATGGGGCCGCTGGGGGATGTAGTCCCCATTCCTCCGAGCCGCGATGTCCAGGCGGCTGTCAGGGGAAGCGTCAGGAGTGCAGGCAGGCTGGAGAGAGCAGCAGGATTAGCGTAGAGAGGAAGCGCTGGTCCTTAGCTCCCCCCGCAACAACCCAAGTTCGTGGTTCTGTGTCCCCCGCTCCCCCGGGGCTCTCGCTGTCCTAAGAGCACCTCCGGGGGCGGGACAGGGCGTGCGTGACTTCCTGTAGCGATGGGGCCGCTGGGGGATGTAGTTCCCGTTCCTCCGAGCCGCGATGTCCAGGCGGCTGTCAGGGGAAGCGTCAGGAGTGCAGGCAGGCTGGAGAGAGCAGCGGGATTAGCGTAGAGAGGAAGCGCTGGTCCTCAGCTAGTCCTCAGCTCCCCCCACAACAACTCAAGTTTGTGGTTCTGTGTCCCCCCTCAGCCATTACACTCAAGAGGAAGCGGACCAGGGGAATAGTAAACAAAGGTGGCATAAATCAAATGAGCATCTCCAGATGTGAGTAGCAATAAGTCTCAGCAGAAATTGAGAATTCTTGGTCTAGGTAAACATTTTGATGCTGAAATAACAAACCAGTGAAACCAGAGGTCTCTGATAAATGTTTAAAATGGTATGCGGATAAGCCCAAGCCTTGGGGTATTCCACATAAAATGCTAAAGAAACCTGTTGAGATCTGCCAAAAGGAATGATACGAAGCAGCTATGAATATTATCCTGGATACCAACAGCAAGACATTGGCTGAAAAGGAGCTGGTGGTCCATGATATCAAACGCCATGGACAGATCCAAAAGTATCATTGCATTATGATCACTGTTGTCAGCATCTATGTCCAATTCCTCCACTTCTGCCAGTAAAGCTAATTCCAAACATCGATTAGGCATTTTCTCATGTTAGTGAAAAACATGTACAAACCACCATCTCACAAAGATGCTAAGTTAAATAAGGAAAACTAAAATGGAAACTACATATAATCGATACTATATTTTAAACGCTATCAGGCATTATTGTTATGCATACTGATATTTCAAATGTGCTTCCACAGTCGCCTCTTACTGTCTTTGACGTAAGTCTAAGGTAAAGATGACACCGGCACCCCTGGAATTCAACAGCATCTACTGTTGAAGTAACTGAGTTACTTCAGAGTGTGAAGTCAACAGATTGTCTGTTAGCTGCATGTGCAGGCTGGGTCTACCCTGCTGTCCTGGAATGTATACAGACGTTTTACTTTAATGTGAAAAAAATTCTTTAGTATAATAAATTGTGTACTTTTTTATGATTTCTGACTATTTTTGCATCATCTTTAGTGTTGCTCAAATTTGTATGAATGTATCGATTAGTATGGTGATAAATGTAAGTTTGTTTGACTGCTTGTAATTGGTCCAAAGGGGACTCTATTTTTTGACATAATTGTTTTTAAACAACAAAAATGTAAATAACAACTTGGAAGTTCACCCCTTATCCGATTCTGCAATTCACGAAGAAACAATATTTTCCCCTAGTGGACTGAATGAGTAGGATGTATTCCCAATATCCATTGTAATCCATTGGCAATTTGTTAGTGTTTTGTTAAATGTTTCTGTTGGTCTGTCTGAATTTCTGATTGGATTCAGACGGCCAGAAATGATTAAACTGAGTTTTGATTCCTGTTTTTAGCTTAATCTTACTTTACATTGTCTTATCCACAGGGAGGTGTGAATGATGATACCGCGCTTGCAGCCTACGTCACTATCGCCCTGCTGGAGTACCCGCTCCCTTCAACAGTATGTACAGAGCTTGTTTGAATCACAATATTCACATTTATGTTACAAGATGATAAAAATATTAGATTACGTATGCGAAAGGTAAAGATACATTTCCTCAATTGTGGCACAGTTATATACTAGAGATTAAATTGAGACCTTTAAGCATGCTAGTGTTGTTGAGGTCTTTAGGACTCATGCAAGACTGATAGATGTGGGTTGATTGTCTTAGAGATTAAATGCTCTCCTATGGAGCTAAAAGAAAACATTAAAAAGAGACATTTTGTTCCCACAATATGGAAAGAATGTCCTCTTTTCTCCAGAAATATTATAGTCCTCTGTGGTGGTGGAGTGGACAGTGAGCCTCTGCTCTCCTTGTTGAAGAATGTCTCCTGGTCCCCTTCTAAAGCCTATTTTTCTTTGAACTGTATAGATGGCCCCCAGCACATCTGTTGCTTTCTATTTGGGTGAGCTTGCGAGCATCATTCCAAGATGTCTCCAAGAGAAGACTGTCCAAAGCCCTTTGAAGAATATAACTTGCTGTGTTTCTGCTTTTCTTAGTCCACTTCTGTCCTACCAACCTAGGAACATCCTCAGCCTCACCTTCCCTTTGCTAATTTCCCTTACTTTGATTGTATTATGACCGTGGTATTTTGAAGCAAAGTCCATGCATTTAAACCTTGTGGATGTGTCTAAACCTCATTCTTGCATTTCAATACCTCTCTGCAGCATCCTGTAGTCCGCAACGCCTTGTTCTGCCTTGAAACGGCCTACAAGGAATCAAATGATGTCTACACCAAGGCACTCATGGCGTACGCTTTTGGCCTGGCTGGCAAGGACGACAAACGCAAAGAGCTGCTGGAGTCCCTGGATAAGGAAGCCATTGTGGAGGGTAAGGGGGTAGTGAGTCTTTAAGAATCTTATCCTCACGTAAACTACATTTAACCAGTTGCTAACACCTATATTTTGAGGTTTTTGGCTTGCTTCCTTCATGGCTCACACCTCCTTTCAATTTATCTATTTATTGGTACTCCTGCCAACCTACTAACTTTATTCTGATGTGGTTGGTATTTACATTGCAGCCGTAAAGTCAGTTTTTCTGCTGAAATGAGAATCGAACAATCTGTGTTAAATCTGGCCACAAATTCCATGCAAAAAGCAATGGGATATGTGTCTTGAAAATGTCCAAGCATGCAGAAAAACACATGCAGAAACTAGGCTAGTAATACTAATTAATGCATGTTTTTCCCCTTTTCATATAATTCTGCAGAGGGATAACTCGGGGGCATAGTACCAAGGGGGGCGATAGGCAATTATCGCCGATTTTGCGGCTGTTTGTTTTTTTATTCTATCGCCCTATTAGCAAGCTGTCGCTAACTGATGTTAGCGACAGCTTTCAGGCGATAGCGAGCGGTTTGAGGGCCCGCTTTGCATGTCAGCGATGTTTATCGCTAATGACATGCAAAGTGGGCGTACCCAACCAGTTAGCGACTGAAAGCAGTCGCTAACGTCGCTATCGCCTATTTGCAAGGCAGGCGTAGCGTTGGAAATATTCATGCTAACCGCGAATATCTCCAAATACTAACACCTGCCCAGACCAGTTCTTAGCCATGTTATACAATGGGAGGTGGATAACATGGCTAAGAGCATTTTGTCGCTAATGGGTGAATATCTCTGTATTCTCAGCGATATTCACGCATTTCGCTCCTATCGCTAGATATTTTAGCACAATGGAGAAAAACGTTGCTAATAGCATGTTTTCTCCGCTAACATATCCAGCGATAGAGATAAAAAAAAATCATTGCTAAGTCTATTTATCGATAAATATCACTACTTGTTGATAATATGCCCCCCGATTCCCCAGCAACACTGCCAGGCTATGACCCATACCCTTGACTTGGTAATAGCACCTGGAATCAAACACCAGCACATAATAGTTACTTAAATAACTTCCAAAACTCTTGTTTCTTTGTTTTGGTTCTTGCTCTGTTTCATGGCTTTATTGCCATGTCTCCTCTGACTCCTAGCTCTCTTGCCAATCTCCTGTCAGAGTGTTCTCATTATTGATTTTTTACCTTTTACTCTATGTTTTTGTTTTCTTTGTAAGCTGGAGTTACCTCTGATTCTTCTTCTTGTATCTTGGTCTTTCTCCCTCTTTTGCTTGTATTCCCATTCTTTCTGAATGCTCTATGGACTGCATCAATTTCTCTATTTTGCCATCTTCCACTTGGTTCACCTTCGTATTTCTTGGTCACTTCTTTCTGTTCCTGTTTCTTTGTGTTGACTAACCTAGTTCATTTGTGAAGTCTTATACAGACGTTGTTGCTCATTCACGAGTTTCTCTTTCCTTTTTTGTTGCTTTCCTCTGTGTATGTAAGTCTAATTTTGGAAACTGAGTTTGAATGGAAGTGAATTAAACAGATTTACCTATTCATGAACAGCTGACACATACTGTTAATGTACAAAATGTAGGCACATTTTAAATATGACTGAAGAAAGCACATTTAGGGGTCGATTCCGATCCTGGAAAAAAACATCCGTACGATTTGTATCCGGAGCCCTCTCCGTACGAATCGTAAACATGCCGTACAACCCGACGAGTACGATCCGGACCAGGGTATGAGGAAAGATTCGTACGGTCCACGTCAGGTAAGACCGATTCATACGGAAAAGCACACAATCACATACACATCATAAGGTCCGTACACCCCATGATTGCAGGGGTACGGTGCGTATCCCTACGATCATGGGGTGTACGCACCGTACCCCGCGATCGCAGGGTGTAAACACCGTACACCCAGCGAACATGGGGTACGGTGTGTACCCCTGCGATCATGGGGTATACGCACCGTACCCCGCGATCATGGGGTGTACGCACCGTACCCGGGGGGGGCATTCCGTATCTGTTTCGAGACGAACTCTGCTTCTCCGGATGTTTTTGGCTTCCGTAAAAAAAGCGTTGTACGGTGCGTACCCACACACGAATCGTACTTGCTGGGTCGGAGAAACCAGCCGCGAACTGTACGGATGTCGCGTACAGCGGGTTCTGGGGGAGATTCGTACGGGGGTTTGATTCGTACGGTGTCTGTACGATTCGTACAGAGTCCAGCTCCTGGTACGAATCGTACTTCGGCGTACGTAGGGGAACGTTGCAGGGTACGATTCGTATGGGAAAAACGCTCCGTACGGCTATTCGGAGCGGTTTTTCCCGAATCGGAATCGACCCCTTAATTTCTCATTATTTGTGGGCTTCTATCTGTGTCTGGTGGAATCCCCCTTTGGTTTATAAAGGGGAAGTGCAGACTTATTCACCTTTAATTATTGGAAACTGATTGGGGTTCCCTTCAAAGCATGACACGGATGTACAACTACGTAGCCACTACATGCTTGTAGTCTTTAAATAAAATAGCTCAGAGACCACATGTGTACTTCTATTTATCATGCTGTAGATCTCACCCTTCTCCCCTTTGAAGACATCTCAGCAGTGTAAAGACACCTTCTGATTGACATCTCTCTTTTAACTTCTTAAGATGGATCTGTCCACTGGCACCGCACTCAAGAGACCAAAGAAGAGGAGCCGGTTCCCTATTTTCGCTTCCGTCCACGGGCGCCTTCTGCTGAGGTTGAGATGACATCCTACGTGCTGTTGGCTCGCCTTGTCAAGCATCCCATTTCTCAGGAGGATCTCACTAAGTCTGCAAAGATTGTGCAGTGGCTCACGAAGCAGCAGAACCCAACTGGTGGTTTCACCTCAACGCAGGTAGGGTGCACATGAGTGTGTACTTGTGGAATTGTGTGTTTTGCTATGTGCTCAGATGTGATTGGGTGTGTGTCCATGTGTGCAAACATGGTGTATGTGAGTGTGTATCGAGTAGCTTGGCTTATAAGGATTTGCACTACCTTTCACTTTGGAGAGAGTAAACTTCCTGACTTTCAACACTAATGAATGGGATACCCCATAAGGTTATCTTCTTTTTCACAGGAACTGCTCTCTTGCCTCTGGGCCCAGTATTTGTTCTGCTCCTTTCGTAGCTTTGTAGTTTTGTTATCATTAGAACAGCTTCTTGTTCCTTGCAAGGTAAAGTAGGCTGTAAGGTTCTGAGTAAAGAAGGTGAACAGAGCCAAACCAATCTAATCTCCACTGTCTGGATTTAACCATTCAAAATCCATAGGGGATGTGGTCTTGTCCTTGACTCCTTACATAATGCTGTGCTGAGACCAGGGAGGAAGAGGTGCAGGTAGTATTTAAATTAAACTGAAAGCATTGCTGGATCTCACAGGGACCACTAAGGGCTATAACTAAGATGGGAAAATACCATTTGAAAGACATGATACTGCAATCCTGAGATTTTAAGCTTGATATCCGGGTTCCCGGCGTTCTGCATTGCGCTCTTTATTATGGTTTGGGTGTGCCTTGCTGTATGATTCTGTAATTCCATTTAAGATCTATAGGTGTAAATACTGCAGAGGTCAGTCCTGACGTATAGTGACATTCGGGACCACAAATGATACTCATGAAAAAATCATCCAAAGAGCAGATATATAAGTTTGACTCATACCTTCATATGTTATAAGATATCAAAAATTGGGCAAATGATAAACACAGTCTGATTGGGTTATAGAATAGAAGATAATCCATGATAAAGCCCTAATAGTTACCACTCAAGACCTAGGCATTTATGCAGAGACATTCGTGTTCAGTGCAAGCAATACCAAACAACATTACTGTCCATTCGCAACATATATCAATTATCAAACCAATATAGAAAAATAAAGACAATTTTAATAAGAAAAAAGTTATCAAAACAATTAAAGTCATAAATGGAAGATATGTATTTTTACAAGTTTTAAGTAAAACTACCAAACAACTCAAAGCGTAAATTAAAAAACACAGTTCTGAGTTACTGGGATCGAGGAGCAATTTCAAGCTGATTTGGATGGAGCAGAGATCATGTAAACCAAGCAGGTTTCCCTGGTCAAATATTTTACCTTGGGTTTTAAAAAGATTTGGTTTTTTTTTAAGTTTGCCAGGTCATTACAGAAAGCTGAAGTTGGCAAGGGTCCCTTAAAGGCAGAAACATTGTTAACGGCCTTCTTCTGAAGCCTTCAGTTTGGCTCCAAAAGCTCCAAGCTGGGCAAAGTAGGATTTTGAAGCCATCAAGGCAACTTCGTCGCCGAATAACGTTTTCCATCTTGCTCAAGTCATTGGTTTTTACCTTTAAATTTAAGCGTTTTTCTGGCTCTTCAATGTATCCAATATGGTAAAATTGCAAGTTGCAAGTTGTAGCTGACCACGTCTCCACAAGCCGAAATGACTTCACTGCAAGATTCCACTGAAGTATTCATCTTCAGAATAAAAAGCGATAAGCAGGACAAACCTGGAAATAATGCATGCCAGGGTATTCCATCCCCGGGCAACTTATCTCAATTCTCTGAAGTAGTAAAAATGTTCCAGATTCTTCTTACTGGTGGAACATATTCTCCCAGTAACTCCTACAGCCCCAGGGACATCAGAGTAGGCTTCTAAGTGCAGGCCTCGCACCAGGTAGTTCCCTCAGTTTCCAGATTACCATGATCAATTGTTCCCGCTGGGAATCAGGAACTAGGTCTGCCTTTTGAGTCCCTGTAGTAGCAATGGGAGGCTGACCGCTTACACCTTGGAAAGTGGTTCCCATCCTTGTGTGCCAGTAGGAATCAGGAATCATTGCTGGTTCTTTCTTTCCATAGTTAATCTGTATTCTTTCCTTCACATATTTTTTCCAGTTCCAGGAATGCTTGGGCAGGTGGTAGTGAGGTGCCAGTCTTATCCTGTGCATTATACAGTGATTGGAGAATTATCTACACCCAATCCTAATGACTTTCTTGTAAAAACTACTGCTTCCTTTTTTCAGCACTTCCCAAAATTCCTTATCCTAGATATTCCTGGCCCTCTTCTGGCAGCAGAAGCTTTGTCCATTCTTCTTGACACACCCTCATGGAGATGAGGTTTCCTCCCTCCTGTCAATGTTGGATCTGGTTTTGCCTCCTGCCAGGATCACAGGCAGAAATTCTGGAATGTTTCTAACCTCCAGTGGTTTCATTTCTTCACATCCCCATTTGGTATCTCCATTTAAAAAGCGAGAACTCTGAAAGCTACAATTTGTGATGCCAACTTTCCTTTCCCCCTCCCAGATGCCCAGCCATTCCAAGAGCTCCATGTTGACATTACTCCAGCCTTCCTGCTGCCACAGTATAATGTGGGTAGTATTTTGGAAAATTCTACTGTTTGTTCTGCAACAATGAGTTTCATTAAAGTAGAACTGGGTATTCGGAGACGATATGGAATTTAGTAATTGAATCGGGCAGGGGAATGAAATGATTTTAGTCTACGGAAATTATAATTTTTTTCAGCATAATTAGTGTTTTAAATTCCCAGGCAAAATTTTTCTTCTTTCTTGGCTTCAAAGATAAATATGGTCATCTCCCCAAAATGCACTTAGCACTTTATGTATAATGATAACCTAGCTTGCAATTGAACCTTACATGCATTTTCATTATTTCTCACCGTGATAAATTATTTATATCCCATTGTGATGATTTTTGATAAATGTTTTAATGTTTTTAAAATTTGATCTATTTTAGAATGCTTTTATGGTTGTATACTAACCGAATAAAGCTTGTTTTGAATTGAATTGGGTGGTATCAATACACCAAGCAGGCCACATATGACATTTACCTTCCCCAGCACTGGTGCATTGCTGCATTATCTACCATGGTCTACCTTGTAAGTTAAATAAACCAATAATGTTGAACCAGTGCACAGTACATATCAGAGGGGGAAAGCATAGGCGATGTAACACTATCTAACATTGTCATTGAGCACAGAGTCTTAAACCATCAAAACTAACCAGATAAAAGTGGGGAGGACAAAGCAAAATGGATGTCCTATCTTGCCGTATCCATCGGTGCAGTTGAACAATTGTTTGGAAATCTTCTTTGGCTATTACCATAGGGTTATAAATGCTGCTTATTTCTTTATGCGAGAGACACCCCAGAAGCTAGAGCACTCCCAACATAAGGTACAATCCCTTATCACTAGAATAGATAGAAGTGAATCAGAGTAACTCCCTGTCACCATGGAGGTGAAAGTTCTGCCCCTGGGTGGAACACGAACAGCATTCGCCTTTTCCCTATCTAGAACAGTAATATAATGGCCTTTTTATTGAGGCCGGAATACATTTCACATTAGCTAAGAATCTATCTAGAAACTCAAAGTGGATTAGACCTGGTACTTGTAACTATCCATTGCCTATAAGGAGGCTGTTCCGTACCGACTGTACTCTTACTGCTCTTGTGTACCCTTGGATTTCTGTGATCTACGCATCCAGTATAAATATATAAACATTAACTGTCTACAGCCCGCTGTGCTACTGAATATTGGGTGCTCCTAGAACCCCAAATACATGTTGTGAAACCCAAAGTCTAGTGCTGAAAATGGCAGGTTGGTAACTCTGTCAAGTTTGTCGTTAGTAAGGTATCTCTACGTGGTTAGAGTAGAGAGTACCTCTATGTGGATTTCCTCCTTTATTCATCCTTTCCATGGATTCTCTTTTCTCTCCAATCTTCTTTTCCATTTCCCCTGAAATCTATACTGGTCAGATATTATTGCTCTCTCTCCTTCCTGGTCTAATGACCAATGTCTGCTTAGATTGTTTACCAATAGATCCTCTTTTCTCTCTCCTGTCATAGTGCTTCCATCGCTGTTCTCCAAAATTTCTTTCCACCAGCTCTTTGCAGTACCAGCAGCCATGATGGTCGCACATTATCCATAAATAAAATGGTTGCATGTGGGGTCTATTGTTGAAATGTGTGTCTGTGATCCTAATAAGAGATGCACAGATCTTAACCATTGTTGCTATGGAGCATGTGTTGTTGTACATCTCAAGTGTAGTGCTCTGACTTTACTACGGACTCCCAAACCCTTATAGCCTTCTCTTCTTTGGGATGTACCATTAAATTTTTTTATTCATCACTGCTTTCTTCCCGCACTCTCTGTTCACTTCAGGACACTGTAGTGGCTCTCCATGCGCTCGCGACTTATGGTGCTGCCACCTATGTGAAGAATGGAGAAAGTTTGGTGACAGTGAGCTGTGAAACCAAAGTCGAGAGCCAGTTCCACGTAGATGATGATAATCGGCTCCTACTCCAGCGTGCAAAGCTTTCTCATGTGCCCGGAGACTATAATGTGGAGGTGAAGGGAAATGGCTGTGTCTACACTCAGGTGAGTCATTGCCCATGTGCATAAAGTAAGAAAGCAAAACCAAGCATGGGCACCATGGGTAAAAGTCCTGGTACAACAAGGCTCATTGCTACAATCTTGACACTTTGATAGGGTTGGTTTTAATGCATACATTAGTTCTTACCATCAACACCACCTACACAGTGTTAGACAAGTAGCCATTCTGTGGAAAACAGTTCTGTGTCCAATGCTCTCAACTATTGCCAAAAAGATGGAGTGGGTTTCACCAAAACCAACTGATTTGCTTCTAGCAGTGTCTATTCATGCCCTTTTTGAGGTTCATGTCTAAGTGCTGCTGCCTGAAGCGAAAGAGGGATTTAATGAGTCGCACGTCAGGAAGGAGCAGGGAAGAAGAAAAATGTTTGGGGGAGACCGGCATGAGGATAGAGACGGGTGATGGGGTATTTGTAGAGATGGTGATAGCATATGGAAGAGGTAACCAGAGTTGAAGTGAAAAGGAGTGGGATAAAGAAGGATAATTTAGAAGGATGAGGATATAAGTGTTGTGCGAGGATAGATATTTAAAAAGTTCAGTAATAGGAGAAGCTAGAAGAAGGATATTGGTGCAGACTAGCAAGGACAGTGAATCCGCTCTTTATATTTTGCTCTTTTAATACATGAAGCTGGCCTGTTTAATAAGTTTGCACTTGTCAAGTTATGCTTTACTGTGGCATTCCAGTCCCCTGGGAAACAGGGAATGATTTAGTGAAAGGAGGGACAAGAGACATTATTTTAGTTCTCAATGAGTTAGGCAGTCAGAAATAGGCACATGCCCAGATGACAGATTCCAGAGACAGGAGAAGCTCACCAAAGGAATGACTTGCATAAAGCTGCAGATGAATGGACACAAAGTAGACAAACAAACATAGCACCTTTCTGTAATTGTCTTGCAGTCCACCCTCCGTTACAATGTTCCACGTCCAACAGGAGATGCTCCATTTGATCTGCATGTCTGGACTGTACCCGATATCTGTAACCAGAAGTCTGAGAAGAGCTTTGAAGTCCACGTGAACGTCAGGTATGTTTGGGTTGGTCTTGTCTTAGGGTAGGTTACAATTTTTTCATGATTAAGAACATTCATAGGAATATCCTTGTTCCGAAGGATAGCAATGCTATCTCAAGGTCAGGGGTAGTTTCCTCAGGCTCGTCTCAGATTCCTAACAAAACACAGTGTGCTGTTGTGCTTCAGGATTTGAGTCAACTTTGCAGATTGACTACCTGACAGGTGGTACTAGGTCCAGGTTACAGTGTGGGGATTTGACTGGTGGTATTAAGTCCTCTTTGCAGCTTTTGAATACTCTACTGGTGGAACTGAGTCTGCTCTGCAGACCTAATAGACAGTATTGAGTTAACTTAGCAATATGAGAAGTTAACAAGTGGTACTTTTGCAATTTAAAGGCCTAAAAGATGGTGATGAGTTCACTGTGCAGTTTGAGTACCTGATAGATGTTATTTAGGCACTTTGCAGCCTGTGGACTTATCAGGTGGTATTGAGTGCTCTTTAAAGCCTGGGACCTCTCAGGTGGTATTGAGTGCTCTTTGAAGCCTGGGACCTTTCAGGTGGTATTGAGTGCTCTTTGCTGCCTGGGAAATTTCAGGTGGTATTGAGTGCTCGTTGCAGCCTCTGGACCTGTCAGGTGGTATTGAGTGCTCTTTGAAGCCTGGGACCTTTCAGGTGGTATTGAGTGCTCTTTGAAGCCTGGGACCTTTCAGGTGGTATTGAGTGCTGTTTGAAGCCTGGGACTTTTCAGGTAGTATTGAGTGCTCTTTGCAGCCTCTGGACCTGTCAGGCGGTGTTGAGTGCTCTTTGCAGCCTGGGATCTCTCACGTGGTATTGAGTGCTCTTTGCAGTCTGGGACCTCTCAGGTGGTATTGAGTGCTCTTTGCAGCCTGGGACCTCTCAGGTGGTATTGAGTGCTTTTTGCAGCCTGGGACCTATCAGGTGGTCTTGAGTGCTCTTTGCAGCCTGGGACATCTCAGGTGGTATTGAGTGCTCTTTTCAGCCTCTGGACCTGTCAGGTGGTATTGAGTGCTCTTTGAAGCATGGGACCTTTCAGGTGGTATTGAGTGCTCTTTGAAGCCTTGGACCTTTCAGGTGGTATTGAGTGCTCTTTGCAGCCTGGGATCTCTCACGTGGTATTGAGTGCTCTTTGCAGCCTGGGACCTCTCAGGTGGTATTGAGTTCTCTTTGCAGCCTGGGACCTCTCAGGTGGTATTGAGTGCTCTTTGTGGCCTGGGACCTCTCAGGTGGTATTGAGTGCTCTTTGCAGCCTGGGACCTCTCAGGTGGTATTGAGTGCTCTTTGCAGCCTGGGACCTCTCAGGTGGTATTGAGTGCTCTTTGCAGCCTGGGACCTCTCAGGTGGTATTGAGTGCTCTTTGAACCCTGGGACCTTTCAGGTGGTATTAAGTGTTTTTTGAAGCCTGGGACCTTTCAGGTGGTATTGAGTGCTCTTTGCAGCCTATGGACCTGGCAGGTGGTATTGAGTGCTCTTTGCAGCCTGTGGACTTGTCAGGTGGTATTGAGTACACTCTGCAGCCTATGGACTTGTCAGGTGGTATTGAGTACACTCTGCAGCCTATGGACTTGTAAGGTGGTATTGAGTACACTTTGCAGCCTGTGGACTTGTCAGGTGGTATTGAGTACACTTTGCAGCCTATGGACTTGTCAGGTGGTATTAAGTACACTTTGTAGCCTATGGACTTGTCAGGTGGTATTGAGTACACTTTGCAGCCTGTGTACTTGTCAGGTGGTATTGAGTAACCTTTGCAGCCTATGGACTTGTCAGGTGGTATTGAGTACACTTTGCAGCCTATGTACTTGTCAGGTGGTATTGAGTACACTTTGCAGCCTATGGACTTGTCAGGTGGTATTGAGTACACTTTGCAGCCTGTGTACTTGGCAGGTGGTATTGAGTAACCTTTGCAGCCTATGGACTTGTCAGGTGGCATTTAGTGCACTCTGCAGCCTATGGGCTTGTCAGTCAGGTGGTATTGAGTACACTTTGCAGCCTATGGACTTGTCAGGTGGTATTAAGTACACATTGCAGCCTATGGACTTGTCAGGTGGTATTGAGTACACTTTGCAGCCTGTGTACTTGGCAGGTGGTATTGAGTAACCTTTGCAGCCTATAGACTTGTCAGGTGGCATTTAGTGCACTCTGCAGCCTATGGGCTTGTCAGTCAGGTGGTATTGAGTACACTTTGCAGCCTATGGACTTGTCAGGTGGTATTAAGTACACTTTGCAGCCTATGGACTTGTCAGGTGGCATTGAGTACACTTTGCAGCCTGTGTACTTGGCAGGTGGTATTGAGTAACCTTTGCAGCCTATGGACTTGTCAGGTGGCATTTAGTGCACTCTGCAGTCTATGGACCTGGCACTGGGTCCTTGCAGTTTAAGGCACTGACAGGTGGTACTGAAATCATTTTAAAGCATGAAGACGTGACTAGTGAGTCTAATGCAGGTTCAGCAACTGAGTGGCGGTGACTCCACATAACTCCATGTTGGAGCATGTCACATACAGCTTTAAAGCAGCAATACAGATTAAAGAAGAGGATCATGAAAGCTGACATTATCATTTCATTCAGAGAATATATGAGCTACGTTTTCACCTCCGTAGGGACAGAAGGAGGAGATGTTACTGTTAGATTTTCATAATAGCACATGTTTATTACAACCTATAGCCTGCCATAGGAGGTTGATATATTGGCCACTAAAGGCAATAGCAGGACTTTAAGGGGTGTTGCAGCCCACTATGGCAGGCTTTGAGGCTATTCTAACATTTCACCCCTTGAGGGCAGAATGTCTTGATTAAAAGCAAAGGCCGCCCTAGAGACAGAGGGGGTAGAAACTCCCACAGACCAAAGACTTTGTCTCAAAGCTCTCACCTTAAATGTTAGGTAGGAAGGCAAATGTTTATTGCATAATTTAAATGAACAATCAATACAATAAATAGTAACAAGAAGCAACCAAATGGATACTAATATTAATAAAGTCTAATCTTAATCATTCATCAGTTAAGAATTCATAAGAAAAATCTTAGAATTTAACATGATCAGAGTACATTATTCTGTGGGGCCTGTAGGCGCTACCATACCAGTGAAATACATTTGTGCCCGCTTCTCGTAAGAGTAGTTTCAGATACCTGTTTGTCAATTCCTGTACAGAAGGAAATTGATGAAGGATATGGTCTATAGTCTCAGAAGATGGGTGCAAAAGCGACATTGTCTATTTTGTTCCCAGTCCTAATCCATGAATTCTCAAAATGCAAAACTGTGATGTATAAGAGCCTAAAATGCAAAAAAAACTTTTTGGGGCAATGGATTTAAGTTAGAGTCTAGATAAAATTCCCTTTTATTTGAGAATGTGCTATGTGTGTAATGAAAGATCTTATCGTTATATATGGCAGCTACGTCACTCTCATACAACAGAATTTTCATGTTCCTTCTAATTAACAGATTCCAAGTCATCCTAGGAATTGGGGTAAGGTTTTTATTGTATGCAGTTGATGGTTTGCTAACACAGCTCTAGCTCAGTTTAAGTGCCAACCTCTCTTGCTCTTGGGTGCATTTTAACGTCTTCTTTGGAGGAGAAGCGTGGCTCGGTGGTTAGAGGCGGCAGACGCAGAAGCTGAGATCGACCGTGGACCAGGGTTCGATTCCCCGCCTCGGCGGGTCTCAGGCTCAAAAATTCCACAGACTCGACAATTCTCACTTTGGTGCCTACTCGACTCACAGGGTCACACTCTGCGACTCTGGGCAATAGCTTGCTTAATCTCCACTACGGCCCCTCGCAGCGGGATGCCTGGCTTTCACCTTGTGGATACCCTGCCGGGGTATCTCACAGGGGAATACCAGGACGGGTTCCCTAAGCAAGCGCTTAGATACCGTGTTGGTGATTTGCGCTATATAAATACATGTACATTTACAATGAGGCTTTTTAGACTGGAGAGTGGTGCATTTTGAAAATCAAGAAATGTATTGACTACATTATATGGTTTAAAAAACTGCTGACTAAGACCAAATTCTAGTCTAATCAAAATGGGGGGTCAAAGATCTCAACTTAAAAGCCTTTCAAACAATTTTAATAAAAATAGTATTTAAGACCTCCATTATGTTTATTAAAAGCAGTTGCTCCATATAACCCAATTGGACACATGTTCTTCATTAGAACCATTAGTGTGCGGCCTACAGCTCCTCCCCCATGCAGATGTGCAGAGCATGCAATAGCTCTAGCTGTTGATGTCAGTCTGTTCCCGATCCGTTTTAAATGTGACAACTATGTTAAGTTATAAGTCAAAAGTTAGTCATAAGTATACTGATGTGACCGTTCAACGATTACAGTGATGCACAGGGCCTTTTCTGTTAATTGTTGAACAAACACAGCAACAGCTGTGATAAGAGGTGGAGGTCAGTCCCTGGTTCTTTCTGAGCTCAAGCAAGCTGTTTTTCCTTGATCAGCCGAGCCAGTGTGACCCTAGCACTAAGCAGAATTCTCCTTACTTCCTTACGAGGCTCTAATTGCACTGTGAGACACGGGAGGAGGACATCAAAAGGTTCATGTGTGCCCCGGTCCACAGCCGCGACCTCTTTTTTCCCCTATCCAATCCACACATTCTGAAGGGACAGGGAACAGAGAGAGTTGGAGGATGTGGATCAGGACATTGTAATGTTGGAAGCAGTGGGCCTGTACCAGTGTTTATAGACTGCCATTGCTCCATTATCTTTAAAGGAGCTCTCAACATTCCAGTCTTCTAATATAGGAGGGTTGTTACTCACCTTCTGTTGGAATTGTTCTAGCATGAACATGGCACCTATGGTATTTTTCTGGAGTAAAACCCCAAGAGTGCAGAAGAATTAAGGTCTGACCTTCTACGGCAATATCCTAGCAGAGTACGTGTCCAATCTGTCCCCCTCTATGGTAGCATGTTATAGACAAAGAATGAGAGAGGCACCCCCCTGGCATCTCTATGCAAACAGTGCGACCACTCTGTCCTCTCTATGGTAGCACTTCATAGACAAAGAATGAGAGAGGCACCCCGCTGAAATACCTTTGCAGACAATGTGGCCACACTGTCCTCTCTATGGTAGCACATCATAGATAAAGAATGAGAGAAGCATCCCACTGACACACCTTTCCAGACAGTGTGATCACTCTGTCCCTCTCTATGGTAGCATGTCATAGACAAAGAATGAGAGAGGCACACCGCTGGCATCTCTTCGTAGACGGTGTGGTTACTATGTCCCTCTCTATGGTAGCATGTCATAGACAAAGAATGAGAGAGGCACACCTCTGGCATCTCTTTGTAGACAGTGTGGCCACTCTGTCCCTCTCTATGGTAGCATGTCATAGATAAAGAATGAGAGAGGCACCCCACTGGTATCTCTTTGCAGACAGTGCAACCCCTCTGCCCGTCTCTATGGCAGCGTCAAAGGAGGTGAGAGACACCCCTAGCACATCGTAGCAGAGCGTATGTTAATGTTAATGTTGACTGGGATTTATAGAGCGCATATTCACCGACAGGTCTCTAAGCGCTATGAGAGAGAGCCTAAACTTTACCACATCAGCATGTACATACACTGAACTTGGCCTAGATTGGGCTCGAGGCTTCAGTAAAAAGAAGCGTCTAAAGTTTTTTCATGAATCGAAGAAGGGTGAGTTCCCTACGAAGGCTTTCCGGCAGCCTGGTCCAGAGCTGCAGGATTATTACGGAAAAAGATCTGCCCCCTTTGAAGGATGTATTGAAGTGGGGGCAGGTTCAAAGGTCAGTTTTAGATGATCGAAGGGTACACCCTGGCACATAGTTTGTGAGGAGCTCCTTAATGTAGGCTGGGGCCTTGCCATGGATGGCTTTGTGGGCTATGCAGAGACCTTTGAACCTGGCTCTCGATCGGGAGCCAGTGTAGCTGCTGCAATAGGGGGGTGGTATGGGCACTCCTTGGGAGCCTGAAGATTAGTGTAGCAGCGGTGTTCATGGCCACTTGGAGTTT
Organism: Lissotriton helveticus; assembly: GCF_964261635.1. Taxonomy (NCBI): domain Eukaryota; kingdom Metazoa; phylum Chordata; class Amphibia; order Caudata; family Salamandridae; genus Lissotriton; species Lissotriton helveticus. Next base: position 49,331,004 of record NC_136068.1, on the reverse strand, counting down.
TGGTAACAACTTCTCAGGGAGGCCAAGATACAGAGAGATGCCATAATCCAACCTTGCCATAATCATTGCCGACATGGCCATCCGTAGAGCAGTGACTGAGAGAAGGGGTGCAAGTCCCCGCAGCTGTCTCAGTAAGCTCACACGTGTCCCTGCCTCGGTAGATACCTGGTTCAACATGGATAGCTTGGCATCTCTTTTTATGGCAAGATTTTTTATGACCGGCTCTGGCGTGAGAGTGGTACCTAACTCTCGTGGCAAGAAAAGGTCTATCCATGGGTTGTTTCCAGTGGTACAGGCCAGTACCGGGGTTTTGTCAGGATTAATTTTGAGTGAGTGGGCTGTCACCCAATTGACTGTGTACCTAAGTATGTTTTGCATATATGCGTAGGCCAAGGGGAATCCGGATGATAATGTGCATGTCATCAGCTTAATTGAAAACTTGGCACTCCATGCGGGCCAAAGCCACCACCAGAGGCTGTAGGTAGATGTTGAAAAGGAGGGGGGACAGGGCTGATCCCTGAGGGACACCGCACGTTAGGGCGTCAATGTTGGACACCCGGTCAGCCTCACTCCTTACCCCACGTGTATTCAAATGTGATTATATTCAGTCTTACAATATTCTGTGATATCTAATGACTGTACAAAATACTGGAAAAGAGAGGAAATATATTACAGTGAAATCTAATGAACTAAAACTGAGGTTTAAGTCTGATGAAACGAGCGATAGAAACCCCCTAAACAGCGCATCTCGCTGCAACAAATACTTGGCAGAATCACTTGCCTGCCGCCATTGACGGCGAGGACACGAGGCCACGCCTACCCTAGGCCACGCCCACCGCCCAACATAGTATAAAACACCGCTCGCAGCGCCACGGAAACAGAACTTGATCACTCCTGAGGCGGAAAGCCGGGAGTCCACCTTTTTAAAATATTGTATTTTCTGTGTCACCTTTTGTTGAAATAATTGTTTTTAAAGCCTCACTCACTTGCCTGGCTCCTCCAGAAACGAGCGATAGAAACCCCCTAAACAGCGCATCTCGCTGCAACAAATACTTGGCAGAATCACTTGCCTGCCGCCATTGACGGCGAGGACACGAGGCCACGCCTACCCTAGGCCACGCCCACCGCCCCTTTCCTCCCCCCTAAAAGATGTGCAATCACCGGACGCGCAGCGGACGGGCGCAGCGGGCGCGCCGTCAGCGCGCCGAAGGCGCGCCAAAGGCAAGCCCGTCTGCGCCCGTCATCGCCAAGTCATCGCCTCTCGCCAGACCCCCTGGCCTTATTCCGTCACCGCCCCTTGCATACGACAGTGAGACACTCTATAGCTGGAACCCCGGAAGAAATTGCGCTAACATTACAGGTAAGCTCGGCTTCACCTGCCTACAATGCCAAACCTGCAATTTCTCCACTACTAAACCCCACGCCATTCGACAGCTCTTAGGTCCGGACAAAACCACCTCCATTACGATACTTCACATCAATGTAAGATCATTAGCCAAACATCACCTTGAGGTTAATACCCTAATCCTGGATGAAAATCCAGATATCCTCTTCCTCTGTGAAACATGGCTTCGCGATGGCACCTCCACCATTCCCAACCTTATGCTACCAGACGACTATTTGATGTCGGCCATCAACAGAGGGAGAAGAGGAGGCGGTCTCGCTATAATCTACAAAAAACCGCTCTCCTGTTCTTTTGTTAAGGAAGATTTGTCAGACTCCGAAAGCGCCCTCTTCAAAATCACCATAAACCCTAACTTTACCGTGTCGGGTCTCTACATCTACCGCCCACCTGGCCCCTCTTCAAAATTCATTGAGGCCCTCCTTGAGTCAACAACTTCTCTAATAACCAAAAGCCCCAATTTTACCATTCTGGGAGACCTTAATCTTCATTTTGATCTACTTAATGACCCTACGATCAAAACACTCCTTGCAGACCTCTCCGCACTACAACTCAACCCTCTCATCTCCACTCCAACTCACCTAGCTGGCCACATCCTAGACCCAGTTTTTTCAAATTTAGAAGAACTCACCTCAGAGCCACCCCTTCCTATGGGATGGACAGATCACTCCCTTATTAAAATGACCATTCCGGTCAATAAAAGCAGGCTCAAGACGGCATCGACCAGCCGCCTAAAAAGACCATGGCATAAACTGTCTCAAGAGGACTTTCACAAGACCCTAGGGGATTTCTACCTTGACAACAACTCTGACATCAACGCCAACTATAGCACGTTTCACGAGTGGATTACGGGTGGACTAGACAGTCTTATCCCAGCAAAATGGACAAAAGGTCGTAACTCTCCATCCAACCCCTGGTACAACGACACACTCAAAAATCTACGGAAAGAGTGCAAAAAGGCAGAACGCCTCTGGCGTAGGGAATACAACAAAGAAGACAAAGCTAAATACCTTCTGTTACAGAAAACCTATCACAAAGCCATCCGTGCTGCACGGACCGCTTTCTACGCCAACAAAATCGAATCTAGTCCCACTCCCGCTAAAGAAATCTTCAAACTGGTACAAGAACTGCAGAGCAGCAAAACACCCCTCCCTACTATTTCCTCCGAGCAACAATGTGAAGAACTTGCCAGGTTCTTCGTTGACAAGGTACGGAAAATTTACACCTCCTTCCCCCAACACGACCCTAGTACCATCAGCAATCCTTCAGTTTCTCCTAGCTACTCGACCTTGACCTACATCCCAGAAATCTCCAAAGACATCCTCATCAGACTATGTAATAGAGTCAAATCTGGCTCCCCCGCAGACCCCATGCGCCCGGCTCAATTCCTGGAGTCACTCAACTTCTTCCTACCAGCGCTAACCGCCATCCTGAACCTCTCCTTCACTTCAGCGTGTGTACCATCTGCCTGGAAGCAAGCGTGGGTTTCGCCTATCATCAAGAAACCCACCCTAGATCCATCTAAACCGGAGAATTTTCGTCCAATCTCCCTGCTCCCATGGCTATCCAAACTCGCTGAAGCGCATGTTAACAGCACTCTATCCCAGCACATGGTCAAAAACAACATTCTGGACCCATCACAAAATGGGTTCAGACCAGGCCATAGCACTGAGTCTGCTCTCTTAGCCACCACAGAGCACCTCCGTACGATCTTAGATGCCGGTCAAAGTGCTGCGCTGATCCTTCTGGATCTCAGCGCGGCATTTGACACGGTATCCCATGTCATCCTTCTTAAACGTCTGGAGACCTTTGGAGTAACCGGTCATGCCTTGGAGTGGCTTAGATCCTTCCTCGAGAACAGGTCTTTTCGAGTTTCTGCCCCCCCCTTTCTATCTAAGCCCCACCCTATTGAACAGGGAGTCCCGCAGGGCTCTGCGTTAAGCCCCTCTCTTTTTAATCTTTATGTTCAGCCTCTGGCGGCAGTGGCCAAAGAATGGGGCTTGACATTAGTATCGTACGCTGACGATACACAACTGGCCATCGCTCTCTCAGATGGTCCTTCCAACTTTTCCTCTAATTTCAAAAACGGACTCTCTGCGGTCGCCCAATGGATGACAACGAACTGTTTACAACTTAATGGCGGAAAAACAGAGGTGCTCCTCCTTGGCAAAAACACCAGCCTTTGGAACGAGCACCGGTGGCCGTCCTCCCTCGGTACCATCCCTCCCCCCAAGACTCTAGTGAAAAACTTAGGTGTCTGGATGGACGACTCACTCAACTTTCGAGCCCACACCAAAAAAGTTGCCGGCACCTGTATTGGCCTACTGAGAAGCCTCAGCCACATACTAGGCTTCTTTGACGCAAAGACCCGCCAACTCATCATCCAAGCCACCATCCTCTCGCGCCTAGACTATGCCAATGTGCTCCTTCTTGGTGCCAACAAATGTGAGTTAGCACGACTCCAACGCGTGCAGAACTCTGCGGCTAGAACTCTGGTCGGCCTCCCCCGCAGATGCTCAGCCAGAACGACCATCAGAAAACTGCACTGGCTCCCTGTAGACTCCAGAATCAAGTTCAAGACCCTCATCATGACCTTCAAAATCCTCAAACTCAACACCCCCCCTCTGCTTCAACCCCTTCTTACTCCCTACGCGCCGTCACGGAACCTAAGGTCGTCCAACCAAAACCTTCTATGCGTCCCACGCATAAAACTCTGTCGCATGGGCGGCCGCTCCTTTAGGTTCCTGGGAGCCAAGATGTGGAATGAACTACCACATCACATTCGCTCGATAGACAACTTATCAGCTTTCCGGAAAGCAGTGAAAACTTTTCTATTCCCTTGCCTGTAATCCTTCCTCTATCCATGGACTCTCCACGCTTAGGATCTGATCCGGGTTCCAGCGCCGGGACGCCTCATTGCCGGGGCAGCTGTAGCGCTTTACCAAAACAATAAGATAAGATAAGATGGCCTTCAAATATCTTTTACAAAACATGATCAGTAAATGCCAGTGACTTTGAAGGGATTCTGTCCAATACTGTTCTTGGTTATTTGCTGTCACAGCAATAGACGCACCTCTTCTTTTCCACTGTATGAGTTGCCTGATCTGTCTGCTATGCTGTCAATGTCCCTTCTGCAGTAAAACCCCTCTCACTTTCAATGTTCCTTCCAGTTACATCGGTAGACGTCCATCCTCAAATATGGCTGTCGTGGATGTGAAAATGCCCTCTGGCTTCATCCCTGTAAAGTCTACAGTGAAAAAGGTAACCTTTCAATACCAGTTCAATGTTCACTATTTCTTTTAATAATGGTTTGTAGAGTCTTTTGTGGTTATGAGTGCAGCATCACTGCATTCCAAAACATGAATGTATAGGGAGTCTTTTAAGTTGGCATCATTATCTGATCATTCCAGGGGCAGATACTGTGTTTGCATATCCACACACTTCTTGGCAAGGTGCTGTATTATTATACAAGGTTTCCTGTTTTCTGGTATGTTGAATGACCAACTTTCCAGTTCTTTCATGTTCCTGTGTTTAAACCTGGCTTCAGCATCTGTAGGTTTCAGTCACTGTTATTACATTGTGGTTCTTAATTAGCTTTGATTCCTCCTCGGATATTGATGTAAGGTTCCTCACTCAGTTGAGAATCATGTTTATTTATTAGCTAAGTTTGCATATTTGTATGACCTGAAATATTGTTACAGCATTAGGGCATCTGGAGAGATGGCTGGGCAAGGACAGAGGGTACAGTAAATGTACTTAGAGTTCAGAGAGGTACTTTAGAGGGTGTGTGGAAGAGTCTAAGGATTAACACCAGGACTTTAAATTGGCTTCTTGCTTTGGCTGAAAGCCAATAGAGAGCATTCAAAACAAGTAAACACCACTCAAGCTAGCAGCTTTTTTACCTATAAAATTCTAAAGAGTTTGTGTTGTCGTTTTTAGACTAGGAAATAATTGATGCTCTTGAGCACAGTTTGGGATCAACTGAATGAGATGCGGATATCTTAATCAGAAAAGTGGTCCTTCATGTTGCAAATCCACTTTAATATGAAGTTGTCCATTTGAAAAGATACAAATGATGCATGACTTTGGGGGGGTGGGGGGAAAGCACAAGCAAATGCAGATCCAATCTTTTTACCCTTACTTGAGGGGATAATGTTGAGTCACAAGATCACATGTATGTGGCAGGATGTGCAGAAATTGATTAGATCTATAGCAGAACTCAAGTTTGAGAGTTTAGGCAAAGTAGCTTCTCATATTGATCCATAATGAAGATAGGGCCCGATTCACAGAACTAATCTGAGACAAAATCCTAAACTTAGTACTTTTGGTATTCACAGAAGGCATTTAGTAGTATTAAAGTTGTGATTTTGTCTTAAGTCTGTCTTAAGTCTGTCTTAAGTTTGTCTTAAGTTTGTCTTAAGTCTGCCTTAAGTCTGTCTTAAGATTGTCTTAAGTTAAACTTATGACAAAATACTAACTTTACAACTACTAAATGCATTCTGTGAATACCAAAAGTAGTAAGTTTAGGATTTTGTCTCAGATTAGTTCTGTGAATCAGGCCCATAGTGCACAAACCACGGGGGTTACTCTAACCTCAGATTGGTGACAGTGTTAACTGTGGTTACATTTATATGGCGCATACTACCCCTGATGAGGCGTTGAATCGCTTTATGGCGAGTAGCCCGTTGCTCCGGAACCCAAGGTTAGTGGTTAATTCACTGTTATTGTTGGTTATTGGAATTAATCATGTGATCTTAAGAAACAAGCATTTACATTTACTCCAGTTTCTTTGTGATATATTAATACCAGGTAGGTGTGATCATTGGTGGGGGGCTATGTAGTTTCAGGTGAATTATTGGTGAGATTGATGGGCTGGTGGTGATTAGCTAACTTTCGATTACAGGGAGAGAGTTTTGAAGAGAAATGGCTGTGATCTATGAAATGAGGTATCAGCCGGTTACAGAATTAGAACAAGAAGGATTGAGGGAAGCAGGAGGGAGACTAAGGAGGGACTAAACTCAAATTTTCATGCAGAGTTTTAGGAGTGTAGGGGGGAAGCCTTTCTGAGATATCAGGCAGTTTGAGAATGTAAGCTGCAGAAAGAAACAATATTATACATAGGGGTCCATATCCGGTTCAGACAGCTTAAATATGTGACCCCCGAATGTACACATCATCTAATCATTAAGAGACCTAGTGGCAAGGACTAAGGTGCTAATTACGATGGCAGAGAGACCTTCAAAGCCGGCACAGTGGTGGCGGTCTTATCGCCATCTGGCTCCCATTTCCCCCGCCACATTAAGATGGCGGGGGAATATTGCCACAAGCCTGGCAGGCCCAAAGAGGACTGGCCATGCTTCCGAAGCAGGCAATCGTTGTGATTGCCTGGTGGAGCGGATCTGACCGGGGGCATGGTGGAGGTGCCTGACAGGCACCGCCCCCCCCATCACAATGCTGGCATCAGCAACCCTTTCAATGGCGGACAGAACCGCCATGGAAAGGCTGGCGGAGGCTAGCTTAAGGGGGCCTGTTATGGGCCCCCTGGGGGGGGCAGTTGTGCACTGGGGGGTACCCATGTGGCAGGCATCTAGTGGTGCCTGTCACGTTGTGCATGGAAATGCACAACATGGCCATTTAAGATTGCGGCGGGTGCTGCAGCCAACAGCACCTGTCGCAATGTTAAATTGCCAGATGCAACTGCCGCGGTGGCGGTTGAATCATAATTAGGGGTTCAGGACCGCCACATGACAGGCAGGCAATCCCAATCCCGCTACAATGGCGCCCGCCATCAAAATCAGCCCCAAAGAGTGACAAACAATGTTGTGGATTCACATCTCAATCCAGATTTGACATGCAGAGATTTGATCCATGACAACTTCCCAGGGTCAGGTAAGATGCTCTGTCTGATGCTTAGCTCGTCATGGAATACCATAATACACTGGGCACCACGCACACTTAATAGTGCGTAATATGGTACTCCATGAGGAGCTTTTAGGAGGCAGGTAGCTGTGCAGGCACTTGAAGAGCAAGTAAGGCAATATCTCATCTTCAATTTCATATGGTGTCACTTTCACTGTCACCTTTCATGTCTTTTTTTGCATTTGTTTCTAATTGCTCCCGTGTTCGTGTTTTGCAAATATGATATTGATGATAATATTTTTGTTCTCTTTAAGATGTTAACATCTTATTTTCCAGTGTGCTGTTATGCCTGTACCTAAGATAGTAGAAGCTGAATGGCGTTCACCCAAGTGTCACATCTTGCTTTAAAATGCATGCAATTTGATAGTCGGTCTTTGGAATGGTGCATATTTTTAGGTCTCTTTCTATGCTATCCTATGATACATGTGGGCTCTGATATATTAATTATAGACCATAGAACCTCAAAATCTGAATTTGAATGCTGAGTTTCCCATGCCATCATAAGTGGGTGATCTTGGCACACCATTCTGAATCCCAGATCCTCAGATGCTCTGTATCAAAAAATTGGGTTACATCATAATAAGCCAACATATGATCAGTAATCAAATCCAATATGCCCACCCTTGAGTTAGTAACAATAATTATAAGTAACTAAAGAATCTCATAATGTTCTCTGTGTGGTCATGTTTTTTCTTGTTATAGATTTGGAGTTCATATTTGTCATATATTGCAACCCCTGTTCCAACCTTACCAGACCCCGAGGACCTTAAGGTCCAGCAGTAGAAATCTTCTCATGGTACCCAAGATAAAAAGAACCCGTTCAGGTGGCAGACGATTCTCCCTACAAACAGCAACATTTTGGAACCAGCTTCCTGACTCCTTGCGGCTGGAAGCGAATCATCTAAAGTTTAGAAAGCTGCTGAAAACATTTTTGTTCTCATAAGCCGTTGAGGACTGTCTAGGTTTATCTGAAGCGCTGGGATGCTCACGGGTAGCCATGCGCTATACAAATGCTTTGTCATTCATTCATTCATTCACCAATTTTCCTTCTATACTACTTCCTTCTAGCTGAACACGGTGCCGGACATTGGACGGACAGAGGTCCACCCTAACAATGCCATTATTTACCTGGAACATGTAAGTATTTTTCAGTTCTGTGCCCTAGAGGTGGGTAACCAGGAGTATATATTCACATTTTAGTGTCAAGAGGGCACATAAGTAGGTAGCCACCAAACCTTGTTGCCTTTAAATTTCTGAAAACTATTCTACAAAAGCATTACTGTTAATAACCCACATGAAACCAGTAGAAAAAAATATAGCAGCCCCTTCAGGCCCTGAGGGGCGGTCTGCAGTACCACCAGCTTAGCTGTGGACATGGCTAGATTTCCCTTGTGGAGGACCACCCACCAAATTTAGTGTTCCCTGCCTGCTCACTAGGGGGCAGATGTATCAAGATAGCCATTTGCGATTTCTAAATAGCGATTTTTAAGGAATCGCTATTTAGAAATCGCAAAATGGTATGTATTAAAAAAATCGCTATTTTTTAGCGAATTCTTAATCTTCCTTATTTGCGAATTCGCAATTTGTGAATTCGCAATTAAGGAATAATTTCCCATTCATTCCTATGGGCCAGGAGGCCCATAGGAATGATTGTGAAGTAATTCTTAAATCGCGAATTCGCAATTTGCTAATCGCAATTTGAGAATTATTTCAAGGGTGCAGGGGTGTCTCAAAGACACCCTGCTGCACCCCTGAAAGGTACATGTGTGTGAATATGGCGCACATACATGCCCTATGGGCATGTGTGTGCGTCACATGCCACCTTAAAAAATGGCAAATTGAGCTTTTTTAAAAGAATTCGCAAATTACCATCAACAACAAGTTGGTGGTAATTTGCGATTTCTTAACCAAAATTCGCAAATTGAAATTGCTACATACATAGCATTTAAGGAATCGCAAAAATGGCGATTCCTTAAATGCTATGGCAAAATAAGGAATCACAATTTTTTGCGATTCCTTAAATTGCGATTTTTTGATACATTTGAAAACATGCAAAACGGCCGTTTGCGATTCGCAAAGGCCGAAATTCAGCGAATTTCGGCTTTTGCAAGTCGCAAAAGGCTTGATACATCTGCCCCTAGGACTCTCTAAATCTATCAGTACAGCCGCTTGCAAGGTAGTTGCCCTGAAGGCAGAGAACTTTGCCAATAGGTGTCATATTTGTTTTGACCACTCTGCAAAGTGGGGAATTGTTTTTCAAAACAAATATATAATTTGTCCTGATTGAGACGTATCTTTATGAATTGGGACCATTAATAGTTTTCCAACATGGCAGGCTCAGGCAGGGCAATCTATTGACTCTAGCCCCTCCTGGGGTTGGGTGGCTATTACTTATACCTAGTGGCTTCCAAAGCCAGATACACATGAGGCACGGCTGTTCAAAACCCAACAGCTTAGACGCCTCTAAATTGGGTGGGTGTAGTACATGTTTTTGCAGATGGAGCATCTGCCATTTATTTATTGGATGCTGTGTGTTCACCAAACACTGAATTAACATCCTAAGAGTTTGATTTAGTCATATATTTGAACTTTAAGTGAATTGTTATTTTTATTTATTTTTCATGCACCCATTTGTCACTGGTACATTACTTTAGAAAACATACCACACTGCTCCTGTGCTTCTGTCACATCCTTACTGATTATCAGGGCTGTGTTCCATCATTAGAAAACTGATCAATTAGATTTCACCAAAACTTTATATTACAAGGTGAATATTTCTTAAAATCTAATGCAAGACTTTTTGCGGGCAAGAAATGAATGATCCTCTGTGAGCCACAATAGGTTCATAATAATTTACTTGCAGAACATACGTAAGTAACAACCACAGTGAATTTAATTTTGGCTTTATGAGCATCAAGAACAGTGTCAGGTGTTGCCTTTGCTATATTCAATTTGTCTCCCTATACTTTTTTTTTTGTTTTTGTTTTTTGTCCTCATAACCACCGTTTAGACCAGTGCAAAGAAGGAATCAACGGAAATAACTGACTCAGTTAAAAACTGGTAGGGACACATATCTTGAAGGCCATCTATCCCACAGTCTTCCACCGTAATCCGAAGAGGCACTAGATCCTAATCTGCCATCCCGCAGCAGATCTCGGAGTAGTTTTGGCAGCCATATAGGAGCCGGGCATGAACCGGATAGCAGCTGTTCCAATGGTGCTAAAGACAGAGAGCACCTTAGGAGATCAATATACTTTTAAACTCCCAAACCAAATAGTGGTTGTACATGACATCTGGCAGAGTAGCAAATCTAACTTCCTACACCACCCATTATAATTTCATCTATTTGGCTTCTGCTTTAGGTTAAAACATTTTCTGTAGTCACTGAAAAATCAAGATTCACAAAATGAAAATGAAACAAACTTAATCCAAAAGCAGTGATCTTATGCTGGTGTCCATTTTATCTTCTGTAGGTCTCCAATGCTACCATATCCTTTTGGTTCTCAGTTGAGCAAGACTTTGAAGTGAGACACAGAAAACCGGCTATGGTCACAGTAACTGATTACTATGAAACAGGTAGATTTCTATATTATTTCATTGGCTTGAGCTTTTGGGTACCATTAATCTCCTTTCATGTGGAAAGCAAGATGCTGAATGCATCAAGAGCTTGTTTTATGCAAATGACCTCCAGAAGAAAGTTAAAGATTGTTACCGGATGCAGGGATGGTTGACATTTAGAAACGCAATGCTAATTTACCAGTATGAAAAGCCCTTAGTCTCGGAACCTTCTGAAGGCAGGCTGTGACTGATTAAAGACTGTTTTGATTTCAAAGAAACTCTACGTGGCTTGGGGCATAATTTTCATGGAGCTGCCCACTCACTGTGTTGTGATGCAGTGTCTTCTTGACAAGACTCTAGTTATGATCACCTGACTCTCCCTGACGCATCATCACACAAAAGTTCCGGTGGATAGCTGTTCCGCTTGGGGGGTGCTTCTCTTGCAAGTTGTACCTTCTTAAATGTGAAGCCTAGGATCTAGAAAGGAAATACTTTCAAACAGGATCTAGAATCTTCCTAGAACAGTTTTTTCATAGTTGCCTTTCCTTAATTGCCCCACCTTTGTCTGCTAATCATTAATGTATATTTAGTACCTGTTATCCGTTTATTGATGAACCTTTAAAATGAGTGGTAATTTTATTTGCTTGCAAAGGGGATCTTTATGAAAGATCACCTGAGAGGTGGAATATCTGAGAAGACTGAAATATATTTGACAAACCAGTTACACAATAAAGCTTACAGATATTCAGCATTTCTGGACCTTTAAGGGAAGGAAAGGTGGCAGATCTCAAATGTATCGCATTAACGTAACGCAAAATGATGCCCCCTATCAGATTGTGAAGTGGTGCCTGAGTCTACCATATTTAAAAAATAGTTATTGGTCATGGGCTGAAAAGGGCCCCTTGAAAGGTTGGGAGGACTTTGCGGGTTAAGGGATCCCCTGAGCTACAGGGACCTGCTTTACACCCCTGAGTAAAAGGACTGGTGGATGCTCCCCCCTTTCTTGATAAAGCACCCTGACCTAAATGATGCCGCCTCTGAAATTAATTTTTTGGTGTCAAGGATTATGTTCTGGCCTTGAAAGATTAAATCAAAGTTACTTTCCATATGAATCAAAAAAATATGGCTTATTTTTCTATTATGTGGTAAAATGGGTGATCACACCAAAGCTAAATACAATATGGGATGTATACCTCCATAAAGTCCACATTATTTACGTAATGAAACGGATAATACATTGGGAGATCTGAATTGTGTCTGTTGCATTTCCAAGGTGCCAGGAAGTAGTGGGTGAAATTGCTGAAACTTCCTTTTGTACAGAAGCCCAACTTGCTGAATCAAGAAACAAAACTAAGCTTCTTTGCTAAACTATATGACCTGCTCTTTGTTTCCTTAATCTTTCAGATGAGTTTGCTGTGGAGGATTACAGTGCCCCCTGCAGTACAGGTATGCAATTGGATAAAGCCTGACACATTTTATGAGACCATGATGCTCTGGTTAGGTGTGTAATACTTCGATGATGTGAAGAACCGGGTTTTAGAACCCAGCGGCGCCAGGGGCACGCCCAAAGTCTTCGGGTTCACTTGTCTTAGAATACAGAGACACGGGATACTTCTGAGTGGCGTCAAATATCAAATTTATTGGCTGCAGCCAGTAACAGAAGTCCTAGAAATCATCACGGTATGAGTTCTCAGGAGACTGCTCAACTTTACAAAGCAAGTCATCCCTTTTTATGCCAAATATTATGCTTCAGGCAAACATACTTTGTTTACAGTTTAACCAATCACATGTTTCCACAATGAAAGTATTGCATGACGACAAACCCATTTTACAGTTGTCCGGCCCATAATCAATCATTAAACAAACCCAACATTCTTCTTTAGACAAGCCGGACAAACCCATAATAAAAAGAACCACAACCCATATCGTAAATAGACCATAAAAGAAGGAACAGAAACAGATAGAAGTAGGATAAAGCATGTTTGTGTGCAGTAAAACTTTATGATGTCCTGTGCTCTGATCCTTAATCTTGATCAGCTAAAGGGCAGGAACTGGTTTAACAAGGTCAGCTTCAGGCAACAGGGTCAGTTCACTCAGGTCAAACAGGAGTCAGCACGAACTCGAGCTAAGGTGTACATGTCCTTAAAAGACTAGTTCAGTCACAGTCATCGGCCTATGTGAGGGCAACCACAAAATGGCTGCCATACACAAAATGGAACCCACAGGTTCAGAATTCACAGAACCTCAGACCCTCCTTTTGCCCTTACATAGGCAATCACTCAGTCTGTATCTGAATCGATGTCAATATTCATCAGGTCATTTAGGTGCTGCTGGAGCATCATTCTATCGCTCTGTACTTTTCTCGAGACAGGCGGTCTCCTTACACACGTAGTAGCACAAAGGCCACATATGGCAGGACCACACTGTACACAAAGACAACACAGAAAAAGAATCGCTAAAGCCGTACCAATGACCATCAGAATCTTCCATCCCCAAGTGGATAACAGTCCCCAAAACCATCCAGTCAACGACCAATCTCCTTTGTCCACATGTATAGACTCGGAGATCTTATGCAGTCTGGAAATAGCCTCGTATACTGTAGGAGCATTATCTGGAATGAAAATGCAGCAACTCAATTGGATCACTTTACATACTCCACCTCGATCTGCAAGTATGACATCTAAAACCATACGGTTCTGTAATGTCATAAGACGATCCGCTTGAAGCTCAGCAGTCAAATTACTAAGGGCACCGGCAGTTTCATTTATGGTGCACTCAACCACTCTTGTCAATTGGCGAATGTTCCTACTGTTAACCATAGGTCCCCAAAACGGCAGGAAACCCTTAAAGAAGTCTCCCACTTCTTGTCCAATGGTATCTTCCTGATCGAAAACACCTCTAACAACTCTCGTTCTGTGGTAATCTGCAGCAGCAGTGTACGTAGGGGGCAGCAAATACGCCACATAACATGTGCCCGAAAAATCAGGAGGCAACGATGTATATGCTCTGTTGAAGCAGACAAAATACGTGCCCTTAGCTGCTAAAAACGGTGGGGAAGATTGAGACGCAAAAACGTACGTCTGAGTACATACACTCTTCCCTAACTGAGCTCTCGGATTCTTGCCATTACCTTGCAAACAAAAATGACCTCGGTGGGGTACGATCCAAATCGGAGGTGACTTCTTCCGTCTCTGCTTCTCACCCAGACTAATACTATATCCGGTTGCATTCCAACCAACATATGCTAGTAACTCATCCTTGGGAATAGTCCTATACGTTTCGATATCTCTACTCATATTCGTAATTCCCTTCACCAAGGCTTTATTACTTGAGTTATCTCTCATGGAACGCAGGGGATAGACTTCGATGGCATAAATAAACATCGTTTGGAAAGCCGATAGAGATCCATTCTGACTAAACGGTTGAACTAAATAGGGAATACCTCTATCCGCAGTATGCGGCATAAGACTACACACCCAACAATTAGTGGTGTTCACTACCAACTGGTGTTGATGCAGAAGCTGTGCAAAAGAATTATTCACAAATTCCGACCTTCTAATCTGCTCGTGTTCAGGTAAGATATGAAAAGAATGCAAAGAAGTAGTAGTAGGAAAAGACATAGGTTGGGAGGTGGGTGCAGAAGTCAATTGGGTAGTGAAAACAATCCAACCCACCAATGCTAACGTCATGCTTAAAAACATCAGAACACATGTTATCAGAAAACATTTGCTATGCATTAATTTACACAGTTTCATTTTAAAGTTCATTTCCTCGGCAGCTCTCTCCATCACAAAAAACTCCATCCTCTAACCGTGCTGTTCGCGGCAGTTGGTTTTCTTCCGCTAAGGAATGCGTCTGTCAGTCCAGGGAAAGCCCTAGGACCAACCAGAACCGTCGACCTTGTGTCTACACGGCTGCAATCCCAAGTCTTTATACCACGACCCTACAGCTGAGCTTGGATGGCAGCTCGAAAAAGAAAAATAGGCCAAAACAGTTTCCTGGATGAGAGAGTGCTGTTCTCCAAAAACAAAATGAAAAATTATGTTTCTATTTGTTCATTGTTTCTCGGTCGTAAATTATAACGGCCTTTACCAGGCACTGTCTGATCTTTGAACAGAAGTTCAGGCTCAGTGGTGTCCAATCTCTGATGCGGAGGTACAGCTGCTTGCAAAATGTCGTCGTCCTCTCGTTCAGACTTTGTCCATACTAGATGTGCATCGCTAAATGGCATGAACTTCGGCACCCGTTCTGTCTCGGAGTCACCAATACCTTCACGGATCCACTGGTCGTACGGCAGAGGTAAAGGCACCCTCTTACAATGTACGCCGTGGACCCAATTCCGCTTCCCGAAGACCTCCACCGAGGTTCTTGTCGACAGGAGCACCTGGTGGGGGCCGGTCCAGCGGGGCTGCTTGTTTTTGGTCCGCTGAAAGTTTTTCACGAGGACCCAGTCACCGGGATTGATGGTGTGACCTGGGTCCACAGATGCTGGTGGCAAGTTATCGTGAACCTGTTGATGCAAGACACGCAATTTAGCCGTCAGGTCATACAAATAGTCCACCAACACAGGATACTCGATGTCACTAAACTTCACTGGCCTCGGCACTCACCACACATTCGCCGGGCGTCCAAAGACTATTTCATACGGACTAAGTCCGATTCGGGAATGCACTGTAGTTCTAGTTGACAAAAGTGCCAACGGCAAAGCATCGGGCATTGGAGACCAGAACTCGCCTGAATTTTGGCTAACTTTAGCTTCAAAGTGCCGTTGTAACATTCCACTAATCCAGTTGATTGGGGATGATTTGCAGCATGGAAGTTTTGTTTGATGCCCAAACCCTCACACACTCTCATAATCTTCCCCGCAAACTCACTTCCATTATCACTCCACACCATCCTTGGCAATCCGAACCTAGGGAAATATTCTTTGAGCAAGACTTTAGCTGTGGACGAGGTAGTATTATCTTTTAGAGGGTATGCCTCTACCCATGTAGTAAAGGCACAAACAACATGAGGACTTATTTCAGGTTGTTGCATCTTTCCATGTGGATAAAATCCAATTGAAGAACCTTGAACATATACGTCGGAGGCGCAAAGTGACCAGCTGGAGTTGGAGTTCCCTTTCCAGGATTATACATCAAACACACCATACAATTCTTAACCACATTCTATTTTTTTTTTACTCCTCATCCCACCGTGTCAAGTCTTTGTGGAACATTTACAGCCATACTCTCTCACTGTGCGCTACCAAGCTGACCACGCTTTACTTGGGTCATCAGACCTCCTCCCCCTTAGTATCGGGGACATGGTGTAATCATTGGAGTGACCGGATCATTCTTAAGTTTCTACCCCCCCCTCATTAGAGGGTGCCAGATGTTAGACGGCTTCTCCTCTGCCCTTTCGTATTCCAGCCGAGCCATACTGAATGATGCTTTTAGCCAGTCCTCACTGCTCGGGGGAAGGCAATCTTTCCATCTTTTACATATTTCCCTCCTTGCCAACAGTATCAAATATAGGAGAAGCCCTTTTTCCTGACATGTAGCTTGCTGGTAGAAGCGATCATCATCTCCAAAAATAACGAGTGAGGAGTTTACTTTAATTGTGGGACTGAAAAGTCCTGACAAAACCTGTCCTATCTCCTTCCAGTATTGTTCCAGCTCTTTGCAATTAATAAACATGTGGATGTCATTAGCCATCAGTTCCTGACATCTTGGGCATTTCGGTGGGGGGATGGGGGCAAATTTCCCGATTTTATAGGGGGTGTAGTAAAGCCTATTAACCACAAAAAAATGATTCTTCTTCAGACAGGCAGGCTTTATATATTTATATAAGAGCTTCAAAGATAGTTCAAGCATGTCCTCTGCCTGCAATGCCAATACAGTGTTGTTCCAAATCCCCTCTGCCGGTGGTATCCCCATGTCTTCTCCCTCTACTAAATGTTTATACCATATTGAGATTTCTTTTGGTATCAATGTGGGGATTGACTAACCTTTCAACTACCTCATTGCTCCCTATCTCCTCCCGTTCAGCTGTATGCCAGGACACTAATTGAACCTTGATAGATCGTTCCCTAACTTTGCCCTCAGATATTCCCATGGGTGTAGCCCCGCCTCATCCATTAACTCATTGCACCTCAAAATTCCGGCTCTTTTTATGGGCATGGCCAGAATATCATTTAGACAGTCGGGGGTGCCAGGCGAGTCCCAGATTGGAGATGAAGCTGAAAAGTATCCAATCCCACAGACTACCCTTACTCTGTACCATACCTCCAAAGCTGTTTTTAAAATCTTCAGGTGGACCCTTTTGAAGTATTTTGGAGAGCCAAACTTATACAAAAATTCATCATTCCGCCCTTCTACTCTCACCATTTCTTGCAACAATTTACCCCAAGATGAATCATCAGGTCTGGTGAGAAGCATGCGGAGACTCTTGCACTGAAAAGCCACAGCATAGAGATTAATATCGGGGAGGGCTAGCCCGCCCTTTAACAACCTTCTTCTAAGTTTTTTCCAGGTTAGTCGTATCCCTTTATCTCCCCACACAAAACTCCCAATTTTACTCTGTATTTTTTTTAGATCCTTCTTAGGGAATAGTAACGGTATAGTTGAAAATAAATATGAAAGCTTGGGCAGAATAACCATTTTAACTAAATTCACTTTCCCATAGATTGTCAATGGGAGATTCCTCCATCTACTAAACAAACGGTCTATTTCTTTAGTGGTTCTATCCAGATTTATCTTGGGAATCCGATCTAATTCCCTCACAATGTAGATCCCCAGGTATCCGAACTCCACACTCTCCACTCCTAACCAATGATCTATGTTCCAACACATGACCTCGGTCTTCGATCTATTCGCCATATACCCAGACAGTGCACTGAACTCTGCTGTCAATTCCTCAATACGAGGGATAGCTGTTACTGGGTCACTTGTGTATAGAACTAGATCATCCGCATAGAGGGCCAACTTAGAACTGTACTGCCCAAACTGAAAAGGTGTTATAACAGTTTCGAGCCTAATAGCCTGAGCCAAAGGTTCAATATATAAATTGAACAGCAACGGGGAGATAGGGCACCCCTGTCTGGTTCCCTGCTGAATGTGAAACACTGATGTTAATGCTCCATTTAAAAGGATCCTAGCAGAGGCACCTCTATAGCAGCTTTTAAGCGTATTTATAAATAGTGGCCCAAACACCATTACCTCTAGAACTTCCCAAAGGTATTTCCAACAGACTTTGTCAAACGCCTTGGCTGCGTCGAGGGCTACCACAGCCAAGGGTTCGGATTTTCCCACTGCAAGGTCGATGTTTCCCAGCAGGAGGTGTATTTGATCTTCAATGTGTCTACCAGCCACAAAGCCCTTCTGATCTTCATGGATCAATTTAGATGTTAATTTGGCCAATCTCCCTGCCAGAATGCCCATAAAGATTTTATAATCTGCATTTAGCAGGGAGATTGGTCTATATGAGTCCGCTCTTTGGGGATCCTTCCCAGGCTTCAAAATCAAGACTATTATAGCTTCCTTCCATGAATTTGGGACCCTGCCTGTAAGTGAGTAGATTGAGTTGAAAATGATTTCTAATATTGAACATTGATCGTCAGTTAGATATTTATATATCTCACTAGGTAGTGCATCCGTCCCGGCAGCTTTTTTGTTTTTTAACTTCTTGATCTGTACTAATATTTCTTCTGCAGTTATGGGGGCATCCAAACTATTTCTTCCCTCCTCAGACAATTTTGGCAGATTCTTATTACTCAGCCAAGTATGTATGGCTTCGATGGGCGGATTCACCTCCTCTTTATACAAATTTGAAAATAGAGAAAGAAGGCAGCTTTGCAGATCCTCAGTGTTCCTTGATGTATCCCCATTATTATTGATTATTAACTCCGTGATGTCATTCCTAGCACGGATCTGATCTTGATTTCCATGCTAGTAATGCTCCTGCCTTTTCCCCATATTCAAAATTATCCATCCTACTTACATCCCCCTGGGCGTTGCACTTTGCATCTAAGCGCCCTCTATACAATTGCTTAGCTGATTCTAAATCCATTTCGATCTGAAGAAGTCTTTCATGCTCGCTACAGTGCACATTAATACTATCTTGCTCTAGCTGACCTATTCTGTTCTCAATTTCTCTTAGTTCCCTCACTTCCATTCTGTTCTTAGCACAAACTAATGCATGGAGCTTCCCTCTAAGCCCTGCCTTATAGGAATCCCAAACATTATCTGGAGTGGTAGACCCCATATTAAATGTAAAAAATTCTGAGGTAAATGCTTGGATCGATTGTATAGTCTCTGGACTGGACAAAATAGCCCTCTTTAATGTCCATCTAGACTGCGTCTGTATTGCACTTTTCACAAACACTAACTGTATAGGAGCATGATCTGAAAAAAGACTAGGCATCACTTCTACCTTCTTGATGTCATTAATTGAATGCCTATCTGTGAACATATAATCTATCCTAGAGGCATGTTTAGACCTCTTACTATAAAATGTATGTCCCTGTAGTGAACCTTGCTTAGCTCTCCATACATCCTCCAAATCGAGATCATGGATCATATTGTGTAGTGCACGCCGTATCTTTGGTGCCCCTACGTATTTGCTCAAATTGGACCTATCTTTGATGGGGTCTAGTAGTACATTAAAATCCTCTCCCAAGATATAAGGTGGTGCCTCTAACATCAATATGGATTGTAGTTTCAAGAGATAAGATGGATCGTCCACATTAGGGCCGTAAAAAGAAGCACTTACAACCTCAATGCTATTTAACGACATTTTAACAACTATCCATCTTCCAGAGGAGTCTGTATGTACCCCACTGATTGTTACTGAGGTGCCTTGTTTCACTAATATAGCTACTCCTCTATTATGTGTTGTCTGCTGTGAAACCTCAAAGTCTTTTATCCATTTGACCTTAGAGAATATAGATCGACTTTCAACTGCACTCAAATGGGTCTCCTGTAGTAGAAAAATCTGAGCACTCGATATTTCCAATTGTTTTAGAATAAGTCTCTGTCTACAAGGACACCGCATTCCATTTACATTCCAAGTGATAAAAATGGTTTGTTTACTCCCTATACTTTGTTCTCCCATCACTCTTTCGATTCCCTAACAGGCTTAATTCCTTAACTCTAGTGAGATGAGTATTTTTTTTTATTTTATCCCTATGCCCCCCCCATGCTCCCCCTGTCCCTCCTCCCCACACGAACCCCCCCTGTGCCCTAACCCCCCATGAGGAACCCTCCCTTCCAATAGGCAAGCCTATTTGGCTGAGCTCCCTCTCCTGGATGCAGTTTTCTTTTCAATTATTTTTATAGTGTTCTGTCATTCACCAGTCTTTATGTTACGGTCTTACCACATATCACCAATCGGGCCTCCTGAGTCCCATATAGAAATATATAACGGGAAAGACCTAACTACAAGTAGAGAGAAAATAATACAAAAAGATCAGAGAAAAAGAGAACTTCAACCTATACACCTTTCACCACCTACTCCTTGCCTTTTGTACCCTGTTCTTTCCTGATTCTCAAAATAAATCATCAGCTTCTTCCCCTGTTTTTACCAAATGCATGTGATTATTCCACATTACCCGTAAATGAGCAGGGAACTTTAGTTGTGCCTTGACCCCCAAACCATTCAATTCATCCAGTCTTTTCCCCAGCTCCCACTGTCTAGTGGTAGTCACATGAGAGATATCAGACCTTATTTGAAAATGAAACGGGTTAGAGCTGTTGAATGCAATTGTTTTTTCTTTCAATGCTGATAAGAGAATCTGCTCATTTTACAGTGTAGGTCAAGAAATTTACCAACATTTTTCTTGGCTTTTGTCTAGCAGGATTTCTTCGAAAGGGGTCTCGATGCACCCTCTGTATTTCCTGAGTTAAATCGACCGTCTCGTCCCCCTTCAAAACAGTCCCCTTGAGCATTGATATCACAAAGCCCTTCAGATCGGCTCCTTCCATTGCCTCTGGTACATTGAGTATTTTTAAATTGTTCAGTCGAGAATGATTCTCTAACCTCTCAATGTCCTCTTTTAATTCTCGGTTTTGTACACTCAACTTTGCAACTACTTCATCCGTGGAGCGAACTGAATCCCTTATAAGTGGTAGTTGTTTCTCCAGTATTTCAGTCCTTAATGTTACATCGTCTAGCCTTTTTGCTAGGGCCTCACACGAGGCCTGAATGGCTGCCTGATTTGCTTCAGAGGTCGAAAACCGGCTAGCCAACTCAGACTCATTGTTGTCAGAAACCGTAAACCTATTTGATATTTCCTCCTTCATAGTCAGAAGGATATCTGCCAGTGTTGAAGATGTCACATCCGCTTTAGTGGCAATTGACTCACTAGTACAAATCCGCGCTGAACTCCCCTGCAGCTCAGGCCTTTCATGCTTTTTGGGAGACTGGTGACTGAGATGAGGTATATCCCCCTCTTCTGTGTTACCATCTATCAGCACAGAGTATTTGTTAGAGAGAGTCACATCTGGATGTATAGACAGATTGTCTAAATTGACTGTCTCAGTCTCGCCTACATCCACTTCATCCGCCTCTTCAATTGCAACTACTCTGGTTGTCTCATTATTTACAGGGACTTCCACGGAGACTTTTACAGGTTTCCTCTTAGTCTCACCGCCCCCCTTAGAGGGGGAATGTTTCTTTTGCTCTGCCCCTATTCCCTGCTTTGTGGCATTCATTTGGGGGGTTGAGGCCAATGGTGGCGGGGATGTCTGTATTTTCGAGGGCTTTAGTGGTTTGGATGTTGTCTGAGAGGTACTAGAAGCCATTACTTTATAGTAAGTTTTCACTGAAGGGGTGACCTTGGTATATAGAGGGACGTCTTTCTTAGTTCTAGTCTTCCTTTTTGGCGTTCTTGTTCTTGCCACAGCTTCTTCTGGACTTTTATCCGGGCTATCAAATTTTCCCCTACCTTGCCTAGCTTGCCTATTGCTCGACCTTACAGTAGAGATTGGCGGGGATACTCTCGTAGGGTATCCTGAGTTTTCTTGCAGGGGATCTCGTATTAACCTTGCCCTCAGTGCATACCTGTTGACTCGTACACCACAGTTTTGTGCCTGGGTAGCGCCTCCCTTCTGCCCCACAGATTCCACTATCTCTTCCACAGGTTTCACTGCCTCAGGTTTTATTTGATCATACACCCCCCACTCATTGGCCCCCTCTGAACATACAATTGCATCATCCATCCACTCCCCTTTCTGTAATAATGCAGTGGCAACAAACTTATCCGATGTTTTCAGTTTAGACAACTCCACTAATTTGAATAAACCAGCTCGATCAGCCCGATCAGCCCTCTCCGAGAGGTGCCTTAAAGTGATTTGATTTGAAAATAATTTATATTGCGCGACTAAAACCCTAAGGTATACTTCCTGTGATGCCTCTCCACAGCAGTTATTTGTTTTTCAACTGTAAATTCTATCTGTACACAAAACTCTGTACTCACTTTGAAAGCGCTGATTGGTGAACTTGCATCGACAGCGCTGAACGTACCCCCCTTGTTGCTGCCACTTTTGCCCTGGTAAAAGGCCTCTCCTCTAATCAGAACAACGTCTCCTCTCTTCCTCAGTGCTTGGTGCACTCCAAACGCCCCCAGGGAACTGTGGGCGAAATCGCGTCTCCTTCTCGCTAGAGCTGCCTCCTCCCACCGCGTTCGACAGGACCTCACGTCGACGCCTCCCCGACGCCGACGCCACCTCCAAGCCACGGAGCCTCCCCCACATCCCTCGCCGGGTCCCGCCGCTCCGCTCCTACGCCCATCCACTCCAGTCCCCCTCCATCCTCCAACCACTCCACTCACCAGGAACGTCCAGGAAGGTAAGCTGCTTCTATTACGCCGAATCCCACACCAAATTCAGAACCTTAATCGCGCCTGCATCCAGGGAACCGAGCCGAGCCGCGACCGCTTAGCTAACAGCCACCATGTTCCTCCTCCGAGCTCTAAACCACATTCTCAGCACATTTAGGAATTCCGGCATTCTGCCATACTGGGGCCAACAACTTACAAATTCCTTTCGCACTAATGTGAGACAACCCATGTGCCATCGTAACCACCGCAAGCACATACGCATCCGGCAACATCCATCTTTGGTGTTCTGATAACTCAACCCAACAACCAGTCAAATCCAATCTACCCTTAGTTTCTCTCCACACACTCTCTTCATTTTCAGTGGCTTCAGCCTGGATTGATTTCACACTCTCAATCGTATCTTCACACATTCCAACTGCACCAATCCATCTCACAGGTCCTGCAACATACATTCGACTCATCACATTTTTCGCTGTTTCTTTCGCAACTTCATCCGCAAATGCATTACCTCGACCAACATCATCCGTAACCTTCCGGTGAGCACTACACTTCACAATCGTAACTTGCTTCGGCAAAGTAAGTGACTCAAGAAGCTCATTCACCAACTGCCCATGTTGAATCTTAGTCCCATGGGATGTAAGAAATCCCCTTTCTTTCCACAAGCGTCCAAAACTGTGTGCAACCCCAAACGCGTACTGGCTATCGGTATACACATTCACTCTCTTTCCCTCAGACAGAATACACGCTCTCGTTAATGCAATCAATTCCGCTGCTTGTGCCGAATTATAGCTCACTCGTGCAGTTTCAACAATTGTGCATAATGTCGTCACGGCATATGCTGCAGTCGTATCACCATTCGGGAGCTTGTACCATGACCCATCAACCCATAGCATACCATCAGGATCCGAAAGAGGAGTATCTTTTAAATCGACTCTCCCCTTCGTTTCCTCCTCCGTCCTAAGAAAACAATCTTGCCAAAAGCGTCAACTCATAATCCGACAACCTCGCACTAGTAAGGTGCTGAGTCTTGGTTCGATTTAATAAAGTATCCACTGCATGTGGAACCATCACAACCAACGTATTATCTATCACCAATCCAGCAGACTGTCGGATGGAAACAGCCGCTGCCGCTGTAGCTCGCAAGCAGCTTGGCAACGCTCTAGCTACCTGACCTAAAGTTGACGAGAAATACGCACTTGGACGCTGCTTGTCACCAAACTGTTGAGTCAAAACTGACAATGCACAACCCTCTCTCTCGTGAACATAGAGTGTAAAAGGCTTACTGTAGTCAGGAGTACCCAACACGGGAGCAGAACACAACGCATCACGCAATTCAGAAAAACTTTTCTGACAATCGTCAGACCACGGAAGAGGATTCGGTGTATCTTTACAAGTCAAAGCCAACAGAGGTTTCGCCAATAGAGAGAAATTTGGAATCCACTGTCTACAATACGACGTGATACCCAAGAAAGCACGCACTTCTCTCTGAGTGCTTGGTACAGTCATTTGCGCAATCGCTTGAATTCGTTCTGGGGTCAACCTTCTTCCCTCCTTTGACAGTAGATGACCTAAGTAGGTCACTACTTGGTGACAATACTGCAACTTAGAAGGTGACACTTTATGATGCAAGTCCGACAAATGTCGCAACAAAGAAAGAGTAGCTTCTTTACAAGTTTTCTCATCATCAGCGGCCACTAACAGATCATCCACATACTGTATAAGAGCAGCACCAACAGGTAACACAAGAGTATCGAGCTGAGTTTTCAAAGCCTGACTATAAATGGAGGGACTTTCACAATAGCCTTGGGGAGCTCTCCTAAACCGGAAGCTTCGGCCTCCTAAAGAGAAGCCAAAAATATCTCTACTCTCCTCAGCAATTGGAATACTGAAGAAAGCATTTTTCAAGTCTATGACTGAAAACCAGGCAGCTGAAGCAGGAATCAAAGTCAACAAAGTAGTAATATCCGGAACAACTGGAAACTGTGGCACAACAATCTTGTTAACCTCTCTAAGATCGATCACAAACCTGTAAACAGGTGGCTGAGAAGAGTCAGTGCATTTCAGGACAGGCAAAACAGGACTGTTACACACATTACCTCTTGTTTCTTCAATCACACCTTTCTCAATCAAATCATAGATAATCGCTAAAAGCGCTCTTTCACCATCACTCGAAATCCGATATTGGGGAATACGTGGCAATTTAACATTCGATTTGAGCGTAACAACATAGGGTGGGATCTCCAAAAGACCCACATCATTAGGACCAGTAGCCCAAAGAGTATCAGGGAGAGAACGCAATTCCAGTGGAAGTCGATCTTTAGATAAATACATTGGAGAGATCACTTTCTTACCCAATGTAAGATGTACTCCCGAAGGAGAACAATACAACGTCGCATGCAATCTTTTTAACAAATCCAAACCCATCAAATTCTCACCACAACCTGTCATTAGAATAAGGGGTGCTTCAAATGCACAAGGCCCAATGGTAAGAGACAAAGGACTAGAAACTGGATTACGTTCCGGGGCGCCAGAAAATCCTACCGAAACATTTGTTAAGCCAGACAAAGGTGGCCAGGGAGTTTAGAGTGCATGATAGAACTCTTTGCTGCACCAGTATCCAAAAGAAAAGGCTATACTACACCCGATGTAACTACTGCAACATAAGGTCCACTCTGGTCTACTGGCACTGACACTACTCCCTCTCTTTGTCCATGGCTGTCCTAGCAATCATTATAACTAGTACCCTCATTTTCAACATAATAATCGTCAGTGTAGTATTGCGTAGATCTGCCAGTCTGTACATTCTGCTGATCAAAATAATTCATTGAACTCTGAGGAGGAAAAGAACGTTTGTTCTGAGGAAACGCACCACGTCCTCTACCTCTAGATACTTGCTGGAAACCACCACGACCTCTCAGACCCGACATACCACTTGTACGTTGTCGTAAAACAGGACACTCATTCTTGTAATGACCATCCTCCTTACAATACGCACACTGATTCAGACCCAAAGGTGGTCTTGGAGCAAAAAACACAGGCTTCTGTGATATTCTCTGAAACTGTGGAGGTTGCTGAAACTGTGAACGTTGCTGTGACTCTTGCTGATTCGAGCGAGGCGGATGCAAAGCGAGGCCTGCTGCAAAATAACTTTTGTCTTCAAGTCTTTAGTCTTCTTCTCTACTCTATCTTTCTCATCCTTATCCCTATTCTCGTAGAACTGTGCAGTCGCCAATATCTGAGCCGACGAAGAAACAGCCCACGAACTCTCAGAGTCCTTCAACTTGTTACAAAGCTCTGGAAGTAAATTAAAGACAAACTTATCTACGAACAATCTTTGGCCACCTTCCATACTCATGTCCTGACCACTATGATCTATGAATGTTTCTTCAAACCTAGTGAAGAAATCTGACACACTTTCATCTTTCTTCTGTTTCCATGCTGCTAACTTGTCCCAATTCACTCGTAAAGCCGGCATCATTGTCTTCATAAGGTTGATAATTCTGCCAGGTAAATCTGCAACTAGAGGCTCAGGCTTAGCTCCACCAACCTGTCTACCATCCGCAGCAGTAATATTAGCCCATGTATCACCTAATTCTGGTGCATGATCCTCATGACGAATCTTTGCCCATAGAGGTTGTGGAACTACGTTACCCAACAGCATGTCTATGTCGGCTAAATTCATGATGCATGCGTCAACTGTCTGGGACAATTCTTTGTAATAGCCAGCTGGATTCTTACGAGGATCAGGTAAAGACTGTTTAAGGGCCAAAACTTCTACTCTCTTCCATGGCACATGTACCCATACCTTTGCTTGGGTGCTTCCCACTGCTGGAAAACATCCATAACTGACTCTAAGTTATACCTCGAAACATTCAAAACCCATCTGCGAGCCAAGAGATCTAACACTGCCCGCTCTTCGGGACCAGGTAGCTGACTACGCATTTGTTTACGTACAGAAACAGGGGTCATACTCAATGACCCAAAGAAAGGAGACAAAAGACCAGTAACAGTATCAGTCATTCGTTGTCGAGCAGAAGGAGAAGCTGTCATAAGGACAGGAGACAAAGTATTTTGAGGTGATAGAAGCGTAGGGTTAGTAGCAAGAGAAGTTGAAGGTACAGGAGAATAAGGCAAAGTAGTTCCAGACAAAACCGATAGCAAAGTCTGCGGCCCCAGAGGAGGCTGCACCGTAGGAGGAAGAACCAGCTGAGGAGGAGCCGGTGGCTGAACATCAACAAGAGTTTGTGCAACTGGAGGTTGCGGAGGTGCCGCAGCACTCTGTGCATAAGGGGGTGGTAATCTCAAAAAATGTGACAGCAAAGGATCCTTCTCAGGGTCCTTCGTTGCATTCCCAAGAAGAAATGGCAAAGCTGGATAACATTTATCAATAGCCATATTATGTTGCCTATCTGACACCTCAATTGCTTTATCTTCTTCGTTCTCTTTAAACTGCCTAGCAGCTTGCATTATTGATACATCCTTTTCTCTTTTATCTCTTTTAGCTTGTTTAATTTCTCGTTGTCTGGCTTCTTTACGCCAAAGGCGAAAGGAGTCAAACATTGCCGGCCGGGCTTTCTTCCTAAATAATTTAGTTTCCAAATTGTCTAAAATCTCTGTATCAAAGTTACCATGTTGGGGCCATTGTAAGACACCATCTTTTTTAGTATAGTGGACCCATACTTCATTAAACGTAATGGGGCCCACGCCGTGTTTAGAATAGAGCTCATAAGTCGGAGTTCCAACTGGAGGTATCGGACATGAATCCTCCAATCTGGAATCCCTGTTACAACCACAACAGAATATCCTCCTAATTTTGCTAAGACTAGGCATCTTCGCTCACTAATCTAGCTCCAAACTTCAAGGGATTATCTATAACGATAGTCTCGCAAATATACGAGTCCCTTGGCTTTGGAAATTGCAATTTTTGGTAAACAGTCAAAATATCGAGTCCAAAATATCGATTGGACCTAATATCGAGTTTTAAATATAGATTGGACAAAATATTGAATGGACAGAATATAGACAGCAAAAATATCGTTTTTAAGGTAAGTAATGTAATATCGAATGTTAAAAATATAGAAAGTTAAAATATCGAAGTATATAATATAGGTTATTAAAATTATCGAATATTTAATAATATCGAATTTTTTATAGTGTTTTTTATGTTATTATATGTGTGAAAAGTGTGTATTTATGTTATAATTAATGGTAAAATAATGAATTTTGTGTTTTTGAATTGTTGCGTAATTTAATTCTGTAGCGGGTTGTGGGTTTATAGGGTAATAGGGTGGGAAGTAATTAAATTATGATTAATTAAATATGTACATTTATTTATTGGTATTAATTTTTAATTAATTGTTATTTAATTTATATTTGGTAATTAATTACATTAATTGGCAATTAATTTTAATTAATTGATTAATTGCTAATTATGTTAATTTTACTAATTTATTTTCTGTAGCGGGTTGTGGGTTTATAGGGGAATTGGGTGGGAAGTAATTTAATTATAAATAATTAAATATGTAAAATTAATTATTGGTATTTATTTAGAATTAATTGTTAATTAAGTTTTTATGTGTAATTAATAAAATTTTAATTGACAATTAATTTAATTTAATTGAATAATTGCTAATTATGTTAATTTTATACATTTATTTTCTGTTGTGGGGTTATAGGGGAATAGGGTGGGAAGTAATTTATTTATAATTAATTACATAAATAATTTTTTTAATTGTATTTAATTAGAATTAATTGTTAATTAATTTTTAATTGTTAAATAATTATTTGTTAATTTGTAATTAATTTGTATTAATAGGTAACTTATTGTGATAATTAATGTTAATTAGTAATTTTAATAGGTTAATTATTATATTATATTAAATTGGTAATAACTTTTAAATAATTTTGTATAGATATTAATTTATATTTTTTTAAATAATATATGAAGTATTTACTTTCCCTACTGTTGCACTCTCGGGAGTGGGAATTGTAATTTTAACCCCTACGCTATCCAATGCTTTCCTTACTGTTGCACTCTTTGGAGTAGGAATAGTAATTTTTACCCCTACGCTATCCAACGCTTTCCCTACTGTTGCACTCTTTGGAGTGGGAATAGTAATTTTTACCCCTGCGCTCTCCAACGCTTTCCCTACTGTTGCACTCACTGGAGTGGGAATAGTAATTTTTACCACTACGCTATCCAACGCTTTCCCTACTGTTGCACTCATTGGAGTTGGAATAGTAATTTTTGCACCTACGCTATCCAACGCTTTCCCTACTGTTGCTCCCACTGGAGTGGAATAGTAAATTTTACCCCTACGCTATCCAACGCTTTCCCTACTGTTGCACTATTTGGAGTGGGAATAGTAATTTTGACCCCTTCGCTATCCAACGCTTTCCCTACTGTTGCACTCTTTGGAGTGGGAATAGTAATTTTTACCCCTACGCTATCCAACGTTTTCGCTACTGTTGCACCCACTGGAGTGGGAATAGTAATTTTTACCCCTACGCTATCCAACGCTTTCCCTACTGTTGCACCCACTGGAGTGGGAATAGTAAATTTTACCGCTACGCTATCCAACGCTTTCCCTACGGTTGCACTCTTTGGAGTGGGAATAGTAATTTGTACCCCTACGCTATCTAACGCTTTCCCTACTGTTGCACCCACTGGAGTGGGAATAGTAATTTTAACCCCTACGCTATCCAACGCTTTCCCTACTGTTGTACTCTTTGGAGTGGGAATAGTAATTTTCATCCCTATGCTATCCAACGCTTTTCCTACTGTTGCACTCTCTGGAGTGGGAATAGTAACTTTTACACTTATGCTATTGTACGGTAATAATATTGGATATTATTTAATTATATTATGTTACTATATATATATGTTTTAACAAATATGATGTAAAAATTTGTTTTAATAACTTTTAATAATTATTTAATTATTATAAGTTAATTTAAGTATTTTTAAGTATATATTAGTAATTAATTTTTAATATTAATCTAATTTAACATTGTTTTTAATAAATTCGATATCTTTATAAACTATATTTCAGTAAACGATTTTTTTAACTCGATATTTTTGTACTTACCTGTTTGTAGATACAAACTCGATATTCTGTCTGTAGATATTTTGGCAACGATATTCTTGATAGTCGATATTATGTCCCACTATATTATGTCAGTGATCCGCAATTTTCAAATCAAAACTAAGGACCAAACAAACTAAGAACCAAAGAACAAAAAACTAAGGACTGGGAGTGACCCACTTATACTTAACTGAGGTATCAGTCACGCAACCAGAAGACCCGTCTATCGTCTCACCGTACAAAGCATCACAAATGGGTCCAAGACAGGGCGACAGTCAGGGCAGCAGTCCTTCGTAGCCGTCAGGAAAGCGGGAAGCCTCGCAGCAAAGACCTTCAGTCCACGTTCGACATGCCGGGGTCGATGAAGTGGTGGCCGTCCTCCAGAATTTCCTCACGAAGCTCCTCACGATCTTCAGGCTTGGACCGGTACCGCTGAAGTCGCCCCACGTTGGAAGCGCCAACTGAAGAACCGGGTTTTAGAACCCAGCGGCGCCAGGGGCACGCCCAAAGTCTTCGGGTTCACCTGTCTTAGAATACAGAGACACGGGATACTACTTCTGAGTGGCGTCAAAAGATCAAATTTATTGGCTGCAGCCAGTAACAGAAGTCCTAGAAATCATCACGGTATGAGTTCTCAGGAGACTGCTCAACTTTACAAAGCAAGTCATCCCTTTTTATGCCAAACATTATGCTTCAGGCAAACATTCTTTGTTTACAGTTTAACCAATCACATGTTTCCACAATGAAAGTATTGCATGACGACAAACCCATTTTACAGTTGTCCGGCCCATAATCAATCATTGAACAAACCCAACATTCTTCTTTAGACAAGCCGGACAAACCCATTATAAAAAGGACCACAACCCATATCGTAAATAGACCATACAAGAAGGAACAGAAACAGATAGAAGTAGGATAAAGCATGTTTGTGTGCAGTAAACCTTTATGATGTCCTGTGCTCTGATCCTTAATCTTGATCAGCTAAAGGGCAGGAACTGGTTTAACAAGGTCAGCTTCAGGCAACAGGGTCAGTTCACTCAGGTCAAACAGGAGTCAGCACGAACTCGAGCTAAGGTGTACATGTCCTTAAAAGACTAGTTCAGCCACAGTCATCGGCCTATGTGAGGGCAACCACAAAATGGCTACCATACACAAAATGGAACCCACGGGTTCAGAATTCACAGAACTTCAGATGCATCAGAGGCTTTTTAATTGAGAGGTCTTTAAACTGTGGTGTGGGAAACCCTTGTGGGTTGGTAAGAGATACTCAGAGGGTCCACTGCCCTAGCAAAAGTGAGAAATGAAGCGGTCTGAAAATGTGCCTAAGAAAGGTGTTTTGGTCCTGCAATAAATTTTAAGAAGCCCTCATGCACACTAAGGTGGAGGGGAACGTTCTTCCACTGAAACATATGGACTTGATGGATCTCATGACAACCATGTTTTGAAAGGCCACCACCAGGCATGTGGTTGATTGATGTCTGCAGATCTTGGTTAGCTGACTTGGATTTCTCCTTGGAAGAGTTTTTGTGATCAGGGCCCAAGTCTAGAACCAGGTTTTTAGTTTTGTTTTACTCGTAACCAGTGACAGGCATGAAGTGCAGTGGTAATATGGTCAGAGTGGCCGAGTCTCTGGATTTGGCATGCCAGAAGATTCATGGCACTCTTCAGTCTACTGATGGTTTTCTCTCATAAATGGGAGTAGATGGTACTTGAAAAACTGCCAGATATATAATATAGCCAACAAACCAAACCATACTTGATAAAATGACTCACCCTTCCTTTTCATGCTTGTCTTTCCTCTAGATCATGTGAAGGAGACCTACCACTGATGCTCTGTATGCAATGAGGGAAATCCCCAAATGGAACACCTGAAAATGCATGTGGGTGGCAATACCACCACACCCACAGGGGGTGAAGAATCACTTTCTGGAGCTCAATAAATCTCTGACAATAAACCAATATGTTTTGCTGCTGAGATCTTTTCAGGCATTTTGTCTTGCATTTTATCCCTTTTTCATCCTCTCTTCAGTTGTGCTTTGGTAGTTAAACACCTTTTTTGCATTTCACAGAATTAATTACTTGTATAATTGCCTAAATAAGTTATACAAATAGAGTCAATGATTTTTCCTTAAAATTATAGATGTCAATGTTTCCAGAGGGTCACCTAAATACAGGGATGAAGGGTTGAAAAGGTACCTGGATTATGACTAACTAATGTTGGTAATGGTGACAGCATGAATAGTTGCATTGATAACGATTGTTCGTTAGTACTGGTGGTGAACGCATGAAGAGTTAGATGGCCCTCAGCCATCGATGTTGGGCACACATGAGCAGGTAGATTGATTATTGTCCTCTTCCATTGGTATTGAACAGATGAAGAGATAGATGGTCATGAATCACAGCTGTTGAATGTTGCTGGAGACTTGAAAGGGTTGATTGAATATTGTCCTCTGCCATTGTTAGCGAAGAGTTTCCTCAGTCACTGTTCTCTGCCATTTATGGTGCTGAAGAGTTAGAGATTGAGATGGTTCATGGTTCTCTGTGTAGATGTTGGTAAAAAGAAGAGAAGTTAAATGGATCATGATACTCTATCATTGATGTTGTAAAGAAAAGAACAGTCAGATATGTGGTTCTCCTCTGTCATTCAGATGTGTTATGGTCCTCTGTCATTGGTAGTGAAGAGAGATGAGGAGTTAGATTTATTGAGTTTGTTTACTGTGTATGTTGGTAAAGGAATGAAGGGCTAGACGGATCATTGCTCTCTGTCATTGATGTTTGGTGCAGAGTTGAGGGGGTAGATGATTATGGTTCTCTGCTCTTGATGTTGGTAAAGACATGAATCAAGATGGATGTGAATAAATGAAGAGTTACATAGGTCATGACTTTCTGCCATTGATTATTGTGAAGAGAAGAACATTTTGATGTGTCATTGTTCTCTGGCATTGCCATTGAATAGATGAAGAATTGGGCACTTGTTTTGAGTTTGGCACACTCTGGCAAAAACGTGCAGAAATACAAAAAAATCAGGTACCCCCACTCTCTTTTGAGCTCTGAGAAATGTTGTGTAGCCAAAGATAGAGCTAGCATAGACTCTGCTAGTCGAAGCCTTTGACTGACAGCCTGTTAGATATTTGGCCTTCAGTCAAGATACCTTAGATCAATTCCCTCATTGCCTCTGACTTGCATTTTTCCCCTTTGCTGGACTGCCATAGAAATCATGACTCCCCCTCCACCCCAAAAACCTGAGAAAAAAATGCCAAGTCAGGATTATGATTTTGTTGTTGTTTGTGGAAACAAAAAACATTACTGTAAGGGCAAATTGAGCATGGCACTTGCACAACAAGACAAGGATTCAGAAGATTCAGCCAAGCCACATGGTAGTTGTTCTGCTGAAAGACACAGCAATATCTGTCTGCCTGGCAGAGATCTCTAAATGATATGATATGGAGAGATGTATTCAGACAGGGCAGTGGTGTATTCCCTCCCCCTCCCCACCCCATCTAACATGGCAGAGAAGAGTTAAGCCAACCAAACCCTAAATATGCCAATTAGATGAGTCATTGTTTTCTGCCATGATTGGTGAAGATGTGAAGAATTATATCAGTTGTTGTTCTCTGAAGTTGGGTGGATAAAGCAATGAAGAGATAGTTGGGTCTCTGGCGTTGATAGTTTTGAAGTTGTGAAGAGTATTGAGGCGTGGGTCTTATAGATTCCTGTGCAGTACATAAATGCACTATCTAGTGGTTAGGCTGAACAAAGATATGTAGTTTGCAGATCTCCACCCACATCAGTGTATTCAGGATTCTTGAAAAAAAAGTATCGAAGAAATGTTCCTTGTCAATCTTGCTCAAGGATATTTGGCTTTCCATTCCCACTGATGTACATGGCCCACGAGTCCAGTAAAAGGTACACAACTTCAATGTGACTTTGAAACGTCTAGCGTCAACTTGAGCACACCAACAGTGGTTCTCACAACAGGTGGTAATGTTGCAGGCCAAATGTCCAAGTATCCAATACCATATTCTTGAGGGAAGGCTGGATATGCCAACTCTGAGATGCTGAATCTCATAACATGGCCTAGAAGTACATAGAAGCTGTTCATCTACAACTAACAAAAATATATAACACCACTTTTGTGCAACTCACAAGAACAACCACAAGGAGTTGTCACTTTCTGAAGGTGACAGCATTTGTCTACTGGTGTAGTAAGAATGCCTTGTCATCCATACAATGCAGCAGAAATATTACCAAAGCTGAAATAAAATGTCCATAAAGGTGATGTGCCTGCATCACAGTGCACAAGTTGCTTTTGTTTAATTTCTGCGTACCACAATGCTCTTCTGTACACACAATAAACATGTTTTTATTGCGCATTAAGATAATATCTTCAGCAATATGACAGGCTATAACCTTGTGAGTTCATATTGCATGTTCTCTAATCCCTTGCACAAATGTAACATAAACACAATTTCTAGAAGGTCCACTTAGCCATGGCAGCCTTTAGTCTACCCATGTGGACTCCATATTATTTTTCATGAAACAAGATGGTACTATTGCTGTTTCTCTCCTTCTTTGTTAAAATATTATTGTTAATCCGAATAAACCAGATCAAAACCAAAGCATTTATGTGGAAAAAAGACTGAACACATTAGATCATGACCAGTCTATCTGATATAAAAGCCATAAGATTACAAATATATATTGCTTTTTTGTAGCCTATCAATGCTGTTGTGGGAAAAATGCAAATTAATAGGAAGCGTAGCACAATAGCTAATGCATTCAGTAATGCAATATATAGGAACCCCTATGGCACATGTCACCAAGAGCTTTGGAGTTGTTGCTGAAATCTTTTACCAGAAAGCAGGTCATCCAAACTCAAGACATTTGTAGACAAGGTGACTCTGTACATACATCTTAGTCTGGAGTACAATCTGTAGTTCAGAGACAGAAGCATATGGTACATGGCATATATACATTCTTGTGGTGCACACACACAAATATACACAGGTGATGTTACTGGATCTTTTTTACCATCGGATAGGACAAGCCCTCTCTGATTGCAGGTACAGTCCCAGAAGTGTCCCACCCTTCTCTGGGGTTTAGCATAGTAAATGGTGAAGTGGCATGAAGTAATTGGAAGTAGGAGTGAGGTAAGTCCATCTAAAGTTTTTTAATACTTAGCTTGAAGGTATGAATCGTGGTTAATTTCTGTGGGTTGTTATTCCTACTCTCTTTACAGCAAGAACAGGATTGCACTGAGCTCCCTAAATTCATCCACATGGATTAGGAGCCCAACTGTAGTGGCTCGCAGCAGATCACCCACTTACTGCCTGCACCCTAATCGGCTCTCTGGTTTCTGACAGCTCCAACACGTATAATTGGGAGTCTGCGTGCCAGTTGCTTTGTCCTTGCCCAGTACCGGACCAGATCCTGTCCTTGGTTCCTCAAAATCTTGGTACATCGACAAGGAAGAGACACCACGTATCTCAGGACTGCTTCTATCTCAACAACTCTACTATGAAAATACCCACTTACTGTTATTTGTAGAACAATTCATATGTATTCATACAACTTGTCAGTTGGGAAGTGTCTACTGGTAATTCAATATTAAGGGGCACATTAGGATGGCAGGCCGATTGCCCCCGCCAGGCTGGCGGTAGCCACCGCCAGCCTGGCGTGGGCAAACCGCCCGCAATCCGCACCTACATTCCCCCCGCCATATTAGGATGGTAGGGGGGACCGCAGCGGACGGCAAGACCGTCCGCCTTGTGACCGGGGTGGAAAAGGTTTAATATGGTGGCGGTGTCTATCAGACACCGCCAGCGATATTATGATGTGCTTGTTTAGGTGCCTTTCCACCACGGAAAGGCATGCGTTCTTCACTCTGAGGGCCCCCTGCGGGCCCCCAGAGTTAAGGAGAGGTGGGGGTGCACACGGGGAGTACCTGTGGTACCCCCCTGCATTTGCATAGACAAAGCGGTAGGCACCACGTGACCGCCTGCCACAATGCTAAAAATGCAGGATGTGTCCGCCACTGTGGCGGGCACATCCTAATACCCCCGACGGGACCCCCCCGGTAGGATGACGGGCGGACAAAGTCCGCCCGTCATCCTAATAGGCCCCTGAGTGTTGAACTCTACAAGGACATTAATTCATTGAGTATGTGCACGATCATATGATCATCAAATGAGGATATATCTGGGAAGGGCTTCCCACCTGGAGAACATAGAGAAGCAGTTTATCAATAGTAGGTTCCTGAAGGTGCATGGTGATTTCACTCTCATGATGCTGGTGGAAGAAACACAAGAACAATCAACAAAGTATGGAAATCTTTTTAGTTTTTCACTTTGTAATGAGAATGAAGCCATAGCAATGTGGAGTGCAATTTTCAATAGTGATGGATTCTTCAATTGAAGACCGAAACTGAGGTATGTGTTGAGTAGCATTAGCAGGCTGAGGTAGATCTCAATATAAGCATATGAGGAATACAGCAGATAAGGATCCAGGCGGATCTGACCAAGTTCCAAAACTATCTACACCGATTGTATCTTAAGAATCTCACATCTAGCTCAGCCATTCCCCTTCACTTAGAAATTCACCTACCCCACTCCAATGTCCCATTTGTAACGTTCTCACTTTTTGCCGTTACCTGCTCACTCTTCCCTCCTGGTCACCCTCTGTCTATTTCCACCGCCATATATATATATCACTTGTTGAATCAAGTTCCCACTTCTTTTCCCAGCAATGTTTTTTCCTTGATCCTGAACTCTAGAGTGTACCCTGGCTTTCCACTGCCCTGATATGATGATTAAGACTGCCCCCTGCACCCTATAACTAGTTCAACACTCGCATTGAACCTTTTACAAGTCCCCCAAGGCTTTTACCCTCTAATATATTGCTATTCCCCTGTACTTTTCCTGGCCCAATCTTCAGTGCATAGGACTCCAGCTTAGTAAGTAACCCACTTTCAAATGCAGTTAGACCCGAAATCTCCCCATTGTCTACCAGCTGTGCTCCGGTATCCACCACCTGCCTGGGATTGTATGCTGCTCCTGTAAGTAGCCATTTTACAACCTAAAAGCCTAATGTACTCATCACTTCATAGTACAGAGCCTGCCTCACTACACCACAGATCAGTGTCCAAGAGCTCTCCATCCCACCTCTAATTCTGTGCAACATTTGCAGTCCCACTCCAATGCTGCCCAGCCTCCACCTCTGTGGTACAAAAGGGGGTGGTGATGGACGGAGCATCTGAACCAATCAAACACTCACACACAGTCAAGAGATCTGGGTTTAATCCATCACCGTTCTTTAGCCCACTCTGCCACCCCAGTTCAGACATGGCTATATGCAAATCAGTCTGACCACAAATCAGACCAGCCTCCACCTCTGGTCAGAAGGACATGTGTCCAATCCTTGTCATAATCTTCCTCTGCCTCTTTGATCTCTTCCTAAAGACCTGCTACTCTGCTTTTCCTATAAACGACCTGAACCTCTCTCTTTCAATACAAATTCAGAGCCTGCTCCTAATTCACTGTTGCTCAGTGCCAAAAGTTTCAACAAACCAATTTCCTTCAGTCTTCAGGTGCCTTCTCACTGCTAACCACTACCCTTTTGTGTCCTGAGCCAGTTACCCAATGCGGCACTGCAAGGTGCAGCAGCATCAGGTCAGCCATCTGATTATAGCTGACGGCGCAGGGATCTTCGTATCTCAGTCCTTGGTGTAATCATTAAGTAACCCTTCTACTATAGAAGGAGAAATTAAAATGAGTAGTCTTATTCATCAAACACCATGAACAGTAAATTCAATTTGGGGCTCTACAATAATCAAATGAGAGAGTTGGTGTGAGTTAAAGGGTTTTATTAACAATTCTAATAAAATGTAATTGCTCTATTCAGTCAGTAATAGTCTTTAGCCATTATTAATACAAGTACAAATAATCCATTCATCAATATTTCCAAACAAGGTAAAATACTATATATGTTAAAATTACAAATGATATAGCAGTAACACAACAAGAGTGTTCTATAAAGGAATTTTCCTAATGTAAATCAAGGATTAGAATGACAATTTAAGTCGGATTGAAGGTATCAGTTCAGATACCCCATAAAGAGCTCTGATGAGAGAATAAAATACATAAGCATGAAGCTTTCACAATTAAGTGAAAGAAACTTTCCAGCTGGAAAGTATTCTCAGCTATAAATCAGTAAAAATCTTCTAAAAGGATATGGGTTAAAAATGGAATCTCTCCTGAAGAGAGACAACACTATGGATATCAAAAAAGAGTCCAAATGCTTTTGTATGCTAGAAGCCAGAGTGAAGAGAGTGAAAATGCCAGCCTACTCTAGGGACACATACCAATATATACTTACAAAAACACAAATTGAAATATTTTTTACATTCCTCATTCTCAGTGTACAACAAGATTTCAGAATGGTCCCGGAGCTGGTAAACTCCCTAAGTTCTCACCATTGACCAGAGAAACAAGTCCTTGAAAAGATACTTCACCCACATCTTGCGGTTCCGAAAATTCTTCCCATGAGACGTGCTTCTTTCCATTTCCTCTTATCCTGGTGAGAACCTCACTATCACTTCTCGAGTACACAACAAATGGCTCTTTACTAAATAACAGATGGCTTCTGGAAAGTTACAGCATCTATGGTGAAAGAAAAAAACATCTTGTGCAAAACAACAATTTAACATAGAAATGTATTAAACACCATTAATGTGGCATCACTAGTTAGGATAACTTAAGTTAGTACATTATGTTATATATTTGTATTCTTACAATTCCTCAATATAATTACCTGCTACAAATTTGCATTTACCTTACATGTATTATTTTGCATAAGTGTTACATTCTTTCCTTCATCCTTGTTCCTTCCCCTTTAATCTTTTGTGTATGTTTTATTCTGGGACCTGCCAGCTTTGTTAAAAGTTTTAAACAGAATTGAAACATTATCATTCCTGGAACAATCTGCTGCCTGGATGGTACTGTGCCTTGAGATTATAGTTTATCTACAACTTTACTTGTATTTTGCTCATTGTATTAAAATCTTACACTGGTGGTGATTTATTCTACGAGTACCTGCTACCCCTTTTGGCACAGGAGCGGTACCCCCTACTATTGGGATAATTTTTT
This sequence comes from Lissotriton helveticus, assembly GCF_964261635.1. Classification (NCBI taxonomy): domain Eukaryota; kingdom Metazoa; phylum Chordata; class Amphibia; order Caudata; family Salamandridae; genus Lissotriton; species Lissotriton helveticus. The sequence continues at coordinate 49,292,079 of NC_136068.1, read as the reverse complement.
TTTAATGCTGGATTACTACTGGATTTTATACTGAATTACAGCTGGATTTATTACTGGATTACTGTCCCGTTTCTCCGTTATTCTATGATTTTTTTGCCCTAATTATACCATTTTCTGGGTTAGAGTTCTATATTATGTGAAATATTTGTCAAGTTGTGCTAACCACTTTTTCAAACTTGACGAACATTGATCCACACAATACCGATCTACTTGGGAAACCCTTGGCAACACCTCGTGTCAACAAGACACCGTATAAAGAAGAATTCCAATTTAGATGCGTGAAGCCATTCTCAACACGCCTTACACTCAACGCTGGAATAGAACACCTGACACTCAACGCTGGAGGAGAACATATGACACTCTACGTTTGGGACATGATCTTTGATGTCTTCCCGTCATCACGTTATGCTTCCTAGCATCGTCAGCCATCTTTGATTGGGATATTTCACGTTGTTGCGCACAACTGCGCACAACTGATTTTCTTCCTGTCAACTTCAACTGTGTATCACCATTTTGTGACGCACCAGCAGCGTAAAAAATGTGCCTAGTTGCACCATATTTACAAAGTGACGCATCTAGGTAGATGCCTCTCTTTTTTTAAATCCCTGCGCTACATTATACATGCGCCAGGTATAATGTATGCAAGGGGGGCGTTTTGACACAAGAAAGGGCCATGGAACTGACGCAGTGAAATCTATAAGATTTCACTGCGCCATTTCTAGGACGCAAATGCGTCAATTTCTTACGCCTGCCTCCCAGCAGGTGTAAGACTGACGCAGGCCCTTTCACATGGGGCTTGCCCCATGTGAAAGGACACATTGCTGGAGTTGCGTCACTTTTGTGACACACTCCAGCAATGCGTCACTTTTGCGCCATACAGATACATCAGAAATACTAACGTATCTGTAACTCCTTGCGCAATGATGCATCATACTGTAAATAAGACGCATCATTGGTGTCGCAAGGAGGGCGCAATGAAAAGTGACGCACCGCTGTTTTCATGCAGCGATGCGTCACTTTTCATAAATGAGGCCCTTTAAGTGGCTACAGCAGGGAGTATGACACCGGGGGTCACACTGCTCAATGATTTGTAGTGGTTGGAAGATCATGGTCACGCCTGGTGTCGCGCTCCTGCAGTCAGTTAAAAGAGAAGCGAGCCAGCCATGTAGTAGCCTAAATAGTGCTGGTGTGTGTAACGGTTTGAGAGTGTGTTTTTGTGTGTAAGTCTACCTATCTTAGTGTGTATAACAGCTGATGTGTTGTTTAACTGTGAAAAGGGCCTAAGTGAAGCGTTATTAAACACTTCCATATTGCAATTGTGAAGGTATATTCCTCCTGCTTCAAAGTAGGTCATGTAACTGGTGCTCACATAGAGCACCCCAATATTATTGAGTCAAGTTCGAGCTATATAAAAAAATATGTTGTTTATCTTACTCTTGTACATAAAGTACGGTGTGAGTTAGTCATTGATGTGCTGTCAATTACAGGCAATAGGTTAAAGACAGATTCATATATCTTAATTGTGGGACATTCATCAAGTGTAAATTGAATCACCTGACACCATATGTGACCTCCCCAAAGCTTGCCTGAAAAAAGACCGCCATGTCTAGACTGCGTCGGACAGCTGTCTGATGTTCCAGTTCAGTACAACATGCCTGCCTTGGCCCAGTATTGACTCAAAACCACAACATCCAGAGGCACAAGAGACTCTTGTATTACACCTACCAGTGCACACCCTTGTATTACACCTACCAGTGCACGCCCTTGTATTACACCTACCAATGCACACCCTTTCATTACACTCACCAGTGCATACCCTTGCATTACACCCACCCAGTGCACGCCCTTGCATTGCACCCATCAGTGCACCCCCTTGTATTTCACCCACTAGTGTATGCCTTGTATTACACCCACCAGTGCCCGCCCTTATATTACACCCACAAGTGCACGCCCTTATATTATACCCACCAGTGCATACCGTTGTATTACAACCACCAGTGCATACCGGTGTATTACACCCACCAGTGCATACCGTTGTATTATACCCACCCGTGCATACCGTTGTATTACACACTCCATTGGACACCCTTGTATTACAACCAACAGTGCAAGTCCAAACAACCAAAACATATGCAACACCAAAAAAACTAGATGACAGTAGGGACATGAAAAACATCATAAAGAAATATTTATGGTAATACTTAGCATCTGTTGTGCACTTATGGTTTAAAGCATACTGATTCTTTCTTTAATTTGAATAAGCTCACTTAGCAAACTTAGCATGCTCCTAAGGTAACACTGATGCCAAAAACATGGATTGACTTGCAAACCATGAATGTTAAAAACGTTGAGGGAATGCACTTAAGCAATTTAGATCATCTCTTATTTTACATGCTTTACTTAACCTTGCATTCCCCACGAGCTAGCTATTTTATAATGTTGTTTATCTGTATTTTTTTCTCTGCACACTTTGAAGCTTGAGCCATGCCAGGTAATTATGAGGGGCTTTGATTGAGTGCTCAGGCGCTAAGGCTGAAGCCAGACAAAGTGCCTGTCAGGGAGTTGGCCTCTCTGCAGAGCACACAGAACAATGTTTGTGTATTCCATTTTCAACTGAAATTCTGCGGATAGGTGTGTGAAGGAGTACACAGATGTCAAAATATATGCAGGGCAAAAGTAAGAGAAATGAAAGTGCTTACATTTGAGGGAGTGCAGTGCATTTTGGGCCGTGAAGTGACAGACGCGGGGAAGGACATTCGGGGTAGAGTGAAAAGAGGATGCTGAAGAGGAAAGAGAGGGGGTTGAAGATGTGCAGATGGACATGATATGCAGAGAAAAAGAGGATACATATCTAACATAAAGCACACATAATTGAAGGCCAAAACTCCTTCTACAGGCCTCAATGCTATTTATTTCACAGACCCACTACTTCAGAAGTTAAACATTACTAATGTTATTTTATTTATAATAAATCATTGTTCTTACTTATTTATCTTAAGCAGCTAACACCCAGTGACAAAGCCAATCAAATTGACAGACTTTAGGTGTATGTCAGTTGCTGCCATTTATCTGGATTAAATTACATCTCCAAAATACCAGTCTGATAGCACATATGGGAATCACAGAAATGTATTTGGCATGTTCCTTTTTCTGCTCCTTTTTCTCCAAAGTCTATATTATTCCTGTTCCTTTTTGGTCTTTTAGCCCTCTAATATTTTTCTCCACTAATCCCTCCACCAGTTTTTTCCCCCACTTTTCTCTTGTGCCACTTTTTCTTTCCCTTTCCCTTTCTCTCGCTCTCGTCTCTTTTCCATTTCTCTGTTGTTATGGCACTCTTTCTTCTCTTTTCCCTTGTCTCTACTCCGCTCTATTTTCTTTATCGTCTTTCATTTACCTACCTGCATTTCTCTCGTCTTCATATACCCCTCTCCACTCCTGATTTTGTTCCTTACACCTTAGACTTCCATTTCCCTTTCTTTTCTTCCTGTAGATAGCTTTCTCCAACTTTGTGTCTCTCTATCCTTCTTTTCAAAAACCCCCACAACTGGCTCCCTCCTTTTCCTTCCTGCCTCGCACCGCTCATCTGTTGCCCTGTCTTAACTACCTTTCCTCTCCCAAGAAAGTAGTGGCATTTACGTACATTACGGGACAGAACCGTCAGGCCTTTTGAAAAGGTAATGTGGGTGGGAAATGGCCCCTACACAAGACTTTACAGGCTGTTATAGGAATAAAGGTGGTCCCCGTCACTGAATTAGGTAACTAAGAAAATGTTCCACCTTTTCGAATTGGGGCAGTTTTTAACTTGTTAAGACAAGGAATGTAGTGTATGTGTTTTTGTCAAGGTACAGTGGACTGCAGGCATTGTTGCTTGCTGCAGGCATTGTTTGATACCAGAGAAATCAACAGTAAAAACTCGACTCTAAAGCAGGCCCACAAAAAGCAGAGAATATTGTCCACACACTGACCTGAAATAGCAGCTCCTCTGGCACTGCCTGATTACCATACACTGTACAGACCTGCTACTGCCCTGGGCTGTGGTAGTGAGAGAGAGGGTACTGAGCTCCATGCATGGCATTTTTATTTTCTATTCCGTAGGCGGGGTACTGCTACCTCCCCTCTCCACTCAGTGTGGTTGGAATTCCACAACAAGAGCCTGACACATGGAAGGCTCCATGAATGCACAGCTCTTTGGCCCTTAAATGTAAATCTTTGGGCGTATTTCCTTGTCTTCACGAGCAGAACCCCTGATGAGGCGGCAAGAGGTGCACAAACAGCGCCCTGACACCGGCAGATGGACCGGCTGCTCTTGCACCTTAATCTGCATGCTTCTTGCACTCCACTCACAGGATTTCATGTGCATTGCAGGACTGTCAGGGATGCATGTGGCTGGTCCGGAATGGTGAAGAAAGGAATAGTTGGACAAAGTTCAACAGGCCTGGCCCACCAACCCCAGAGGGGGGCACCTCTCTCCCTCCTCTGCAGCTTGCACGAACAGCCTCCAGCCACCAACTTGGACCGGCTGCCACATCGCTAACAAAAATACGTCATTCGCCACGAGGAGGGTTATGTGGTAACCTTGGAAACTGGTGTGGTGGACTGCATGGTGGAGGTAGTATCAGTACTGGGCCAACTGCACCTTCACTTGGTTTCAGAATATCTCCACATACTTGTTCGGGATGCGCTGCTAAGTGCAAGTCAGCTTACTATATACACCAAGAAAGAGGTGCCAACTCAAGTTTGCAGCTTCAATACGAGTACCATGACATAGTAATTAGAGAGGTAGTAGGCCTTGTTAATAGAAAAGGCACTACACATATCCTGCTGGGTCTATAAAAGACAGGTGTGTTGTGCATTTTCTTGAGCAGACGTGCTTTCCGTATCACTATTGCCTTAAGGAAATGCAGTTCGCATTTTGGGTACCACTAATTGCAGGTGGGTGGAGTGGGGTACCAGTGGCATCAGCAAAGGGGGAGCGGTAGATAAGATGTGTGTGCAAAGTCCACTGGGCTGCACTGGCCTCGGCTTTCGTGTGAGCATTGATGACTTCATCAACCAATACAGTAAAGAAGCAGAGATGAGTTACAGGTAGAAAACAATTAGGAGTCCTGGTTCCATTGGTTGTATGTGCTTGGCTTGGTGGTCATTTTGCAAGCAGACCAGTAAGAGATTTGGGCACATTTTTTATATGTTTCTAATATTTTCCTCACACTTGTGTTTAGATCTGTTTTTTGCAACAATTTGCAGTAAATGTATGGTGTAAAAGCCATCATTTGAATCCATTTTTTGCAAACTTTTCTTGCGGGGGAGAACCCACACCCACCCTCCTTTTTCAGTTTGGGCTCGCTACGCTCGCTCACATTTTGTACTAGGGTACGATTATTAGTCTCACCACTTTAAAAATCCACCAGCCACCACTGACACTGATTACAATTATCTGGCACATTCGAAATGGAAAGAAACCTGTGTTATCCTGTTTCATTATGTGTATGTGTTGACATGAGTGGTTCATGTAAAGTTCTGTGGAAGAGTATCCTACATCCAGGATTAATTTTTGGAAATAATGTGTTTTTTCAGTCTGGGGGATCCACGTTTCTAAATATGGTAATGTTTCAATGGTCGATTGTTGCAAAGTCATCCTGTACCCTGGACACCCCCCAGCTTTTTTGTTGACTGGTACTGGTGGTAACTGACTCTGACTGACCCTGGGCTGACCCTGGGCTCTGCCTAACCAGGTCCAGGGACAGTGCTATGCTGAAAGAGAAACTTAGAATACAATGAAAACACCTACATACACTATGGGTTAGGGTACCCCTATGATTGGCATGGCCTCCACTATAAGGTCCTAGTACATATTAGGGCAGGGGGATTGAAACTACCTTTACGTTTGGAGCACAGCAGCCCTTTCTGCACTTGCATGCGTGTACTTCTGAAGCCTGAGGTCAGTTTAAAAGCAGGCTTGGGTTGCTGGACTGCTTTTAAAATGCAAATTGTGCCAAAATTCGACTTTGGTATTTTGGAGCACATAGAAATTGCTAAACTACAATGTTGGGGCATAATAGGTACCCCCAGGGTCTCCCCTAGGTGTCCCAAGGATGGGGGTCAGGTATATATAAGGAGGACCCTTATAAAATGAGTTTTAGTTGCCCTGGGTTAAGTTCAATTATACATTTGACACCCAACATTGTGGTCAAATACTTCACAAAATCTACTTTTGTACTAGGTGCACTATGGAGTGAGGATCGGCAATATTTTTACATATTCAGAACCCCTGAAGTCTGCCCTATGTGTTCCAGTGGTGGGAGCATCTTGTAGATTTAGGCAGGGTCCTTATAAATGATGTTCGTATATGTCCTGGTGTTGGGAAAATGGCCCATCTCATTTTTCACATTGCAAATCCTTATAGGTTAACATTACAAGAAGTTGATAACTAATAATTCCTGCTAGGAGAATCATAAAAATACCATTCAAGGACTTCTCCGAATGCTATTGATAAATCCAACAATATGGTATTGTTGAATTTCTCCTAAAGTGTACAGACAAGAAGTTATAAGACTTTCTGGTCTGTAACCTAGAATTCAGCCTTCCAGTGGTCTGTCCTGTTTGGTCAGAGTTAGGTGGATTAGCCAGGCTCCTTTGATGAGGTGATAAATAGCCACCGGGGTTAGAAAGCTCTTCTGGGAGGGCAGGGTTCTGCTACATATGAATGCCAGGGGAAGGGGTTGTAAACAATATTCATCTATGGAAGGAGGAGACAGACAGTAGAAGCCAGTTTTGTTTACACCTATACTCTTTGAACCCAGCCAGATGGTAGGATTAAGGAAGGAGTGAGCAGATGTAAGGTGTGGAAAATCAGCAATGATACATTTCGGAGAATTGGTGCTCGCTGGGAGAAAATAGTGCCCCACTTTGGAGGATGTGGTCATAACCTGGGGTGTTGCCCTGCACCTCATTGGACAGGAGTGCCCTTCTGCTTGACCCAGAGACTAGGAATAAGTATTTGAGAGGGGCAGCGCCTCTAAGAAACGTTGCTTGAAACTCAAGGAAGAAGACGGGTCCATGCTGAGAAGTTTGATTTGCACCAACGAGGCCTTGCACTCTGAAGACTGCTCCAGCTGCATAATCTATAGCTACAGCCCTGGGGACTACCTTGCTTCAAAAGGACTAAATAATGGACTCCCTGCAAACTACAGGTTAACAAAGCTCACCTAGAACATCACCACCAAGAACCCTCAGCCTAGAGTACTTCCAGTAGATTTTTAAGGATTTTGTCCAAGTGGATAGTAGGAACTGAAGTGCAAAACTTTCAAGTGCTATCTTGGACCTTCCCGACTCTTGAAGTAAGTTTGTAACACTTTGGGACCCTCTGAGAAACTTAAGGAAGAAATTCCAGACATTTGGGGAACTTTGGAGCAACTTTGAAAAAAGGATTTATAAGTGGACCATCTCGACCTGGCCATCCAAGCCAGTGACCCTCAACCGCGAGCCGGCCTGCTGTCCAGGTTTGCCCCGCTGAAAAGATCAGAAGGTCCAATTTCCAGAGTTTGTCCGGGAGCAGGCTGAAACCCAAGCCGGAGGACCCTCACCGAATCTGGCCTGGTGAAGAGCAGCGAGGGACCCCTGAAGAAAAAGCTCTGTAAAGGTTTCTGTATCCAAACGTAGAAAAGGTGACCGGGACCAACTGCAACAGCCAAGCCGCCCACCTTTAACCGTGAGCCGGCCTGGATCCCTGACTCATCCTGCTGGAAATCTTCGGAGGTCTAACTTACACAAGTTTGACTGGGAGCTTGTCGCAAGGCAAGTTAGCGAACCCCCACCGAATCCAGACTGGCTGAGAGCTTCGAGGGACCCCAGGAAGAAAAGATCCAGAAAAGTCAGAAGGTAAAACCTTTGACCGAGACCTACCGCTAGGGGTAGCCACTCATGGCTCAGCTTGAAACTTTTACTTTGTCCCGGTCTAGCATGACCAGATGTCCCGATAGGCACTATAGGTTTCTATGTGCTATATAGTGCTAAATCTTTAACAATAATATCTCCATTTCCCTTCATTGGATTTTTTTTGTTTTGATGTCATTTTAAAGAATAAAATATTTCCTATGTTTATGAATTGGTGTTGGATTTTTATTGTGTTCTGTGACTTAATTATTTATTGAAGTCGGGTTTTTAAATGCTTTATATACCTGTCTTTAAAGTTAAGCCTGCACGCTCATAGCCAAGTTACCAGGGGTTGAGCATGGGAATAATTTTCTAAGACCAATTGTGAGCCCTAGAACATGTTAGTGGCCTTTTTGCCAGTGGCAGATATACATTTGCCACTACTAATAATCCACTTTCCAACACTGGCCAGATATATTGTTAGTTAGAATGGACACACAACCCATTAACTAGAGTGGAGAAGCCTGGCTCAATGGTTAGAGCGGCAGACCCTGATGCAGAGGTCTGGCCTGGGACCAGGGTTCAATTCCTGCCTCGGTGGCTCTGGGACTCAATCTCCCTGGACCTGATAATTCTCGCCTCGGTGCCTAGTCTAATCATGGGTCCCACTCTGTGACTCTGGGCAATAGCTTGCTTAATCTCCACAACGGCCCCAGCAGCGCTTGGATGCCTGGCTTCACCTTGGGGGTGCCCAGGAGTGGATATCTCACAGGGAAGCCAGGAAGGGTTCCACAGCGGTATGAATACAACGCTACGAGACCTCTGGGTAGAAGTGTGCTATATAAATACAAACACAAACACATTTACACAGTTCTCAGAGAACCATTTATTTTTCTTTTCTGTCTTGATTTGAATTTAAGAACTACACAGAGCTAGTTAGTCAAATGACGCCACTATTCTTTTTTGGGAGGTCAAATACCCTCTTGAAAAAAATGGGAATTTTACACAGAGAAGCGACTTGTTCATCACCCCTTTCCCCCTGCGACAGATGCCTCTCAATGTGAGATGCATTTTGAATCATTAATTGACCCCTGTGCATTACACAACGGAATATTTAGCAATGGTGTATTGTGTTTTAATAATATCGTAGACAAGATACGGAAAGACAAGGGCATATACATGAAGTATAGATTTACTATTCTTAACTCCACATCTACGTACCTAGAAGGTATATACATATTGTCAAGGTACATGTATGTGAAGTTAGGTATTGAAAATTTGTACATACTTACTTTTTGATATTTTTTCACTCTAAAATCCATCTACGACTCTTCAATATTAAGATCCCATAATATCCTGTACTCGATGTTAAGGAGGAACCCCCTGACTCCCACGCCATGGTAAGGAAGATGTGTGACTGCCTAACAATCTGGACCCATGAGGGATTGTGTGATGCACATGGTTAGTGTTAACTACCAACACAAATTAAGTTTGAGGAGGTTACTTAATGGAGCCTCGCACAGGCAGATATAATTGTCCACTCTCAGGCTCTGGGAGTGCTGTCTGAGAGTGTTTGCATTAAGTGGCTGCTTTCCACCAGTCTGCAATGATAGTGAAACAATCATTTTGTTATTTGCTCAGCTGACTGATTAGGCAAAATCAGGCAATTGCTTGTGATTTTGTATCAGGACATGGTGATGGGGTGGAGTGGAGGTGACTGTTTGACATTGTCTGTGGTTGGGGATAGCTGACTGCCTCTGGGAGATAAATTTTGGCTGTGGATGGGAGAGTGGGACCCAGAAGATTGTTGGTTTTGCCAAAATGCACCGTTGTTACCTTGATGCAGGGATCAGACATAATGTGAGACTGGCCATTCAAAGAAACGGTGAAAAGGGAGAGCGAGCTGAGTGATCGGAAAAGTCAATCAAAGCTTGGATTGCCGGGTCACCAGAGTGCTGGTATGGGCACCTGGGTTGAGGGCGATAGGTCAGTTTAGTGTCATGTTGGAGCGGAGTGGGGTTGTGTGGGCTAAAAAGGTCAAATTGCATTAATCCTTCTCATTTTCTGGAGGTGCTCATTTTAGGGGAAGATGCCTCATGGCACTATGAACCTCTATGTTGCAAAGTTAAATCTGCTCTGACTGCAAGACTGCGTTTTAGACTCCCAGCTTAACTTTTGGACCAGAATGCAGATAGCTTAAATGTGATCGGCACATGACGGTAATATGGTAATTGTATTTCTTTAATTAATAACCAAGGGGCCTATTATGATGGTGGTTGGAAAGCCTCCAACTTTCGATTGGAGGCTTTCCGACCTCCATTGTCGGTTTCAATTCCGACCAGCTGATTATGTATCAGCTGGTCGGAATTGAAACTGGACGGTTCTTCTGGCTGGCTTCCAACGGGCTCAAGGAGCCCATGGCCAGTCGGATCCGGCTTGCAAACCCCAAAGGGCGGGCCTTTCTGCCCCTGGGATTATGATGCACAGTCTCCAGTATGGTTTCCATGCCGGCTTGTCCAACATCGTAATGGCCCCCAAAGTTCATTAAGACAATCTTTCTTCTATTTAGTGTGCCGACATAATAATGACCCTCGACCTTCACAGTTTGAAATAGAGATATTTTCTTTCCTTTGAAAAGGGACACCTTATGTTCTCTCCATTAATAGTAACAACTGTATTAGAACTTCACTTTCAGTGCTATAATGTTGTCATTGAAGTTGGTGCTTTTAGAAAAGAGATACAGCCAGATTCATCATTGAAAAATCATCTCGCAAAGGGCCAGATTCTGAGAATCTGGCCCTTTGCGAGCGCAATTTTTGCATTTGGGATTCATCACCCCAAATGCAAAAATCGCAAATTGCGAAATCGCTAAATTGCGAGGAATTGCATTTAAGGAATCTCAATTTGAGATTCCTTAAATGCAATTCATGATCCATTTTTGAATTGCGATATCGCTATTTTTGGTCGCTCTTTACCGCGAAGTCTGACTTCGTGGTAAATAGCGAAAACTTAGAAAAATGCGCTTTAGTGTATTTTTCTAAGTTGTATGTTACACACACACATGTCCTTTGGACATATGTGTGCGCAATATCAGTCTACAATTACATTTCAGGAGTGCTACAGGGTGTCCTTTGGACACCCCTGGCACCCTTGAAATCGCATCCTTATTTGCGATTAGCAAATTGCTAGTAATTTGCTAATCGCAAATGAGGAAGCTGTAGGAATCGCAAATAATATTGCGATTCCTACATGAAACCCGTTTTGCGAGTCATTAATAGCGATTCCTTAATATTCGCTATTAAGGACTTGCAAATCGGGACATTGATGAATCTGGCTGATAACCTGGGGGCAGGTGTCATGCTGCAGGGTTTCAGACCAGGATCTTTGGGTATGCCGGTGTAAAGTTCCTTATTTTGAAAATAAAAAAAGCATTTAAATATAAACTATGAAACCTAATGCAAAAATAATACATGTATGTTACAAGCAAATTTGTAGTAGATAAGTATGCTCTAACAGTTGTAAGCATACAAATGAAATAACGTCATGTACTGACTTCAGTTAACCTGTTGATACCACTTTATTGTTGTTTGATATATTAGCATTGAAAGGCCTGTTTTCCATGTGGAACTGTTGTTTTGCACAAGATGTTTTTCTCTTTCACTGCAGATGCTGTAACTTTCCAGAAGCTGCCTGTTGGTTAGTAAATAGCCATTGGTTATGTAATAGATAACTGATAGTGAGGTCCTCACCGGGAGGAGAAGCGATAGAGGAAGCATGACTTTAGCGCCTTGAGACCCTCACAGGTGAGTAGTGCGCTTTACAAACCACTGATTGATTGATTGACTCACGGGAAGAAGTGTTTGAATTGCAAGATGTGGATGAAGTATCTTGTCAAGGACTTATTTCTGTGGTCTATTGTGAAGACGTGAGATCTTAGGCAGTTTACCTGCTTCCAGAGCTTTCAGAATTCCTATCTGACTCCGAGAATGGAGAATATAAAATATGTTTCTACGTATGTTTTTATTAAAAAATGTACATGCATTCCTAGACTGGCATTTGCACTCTTTGCACAGAAGAGCATTTAGGACTCTTTCATTGAGATCTGTAAGGTTGCCTCTCATCAGGAGAGATTCCTTCTATAGCCCTTTTCTGTTTAGAAGATGTCTGCTAATGGGAAACATCCTTTACAACGCGGTGTTTACACCGCGTGTCCTTTAAAACGCAGCCATTACAACGCAAGTCATTACTTCGTTCTTGCGCTGGATGGTGCTCTTGCTTAAGGAATGGTTTAATTTTCTATTCCAACATCTTCCCTACTGTTAATTATTCCACAATCCAGCGCCCTTCAACACAAGTCGTTGTAACGACTTGCATTGTGAAATCTGCATTGTCAAGTACCGCGATCAAAATGATCACGTTGTACTGACATACATCCCTGCTAATTTATAGATTAAAACACTTTCCTTCTGGGAATTTTCCTTTACTTAGTTGTGAAAGCTTCATACTTATGCATTTTATTCTTTCATCAGATCTCTTTTTATTGGGTTTCCGAAAAGACACCTTTACTCTGGCTTTAATTGACATTCTAATCCGTGATTTGGATGATCCTTTATCGAACACTCCTGTTGTGTTATCTATATATTATTTGTAATATTAACTAATATAGTCAATTTACCTTGCTTAGAAATATTGATTAATGGATATTTTAGAATTGAAATAATGATAACGAAAGACTATTATTGACTGAATAAAGCAAATACATTTTATTAGAATTGTTTATAAAACCCTTTAACTCACACCATCTCTCTAATCTTATTATCGTGGAGCCTCAAATGGACTTCACCGTTCATGGTGTTTGATGTACTTGAATTTCTCTTTGTTGATGAACAAAGGTCCATACGACCAGTGGTGGGGTTATTTAGTGATTACACCCGAATACTGAAATACAAAGATTCCCAGCTGTCAGGTATAATCAGACGGATGACCTTATGTGGCTGCACCTTGCAGGGTGCACCTTAGGCAACGGCTCAGGACACAAAGGGGCAGGGGTTAGCAATGAGAAGACACCTGGAGACCAAATAAATTGGTTTCGACTCACAGCAACAGTGAAAGAGGAGCACTCTCTGGCTTTGTTTTGGAGGGGAGCGGCTGAGGCAGTTTAGAGGAAAAGCAGAGTAGCAGGCCATTAGGATGAGGAGAACAGAGAGGAGAAGGAAGAAGATGAAATGGATTGGACACATGTCCTTCTAACCAAAGGTGGAGGCTGGACAGCATTGGAGCAGAGAAGGACTGCAAATGTTGCAGAGAATTGGAAGTGGGATTGTGAATTCCTGGACACTGACCAGTATTAAAGTGAGGCAGGCTTAGCGTTATCTTGTGAGGAGTACATTGGACTTCTAGGTTGTAGTATAGCTACTTACTTGAGCAGCAGATGATCTCAGGCAGGTGGTGGATACCAGAGGACAGCAGGTGGACAATGGGGAGATTGAAGGTCTAACTGCATTTGCTAGCTAGTGGGTCACTTGCTAAGCTGGCATCCCCCACTGATGATTGGGACAGATAAAGGACTGGGAAATAGCAATAGATTAGAGGGTGAAGGCCTTGGGGGACTGGTAAAAGGTTCTGCGTGAATGGTGAACTGGTTATAGCATGCCAGGAGCAGTGTTACGCAGCAGTCCAGGGCAGTAGAAAGCCAAGGTACACTATAGATTTGAGACCCAAGCAATAAAACATCACCAGGAAAGAAAGTGAGAACTTGATTCAACAAGTGACATGTATGGCTGTGGAAAGAGACAGAGGTTGGCCAGGGGTGAAGAAAGAGCAGCCAATGGGGAAATGGTGAGAACATTTAAAATAGGAGATTTGAGCAGGGTAGGTGAATTTCTACCCAAAAGGGGAATTTCTGAGGTGGATGTGAGATTCTTGGGAGACAAGCTGTATACGTAGTTTTGGAACTTGGGCAGAACCACCTGTATCCTTATCTGCTGCATCCCTCCTATGTTTATATTGAGTTCCTACTTCAGCCCTGCTAATGCCCCTCAGCATATATATCTCAATTTCACTCTTGCATCGAAGTAACCATCAAAGTTAAAAAACTGCACCCTACTTTGATATTGCTACATTCTCATGACAAACTGAAAAACATAGGTTTTCCACACTTTGTGGATAGTTCTTGTGTTTCTTCCACCAACATTGTGAGAGTTGAATCGCCCAACACCATGAACCCTCAGGAACCTACTATTGAAAAACAGCGTATCCATGTGCCCCGCTGTAAAGACCTTCCCAGAAGGACCAATGTTTGGTTTCTCTCCACCGTTCCATCTGCCAGCGATAAACAGGAGGTTGGTAATATAATACCAGTGGAACATTCACCGTAGAAATTGACGATCATTGGATAGTGCAGATACTCAATGGATTAATGTCCTTGTAGAGTTCAACACTGAAAATTGAATCCCTTGTAGACACTTCCCGAATGAGAATTGGCGTGAAGGTATATGAATTGTTTTACATATAACAGTAAGTGGTTATTTTCAAGGTGGAGCTGTTGAGATAGAAGGAGCCCTGGGAGAAGTGTTGTCTCTTCCTTGTTGATGTACCAAGGTTTCGGGGAACCAAGGACAGGATCTGCGGCCAGATTCATCAAGCATAATTGCGCTCGCAAAGGGCCAGATTCTGAGAATCTGGCCCTTTGCGAGTGCAAATTTTTGCATTTGGGATTCATCATCCCAAATGCAAAATTCGCTAATAAAGAATTCGCACATTTGCGAGGAATTGCATTTAAGGAATCTCTATTTGAGATTCCTTAAATGCAATTCATGAACCATTTTAAAAATGCGAAATTGCAATTTTGGGCCTCTATTTACCGCGAGGTCAAACCTCACGGTAAATAGCGAAGACTTAGAAAAATGCATTTAAATGCATTTTTCAAAGTTGCATGTTACACACACACATGTCCTTTGGACATGTGTGTGCGCAACACCAATGTAGATTACATTTCAGGGGTGCTACAGGGTGTCCTTTGGACATCCCTGGCACCCTTGAAATCGCATCCTTATTTGCGATTAGCAAATTGCTCATCGCAAATAAGGAATAACTCCCCATTCATTCCTATAGTTATTCCTTATTTGCTATTAGCAATTTGCTACTCGCAAATAAGGAATGTGTAGGAATCGCAATTTATTTAGCGATTCCTATATGAATCCCGTTTTGCAAGTCCTTAATAGCGATTCCTTCATAATCGCTATTAAGGACTCACAAAATGGGATTATCATGAATCTAGCTGCTGGTCTTGTACTGGGCAAAGTCTGAACTACCAGTAGGCAGACTACAAACAACTGTACGTGTTGGAGCTGCCGGGCTCACAAGAGCTGAGGGTAAGTAAATGGGTGATGTGCTGCGAGCCACTACTGTTGGGCTCCTAACCTATGTGAGTGAATTTAGGATACTCAATCCTGTTCTTGCTCTCAAGAAAGTAGGAACTACTAATGACATTGACCCACAGAAATAGACCAGGATTAATACATTCAAACTGGGAATTTAAGAAATTTTGGAAGGACTGACCTCGCTCCTGCTTGCAAGTACATGGTGCCACTTCAACATTTACTGTGCTAAACCTCAGAGAAGGGGTGGGACACTTCTGGCTATTTCTCTGCAATCAAAGAGGACTTGCCCCTGCCATTAGTGAAGAAGATCCAGTAACATTACATCAATTTGTATTTATCGGTGCACCACAAGAACGTATATACGCAATATACATTATGCTTCTGTCTCTGAACTACAGGTTGTACACTGGACCAAATGTGGGCCGCTCCTATTAATTATATGTACTACGTCACCCGGGCTACAGATGCCTAGCATGTGGATGACCTGCATTCTGATAAAAGATTTCACAGACACCTCCAACCCCCTCAATGACAAATGCTGGGGAGGTTCATGTGTATTGCATTATTGAATGACTTAGCCATTGTGCTTCATTTCCTATTCATTTGGCTTTTTCCCATGACAGCATTCATAGTCTACAAAAAAGCATTTCCTTTTTATATTCTTATGGGTTCGATATCAGATTGTCCCATTGCGATCTAGAGTGTTTAGTCTTTTTCCCTGAGCGTGCTGTGGATTTAAGCAAAAAGAGGCTGGCCAATAGTCTGGATTATTCACAATAATATTTTTAGAAAGAAGTAGAGGCGGATTCACCACCATCTTGTTTCAGTGAAAAATAATACGGAGTCCATATGGCTAGACTAATGGCAGCCATGGCTAAGTGGGCATTCCAGAAATTGTGTTTATTACATTTGCACAAAGGATGAGATAGCATGCATTAATACCCACAAGGTTGCAGACTGTTATATTTCTGAAAATCTCCTCTTAAGGAGGAGTGTGGCTCAATGGTTAGAGTGGCAGACCCTGATGAGGAGATCTGGCCCGGGACCAGGGTCTGATTCCCACCTCAGCGGGGTCTCGGGCTCAATTTCCTCGGACCTGTTAATTCTCGCCTCGGTGCCTATTCTAATCACAGGCCCCACGCTGCAACTCTGGGCAATAGCTTGCTTAATCTCCACACCGGCCCCAACAGCGCTAAGGATGCCTGGCTTCACCCTGGGGGTGCCCAGGAGTGGACACTTCACAGGGAAAGCCAGGAGGGGTTCCACAGCGGTATGAGCATCAGCGCCAGGAAGCCGAATAGGCGACACCGCAAGGTGACCGTCTGGTGACAGTGCGCTCTATAAGTACCATGACATTTACATTTAAGTGTGTATTCTGTAAAGCTTCATGTGGAGCACAGGTTTTCCCGCAATGAAACCAAAAGCTGGGGCAATCTGATGTTGAAGTAACAGTCAGGTCCCTTTTTTACAACCTCTATTTCAGCTTTGTGAATATTTCTGCTGCATTGTGTGGATGACAAGGCCTTCTATCTACACCAGTAGCCACATTCCATCAACTTTAGAGAGTGACAACTCCTAGTGGCTGTTCTTGTGAGTTCCAGGAAAGTGGTGTTGTATATTTTGGCTATTTTTAGATGGTCAGTTTCTATGAACTCCAGGGCTACGTGTTGAGATTCAGCATTTCAGAGTTGGCGTTTAGAGGCTTCCTTCAAAAATATGTTATTTGGCATTTGGACAGCTGGCATGCAACATCACCCAGGTAGGGATGGGGAGGGCTCATGTTGGCACTAGATGTTTCAAAGTCATATTGGCAGTGTGTACCTAGTGCTACATTTGTGGGACATGCACATCTGTTGGAAAGGAAAGCTAAAAGCCCCTGCCCAACATTGACAAGGAACATCTCCTCAAGGTCCTTTTTTTAAGATTCCCGGATACACAGTTGTGGGTGGGTTCCGTCAAACTGGATATCTTTATCCATTCTAACCGCTAGAGAGCGCAAGTATGTACAGCACCAGAATCAATAAAAGACTCATGCCTCAGAACTCTACACAACTTAAAAATTATCAATGGCAGAGAACCATGACCCAACTATCTCGTCATCGCTTTACCCACCCCAACTACAGAGAACCACAGCTGATATAATTCTTCAAATCTTCATCACCATTCATGGCAGAAACCAATGATTTATCTAAGGGGCATATTTAAAGTTTGGTGGACTGGTCTCTACTCTGCCAGGTTAGAGGAGGGAAACACTCCACTGCCCTGTCTGAATATATCCTGTCATAATATTGAGATATCTCTGCCATGTAGGCAGATATCTCTGTGTCTTCAGCAGAACAACTACCATGGGTCTTCGTTTAGGGTGCTTAGGGCCATATGTATCATAGTTCCGTTTTGCGAATTCTAAATAGCGATTTTAAGGAATCGCTATTTAGAATTCGCAAAATGGTATTATGTACAAAATAGCTTTTTTATAGCGATTTCTTACCATTCCTAATTTGCGATTAGCAAATTGCTAATCGCAAATTACCCATTCATTTCTATGGGCCAGGAGGCCCATAGGAATGAAGGGGCAATTTGCGATTAGCAATTTGCTAATCGCAAATTAGGAATTTTTTCAAGGGTGCAGGGGTGTCTCAAGAACACCCTGCTGCACCCCTGAAAAAGACATTTAGGGGCATATGGCGCATATACATGCCCTAAGGGCATGTATGAGCGTCATATGGCACCTTTGGTTTTTTGGAAAAAAGCTTTTTTTTAAAGAATTCGCAACTTACCACCAACTAGAAGTTGGTGGTAATTTGCGAATCCTTAATGGGATTTTTTGAATATTTTTTCTTTGATACATTGCATTTAAGGAATCGCAACATTTGCGATTCCTTAAGTGCAATCGCAAAATAAGGAATAGCAAATTTTGCGATTCCTTATTTTGCATCAAACATGTTACATACATACCATTTAGGTAATTAGCATTCGCAAAAGCCGAAATTCGCAGAATTTCGGCCTTTGCGAATGCTAATTAGCTTGATACATATGGCCCCTTAATCTTTGTTGTGTTGGGTGCCATGTTCAATTTGTTCGTACAGAAAAGGCTGTTGTTTTCATAAACAAATAAAAAGGGCAAAACATCATTGCCCTGACTTGGAGTTTTTTTCTCAGCTTGTTGGGAGGGGGGCAGTCATGCTTTCAATGGCAGTCCAGAACAAGAACAAAAATGTAAGTCAGAGGTAATGAGGGGGATGGTCTGAGGTAACTTTACTAAACGCCAAATGTCTAACACGCTGTCAGACAAAGGCTTCCTTTAGCAGACCCTATGCTAGCTCTATCGTTGGCAACATGGCCGTTCCCACAAATCTAAAGTGGAGGAACCTGAGTTTGGTGGAGTACTTCTCCAATTTTTTGCCAGATTCTACCAAACTCTAAAGAAGTGCCCAATTCTCCATCTATTCAATGCCAATGGTAGAGAAGAATGACACATCATACTCTTCTCTTCAGAACCATCAAAGGCAGAAAATCATGACCCATGCAACTCTTCATGTCTTTAATCCATCTTGATTCATGTCTTTACCAACAATAGTAGAGAACCATAATCATCTAATCCTTCAACAATGCACCATCATCAATGACAGAGAGGAATGACCCAACTAGCTCTTTATCCTTTTACTAACATGAACAGCAGACAAAGGCAATGGCTGTAACTACTCATCTCTCTTTACTACCAATGACAGAAGACTATAACTCATCTGACATTAATGGCAGAGGATCATGATCCATCGAACTATTAATCTCTTTACCAACGTCAACCACAGAGAACCCCAATCATCCCCCTCTCCAACTCTGCAGCACTATAAAAAAATGACAGAGAACAGTGACCAAACAAACTCTTCACCAACAATGGCAGAGGACAATGATCCATCTACCCTTTCATGTCTCTACGAACATCAATGGCTGAGAATCATGACCCTCTAACTCTCCATCCGTTCAATAAAAATGGAAGAGGAAAGTGATAAATCTACCTGCTCATGTGTCTGTTAACATCGACAGCTGAGGACCATCTGACGCTTCATGTGTTCATTGTCAGTACCGACAGACAATCATGACCAATGCAATTATTCATGCTGTCGTCATTGCCAACATTAGTTGGTCATGATCCGGTTACCTTTTCATCCCTGGTTTAAGGTGTCACTCTGTAGGGGAACATCCTTTGCAACGCGGATGTTACCCCGCAGTTCAGTTACGACACGTCTTTTACAACACAAGTCGTAACCACGACTTGCGCTGGAGGGCGCTGTAAGATAAGGAATAGTAGATTTACTATTCCAACACCTTCCCTACTGTATGTAGGCTGGTGTTGGAATAGTAAATTTACCTATTCCTAAGTCCAGCACCCCTACAGCGCAAGTCATGGTAACGACTTGCGTTGTTAAAGATGCGTTGTAGCGGTACGCGTGGTAATGCCACGCGTTGTACCGTCGTACATCCACTCTGTAAACATATTGAACATCAATAATACTAAGGTACAATCATTGACACTGTTTTTACCACTTATTTAGGGAAAAACACTAGTTCTTCATTCGGTAAAATGCACAAAAACCATTCGGCCACCAAAGCACGACTGAAGAGAGGGTGGAAATCAGGACATAATTGCAAGAAAATATGTCTGAAAAGAACTCAACAGCAGAACATCTTGCTTTATTGTCAGAGATTTATTTAGCTCCAGAAATTGACTCTTCATCCCCTGGGGGTGTGGTGGTATTGCCCGCATCTCAAGCATTGTCAGGTGTTCCATTTGGATATCCCCTTCTTTGCATACACAGCATCAGTGGTGGGTCTGATGCTCATGAGGATCTAGAGAAAAGACAACCATGTAACCATGAGAGAATTATTTTATAGAGATTATGGTTCTATTTGTTGGATATTCTATTGGCAGTTTTTAGGTGCCATCGACTCTCATTTATAAGATAAAACTATCCGTGGACTGCAGTGTGCCATGAGTCTTGAAGCATTGCCAATCACGAGACTCTGCCACTCATCACTGCACCTCATGCCCGTCATTGGTTATGACTAAACAGATCTACAAACTCGGTTCCAGACTTGGGCCCTGTTTCCAAAACCCTTCCTAGGAGGAATCCAAGCCCGCTAACAAAGATCTACAAACAACAATCAACCAGATGCCTAGGAGGTGACCTTTCAGAACATGCTTGTCATCAGATCTGTCAAATACATAACTTTCAGTGGAATAACTTTGCCCTCTCATGACTCCAACATCAAGAGATCCCTTTACCTCCACCTAAGTGTGAAAGAGGCTTTTTAATGTATTACAAGACTACGGGCTAGATGTAGGTAATTGTAATTTACCGATTCAAAAATACCGAATTTTACCGATTCGGTATTTTCGAATCGGTAAATGCAATGTAGATAAAAAGTCCGTAAAAAATACAGAATCGTTAAGTTTCGGTATTTACAGAATCGGTATTTACCGATTCGGTAATTGCCATTCATTCCTATGGGCCTGGAGGCCCATAGGAATAAATGGCAATTACCGAATCGATAAATACCGATTCGGTATAATAGGGAAAGAGTCAAGGGTGTCAGGGTGTCACTTTGACACCATGTTGCACCACTGAATAGTGCTGGTGTGCACATGTGGCATACATACATGCCCTAAGGGCATGTATGTCTGTAACATGACATAAGTGTAAATGCACAGATTTGCATTTACAGAGGAATTCCTTATTTACCACCAACTAATAGTTGGTGGTAAATAACGAATCCTTAATGCACAAAAGCACTCTTTAAAGTGCTTCTTACATCTCATTTACCGATTCAGTAAATACCGAATCGGTAAATGATGATTCGGCAAATACTGAATCGGTAAATATACCACCTACATCTGAAAGGGCTATTACCGGTCGGTAACGGCGGATTTCGGCCGTTACCGACCGGTAATAGCTTTCCTACATCTGGCCTCAAAACCCCTTTCGTAGCTACATTTTGAGACAACTTCACTTCTCACATTTGCTAGAGCAGTGGATCCTCCCGAGTATCTCTTACCAACCCACAAGGGTTTCCACCCCTCAGTTTAAAAACCTCTCAATTAAAAAGCCTCTGCAGCATCATCAACGTATTATACAGCTAACAAGAGCATCATGCTGTCATGACCTAGATCAGGCGTTACGCAAATGCATACCTGGACCGCAGGGGGTGCTGTAATCCTCCACAGCAAATTCATCTGAAACAAAGAAAAATTGGTCATGTAATTTAACAAAGAAGCATAGTTTTGTCTCTTGCTTTAGTAAGTTGGTCATCTGTACAAAAGAAAGATTCAGCAATAGATCCAACAATTACACTCACCACTTCCAGACACCATAGGACTGCAACAAACAGGATTTAGATCTACCCATTTCTACTACTAGATGGTGGATATTATATTATCTGTTTCACATGTAAATAATATGGACATTCTATTTAGCTTTGGTGGGCTCACACATTTTACCACTAAATACAAAATAATGCCATATTATTTTTATTCTATTGGACAGTGACTCTGATTTATTCTACCAAAGTGCAGAACATGAGCCTTGAAACCAAGAAAATACTTTTTTGAGTTAGCACCTTTTAGGTCAGAGGGCTTTATCAAGAAAGGGGGAATCCAACAGTCCTTTAAAGCCGGGCTGTAGTACATCCCCCTGTAGCATAGGGGGGCCTTAACCTGACAAGGCCTCCCAACCTTTGAGAGGACCCATGACCAATGACTATTTTTTAAATATGGTAGACTAGGGCCCCACTTCACAAGCTGCTGGGAGGGGTCATCATTTTGTGTTACTGCAACTCAGATACATTTGAGATCTGCCATCTGACCTTCTCACATATGTCCAAAAAGGATGTATGTCAGTACAACGCGATCATTTTGATCGCGGTACTTTACGACGCAGCTATTACAACGCAAGTCGTTACAACGACTTGCGTTGAGGGTGCTGGATTGTGGAATAATTTAATTTTCTATTCCAACTCCAGCCCACGTAACAGTAGGAAAGGTGTTGGAATAGAAAATCAAACTAATCCTTAAGCAGGAGCGCCCTCCAGTGCAAGTCGTAGTAATGACTTGCGTTGTGATTGCTGCGTCGTAAAGGTCGTGCGGTGTAAACACCGCGCTGTAAAGGATGTTTCCCATCCAAAAATGCTGAATATCTGGAAGCTTTATTGTGTGACTGGTTCATGAAACAATCTCAGTCCTCTCAGATGTCTCACCTCTCAGGTGATCTTTCATAAAGATCCCCTTAGCAAATAAACAAAATTGCCACTCACTTCACAGTTCATCAATGAATGGTACTAAATATATATTAACAATTGTGCTACAAAAGAGGGATAATTACGGAAAGCCAACTGAGAAAATCATGTTCATGAAATCTAGATCTCTCTTGCAAGAGATCTTCTGTCCAGATCCTGGGCTCTACATTTGAGAAGGCACAACTTGCCACAAAAGCCCCCCTCAGCAGGAGAACTCTCATCCTATCCCTATTGTGTGATGACGAGTCCTGGGGTATCAGATGATCATCACTAGAGTCTCGTCAGGATATTGTTACTTGTATACAGGACAACAACTCGGGGCCCGATTCACAGAACTAACAAGACAAAATCCTAAACTTACTACTTTTGGTTTTCACAGAAGTTAGGATTTTGTATTAAGTTTGTCTTAAGTTTGTCTTAAAATAGACTTAAGACAGAATCCTAATTTAAGTCTGTCTTAAGTCTGTCTTAGGACAAAATCCTAACTTCTGTGAATACCAAAAGTAGTAAGTTTAGGATTTTGTCTTAAGTTAGTTCTGTGAATCGGGCCCACAGTGAGTGGTCAGATTCATGGAAATACTTTCCCATGCCTGCAACTGGCAACTCTGCATAAAATTTCTTTGAAATTAAAATATTCTTCAAACATAGTCACAACCTGCCTTCACAAGGTTCCTAGAATAAGGGCCTTGCATACTGGTAAACTAGCATAGTGTATATAAAATTCAACCATCCCTGCATTCGGCAAAATCCTTCTGCTAGAGGTCATTTGCAGAAATCAAGCTTTTGGTGCATTCACCATCTTGCTTCCCACACAAAAGGAGATTAATGGTAGCCTAAAGCTCAAACCGGTGTAAATAATGCAAACATTTACCTGTTTCATAGTAATCAGTTATTGTGACCATAGCCGGTTTCCTGTGGTTCACTTCAAAGTCCTGCTCAACTGAGAACCAAAAGGAGATGGTAGCATTGGAGACCTGCAGAAGACAAAATGGAGGTCAGCATAATTTCACTTTGCATTTGGATTCAGTTTGTTTCACTTTCATTTCGTAAAGCAAAGGCTACCAGTGACACTGTTCTGGATGCTCATAAAGCCAGAATTCACTGTGGTTATTACTTACGGTTGTATGTCAGTACAACGCATGCTTTTACCCCGCATGCCATTACAACGCGGGGATTACAAAGCAAGTCGTTACAACGACTTGAGTTGGGGGGCGCTGGATAGTGGAATAGTTTAATTTTCTATTCCAACTCCAGTCCCCGTGGATAGTAGGGAAGGTATTGGATAGAAAATTAAACTATTCCCTATCCAACAGCGCCCTCCAGCGAAAGTCGTTGTAACGACTTTCGTTGTAATTCCTGCATTGTAATGGTAGTGGGGGGTAATAGTTGCGTCGTAAAGCATGTTTGTCATTACTTACATATGTTCTGCATTTAAATGAATATGAAACTTTCTGACTCAAATAGGATCACTCATTTCTTGCCTGTAATAATTCTTACATGAGATTTCAAAATATATTCTTCTTGTAATAAACAGTTTTGGCGAAATCTAATTGAGCAGTGGCCTAATGATAGAACCCATCCCTGATAAATATTATGGATGTGAGAGAAGCACAGGAACAGTGTGTTATGTTTTCTAAAGTAATGTACCAGTGACAATTGAGTACATGAAAAAGAAATAAAAATACCAACTCACCTGAAGTTCAAATATATGATTAATACAAACTCTTAGGATGTATTTCAGAGTTTGGTGACCATCCTGTAATCACCAAAAAAATGTCCAGATGCTCCATCTGCAAAAAACCTGTACTTCCCTCACCCAATTTAGAGGATCAGAAACTGTTGTTTTTTTGGCAGTGGTGCCTCATGTTGCTTCGGCGTTCAAAACCACTAGGAATTATTAGAACATTGGAATGTTGGGAGCTCAATTGAAAACAGTGGAGTGCTCCGGACTTATAATGGCTGGAATAAGCCTGGAGCTCCAACATTCCAATGTTTCTTTGTTCACAGCTCCGGCTGTGAACCAAGGCTTCAGGGAGCCTGAGGGGATTCCAATCCCCTCACGCTTCCAAAAGGCTTTGTTCTTTTTTGTTAGAACATTCTGTCCTCTAGTGACAGAATGTTCTAATAGCCTTAAAGCCCTTCGAAGATGGGCTATACCGCTATTAAAGTCCCTCTCCCTTGTTAAAGGCCCTCGCCTTCAGCTCGGTTCCTTTAACGCTGGAGAGGGCCTTTAATAGCCGGATTAGCGCTCTACGGCAGGCTATAAGGCTATAATAATATCCGCTCCACCCAAGGAGGGCATACAGTCACTAGATTGACCTGCCTGAGTCTGCCATGATAGGAATCTTTTAGGCCAAATTTGTAGAGACCAATCTCCATGCACAACAGAAACCAATGATATATTTATTTTGAAAAACAATCCCCCACTTTTTAGAGTGGTCAAAACAAATATGACACTTGCTCAGCAAACTTCTCTTCCTTAAGTGCAACTACCGTGCCAGTAACTGTGCTGATGGGTTTAGAGATCCCTAGCGAGCAGGCAGGGATCACTAAATATGGTGAGTGGGCCGCCTGCAGGGCCCCACTGTACAGCTATTTTGTTTTTCTTCTCGTTTCATGTGTATGTTTACATCAATGCATTTGTAAAATAGTATTCATAAGGATAAAGGCAACAGGGTTTGGTGGCTATCTACTCATGTGCCTTCTTGACAATAAAATGTAAATATATACTCTTGGTTGCCCACATTTAAGTCCTAAAACTGTAAAATACTTACATGTTCCAGGTAAATAATGACGTTGTTAGGGTGGACCTCTGTCCGTCCAATGCCCGACCAGTTGTCCAGCTAGAAACAAATAGTACAGAAAGAAAATTGGTGACAAAAATTAACTCCAAATCTATAACGAGAAAAAACATGACTGCTCAGGGCATACCACAGACTTGTGAGATTCTTTAGGTATTTATAATAATTATTACTAACTTTGTGGTGTGCTTATTGGATTTGATTACTGAACATATGTTAAATGCAAATGGTTAGTTTTCTCTAATTTCACCCAACTTTTGAATAACTAGAATCTGAGGATCTGGGAGTCAGAATGGTGTGCCAAGACCACACACTTTTGATGAATTGGGAAACTCGGCATTCAAATTCAGATTTTGAGGTTCTGTGGTCTGTACTTAATATATCAGAGCCCACATGTATCATAGGAAAGCATAGAGAGAGAACTAAAATAAAGTACCATTACCAAGGCCCACTTTCGAATTGAATACATTGTAAAGAAAGATGTGACACTTGGGTCAAAGCCATTCAGCTTATACTGTCTTAGGCACAGGCATGACAGCACAGTTGAAAATGAGACCTCAACATCTCAAAAAGGACAAAAATATTAAGACTGGAGTAAATGTGTGGAATTTGTTTCTTGCAAGCCCATGACTAATTCCATTAACAAACCATGGCCACTAGAATATCCACTAACCTTAGGTTCTGGGCCAGAGGGCTACTCACCATAAAGCCCTTCAACGCCTCGTCAGAGGAAGTAAGTGCTATATAAATCCAACTCCAATTACCTTTGTCACAAGTCTTGGGTTAGAGTACCCCCACTCAGTGGTGTCAGCACTACCTTTACTTTGGATCCATATAAGTATTCTCAGGGTGTTCATCCTCAATAACGATGAATGAGAAGATGCTTTGCCTAAATAATGTGAAAACCAAATTCTCGATCTTCAGTTCTGCTATCGATGTCATCAATTTATGCATATCCTGCCCGGTTCAAGTAATCTTGCGACACAACATTAACCCCCAGCTAAGGATAAACGAATTGGATCAGCACTTGTTCATGCCATTTCCATCAATTCTATCTTTTCATATGGCAACCTCATATGAAAGTGGATTTGCAACATAAAGGACCAATTTTCTAAACTGGGCTCAAGTGCATCCGTTCTTCCCTAGTCAAAAAACTACAATACACATTCTTTAGAATTTTGCAGCTAAAAAGCTGCTGGCTTAGATGGCTTTTACTTGTTTTGAATGCTCTCCACTGGCTTTCAGCCAGAGAAAGATGGCAATATAAAGTTCTGGTGGTAATCCTCAAAATCTTCCACACACCCTCTAAAGTACCCCTTGATCTCTAATTCCAGTTACCGTACCCTATGTCATTTGCCAGCCATCTCTCCAGGTGCCATGTTTCAGGCCTTACAAATATGCAAAATTAGCTAATAAATAAACAAGATTTTCAACTGAGTGAGGAATCTTAGATTAATAACAGAAGAGGATATAAAGCTAAAGATCAAATTAAGAACCACAGTCTAATAATAGTGACTGAAACCTATAGATGAAGCCAGGTTTAACTTCTTCGCTGTGGCGGCTATTCCGCCGCAGCGTTAAGGGGGTGGGGCGGCCGCGCGGCGGCCGCATGCTGGTGACGGAACCGCTCCGTCACCAGCCTCGGTTGAGCTATGCTGATGACGGAACGGTTCCGTCATGGCCCGCCCCGTTCAATAGAACGCTCAGCGCAGGCGCGGAATCCGCGCCGCGCAGGCGTGCCGAGCGGGCCATGGCGGAACCGCTCCGTCATCAGCACAGCGCCACCGCAGCTGATGACGGAGCGGTTCCGTCATCAGCATCGAAGGTGTTAAACACTGGAACTTGAAAGAACTGGAAATTTGGTCACAACGGGTACCATCATGTAATAAAACAGCACCTTTCCAAGAAGCCTTTCCAAGAAGGGTCTGGATATGCAAACAGAGGATCTGCTCCTGGCATGATCAGATACTTAAAAACTCCCCATCCATTCATGTGTTGGAATGCAGTGATGCTGCACTCACAACCTCTCCACAAACAATGCCCCAGATACCTCAACGACCGCCTGACCTTCTACACTCCCACCCACCAACTACGATCGACCAGCCACGCCCTTGCCGCTGTCCCACGCATCCGAAGAGCCACGACGGGAGGAAGGTCCTTCTCCTACCTGGCTGCCAAGACGTGGAACTCCCTCCCCATCCACCTCCGCCTGACCCAGGACCACCTCTCTTTCAGGAAGCAACTCAAGACCTGGCTATTCGAGCAGTAGAGGACCCCCCCCCCCCAAGCGCCGTGAGACCCTTCGGGTGAGTAGCGCGCTATATAAATGCTTTGATTGATTGATTGAACCACAAATGACTCTACAAACCATTATTAAAAAAAATAAGGAACATAAATCTGGTATTGAAAGGTTACCATTTTCACTGTAGACTTTACAGGGATGAAGCCAGAGGGCATTTTCACATCCACGACAGCCATATTTGAGGATGGACGTTTACCGACGTAACTAGAAGAAACATTGAAAGTGAGAGGGGTTTTACAGCAGAAGGTAAATCGACATCATAGCAGACAGATCCGGCATCTCATACAGTGGAAAAGAAGAGGTGTGTCTACTGCTGTGACAGCAAATAGCCAAGAACTGTATTAGACAGAATCCCACCAAAGTCACAGGCATTAACTGGTCATGTTGTGTAAAAGACATTTAAACCTCAGTTTTAGTTCATTAGATTTCACAATAAGATATTGCATCTCTCTTGAAGTGTGTGTGCAGTCATTAGATACCACAGTGTATTGTAACACTGAATATAATCCCATTTGAATACACGTGGGGTAAGGAGTGAGGTCATACGCTCTGCTACGATCTGCTAAGGGTGTCTCTCTCCTCCTTTGTCTATGACATGCTATCATAGAGGGGGATACAGTGGACACACTGTCTGCAGGAGATAACAGTGGGGTGCCGCTCTCATTCTTTGTTTATGACGTGCTACCATAGAGAGGACACAGTGGCCACACTGTCTACAAAGAGATGCCAGGGGGGTGTCTCTCTCATTCTTTGTTTATAACGTTCTACCATAGAGAGGACAGAGTGGTCACACTGTCTGCAAAGAGATACCAGTGGGGTGTCTCTCTCATTCTTTGTTTATAACGTTCTACCATAGAGAGGACAGAGTGG
Organism: Lissotriton helveticus; assembly: GCF_964261635.1. Lineage (NCBI taxonomy): Eukaryota > Metazoa > Chordata > Amphibia > Caudata > Salamandridae > Lissotriton > Lissotriton helveticus. Next base: position 49,263,562 of record NC_136068.1, on the reverse strand, counting down.
CCACACTGTCTACAAAGAGATACCAGTGGGGTGCCTCTCTCATTCTTTGTCTATGATGTGCTAACATAGAGAGGACAGAGTGGTCACACTGTCTGCAAAGAGATACAAGTGAGGTGCCTCTCTATTTCTTTGTCTATGACATGCTACCATAGAGAGGGACAGAGTGGCCACACTGTCTACAAAGAGATACCAGTGGGGTGCCTCTCTCATTCTTTTTCTATGATGTGCTACCATAGAGAGGATAGAGTGGTCACACTGTCTGCAAAGAGATGCCAGAGGGCGCCTCTCTCATTCTTTGTCTATGAAGTGCTACCATAGAGAGGATAGAGTGGTCACACTGTCTGCAAAGAGATACCAGTGAGGTGCCTCTCTCATTCTTTGTCTATGACGTGCTACCATAGAGTGGACAGAGTGGTCACACTGTCTGCAAAGAGATACCAGTGAGGTGCCTCTCTCTTTCTTTGTCTATGACATGCTACCATAGAGAGGGACAGAGTGGCCACACTGTCTACAAAGAGATACCAGTGGGGTGCCTCTCTCATTCTTTTTCTATGATGTGCTACCATAGAGAGGACAGAGTGGTCACACTGTCTGCAAAGAGATGCCAGAGGGCGCCTCTCTCATTCTTTGTCTATGACATGCTACCATAGAGAGGGACACTCTGCTAGGATATTCAAGTAGAAGGTCAGAACTTAATCCACAACCTCTGCCATTCTCTTTTCCATGTCCCTTCAAGATGTGTGGATGGGACAGGGGAAAGATAGACGAAGAGGCTGTGGACCGGGGCACATAGGAACCTTCCCATGTCCTCTTCCCGTATCTCACGGTGTCATTGGAGCCTGGTAGGGAAGGAGGGGATTCCTGCTCAGTGCTTGGATCACCCTGGCTGGACTGTACAGGGTAAAACAGCTTGATCGAGCCCAGGAAAAAGCAAGGACTGACCTCCGCCTCCTTTCACAGCTGTTGCTGTGTTTGTTTAACAATTAACAGAAATGGCCCTGAGCACCACTGTAATTGCTGAACGTTGACTGCAATATACTTATGACTAAACTTTGACTTATAACTAACGTAGTCGTCACATTTACAACGGATTAGGAACAGACTGACATCAACAGCTAGGGCTTTTGCATGTTTTGCACATCTACATGGGGAGGAGCTGTAAGCCCCACACTAATGGTTCTAACAATGAAAATGTGTCCAATTTTGTGACATGGGGATATAGTTTTTAATAAAGAAATCATGGAGGTCTTCAATACCATTTTTATTAAAATTGTTTGAAAAACTTTTCATTTAGGAACTTTGATCCACATTTTGATTAGATTAGAATTTGGTTTTACTCAGTCAGCAGTTTGAAATGATATAATATAGTCAATATATTATGTGATTTTCAAAAAACTGTCCATTAAAGAAGACTTGAAAATACACCCAGGAGCAGGAGTGGTGGGCCAATGAAATTGAGATAAATTTCTTATTAGAAAACCATCAACTGCCTATGGTAAAAACATTAGCAGCGATTCCTAAAATGACTAGGAAGTTGTTAATGGAAAGGAACATGAAAATTGTATTGAATGTGAATGACTTACTGCCATAACAAACTATAAGAACTTTCGTTACACACATGGTACATTCTCAAATGAAAGGCAATTTTATCCAGATTCTAACTTAAATTCTTGGCCAAAAAAAAGTCTTTTTTAAATTTTAAGCTCTTGTACATCCCAGATTTTCTGTTTGAGGATTTACGGATTAAGACTGTGACCACAAATAGACTATGCCGCTTTTGCAACCCACCGTCTGATACTACAGATATATCCTTGGTCTGTGCCATTTTATTACAGAACTTGAAATTACTCTTTCAAGCAGCAGCCACAAGAACACTCAAAGATGCAACTATGTACTATTTGGCTGGGCGCTCTAACACATTTATTGGGTGCAAAACCAAATTTCTTTCACTGGTGGGGTAGCACATAAAGGCCCAGCAGAACAATTTACTAAGGTCATGTTACAATGTAAAAATTTTCATATGAATTCTTAACTGATAAATGATTAGACTGTATTATCATTAGTATCTATTTGGTTGTTTCTTTTTACTATTTATCGTAGTGTATTGATTTTTTATTTAAATTAATCGATAATCATTTACCTTCCTATCTACCATTTAAAGTGAGGACTTTGAAACACAGACTTTGGTCTGTGGGCTTTCCTACCCCCTCTGTCTCCAGGGCGGCCTTTGTTTTAAATTAAGACGTTCCGTCTTCCTGGGGCCGAATGTTATAATAGCCTTAAAACCTGCCATAGTGGGCTACAGGGTCCCTTAAAGTCCCGCTCTGGCCTTTAATGGCCAGTATATCAGCCTCCTATTGCAGGCAATAGGTTGTATTATTCATGTGCTATCATGAAAATCTATCAGCAACATCTCCTCCTCCATACTATCCCTATGGAGGTAAAAACATAGCTCATTTATTCTTTGAAATTGCTGGATTTTTCAATTTCACACCACTGTAAAAAGGGTTCTGAGAATGTAACTCTGGGTGAAGGTGTTAATGTCCAGCTTCATGATCCTCTTCTTTAACCTGTATTGCTGCTTTAAAGCTGTATGTGACCTGCTCCAACATGGAGTTATGTGGAGTCACCACCACTCTAGGGCTCAAGATGCATCAGTATCACTAGACACATCTTCATGCTTTAAAGGAGAATCAGTATCACCTGTCAGTGCCTTAAACTGCAAACTGGAGCCGGTGCTACCTGAGGTCTACAGGATGCAAAGTGCACTCATTACTTAATGACAGGTCCACAGTCTGCAAAGTGGGCCCAATAGCACATGTAAGGTTCTTAAGCTGCAATATGACTATAAACATCTGTCAGGTCCTCTAACTGGTCGACAGTCTGCAGAGTGGACTCAGTTCCACCAGTATGGCCCTCAAAAGCTGCAAAGAGGACTCAATACCACCAGTCAAATCCTCAAACTGCTACCTGAACCTAATACTAGGCCTGGATGGCAAATTCCGTTCCGCTCGCTGGCTTTGCGGAATTTGGGTAATTTCTCGTTCCGCGGAGAACACGAAATTGCCCAATATTCTGCGTTCCGCAACTTCGTGAAACTTTTGCCTGTTTGCGTTCTCAAAATGCGTGTTTGCAAGATATTTCCCCCCGAGCACGCAAACAGCGATTGCGAACAGTAAAAAAACATCGCGAACAAGCAATTACACATGTTCGCGGAATTTCTGCTTGTTCGCGGATATATTTTACCATTTCACGGAGATTTGCGTAGCGCGATTACGCAAATTCCGCCCAACCCTACCTAATACCACCTGTCAATCTGCATAGTGGACTCAAAGCCTGAAGCACCACAGCACACTATGTTTTGTTAGGAAACTGAGATGACCCTGAGGAAACTACCCCTGACATTGCTGTCCTTCAGAATGAAGATCACGCTATTAAAGTTCTTGCTTATGTTGGATTTTAAACTACCCTAAGACAAGACCAACTCAAACTTACCTGACGTTCACATGGACTTCAAAGGTCTTCTCAGACTTATGGTTGCAGATATCCGGTTTAGTCCAAACATGCAGATCAAATGGAGCATCTCCAGTTGGATGTGGAATATTGTATCGCAGGGTAGACTGTAAGACAATTACGGAAAGGTGTTATGTCTTTTCCTCTACTTTGTGTCCTCTCGTCAGTGGCTTTAGGCAAATCATTCCTTTGGTGAGCTTCTCCTGTCTCTGGAATCTATCATCTGGGCATGTGCCTATTTCTGACTGCCTAACTCGTTGAAAACTAAAATATTGGTCTTGTCCCTCCTTTCACTAAATCATTCCCTGTTTCCCAAGGGGCTGGAATCCCACAGTAAAGCACAACATAACAAGTGCAAACTTATTAAACATTTATCCTCGCACAACTCTTATAACCTCATCCTTCCAAATTATCCTTCTTTATGCCACTACTTATCATTTCATCCCTTCCTCACACTCAACCGCTACCAACACCCCATCAGGGCGGCTGTAGCACTGTTGCACCCCACGCAACAATAATTCTTGGCGCCTCCCCCATGACCTCCTGCTCGGATTACCTCATGACAACCAGGCAAAAGTGCTCCTCATCTCTCCATGGACTCTCTTTCACATACTTTTAATATAGCCTTGTAGCCCACCGTAGAGGGCTATACAGGCTATTAAAGGCCCTCTCCAGCGTTAAAGGCCGAAGGCGAGGGCCTTTAACAAGGGAGAGGGCCTTTAATAGCCGCTATAGCCCAGCTATGAAGAGCTATAAGGCTATTAAAACATTTTGCCACTAGAGAGAAGAATGTTCTAACAAAAAAGAACAAAACCTTATGGGAGCGTAGGGGATTGGAATCCCCTCAGGCTCCCTGAAGCCTGTGTTCACAGCCAGAGCTGTGAACAAAGAAACATTGGAATGTTGGAGCTCCGGGCTTATACCAGCCATATAAGCCCAGAGCACTCCATTGTTTTCAATGGAGCTCCCAACATTCCAATGTTCTAATTTGTTTTAAAGCACTGGTAAAGGCTAACTTTACTAATAAAAATGTATATCTACCCAAACAACCACATTTCAGCAACATCAGGAAAAGACTTGGGAAAAAACATAACGTCCTAACCTATTTAATGCAGTTTGCATGCATCGCTTTTATTACCATTTGTAACAGGCACTGTTCTATATCAGGGTTGTATCTTATGAACTGTGGTGACAAAAGGATATCTGTGACATAAGCAGTAACTCACTCAGCTGTCCAGATAAAATACAGATCTGTGATCTGCACAGTATGAGTTCTTTGCAGCAGGCAGATTGACCCTCTGCACTCATTTAAGCAAGTGAAAACTACCCATAGACAAAACTCTGATCACTCTCTCCAGCAGGAACATTAATCACAAGAGTTATCTTGACATTTTTAATGCTGCCTAAAAAACTCGAAGCACAAGTAACTCTGCTGCAGGTGTTTTTATATATAGACTTATTGCTAAACACAGCACCTCCGTAAGGTCACCACCCCTCTCCCCAGGTTAGGGCCCAGTGTGGCCGCCACAGACGCACTACCCTAAAGCCAGCTTTGCACCCCATCAGGGCCGGCTCTAGGCTCATGGTGGCCCTGGGCAGGGAGCGTAGGTAGGGGGCCCGGAAGAGGGGTCCGGGCGGGGCAGAGCGCGCAGGCCAGTAAAGAGGGGAGGGGGTCAGGGTGTTTAGAAGTGGAACAGAGCCGGAGGCCGCCAAATCCCTGCCAGGGGCCACCACGCAAATATGTATCCATCCTCAGAGGATTAATATATTAAGGATATATATTGGCGTGGTGGCCCCTGGGGTTTGGTGGCCCTGTGCAGGTGCACAGCTTGCACATGCCTAAAGCCGGCCCTGACCCCATCGTCCCTCTCGACCCTCGAGCTGGTTTTCCCAGACATATGTATTCTTCCCTGCTCCTTTTCGACTTGCGACTCATAAATCCCCCTTCTGCTTCAGGCAGCAGCGCCTAGACAGGCACCTCAAAACATGCATGAATAGACATCGATAGAAGCAAATCGGTTGGTTTTAGAGAAACCCACTCCATCTTTTTGACAATAGTTGAGAGCATCCGACACATAGGGGCTAATTCCGATGCGGGCAGGAAAGGCTCTGACTGTTGGTCGGCGACCTCCTGCCCGCATCGGAATGAGCCGGTCGGATTCCTTTCCGACCGAGCCATTCTGATCGGCTCAGTCAGAAAGGAATCCAACTCGGTTTTCCGGATGGCTTCAGAGGGGCTCAGCGAGCCTGTTCCCCATCCAGAAACCCTTCAGTACTCCCCCGGCCGGCTCTTTCCGGGTGAGGGGGTGCGATGGCAGTTTCCCACTGACTTTTTGTGCCGGCCTTTCCAACACAAAAAGGCAGTGGGAAACGGATGTATGACATTACAACGCATGCATGTACATCGCATGCCTTTACAACGGAAGTATTACAACGCAGTCCATTACAACGCATAGTGCTTTGGGGTGCTGGATAGTGAATAGTTTAATTTACTATTCCAACTCCAGTCCCCGTGGACACTAGGGAAGGTTATGAATGAATGAATGAACAGGCTTTTATAACGCGCAGCTATGCCCACTGGGCGTCAAGGCGCCTAACTCAAAATAACCTAACAAAGGCAGTTAGAAACAAGAGCTTACTGATATGCTTTAATGAAATACCAGGTCTTCAGCGATTTCCTAAAGAGATCAAGGGAAGGCTGTAATTTGATCTCCAGGGGAAGTAGGTTCCATAGCTGGGGTGCAAGAATGGAGAAGGCCTTGCTCCCCCATCTAGCCTTCTTAGCTCGTGGAACCACCAGTTGGTTTAGCTCTGACGAGCGTAAACATCTGTTTGGGACATACCTCTTGAGCAAGGATCCCAAAGCGTCGGTCGGACCTGCTGTAAGGGCACGGTACGTGAGGCAGAGAAGTTTAAACGAAACTCTTGAAGAGATAGGGAGCCAGTGGAGACTCTTCCTAGCCACGGTCATAGATGACAACCAAGGCAGGGCCAGTACAAAACGCGCCGCCGCATTCTGTACGACCTGCAGGCGTTGCAGGAGGCCCTTGTTGGTCCCGGCGTAGAGTGAATTGCAGTAATCAAGCCGTGAACCAACAAGGGCGATAACAACCTGCTTGCGTGCCTGAGGGGAAAGATAATGGACAATTCTTTTGAGGGTCCTAATGACACCCCAACAGGTGGCCACGGTCCTATTGACCTGGAGTTCCATGGAAAGCCGGGTATCAAAAATGACGCCAAGATTCCTAGCAGATTGTGTCGGGATAGGGCAAATGCCCAAAGATGAAGGCCACCACTCATCTGACCACAAGCCCTGGTCCTTACCAAAGACCAGGACTTCAGTCTTGTCGCCGTTCAACTTTAGGGAGTTGAAAACCATCCACTCTGCAACAAGCTGCATGCAGGCCCTAAAGTTGGACGCGGCGACATCAACAGAGTGGGTCAGGGACACCATAATCTGCGTGTCGTCAGCGTACGACACTACCTCCATCCCCTGCGATCTTACTAGTCTTGCAAGGGGGGCCACATAGATATTAAACAGGGTCGGGCTTAAGGCCGACCCTTGTGGCACCCCACATTGCAAAGACTTTGCAGGGGAGAGGAAGTCTTATTGGATAGTAAATTAACCTATTCCCTATCCTAGAGCGCCCCCCAGAGCAATGCGTTGTAATAGTTTGCATTGTAATGGTTGCGTTGTAAAGGCTCTGCGATGTAAAAGTTGCGTTGTAAGTGTTGTTCACCGTGGGAAACTGTCTTTGGGGGCCCCCAGCAGAGCCCCCATGGGTGTGAGGCTGCCGAATGGTGGCCTAGTAGGTACCTTTGAAGCCCCCCTGTTGATCCCTGCCACCGGGTGCAGGGATGACCTGCACCTTTGCTCTTTACTGTGGGAGCATGTATTCCATTCGGAATGCATGTTCCCGTAGTAAAGTATACGATGGCGACTGAGCACGGTTCGGTCGCATCCTACTTGCAGAAGTCTTCCGGTTCCATTTCCTGTCCGATTACATTAGAATCACCACCATAATTCTTTTAACAGAATGGCTAGTTGGCTAACACTGTATAGGTGGTACTGGTGGTAAGGACAAATGGGTTCATTAAAACCTACCCTACCAAACTGTCAGCATTTTAGCAATAAGCCCTGTTGTTTCAGGACTTTTACCCAGAGTGCCCATGCTTGGTTTTGCTCTCTTCCCATTGTGCACAGGGGCAATGACTCACCTGTGTGTAGACGCAACCAGTGCCCTTCACCTCCACAGTATAGTCTCCGGGCACATGCGAAAGCTTGGCACGCTGGAGTAGGAGCCGGTTATGATCATCTACGTGGAAGTGGCTCTCGGCTTTGGTTTCATGACTTACTGCCACTGAACTTTCTCCGTTCTTCACGTAGGTGGCAGCGCCATAATTTGCAAGTCCATGGAGAGCCACTACAGTGTCCTGAAGTGAACAGAGAATGTGGGAAAAGGTGGACAAGAAAGCAGTGATGAATAAAACAATTTAATGGTGCATCCCTTTGTATAGATCAGTTAATGCTGTAGGTAGTAAGTGAAATAGCTGCAATTCGAAGGAGAGAGGGCTATCCATGCTTGGGAGTCCATAGTAAAGTCAACGCACTTCTCACCTGAGAGGTACAATAGCACATTGCCATGACAACAATGGATGAAATAATTGCATCTCTCCTAAGGAACACAGACACACATTTCAACAATGGACTCCACATGCAATTATTATATTTAATGATAATGTGCGACCATCATTGCCGCTGGTACTGAAGAGAGCTAGTGGGAAGAAATTAAGGAGAACTACGATAGAAGCACTATGAAAGGGGAGAGAAGAGAGGATCTATTGGTAAAAAAACTAAGCCTACACTGGTCTCATTACACCAGGAAGGAGAGAACCCAATAAGGTCTGACCAGTGTAGATTTCAGTGGAAATGGAAAAGACGATTGGAGAGGAAAGGATGAATAAAGGAGGAAGGCCACATAGAGATACCCTCTACTCTATCCACATAGAGATACCCTCCTAAGAACAAACTTGACAGAGTGACAAAACTGCTATTTGCAGCACTGGACTTTGAGTTTCACAACAAGACATGTACTTGGGCTTCTAGGAGCACCCAATACTCAGTATCACAAAGGGGCTGTAGACTCTTTGTGTGCATATATTTATATAGAATGCGTAGATCACAGAAATCCATGGGTACAGAAGAGCAAGAACAGGTACGGAACAGCCTCCGGAAATGAAGGACTCCTTATAAGCAATGGACAGTCACAAGAACCAGGTTTTATCCATTTTGAGTTTCCAAATTGATTCGAATGTGAAATTAATTTAGGCCTCAATAAAAAGGCCATTACATGAGATGACTGTTCTAGAGAGGGATACAAGGAATGCTGTTCCTGTTCTACCCAGGGGCAGAACTTTCATCTCCATGGTGACAGGGATGTACTCTGGTTCTCCTCTATCTCTTCTGGTGATGCTGTTTTGTAGTTTATGTTGGGGGTCCCTTAGCTTCTGGGTGGCTCTCGCATAAAGAAATCAGCAGCATTGATAACCCTTAGGGTATTAGCCAAACAAGATTGTCAAACAATATTTCAACTCTACAGATGGCTGCAGCAAGAAAGATATCCTTTTTGCAGTGTTCTCCCCACTTTTATCTGCTTAGTGTTGATGGCTTTAACACCTTAAGTGCTCATGACGAGCTGAGCTCGTCATGAGGCACGGTGCTCAGGTGCTCATGACGAGCTGATCTCGTCATGAGCCGTGGAACGCTCACACGTGGGGATAATTCCTCTGCTGTGCTGAACATTCCACGGAAACGGGTGTGGTCATGACGAGCGCCCGCCCCCAGCACAGCGGTGGAATTACCCACGCTGTGAAGGGGTTAAGACTCTGTGCTCCATGATACTGTTAAGTAGTGTCACTGCACTTGTACTTTCCCCTGCACAATGTACTGTGCACTGGTTGCACATAATTGGTTTATTTAGATTACAAGGAAGACCATGGTAGATATTGCAGAAATGCACCTGTGGGGTGGAAGGTAAATGTCATATGCGGCCTGCATTGTGTATTAATACCACCCACATTATACCCTGGCAGCAGGAAGTCTGGGGTAATGTGAAGATGGGGCTCTTGGCATGGCCTGGGCATGAGGGAGGGGAAAAGAAAAGTTAGCAACACAAATTGCAGCTTTCAGAGTTCTTGCTTTTGTAATGGAGATACCAAACGGGGATGTGAAGAAATAAAACCATTGATGGTTAGAAACTGTCTAGACTCCTTGCCTGTGCACCTGGCGGAAACAGAACCAGGTCCACCATTGCCAGGAGGGAGGAAACCTCATCTCTATACGGGGTGGTGAGAGGAAAGGGCACATCCTCCTGCTGCTTGAAGAGGGACAGATATATCTAGGATGAGGAATCCTTAGAAGTGCTGAAAAAGGAGGCAGTCATTTTACAGGAAAACCATTAGGATTGGTTGTAGATAATTCACCAATCAGCGGCTAGTGCACAGGATAAGACTGACACCTCAGTGCCCCCTCCCCAAACATTCCTGGAGCTGGAAACAATATCTGAAGAAAAGAATAATGCCCGACTATGGAAAGAAAGAACCAGCAATGATTCTTGATTCCTGCTGGCACACAGGGACTGGAACTAACCTCCAAGGGTTAAGTGATCAGCCTCCAGTTGCTACTACAGAGACTCAAAAGGCAGAAGGGCTCCCTGGTTCCCAGCAGGAACAATTGATCATGGTAATCTGGAAACTGAGGGCCTCATTTATGAGGCTGTGCGTCACTTTTACCCCGCCGGTGTGTCACTTTTTGTGACGCACAGGTGACGTAAAAAATGTGCCTTATTGCGCCATATTTACAAAGTGAGGAATCTAGGCAGATGCGTCACTTTGTAAACCCCTGCGCCAGGTATAATGAATGCAAGGGGGGCGTTTTGACACAAGAGAGGGTCATAGAAGTGACGCAGTGAAATCTATAAGATTTCACTGCGCCACTTCTAGGACACAAATGCGTCAATTTCTTAATCCTGCCTAACAGCAGGCGTAAGACTGACACAGGTACTTTCACATGGGGCTTGCCCCATGTGACCAGACGCATTGCTGGAGTTGCGTCACTTTTGTGACACACTCTAGCAATGCGTCACTTTCGCGACATACAGATACGTCAGAAATACTGACTTATCTGTAACTCCTTGCGCCATGATGCGTCAAACTGTAAATATGAAGCATCATTGGTGTCGCAAGGAGGGCGCAGTGAAAAGTGACGCATCGCTGTTTTCACGCAACGATGCATCATTTTTCATAAATGAGGCACTGAGAGAGCTCTGCCTGGAGCGACTCCTGCACCTAGAAGCCAACTCTGAGGACTGTGGGATGCAGGAATGGTTAAGAGGATATGTACCAGCAGTAAGAATCTGGAACATTTTCCACTTAGGTGAATTATGATGAGTTGCCAAGAGGTGGCACACCCTGGCATGCATGATTTCCAGGATTATCCTGCTTATCACGTTTTGTTCTGAAGATAAATACTTCAATGGAACCTTGCAGTGAAGGCGTTTTGGCTTATGGAGATGCGGTCAGCTACCGCTTGCCGTTTTACCCCATTGGAGAAGTTGAAGAGTCAAAAAAGGGCCTACATTTCAAGGTAAAAACCAATGACTGGTGCAGGCTGGAAAACCTACTCAATAATGAATTTGCCTTGACGGCTACACATTCCTACTTTGCCCTGCTTGGGGCTTTAGGAGTTAAACTCAAGGCTTCAGCAGAAGCTCAACAACAATGTTTCTGCCTTTAAGGGACCATTGACAACTTCAGCTTTCTGCAATGACCTAGTTAATTTTGAAAACCTCAAAATCTTTTAAAGTCCTAAGGTAAAAAAATCTGTACAGCCTGCTTGGCTTCCCTGATCTGTGCTCCATCAAATTTAGCTTGAAATTGCTCCTCGATCTGGGTACCCCTGAACTGTGTTTCTTAATTGGCGCTTTGAGATTTTTGCTAGTTTTAACTAAAACATTTTTTTTAATTCATATCTCCCCTTGTATGATTTTAATTGGTTTTTTTATGTCATTTTTCCTATTAAAATTGTCTTGATTTTCTATTTTGGTTTTTTACTTGAATTATGTTATGAATGGACTTTAATGTTGTTTGGTACTGCTTGAGCTGAAAATGATTTTCTCTGCAAAATTGCCTAGTGCTTTTGAAGTAACTATCAGGGCTTCATCAGGAAATCTCTACCATTCTGTAACTCAAGCAGACTGTGGTTATTTGCCCAATTTTTGATAGTTTATAACATATGAAGCATCTAGTCATCATTCCATATTGAGGCAGGAGTCAAACATATAAATCCGCTCTTTCGATGATGTTTTCATAACTATCATTGATGGTCCCAATTGTCACTATCTGTCAGGACATACATTGGCAGTATTTACACTCATAGATCTTAAATGAAATTTCATAATCATACAGCAAGGCAGACTCAAAATGTATGATAGAGCACAATACAGTCCGTTGGGTACCCGGACAGCAAGCTTAAACTTCGAGGATTGTACAAGTATGCATTTTAAATTGGATTTTTCAATCTTATCAATAGCCCTTATATATTTTATATATTGATTTTATATTAACCCTTAATGGTTACTGTGAGATCCAGCAATGCTTCCAGTTTCATTTAAATAATCTCTGCCACTCTTCCTCCCTAGTCTCTGCAAAGCATCATGCAACGAGCCAAGGACATCCACTATGGCTTTTGCATGATTCAGTCCAGTCAATGAAGATGAGATTGGTTTGCCTCTGTTCACGTTCTTTACTCAGAACTTTACAGCCTACCTTTCAAGGAAGAACAAGTATCTGCTCTGCTGATAAAAAAAACAAATCTAGAAAAGGAGCAGAACAACACTGGGACCACAGTACTTGTGAAGTAGAGGATAATCCTGTGGGGCATTTCCCACTCAGAGTTGAAAGTCTGAAAGTCTATTCTCTCCAAAGAGGGTGGTAGTGCAAATACTTATAAGCCAAGACACTTGATGCACACTCACATGCACCATGTATGCACACATGGTCACACCCTCCTGCGTCTCTCCTGACTGCATCTCTCTCCTCCCCCTACCCCTCTCCACTCTACTCTTCTCCACTTACCTGCTACTGACCTTTGCCCCCACCTGTCCTGGCCCTTAGTCCCCACCCTGTTTTTCTGTGAACTTTCCCTCAATTGAGATCTAGCTATTTTGTCTGATGCCCGATGGAGATACCGGGTTTAGCTATAGGGGAGAAAGGTCAGGAATTCCCTCCTTGGACGTCACCTACCCAGTCGGTCTTTAGACATACTTCCTTTCGTCTCTCCTGTCGTCTCTCCTTGCATTCTCCCTCTATTTATGTTTCTCCTCACCTCCTCTCTCAATGTATTGAGACTGAACTATTTTGTCTGATGCCCGATGGAGCTACCTGGTTTAGTTATAGGGGAGATGGGCCGTGGATTCCCTCCTTGGTCGTCACCTACCCAGTCGGTCTTTAGACAGACTTCCTTTCGTCTATCCTTGTTGTCTCTTCCCTTATCCTCCCTTTCTCACCTCCCCTGCCCCCTCCACTACTTTTCTCTCTCCTTTCTTCCTCCCCTAATGCATTCCCTATTTTTTGATGTATTGTGTAATTGTTGATCTCTTTCTGTTACATTGTTGATTCTCATGTAAAGCGCTCTGATACCTTCGGGTCTAGCCAGCGCTATATAAAACTCTTTAAATAAATAAATAAGTAAATAAACACACACTCATGCGCACCCTACCTGCGTCGAGCTGAAAGCACCAGTGGGGTTCTGCTGCTTCGTGACCCACTGCACAATCTTTGCAGCCTCCGTGAGATCCTCCTGAGAAACGGGATGCTTGGCGAGGCGAGCCAACAGCACGTAGGATGCCAACTCAACCTCAGCAGAGGGCGCCCGTGGACGGAAGCGGAAAAAGGGAACATGCTCCTCTTCTGTGTTATCATGCGTGCGGTGCCAGTGGACGGATCCATCTTAAGGAGTTAAAAGAGAGACGTCCATCAGAAGGTGTCTGTACACTGGTGAGGTGTCTTCAGAGGGGAGAAGGGTGAGATCTACACATGTGGTCTCTCAGCTGTTTCATTCACAGTGTAAATACTTGTATTGGCTACACAGTTGTACATCTGTGTCACGCTTTGAGGGGAACCCCAATCAGGGTGTCCATGTATTAAAGGTGCATAAGTCTGGACTTCCCCTTTATAAACCAAAGGGGACGCCTCCAAAGACAGAGAGAAGACAACAAATAACAAGAAACTTAGGTGTCCATTAGGATGGCGGTCCCATCGTGTGACGGGACCACCTGCCATAAGGGCGGGGGTCCCGTGGGGGGTATTAGGATGCGCCCGCCACAGTGGCGGGCGCGTCCTGTATCTTTACCATTGCAGCAGGCGGTGCTGAATGCATCGCCCGCCGCAATGGTAAAGATACATGTTGTGCATTTCAAAGCACAACGTGACAGGCACCGCGCGGTGCCTGCCACGTTGTTCTTTGAAATGTGGGGGGTACCATAGGTAACCCCCATGTGCACCCCCCCCCCCCCGGAGTCCCTGGGGGACCGCAACGGGCCCCCGCAGGGAGTCTCCGCACCATATTAAACCTTTTCCGCAACGGTCGCAAGGCGACCGAGGCGGAAAAGCGCCGGACGGTTTTTCCGTCCGCCACGGTCCCCCCCGCCAAATGGGTGGCAGCCGGGTGGGGGGCGGGCAAGGATGTTGCGCGGATCGCCACCCACCACATGGCGGTGGCGCTCCACCCGACATACTAATGGGCCCCTAAATGTGCTTCCTTCAGTCATATCTACAATGTGCCTACATGTTGTACATTTACAGTATGTGCTGTGTCAATCTTCATGAATAGGTAAATCTTTTGTTTTAATCACTACCATTCAAACTCAGTTTCCAACATTAGACTTACTAATACGGAAGAGAGCAAAGAAATGGGAAAGAGAATGAGCAATTCCTGCTCTATAAGACTTAATAAATGAAATAGGCTAGTCAACACAAAGAAAAGGGAACAGAAAGAAGTGACCCAAGACATACGAAGGATAACAAAGTGGAAGACGGCAAAATAGAGACATTGATGCAGTTCATAGATCATACAGAAGGAATGGGAATACAAGCAAAAGAGGGAGAAAGAGGCAAGATATGAGAAGAAGAATAAGAGGTAACTATAAAATAAAAATATAGAGTAAAAGGTAAAGAATCAATAGAGTGAACACTGACAGGAGATTGGCAATAGAGCCATGAAACAGTGCAAGAACCACTACAAAGAAACAAGAGTTTTGGAAGTTATTGAAGTAATTATGAGCTGGTGCTTGATTACCTAGTTAGGGGTGTTGGTCATATCATGGCACAGTGTTGCTATGGAATTGAGTTATACCCCTTATATGAAATGGTGAAAAACATGCATAAATTGATATTACTAGCCAAGCTTCTGCATGTTTTTCTGCATGCTTGGACATTTTCAGGACACATATCCCACTGCTTTTGCATGGAATTTGTTCCATTACAGCAGAAAAGCTGACTTTACAGCTACATTGTGAACACCAACCACATCAGAATAAAGTTAGTAGGTTAGCAGGAGTACCAATAAAAAGATTAATAGAAAGGGGGTGTGACTCATTAAAGAAGCAAGCCAAACCCCCCAAAATATAGGAGACAGAAACAGGTTAGATTTAGTTTACGTGAGGATAATATTCTGAAAGACTCGCTCCCCCTTACCCTTCACAATGGCTTCCTTATCGAGGGACACCAGCAGCTCTTTGCGTTTGTCGTCCTTGCCAGCCAGGCCAAAAGCGTACGCCATGAGTGCCTTGGTGTAGACATCATTTGCTTCCTTGTAGGCCGTTTCAAGGCAGAACAGGGCGTTACGGACAACGGGGTGCTGGAAAAGAGCAGAAAGGTTCTGAGATGCAAGAGCCACGTTTAGAGCTAGCCACAAGTTTTGAATGCATTGACTTTGCTTCAGAATACCATGGTCATATTTTAATCAAAGGAAAGGAAATTGACCAAGGAAAGGTGAGGCTGAGGATGTGCCGAGGTTGGGCAGGAAGAGGTGGAGGAAGATGTACAGCAAGTATCTCTTCTTCAAGGCCATTTGGACAGTCTTCTCTTGGAGACATCTTGGAATGATGTTCACAGGCTCACCCCAATAGAAAGCAACAGATGCGCTGAGGGCCATCCACACAGTTCAACACCTTGCATGCTCATGACGAGGTCAGCTCGTCATGAGCCACGGTGCTCGTCTGCTCATGACGAGCTGAGCTCCTTATGACCGTTGGAACGCTCGCATGCTGGGCTAATTCCCCTGCTGTGCGAGCGTTCCACACAAACAGGTGTGGTCATGACGAGCTCAGCTCGTCATGAGCACACGAGCACTGTGCCTCATGACGAGCTGACCTCGTCATGAGCTTGGGGGCGCTGTGCGTGCCCCCCCCTCCCCCCAGCACAGCTGGGGAATATGAATGAATGAATGAATTGAGCTTTTATATTGCGCAACTGTCACCCTACGGGTATCCTGGCGCTCAGACTTGGAACAATCATCCTACACGCAACCAAGCAACCATAGAGGCAGTGTTAAAGGTCAGTTCTAGGAAAGAGCCAAGTTTTCAGGCTCTTTCTGAATTCCGTCAACGAGTTGGCCTGTCTAGTGTTCTGTTGCAGTCCATTCCATAGTTAGGCGGCCACCACGCTATGCCCCGCAGGGAAGGAGTTATAGAAAAAGTGGCTAGGAAGGGAACTAGGAGACATTCTTCAACATGGCGATCAGAGGCTCACTGTCCACTACAGTACTACAGAGGATTATAATATTTCTGGTGATCAAAGCAGATTATTTCCACGTGGTTGGAATAACATTTCTCTTTGTAATGTTTTCTTTTAGCTCCATAGGAGAGCAGTTAATCTCTTGGACTTTCTCAGATATCAGAATGGGTCCTGGAGTCCCACTGGTGTTGTCATTATAATTGTAATAATCTTCCTAAATCTCCAAGTCTTGTATGAGTCAAAAAGACCTCACCAACACTCGCATTGCTAAAAGGTCTCAATGTAATCTCTTTTATATAACCGTGCAATAATTGAGTACATTTTTCAGTACCTTTCGCATACATAATCAGATTTTTTAATCAACTTGGGAAGGGGGTGTTTCCAAACCACAAAAGTGAATAATGTGAATCAAACAAGCTCTGTACATACTGTTGAAGGGAGCGGGTACTCCAGCAGGGCGATAGTGACGTAGGCTGCAAGCGCGGTATCATCATTCACACCACCCTGTGAATAAAAGAATGTAAAGTAAGATTAAGCTAAAACCAGGAAGCAAAGCACAGTTTAATCATTTCTGTCCTGCATCCAATCAGAAATGCAGACAGACCAACAGACACATTTGATAAAACAGTAACAAATTGACAAAGGATTATGATGGAAATTGGGAACACATTCTACTCATTCGGACCACTAGGGGAAAATATTGTATTTTCACGAATTGACAATAAGGGGTGAACTTCCCAATTGCTTTTTAATTTTTTTCTATTTGAAAACATTAAAAGGTAACCATCACTTTTTTCTTCTTTTACCCATGTTTCTTTTTAACAAATAAAAAAAAACTTGGAAAATTGTCAAGTCGCAAAATCAAATTCCCTTTATGTCTGGCCGTACAGCAGAGGTCCCTGCCGACCTATGGTTACCAAATCTTTACCGTGTCCATAAAGTGATGTGGCTGATCCCATTGGAGTAACAGCCACAAGCATCAAGCTAAAAACCGGTCGCAAACGGGCAGATTCTCAGAATCTGCCCCTTTGCGACCGGTATTTTTGCATTTGGGATGCATCATCCCAAATGCAAAATCGCAATTTAAGGAATCTCTAAATTGAGATTCCTTAAATTGCGATTGCATTTAAGGAATCCCAAATTGAGATTCCTTAAATGCAATGCATCAAAGTAAAGAAATTTGCGATTTTGCTAATAGGAGTAGCAAATTCTCAGAATCTGCCCCTTTGCGACCGGTATTTTTGCATTTGGGATGCATCATCCCAAATGCAAAAATCGCCATTTAAGGAACTCTAAATTGAGATTCCTTAAATTGCGATTGCATTTAAGGAATCCCAAATTGAGATTCCTTAAATGCAATGCATCAAAGTAAAAAAATTAGCGATTTTGCTAATAGGAGTAGCAAATTACCATGAAGTTCAACTTCATGGTAATTTGCAAAAAAATTGAAAAATGCACATTTGTGCATTTTTCAAAGTTTCATGTTGCGCACACACATGCCCTAGGGGCATGTGTGTGCGCAACATATGTGCACAGATCAATTTCAGGGGTGCAACAGGGTGTCCTTTGGACACCCCTGCACCCTTGAAATTGCATTCTCAATTTGCGATTTGCTAATTGCGATTCACAACTTGAGAATGTCTTCCCATGCATTCCTATGGGCCTCTAGGCCCATAGGAATGCATGGGAAGGTATTCCTTAATTGCGAGTCGCAATCAAGGAATATTAAGAAATCACAATTTTTTTAGCAATTTCTTCATGCATAGCCTTTTGCTATTCCTTATTAGTGAATCCTTATTTTTCGCTAATAAGGACTCGCAAATGGCATTGTTGGTGCATGTGGGCCTAAATTTCTCTCTCTTCAATCTATTTGTAGAGTAGTGTATCATTCCATCTCATATGGAGTACTTTCATTCTAATGCAGGAGGGACTCTTTCACATCTCAACACTAAATTGAATGATATCATCAAAGGGGCTAGATGTGCGAAGCATTTTGAAGTTGCAAAATGCCAGATTCAGCCAATCTGGCTGTTTGTGACTTCAAAATGCTTTCTGTGATGTACAAAGCCGAAATTGCGATTCTCTACCTTGCTTCTGTAATCGCAAATTGGGTTTTGTGATTCAGAATTTGAAAGGGGCATGTTGAGGGCGTTCCTTCCTAGTACGGAATTGGAATGTTACGTACAAATGTTTTGCAAATGAAATGTAGTCTCAAAACAGTACAAAATGTCTGGCAATTGAATGTTGGTGGTAGCCCATTCACAAATGGAAAGGGGTCCGCAAGGGACCCCTTCCCCTTTGAGAATGGTTGAAGAAATATTATTTAAGAGCAGGCAATGGTCCAAGGGACTACTGCCTACTCTTAGAAAATGAAACTTGAAAGTTTTTATATATTTTTTGTAAACGCAACCTTTTTTCCTTTAAGGAATTAGGCTGTGTTTAAACAAAATATATATTGTTTTATTTAAAAGCAAGGACAGACATAGTGGTCTGCTGACACCAGCAGGCCACCATCCCTTTGAGGTGAGCGAACTGTGGTCGGTCACAAATTGTGGCCTACCTCATTGATATTCATAATGGAGGTCCATTTGTGACCCACTAAGAATTGTTAATAAAACTCAAATGAGTTTCATACATTAATAATAGTGATTTCCTAATTGCGATTCGTAAAAAACTGCAATTAGGCAATCACTATTTCTATATTCATACATCTAGCCCAAGAATCTTGATATCTTCCATTCCTCGTGTTAGACAGTTATCTGTTTTATTTTCACTGTAGTTATCTTTTTAAAATCTTTTAGTCTGGAGTTTTGCCTGCTAGAGGACACCATATACACTAATAAAAAAGCATGGGAGGATCCAATTATTCAGATTTTAAGAGGAATGCACCAATGCTTTTTACATACTTTTCGTAAACTCATAGAGCCAATAATTGGTTCTAAAGTTAAGTTATGATTTATCATGAAATATAATGTTGTCTTCCATATGTTTCAATGAACAGACTTTAGTGACAAAAGTGAGAAAGTCATTGAACGTGTATATAACTCCAGAAGTAAAATGTCTGTGTACATTCCAGGACAGCAGAGAAGCCCCAGCCTGGACATGCAGCTGACAGACAATCTATTGACTTCACACTCTGAAGTAACTCAGTTGCTTCAGCAGTAGATGCTGTTTCATTCCAGGGGTGCCTGTGTCATCTTTACCTTACACCTACGTCAAAGACAGTAAGGGGACACTATGGAAACACATTTGAAATATCAGTATGCTTAGCAATAACATTTAAAAGATAGCATTGTTCAGGAATTATATGTAGTTTCTATTTTAGCTTTCCTTATTTAACTTAGCATCTTTTTGAGAGAAAATGCCTAATAGATGCATGGAATTAGCTTTGCTGGAAGCAGTGGAGGATTTGCACATAGATGCTGACAACAGATATTGTAATGCAATGAGACTGTTGGATCAGTCCATGGCGTTTGATATCATGGACCACCAGCTCCTTCTCAGCCAATGTCTTGCTGTCGGTATCCAGGATAACATTCTTAGCTGGTTCGCATGACTCCTTTGGCAGATCTCAACAGGTTTCTTTAGCACAATTGTGTTCCCCTTTTAACCTTTTATGTCGCGTACCCCAAGACTTGAGTTTGTCCCCTTACCCTTTCAAACATTTATCTGAGACCTCTGGTTTCACTGGTTTGTTCTTTCAGGTTGGAAATGTATACCTACACTAATGACTCTCAACTTCTGCTAAGACTTAGCAAAATTCTCAATGGCATAACGTCATTATCAAACTGCCATATATCCATTCACATATGGAAATGCTCCCATTATCTGAAATTTAACACCAGCAACACTGAGATGCAGCAACTCTGACAATCTACCGTCCGGCCTCCTGAATTTGGTCCCTGTCCCTCTTCTGTTTCTAATGTAAAAAGCCGGGGAGTTAAGATACACATGCTTCTCTAGATGGACAATCAAGGCTCGTCAGTGATATCCTCTTGCGCAATCAATTTATGCCACCTTTGGTTACTATTCCCCTGCTCCACTTCATCTTGACTGTGAACAGTTGCG
The DNA here is from genome assembly GCF_964261635.1 of Lissotriton helveticus. Lineage (NCBI taxonomy): Eukaryota > Metazoa > Chordata > Amphibia > Caudata > Salamandridae > Lissotriton > Lissotriton helveticus. Next base: position 49,243,186 of record NC_136068.1, on the reverse strand, counting down.
CATAGCAGCCATTAGACAACCCGTGGTAGGCTATCCCCTGCTATCAAGAATTCTATTCTTACCAAACTTCAGACAATGAAAAATCAAACGACTACAGCATCGCCAATCTGCCTCCGTTCAGGAAGTCCCTTAAAATCTGGCTTTTCCCTTTTTCGCTGTGCTATTGTCTTTATCGGTGGTCTGTCTAGCACCAAGACATCACTTTACAAATCCAGTTTCAAATTCAAAGCTGGATTTGCTTTCAGTATTAGGAGACACAAAAACTGCCCTGCTAAAAAAAATACTGATTTTTTGGTGGCAGGCGGGAGAAAAATTCCTTCTGATTTTAAAGGTCACTGGGTGAAAATCTCCATAACTTTGTCAAAGTAACACTTCTTTGCATGTTGGTGGGGTGGTTCTGGATGTCTTAACTAGATCATAAGAATTTCACAAGGAAGTCTAAGCTATTTGAGTATAATGACCTTCCTGTTCCCTCTTTCTATGTAATACGTATGCATTTGTTTTATGGTTTTTTTTGTGGAGTACTAGAAATAAACTAGATATCAATGTTGACAGTGCATATCAAGTAGAAAAGTTTTTTGTATGTTAAACAACATACAGACAATTTAGAGCCAAATTTAAATATGGCAGCACTACTCTGACACTGCCCCTGGAGGCCAATCTTCTCTGACGATCCAACAGAGAAAGGGTCATTGGAGAAATGGCTATATGCCAGCCTGCCCAATTAGAATGGGCAGACATATAGCAGGTTTTTTGTCAGGCAAACCCTGTCAGTAAGCAACAGTAAAAGCTAAAAATTCCCCCCTCGCCATGGGAGAGGACTCCCATGGTGAGAGGGCATTATCTTTTTTATGTTGAGAAAGAAAATCCAACTTCAGGATTTTATTTTTGAAAAAAAGATAAAAGTTTTGCACAATTATTTCTTACTTTCTTGTCAAAAGTCTTGTGACTGTTTTAAAATGTATGGACTTATTTATATTTTTAGACATGGCTGTGCAGCACGAGTAATGTCCCTGCACATGTACATGTATTTATTGTTTACCTTTTGCACAGGACAGAGCTGGTGTCAGTGCAATAAATCTCTTTCAAGAAAAATGGGCCCCAGATACTGCATATGTTTGGGGGACAGGGAGAGGTGTAGAGGGGGAGGGGAAGGGGGAGGCGTGGGTTGTTGGAGCCTACATCTCAAAGTCCAGGCTGGCGAAGAGCTTTCAGGCTATCCTTTGTTGCCTACTTCTTGTGATCACAATCTTCCTTTATATAGGGGGTTGTTGATTGTGGTTTTTGCCCTATTTATTTGTTTTAAAGCTATGTTACATCATGGTATTGGTACTTGCTCCTGGAAGGGAGGGGGCTCCATGAATTGACGTGAAATGGGCCACGCTTTATCTTTAACAGGCTCTGTCACAGAATGTGCCAAAGGCGCGTGTTATTTATTTGTGTGGTGCCCTGCGTCACTATTAGATGGGTTGGACAATAGAGGGTTAAGAGGGGGCATGTGAGTTCATGCAAATATTTGGTGGCATTTATAAATAAGCTAGAGTAGGTAGTGTTAAGTTGCAGGGGTATCACTTTCCAATAAAGGTGAGGTTTTTATCTTTAAAGTGGTTTGTGGGCAATTTGCAGAAAGTCAATAGTGATTAAGGCAAACATAAGCATGTGTTAGGGAATGTTGTGCTCTGAGTAAAGATGCATGCAGAGAATGGAAAGGAAGGTGAGAGTCATTTGGAAGGGAAAAGAAGAGGTGATCCTCAGAACTGTTTGTTTATGGCCTGAAAATGGCTTTCAGCCTACGTAAAGTGGTTTGATAAAAACAAGGACTTCCAAATGCAAGAAATAAAATGCAAGCCATGCGCCAGGACATAAACAAAGCATCAGGCCTGGTCAGAGACGGTTTACGGCATTGAGAAAGTGGGCTCAGCTCTGGCACAGGGCCCCAGAATTTTATGGGTCCCCTTATAGAGCCAGCTCTGCTCTGCAGAGATTCTTGCCCTGATGACATTGAATAATTCCTAAGAAAACTGTTTTAAATACGATTTTCTTTTAATTTATTTTGAAAATAAGTGGTGTGAGAGGCTATTATAGCCATTTTTGCAGAGAAATGCTGTGTTTGTTTCATGCAACATCCATATCTAAAATGTTTCTTTTAGATCAAAACAGGATCTCACATGTGAGAAATGTGAGGTTGTCACAAAGATTATTTGCAGTGATATTAGTTAGCATTATTGATGTTAAAACTAAAATTAAAAAATTGCTTTATTTACCTTCTTGCTTTCTCAAATACGCTTGAAAATCCACCATTTGTCGCTCTTTTTACAAATTTTTCTCGGGGGGAGCACCCCCCTGAATCCCCCTTGTGGCTTTCCGACTCGGGCGTTCGCTCGCCACAAGTCACTCAACACAAACTTTTACGCCTCACCACTTTCAAGTCTCACCAGCCACCACTGGATTTTAATACATAGTAAAAATAAAACATGCTCAAAAGTCTGAGAGCGGAGCAACAAATAGACCAATGTATATGCGGGTCCAGGATTCCCTGTCCTGATGTGAAAAGTAGTGGCATATTTGGAGGTGTGCAAAATTGCAAAGTGCAAGAGTGAGGCAAGCCAAGGTATTTGGGGGCAGATGTATCAAGATTCCCTTTTGCGATTCCTAAATAGCGATTTTTAAGGAATCGCTATTTAGAAATCGCAAAATGGAATGTATGAAAAAAATCGCTATTTTTGTGCGATTCCTTACACTTCCTTATTTGCAAATTCGCATTTTGCGAATTCGCAAATAAGGAATAATTTTCCATGCATTCCTATGGGCCAGGAGGTCCATAGGAATGATTTTGAAGTAATTCTCAATTTGCGAATTCGCAATTTGCTAATCGCAATTTGAGTATTATATTAAGGGTGCAGGGGTGTCTGAAAGACACCCTGCTGCACCCCTGAAATGTACATATGTGTGCATATGGCACACATACATGCCCCATGGGCATGTGTTCGCGTCACATGCCACCTTAAAAAATGCAAATTTGTGCATTTGTTGAGGACTTCGCAAATTACCATCAACTACAAGTCGGTGGTAATTTGCGATTCCTTAACCAAAATTCGCAAAAGAAAAATGCTTCTTACATAGCATTTAAGGAATCGCAAAATTTGTGATTCCTTAAATGCTATGGCAAATTAAGGAATCGCAAATCTTTGCGATTTCTTATTTTGCGAATTTTTGATACATTAAAAAACATGCAAAAAGACCATTTGCGATTCGCAAAGGCCGAAATTCGGCGAATTTCGGCCATTGCGAGTCGCAAAATGCTTGATACATCTGCCCCTTAGTCCCATCCACAAATAATATCTCCACATAATGGTTGCTATTTATGACACCTTAATAATAATAATCATAATAATAATAATCCACATTTGTAAAGCGCGAACAACCACCCGTGAGGGTCTCTAGGCGGGTAAAACCACTTTGTGTGGCTTTTCGTGGCCTTGTAAATATGTGCCCCTTTCACACAGTGTTCCATGGGTGTTGCTGTGGGTGTTCCCACACAACACCCATGTAATCTGACGCAATCCCAGATTTACGAGTATGTTAAACCTAGGAATGCATCAGAATCTAATGCCACCCCAGGGTTTTCATTTCTTCTTGTTTTTTCCTTTTTCTATGTGTGCTGCATTTTAAATAGGAAATTGCCAGAATTGATTGATTTTGTGCAGGAAGGTATTCCTTCCTGCATAAAATCAATCAGCCCCGCAATGCAGGCACCCTTGCACATTGGTGCATGGGTGTCAGCGTTGGCGCATGGTAGCTGATTGTGTGCTGGCGCTTGGGAAAAGGACAGGAATGCACCGTATCCCATAGATATAACACATTCCTCCCCTTTTGTTTTGACGCACTGCCCTACCCCAAACGTCATAAATGCGGCCGGAAGTGTTTACTTTTTTGAAGGAACTTTTGACAAATTGGAGCACTTTCCGAATCAGGGACCAAGGCAGTGCATAAATGGGATGCTTCCCCCATGTGGGGGCGCAACTTATTCATTTTGTCTACACCTAGGATCAGAAGGTGATACCCTAATGCACACAATTAAATTTGAAAAATGTGTTTACCCTCAGTTATGAACAAGGAGTACATTACCAATCAATTTTGAGTAAAGTTCAGAACGCCTGTCCAAACCAGAGAATAGTCAGGCAAATCCTGGGATCTAAGGGCCATATGTATCAAGCCGTTTGTACGAATTTCGGCCTTTGCGAATCGCAAAAGGCCTTTTTGCATGTTTTGGGATGTATGAAACATTCCCAAAATAGGGAATTGCAAACTTGTGCGATTCCTTATTTTTCCATAGCATTTAGGGAATCGCAATTTTGCGATTCCTTAAATGCTATGTATGTAGCATTTTTGGCTTGCGAATTGTGGTTAAGAATTCGCAAATTACTACCAACTTGTAGTTGATGGTAACTTGAGAATTCTTCCAAAAATGCACTAATCGGCATTTTTAAAGGTGGCTTGTGATGCACACACATGCCCATAGGGCATGTATGTGCGCCATATGCACACACATGTACATTTCAGGGGTGCAGCAGGGTGTCTTTGAGACACCCCTGCACCCTTGCAATAATTCTCAAATTGCGATTAGCAAAATGCGAATTCGCAATTTGAGAATTCTTTTGCATTCATTCCTATGGGCCTCCTGGCCCATAGGAATGCATTGGAAATTATTCCTTATTTGCGAATTCGCTAAATGCGAATTCTCAAATAAGGAAGCTTAAGGAATCGCTAAAAAAAGCGATTTTTTTCATACATACCATTTTGCAATTCCTAAAAAGCGATTCCTTAAAAATCGCTATTTAGGAAATGCAAAATAGTTTGTTGATACATATGGCCCTAACTTCCTTGAAGGACTTCCCCAATCTTTATCAAGGGTTCATAGCATCCAACACCAAGGAAGACATCAAGCACTGTAAAAAGAGGTCACTGGCAGGTGTGTATGTAAATAAATGTTAATTTAAGTTTTTCTTAAACAATTTAAACACATTTCACAGAAGTCTGAGTTTGCTAATTGCGTAGAATTACACCAGGTGCCCTATCATAGCTAGTGCCCCATTGGCGCAACAGGCATTTGCACTGCCTTGGGCACTTTGCCCCCTCTTCAAAGTAATGTGGGTTCACGTCCAGTGTAAGGCAGAGCATTAAAACCACAGATCTATCTTTCACTAATGTGCTCTCCTCAGTATTGGCGCAATATGTCAGCCTTAGCGTCTGTGCTGAGACACTGTGGTTTTACTGTAATTGACCCGGTTATGGGTACCCATCGATGCAAATCAGAGCATGGCACACAGTGGGTCCAAGTCTTCTCAGAACTGTCAAGTCACAAAGGGCTTGTAATAGGAAAATGACCCAGTCCACCAGTGAACAATGTACAGAATTTGCCAGTTCATAATTTCCTTAGGATTGTGGGAGTCGGATACTGATCTTCTAGGATTTACATGGCTGCTCAGGAGGTTCAAGTCTACCAAACACTACTCGCTCAAATGCCTCGATAGCTCCATTTTGAGCAGAACTATGGCCCATACCCTTACACACTCTCACACACAAAGACCTCTTTCACCCCACACTAGAGCAGCCTGGGTAACTAGTCACCTTCAAGGCGTTGTTGAAGAGCGTCCCCACACTCTGGAAGCAGCCGTTGTCCTTCTGATGGGACGCGAGCCAGTGCAGGGGTTCTGATAGTTGCTTCTCTTCTATGAAAATGTGATGCCTGGCCTGAGCGAAGGACTTGAGCACAAAGGCTGTCAGCCTGAAGGAGAGAAACAAAGAAATAATAATTTTCTGATAAAGCATCAAGCTTCTGAGTGAAAATCGTCAAAGGCACTCCGAGGAGCTCAACAGGGAAAAAGCAAACTCCACACTCCTGGAATATTAGGCAAATACTTATCAGTGACACCAACTATGGTGTCCAATGGCGAGACTTCAATAGGCGTGCGTGCAGTACTCCTTTGACCTCTACAGGGGAGGAAGATCTTCAGAGCCAGAACAAAGATCCACTAGATCACATTGAGTGATAAAGGATTTACTTTCTAAGGTTTGTCAATATAGGGAGATGGAGTTCTCCAGTGCGGATCTTTCTTGGGTCGATCCGTGTTGGGAAGTCTCCCAGTCATATAGGGGAAGGGACGTGGGTTGCTTACCACTGCTAAGTACTCACCAGGTATTTCCCTGCCCAGGAGGGCCAAATGCACTGTAGCTGCCATCGGAGTGCTTGAACCGCAGCTGCTTTTGATAACCTAGGGGAAGGAAGATAATCAGCACATAACAAAGTTAGTTACTAACAGCTGTGTGAGCAGCTGAGTTACATATTGTCCACACAAAGACAGATCAAAGGACATCCTCCCTCTGTCAAAATCAGGCTATAGTCTAGCCCCATGAACCCTGAAGAAGGTGCTACATTAGGGCTAATGGCACTTGTCTCCTCTGTGATGTCTTTGATATGAGCACAAACGCACAATCCTTCAGTTCAAGTAATAACCGACTAGATGGATAATTCCATCACTCACCGCTTATCAAGTACTCAGTCGCCTTGGATTTTAATTCATCGGTCAGTTGCCCGGTTTTGTTCAAATAATCCAGGACATAGATGTTGGGGGTTAAAAGGGCTATGTTCTGCTCGCCGCAGCCACAGGGCATCTGCAGGAGATGGTGCAAGTTCTGGATGACGGTTCCCATGAGGTCCCCTGCAGGATGGAGAAGGTTCAGAGGTCTGACAAATCTTCTTTTACAGTCTAGCATAGCATTACACTGTCATAGCTATGTTCCTAGTGACTGTCCCTGTTACAGCACTCACAATCTTTTCTGAATACGCTTGCATTGTCGTCCACCACAATGTGTGGTGCTTTAGAGATGGCAGAAGAGCATCACCAAACAAGACATCTCATACAGTTTCGCACACAGTATCTGTACTCTTTACATGATCACCCTGTTAAGAGCGGATAGCACAGGATAAAACCAGTTGGGCTCCAGTAGAGGTGTGGAGAGGCTCAGCATGGTATACCATTATAGTTTCCCACAGTTACTTTTAACCCCTTCTGTGCTCTGGTCGGCCGTTGGCCGTCGCGAGCACTACCTGGCTGGTGCTGCGAACGTCCAACGGCCGGCGCATGCCCCGCCCACTCCTTAGAACGCCCGCACTGCACCGAAATAAGGGCCGCAGAAAACTGGCTAAATACTTATCTCTTTTTACATTTCTATCATTTCTATATTTGAGATTACATTGTGCAGAGCAGGGGTTGACTTTGCTTAGTCTTCTTTTAATTTGATTCTGCTACAACCAATATTTGACTGACATATTAAATAATATTGGCCGGATGGAGAAGACCTGTAGCTCAACCAGAAGCCAGTCACCAATTGAGAGCCTTATGACATTTGTGTGGTCAAAGCAGGAAGAAAGGGTAACGCAGAGGATGCAGGGTTGATGGAACTGATGTGTCAATGTAGGCGCCTTTACATTCTACGACAGGGACCGTAGGGGTGTGAGGATCTCAGCAATCACTTACCAACAACGGAGTAATAAGCCCGGGCGGATCCTTCCACCATATTCTCTGGAACCTTCAGGTGAATCTTTTCGGAAACAGGGCTTCCAGCTAAAAGATAACATAAGACATGGTCTGAGACATAGGAAGTGTTTTCTGATTTGGTGCACCAAAGGTTTGCGAGGGTAGCTGAGCTCACCCTGCTTTGCAAATCCTCATTTCCTTCTTTCTTGGTGAGGAATTGATACAGAACTTAAAATAAGTCTAATCTCTATAAATATAACACATTAGTATTTTGCAACAATTCAAATCCTTGCACTAGAGATTAATGTGTCTGAATACATTTAGACAATATTCACTGCATAAAACACTGTCTTCCACATCTACAATTGTATTTTGAGGTGGTGCCCAAATAGGAGGGGATGGAAGCTTCCAGGATAAGTTTTAGGAGAGGGACACTTTATAGGGCTGTTTGGGAACCATTAGTGGAATAGATAAGCAAGATGCAGGCCAGGGTTAGGGTAAAGTGGAAGGATTGTATGTCAACACTATTCCTAGAAGGCCAGAGGGTAATCAAAGTCAGAAACAGGGCTCATTAAAAGAGTTTCATGGGGTTTAGAACACCAAAAGTTCATAGGGAGCTTAAAAACAGGGTTGAGATGCTTTGAACGAGCTGTATGTAGGCTGTAGAACAGGAATGTCAGAGGGTAGTAGAAAACAGGATTAAAGCACATTGAAAGAGCTGTGTGTGGCACTGCATGGTTGCTATGGGTCAGAGATAAAAAGCAGTATCAGAAATGTGTTATGACAGAGGCTGCAGCTGCTTAGAATTGATGTACATTGCTTGTACTTTGCGTGGGTCTCAGGACTGGAATAGCCGTTGTGCCACAGGTCAAGCCTGAACTTATTTGCAGAGCTCTAACATTAAAGTGTAAAGCGTGTTGTGTGTGAAGACTAATTTAACAAGAGTACTACCCATCAGATGTGATTAACCCACCTTTTACACAGATCAGAGCATTGACAGTATCTTCCTTCTCTATCCCTTCAGGCTGCAAAACAGAATAACACACAGGACAGAGAATTAAGATTTGCACCAGGCAGAAATGGAAAATTGAGAAAAATTGGGAAGGCAGCAGCAGGAAATGTTGGCTTATATCTGTGAAGTCTCTCAGCAAGCATTGTATGCCAGATATAAGAAAGATCCCACTGAAATAAGTGTCAAGAGCACACGTAACCCCTACATTACCTCAACCAGAAGCGGTTTGACGACTGTATCCTTCCTGTGCACATCGTGGGCAACAATTTGGTTCCCGCACAGACCTTCTCCCTTCAGTGTCTCGGCGCTAACTGTGAAATTCACGTCTCCTGAAATAGACAGCAGCAGAAAAAGGCAAATCAAGGCGACAAAGAGAAGGAACAAAAAATCTAAATCTCTTCCCCTAAACCCAAGCAAAGGTTTGAGATTCCTTTAGGAGGACACATGACGTATTCATGTTTAGAAAATTAATTTAGGAGTTCATTATCTTTATGGGAGCTTCTCCATAAGGATCTGTTTAGGTCACAGAAGAGATATGAACATCAATGTTCCAGCAGGAATGTCTCCATTCCATTGCAAATGTCCTATACGTTAGGCAGCAGAAAGAATATGGTGAAGATTAGAAGATCCTTCCACTCAACGAGGATTTCCTTACATTAAGAATCTACTTATATGAAGCAGCACAGGTCTGAATGGGGAGACAACCGGAGCATCCCTCCTTTTTGGGAATGGTAGTTCTGTAGCTTTGGAGAAGCCAACAATTCACATAATGTCAGGGGTTGTGACTGCAAAATACCTTTTTATAATGTAAAAATGCCCTTTTAGAAAGTAGTTCTAACGTGTATAAGGGGGTTTGTCCTGGCAACCTTTTCCAAACTGTAAATATGAACAAGCATGAAACGGCCACCCGGCTCCTACATGTGAATTGCCATGAGACATATCAGTGGTTTATGACCACAGCTGTGGGCAAATACTCGTGGTCAGATACCATCCCTCAATGTTTTCCCAGCATGTTAGTTTTAAAAAAAGAAACACATATGCCTTTAATGGGATTTGGCTGCTTTTAACAAAAATAATTCACATTCCGGGAATGCAAACGCAGGGGGCTGAGATCTGCTAGCCCTCGCCGGCCTCCAGATCTTCTTTAGCAGCCATTCATAGAGAGAGACAAAACCCAAGCTGACTCAGTAATATTTGGTAGGCAGAAGGTTTTGCAACCCTCTAGGAATTTACATTTGTGTGACTTGACTGATTAGTAAGTGAGTCACATTGCAAAAGATGCAACACTTGTGCTCCCTACTTGCAACCTGTCCTTTGAGACATGAGGCCCTTGGTTATCACTGTCAGGACAATGGCCAGCAGATGCAGGGCAATATTTTTGCAGTAGAGTAAAGTTCCATGTGTTCATCTACTCTAGTGCGATCATTTCTACCGCCATCGAGAACTCCAGAATTTAGTAGGTTCAATGCATGGAAAAGATGTAAGTATCTATTTTCTGTTAGGATTATTGTGTCAGTGCCAGAGCTTGTCTGACGAAAGGCAAGCCACACCAGGGAAGGCGAGTGATGCTATGAGGGCCCGACCGAAGACCATATTTGAAACAGTCCTTACCAAGGGTTTTTGGGGATACATCCCAGGAGACAGTGACCCTCTCATTGGCAGGAATGCAGTATCCCTCCTCCTCCTTTTTGGTAGGTTTTGCATGGTAGTCTTCTGATTTATCCAGGTGGATGCTGACCTGTCAAGAAAAGGACAACACAGACATGAAGGTCTCACCATTAAAGAGAGCACACCTCAGAACCCTCAATCTATTCCCTGATCCCTAGATTAAAAAAATTCTAGAAGCAAAAAAATAAAACTCACTAACCCTGAGCTCCAGATTAGCATGCAACTGGGTATAAAGTGCGACAACATCTCATCGGCGTAGAGATACAATTACAATAACGTACAATTTATTACCCAAACTAAAATTTATAATTTAGCACTCAGCAGTCAGACAATTGTAGTTCATAGACGCTGCATAATATGTTCACTGCTTGACACTCTTACACTCACATAAAACAATGCTGGTAAGGGCCATATCCACCCCCCAGTTCTGTAGCATCTGAACATACATGGCGATTCTGAAGAGATCGGACACATGTATCTGGCCAATGGATCACTTTAACTTAGTTCACCACAGCAGGTCCCAATAAGCTACACCATATGATCACTTCTTGAAATCTCATACTGAGAATCAGATATGGAATGGTATTAACAAAGTTCATGCCAGCAGATTTCTCCACCATTTCTCCATTTAAACTATGCCCGCTCAGGACCAAAAACATTAAACAGAGTATCTCAGAATGGACAACCCAGTGTAGTATCCAGATAAATGAACTATGAATGTGAGAAATTTGACACAAGGACCTGCAGAGCTGCTCAAAGGGACCCTTTTACTGAAAACCCTAAACTATGTGCCTCTCTCTCACACTTCCTCATCCATCACACTGCTAAGCGATGTGTCTCATGACATGATAACCGCACCTCAGAGGCCCTCACGCGTGACCTGCAAACACTTCGCTCACGATATAAAAATAAAGACAGCACACTTCCAACCACATACCCTGTGTGCTACCCATGTAGACAAGTGCCTCAACGTCCCACATGGGGTAGTAGGCACTATATAAACGTTGCTGTGCAATAAAATGTGTAACGTGTAAACAAGCATAGCCATACACTAATTGTGGGTCAAGGAAGGTGATACTTTATTAGAAGCCTCATCCATCAAGTATCAATTAGCAACTGACCAGCTTGTGCCTAACCTCATCACTGCGGCGTGAATTCCGCCACAGTGATGAACATTCCTATTGCGGGCGCGGTCATGACGGCTCCCGGCCGTCATCAGCACATGCCCACCGTGACTCATGACGGCCAGGACCCGTCATGAGCATCGAAGAGGTTAATTTGCATTCCATATTCCATGTTCTATGTGACATCTACATTTCATGTTCTATGTGACATCACATAGCAACCAGTTACACTAGCATCTGCAGCTAAATAACCCACAATGCTACCATGTTACCCTCAATAGCAAACTCAACCGAGATTGGATAGCCACAAGGTTATGTCAAGACAACCCTATTGTGTATCAAGTGTTGTCAAAAAAGGTAAGTTCCTATTATCACTAAATTTTCCATTTGGTCAGAAACACTAATTTACCATTTGTTCATCTCACAGGAGGGAGCTATCTGCTAGTTTGGTGACCACATATGCCCAGTAGATTGTTTATATTAACTAACCACCACCCTTATGTCTGCTTAGACTTTGAACTGTCCTGTTTTTTTGCTGGCCAAATGATTTAAATTGTTTATGCCCCTGGCATTTCTAAACATTGGATAAGAACAGAATAAAGGCTTATCCAAGCAGTCCAGTATATTTCAGCAGATGCCAAATAGTTTTGGTGTCCTGCACTTTGCTCAATAAAGTTTGGAGAAATGAACATAAAAAAGCCTTACTCGTATGCACTGGTCCAAGTAGTTGAACACGGTGACCTTCAATTGGAAAGTCTCACCACGAATGACAGAGTATGGAAGCGTCATATCTGTGAAGAAGGGCTGGAAGGCAGTCAGAGAAGTGGTGGGGGAGAGGCCGAAACCGGTGTCCGGCGCCAGGCAGAACGCGCTGGCTTTCCATTCAGTGATGGTGTCGGGGATTGTGGACTGGAGTTCGGCATGCCCTTTGGCACTGGTAAGAAATGGAAAAAGAAAGATTAATTAAAATATTATTCTCGAAAGTGCTTGTAAAACACATATTTCCAAGGTATAGGGTATAGGGTAAGAGCAAATACATTACGGGGATAGTACTGGCACGGCAACATAAACATCTATACCCAATTGATAAAGAAGGCAGAAGTTTTCTGTTTAAAAGTTCTCCCTCGCTCCTTGCCTTCCAAGCGGCACTATCCTATTTCTTGAAGAGGACCACAAGCTGAACCTCATTGTCTCACCAACAGCAGTAGATACATCCCTCATACATCATCACTGCTGGTAATACAAGTTCCCTCACACAGCCCTGACATTATAGATGACATCGCTCCACCTCTCACTACTCAACAGCAATGCTTGTTCTTCTAATCTTGCTTCATCAACAGAAACACAAGCTTAACCTCACATCCTCACCAATAGAAATAGGCACTTCCCTCATACATCCTAACCTCTGGTAAGCTCCTCATGTATCGCCCCATTTTAGTATAAAACGTGTAATAGGTGATCCACATTAAGGGGCCGATTATGATCGCGGACGGACTTGAGTCCGTCCGCGACCCTTGAGCAGGAGGGAACGTCCGCAAGAGCTGCGGCGTTCCCTCTGTGCAGATTGGGATGTGACCGCCAGGGTGGCCGTCACATCCTCTATCTTTAACAATGCAGCGGGTGCAGCTTCAAGCAGCACCCGCCGCAAGGTTAAAAATGCATGCATCGCATTTGCATGCACAAAGCGGCAGGCACCGCGCAGTGCCTGCTGCTTTGTGAACGCAAATGCAGGGGGGTACCATAGGTACTCCCCATGTGCACCCCCCTCCCCACCTTCACCCAGGGGGCCCGCAACAGGCCCCGAAGTGAAAGTCCGTATACTTTTCCATGGCGGAAAAGCCGCCGCGGAAAAGCATGCCTTTCACACCATCCTAATATGGCTGGCGGTGTCTGATAGACACCGCCAGCCATGTTAAAGCTTTTCCGCCGCGGTCGGAAGGTGACCGCGGCGGAAAAGCTGTGGACGGAATGCCAGACCCACCAGCCATCCTAATATGGCGGTGGGTCTTTCGAGGCTCCGCGGCGGTTTTCCCACAACCTCCGGGTCGGCGGTGGCTTCCGCCGGCCCAGAGGATGTGGGAAAACCGCAATCATAATAGGCCCCTAAATTCTGTGTTCTTCGATATAGTTTTTTTTGTGTGTGATAATAATTGTACATAAAACTGTGGCACTCGTGATGGGGGTTGGGTGTATTCATTTTCAGGTGATCCTGTGTCTGAGGACGGTGATGTAAGATGGGCAGGTGCGGGTAATATTGCGGGTGGGGAAATCATTTGGCTTCCCTGAAGGGGCATCCATGATGAATGGGGTTGGTGAAGCTATTATAGGTGTGAGCAAATGTACAAGCACTGTAGGCCAACTAACCTTCTTACGGCTTGCAAGATGAACGTGTTAACCACATGTTTATGTGTTGGACTATTTTGTTCAATCTTTTGTTCATTCCACTTTACCACTTTTTTTCAATATGCTAGATTGGCTAATTTGTTGCACTTTACCTTCTTACTTTTTAATTGCAAGGGGAAGGAAGGGCTATATTTGGTATTGACTAAGGTTCTTGGTGGATTATTCACAAGCCCCTTGCGCTGTTGGTGCGTCACTTTTAACTTGGGAAAAAGTGACGTACCAGTTGTGCAAGGCGCTTGTAAATAAGCCCCTTGGTTTTAAATATTGACTAAGGTTGTTTGTCTGGCACCCTTTGGTTGCATTTGTGGTCTTAGTGTGAGAGGTGTAGTTTATGCTGGAGAGACCTCCTCACAAATGGTGCTACTCACCTAACCTGCAATCTACCTCACATCTGATTGTGCAGGTGCCTTTCATTATCGGACGTTTATAGTTTCTGTCCAGGTAATAGGCAACATGTATATTATCCCTGCATACATAGCATATATTCGTGCACCATAATAGATTGTTTAACCCCTCCTGTGCTCATGACGAGGTCAGCTCATCATGAGCCACGGCGCTCGTGTGCTCATGAGAAGCTGAGCTCGTCATGACGTTGGAACGCACACACGCTGGGCTGATTCCCCTGCTGTGCAGAGCGTTCCATTAAACTGGCGTGGTCATAACGAGCTCAGCTCGTCATGAGCACATGACCATCGTGGCTTATGACGAGCTGAGCCCGTCATGAGCACCGGGGGGCTGTGCGTGCCCCCCCCGCCTCCCAGCACAGCGGGGGAAACAGCCCCGCAGCGAAGGGGTTAAATTGTAATGAACTTATCTGAAAATAATCTCTTTACTCTCATCCTCCGAAATTCAGAGCTTATGGTGTTTTTTTTTATCTAGGGTACATGCTTTTAGGACTTTTCTGTTTACAGTTTTAATTCTTTGATGATTTACTTTTAACAAGACTGACACAATGCTCTGGTCTGTGGTAGTTTGATTCTTTTGCTGAACAGTGAGGAGGTTCCTCCATCAGCACTTCTTGTGGTTTTCTTCCTCCTCTGACACTGATGCACCAGTTGAAAAAAGACTCAGAAGAAAAGATGATCTTTGGGTCAATTTCTCTCTTTCAGCACTTTTTACAAATGGTCAGATTTAAAGAGAAAGACATCCTATATATAGTCTAAAAACCCAGAGCTGTTTCTGCAGTAAGCACTGCATTTAACACCTTCGCTGCGGCGGCTATTCCTCCGCAGCGCTAAGGGGGGCGGGGGGGCCGCGCGGCACTCACATGCTGGTGACGGAACCGCTCGGTCATCAGCCTCGGTTGAGCTGTGCTGATGACGGAGCGGTTCCGTCATGGCCCCGCCCACTCAATAGAACGCGCCGTGCAGGCGCGAAATCAGAGCCGCGCAGGCACGTCAGGCGGGCCATGACGGAACCGCTCCGTCATCAGCACAGCGCCACCGCGGCTGATGACGGAGCGGTTCCGTCATCAGCGTCGAAGAGGTTATTTGATACTCAGGACTGGGTATAGTTCCTCATCAACGTCAGGTGTTCTACACATTTATACCAGGCCAAACTTGGCACACACAGTGGTTCAGAGAAAAATAGGAAAGAGGTGAGGAAGCTGGGCATTTCCTCGACCATGAATATGAAGGGGCTGACTGAAGGATTGGAGGAAAAGGGGGAAGTTGATCTGTGATGTGGGACTATTTAGCTTTACTTTTATTTCAGAATATTTGTGGTCAGTAAGGGCATACTTTGCATTACCACCTTCTTGCTCCCAACAGATCAAGTGGATCCTAAGATATTGTAAGGCTCTAGTTGACTGGTAACGAGGAAGTAATGTTACTTACTCAGTGGTCTTCAGATCCCATATCCAGGTCTCAGGGAAGTAGGTCCGAACTGTCTCTATCGCAGATTCTAGCAACACATGACTCACACTGTCTGATCGCGCTAACATTATCGGGCTCACTCCTGTGAAAACAAAGAACCTTTGGCGTAAATGCATATTTAAGTAAAAAACTATATCACATGTTTTAACTGGGAACGCAACAATATTTTCCCTGGACTTTTGCACACAATTCACTAATAAATTCAATCCTGGGTTACAGACAATACCTCTATATAATCATGACAAGTTCTATGCCATCTTTTTATAGTTAGTTCCAATGTTCCTATATGTGGGATGAAGAACCCACTATCATATTTTATAAGCTTATTAGAAATCCCTATAGAGTTATGTGATTATACAGAGAAACAGGAGGAATGAGGAATGGGGATTGAGGCCAAACTCATCGTAGTGAGGGGGATATTTACAACAGAAGTGGCGGAGTGTGTCGTTAGCCTCCTTGGCTTAACGACACGCTCCGCAACTTCAGAAAAGCAGAGCTGCACCATATTTACGAGAATATGGTGCAGCCCTGTATTTCTCCCTGCGATGGCGCTGCACTCAGCAGTGGTACAAAAGGGGGTGGTGATGGACGGAGCATGTGAACCAATCAAACACTCACCCCCAGTCAAGAGATCTGGGTTTAATCCATCACCGTTCTTTAGCCCACTCTGCCACCCCAGTTCAGACATGGCCATATGCAAATCAGTCTGACCCTGTGCCTCATGGGAACAGTCCAGCCCGAACTACAGTGTAACACCAACTCAGGCACCCTTGCACCACAGTGCAAGGGCGTCTGCGTGCAGGAGAAGATTGTTTATGTACAGGAAGGTCCCCCTTCCTGCACATAAACAATCTTGAAATTGCTGTTTTGTGCTGCTTAGTGCAGCACACATGGAAGTTACACAATGTAATTTCTTTTTCAAAGATTGTTCGTGTGCAGGAAGGGTCGCCTTCCTGAACATAAACAATCCAAGGCGTTTTGCTTTCTCCATGTGTGCTGCACAAGGCAGCACACATGGAAAAATTAAAAACGAGGAGAAATAAAGCATTTCTCCTCGTTTCAAAAAGATAAGACCAGGTTTACCCTGATTTTAATTTTGCCGCTGCCTCCTATTTTTGCTGCCCATGTAAATAACGGGCAGCATCAAAATCAATGGGTGTTGCGGTAGAACGCCAACAGCAACACCCACTGCACGCCCCTTTCACGCTAAGCATAGCGAGTAAGGGGGCCTTATTTACAAGGCAGCGTTAAGCCACTTTAAGTGGCTTAACGCTGCCTTGTAAATAAGGCAAAAAGCCCCTATCACCACAGGAACGCCCTAAAAAGTGACGTTCCCATGGCGATAGGCCTTTACATATACCCCTGAGTGTCTGACTCCTAATACTTTTTCAGTTATCACAGGTCTCCCCTTTTCAGCTTTTAATCTGTGGTTTCTTGCTCCCTCTAATAAAAGAGATACAATATTTATAGTTATTTGCAATAAATGGGGTGTACTGTGAAAGTAAAAATTCCAATAGTCATCTTGTCATATAGCTCCTGTATATCCTTATATCGTGTTAAGTTAGCATAGGTACATTTGAGGTTTAAACGCCATTTTTCTTTCTTGCAACTTCTGCACACGACACTTAATTGTTGACTTAGCTTTCAACCTAGTAGTTTGCCGTGGTTTATGTGAGAATAATATGTTATTGCTCTGATATCAGCTTTGCTTAATAAACTATGTCTGCACGAAGAGTGCTGAAGTTTCAGGAACAACACGATATGGAATTGTTATGAGTTCTGATCTCCACGCCTTCATAGTCATAACACAAGTGCAGCCTTTGCCAATTCTGGCTTCAGGCGGGATTGATATTGCTTTGCACGAGGCACATAAAAAACACTTGATGCGGTGCACATGCAGAGAGAGCTGGTGTATGCTGATGTGATTCCTTCATGCTAGGACACTAAGGTATGGGCCCGCCCTGAACCAACCCAAAGAGACCTTCTTAGCTAATAATATAATATATGTGTTAGGGAGGGTGAGATATAAGTGTTGTTAACTCTTATTCATTACAGCATGTTAACATGCTGTTACCATTCGCTTTTTATGTCTTAGTAACTATGCTGATAATTTTGCTACTGATAATAAGTATACTTGTATTATCTAAGATACTGCGCCTGAGAAGACGGCATTAGTAAATAAACATTTCAAATGCACATGTGTCTTCTTTACTCCATGTTCTGGTTTGTAATGATAATATAACGAAAGAGTGTTCATGAGTCCCACGTACCCTGAGGTACTGTAAGTTCATGTTCTGGTTTGTCTAAGCATTGGGAGTTTGATATGTCCAATGAGACACTGTAGCTAGCTCGGTAAGGGGTGAGTAGGGTACTAAGGTGGGTTTTGGGACACCCTAATTCGCCGAGGTTCCACTCCTCTGTGCACAGTTCTGTGTGAGAACAGAAACCCTGCGACATGGCGCCCAACGTTTCGGTGGTCTTATATCATGACACTCGAGTAGTTTATCGTTCATACCTTAACCCCTTCACCTACGTTTCCGGTAAGCGGGGTGTCGGTGAAACCTACCTATTTTTTAAAATAGGTCTTATTCAAGCTTGATTCTTTCTTAAACGGTTTCTTTGAATTACTACCCAGTTGTGCTACAAAGTATTCTTTGTGTTTTCTTGTTTCCAGTGTTGGCATGGCGGCGGTGGCTATTGCGCAGCATAGTCGCGTAGCGGTACGCAACCATCTTCAGACGTACCAAGTCCCAGTTGATGGGATGGCTGTGATTTTCGTGGTATGTGCAGATCCGGCGTTCCCTTACGAGTTGTTTTACTCTTGGGTTACGTTTCCGGCTGTGGACGCTAATTCTGGTTTGTTCCACTCCTACACCGCCTCGGATGTCCCGGCTGAGTATACACCGTATAGGGCATTGGAAATACCTATTGATCATTGGCAGCATCGAGTTTGGTTTGATGGCGCCCTCCCCCACTCTTTGTCTGCAGCGAGGTTAGGTCCACTCTCAATTCCAGGTACAAATTGGCCTGCGTTGGGTGGCTTTACCCCGCACCCGAATCACGGCGCTTGTACCCTGCAGGAAATTCGTAGGCTGCATGTTGTTTCCATTTCCGTGATTCGTGCATTAGTGCAATACATCGGTCGTCACCTGCCTGGTGGTCCCCAGGGGGGTGCGGCCGTTCCCATCGATCGAGGCGGAATGCGTCTCAATCCAGTGATGGTTAATTCGGTTTTTGGTGCTCGTCCAGTTGACAACGATGACTTCCCATTCTGGCTAGCAGAGAAGTTTGATCAACTGGAGGCAGTTTTTCCGAATTCTACTCCTGCTGATAAACATAGAATGTTAACGATTACTCTACCGAAGGATTTGACTCCTGAACTTGTTGACTGTGAAAGCTGGGGAAAAACGTTTGCGGCAGTTTATACAAGGTGCTTCGGCACCCCGTCTATGTCTGCCCTGCCTGACATCATACGACGTGTTCAGAAGGATCACGGTCCAGAGGCAGCGGTTGAATTGGGTATGCGCCTGTGTGGTTCTTTTGAGATTGTGTGTGATCTCATTCTCTCCAATGTTAAAGGAGATGCAGTTAACTTTCAGGTGTCGAATGCTTTGGCTGCTCTGCCCGATGCCGACAAACCCCGACAGTTAGCAAAGATTGTGGTGGCCGCTTATAAGACAATTGGCCGCACAAGTAGAGGTCTGAAATATTTTCCAGTAAAGGAGAAAAAACAACCTCAGGGACAATCTGCAGTGACAGATGTCCAGCCCAAGTCCAAAAAACAAAATT
Source organism: Lissotriton helveticus (assembly GCF_964261635.1). Classification (NCBI taxonomy): domain Eukaryota; kingdom Metazoa; phylum Chordata; class Amphibia; order Caudata; family Salamandridae; genus Lissotriton; species Lissotriton helveticus. Next base: position 49,223,775 of record NC_136068.1, on the reverse strand, counting down.
GGCCTAAGAAACAGACACAGGGGAAGCAGAATACACTGACTCAGGATTCTTTTCCTGCGGTACAAGCACCTGCGCCAACAGAAAAAGTTTATGATTTGCGCGATCGCGCGATGATTAAATCACCTGATCGATTTCAGGGTTCTGATCAACGCTCTCCTCGTTCCTTTCAGGAAACATCGGTCCCGAAGACCACTGGAGGAGGGGTTGGACGTGGATGTGGTGGCCAACAAGGACGTGGTCAGTCCCGCCAGACGGACGGCGCAGTGAAGCAGGAGGATTCTACGCCTAAGCGTCCGCAGTTTGCGAAAAAGAAAGTCGCAGCCTTAACAGCGCATAGATATGCCACAGATAGTGAGAACGCGGCTTCGGAATCTGACGTGGGCTCTGACCTTGCTGGACAGCGCGGCGGAGATTACCATAGTCAGAGAGGCGCTCCGTCCACTACTGAGGGTGACAGCGACTGATGTATTTGTTGTAATAGAAACAGCCGATACGAGATTAGCTCCCCCTGAAAGACTTTTTGAAATTGTCCTGTTAATTGAAGGTGACATACAGCGTACTGTCAGAGGGGTATTTTGGGAGAACCTTTCGTCTACGTACGACATTTTGCTTTCCGAGGCTGACTGGCCCCCACCTTTTGTGCTCGCGACGCCGCGAGGGGAGGAGGTAATCCTTCCCAGTTTCGCGCACACTGTCTCGACTGAGCATGCGCAGCATTTTGCAGAAGAGTGGGCTCGGGCTCTTGCACCGGCTCTCTACCGCAACCAATGTGGTTGGGACAAATTGTCCCCTTGTCACGAAATTCCTTTGCGGTCTGAGCCGCAGCCACAGCCTCAATATCCCATCCGGCGTGAAGCTAAAGCTGCCGTCGCGGAAATCCTTGATCAATTGGAATATCAGGGAGTTATTGAAACGTGTGTGTCACCAATGAATAATCCCCTTTTTACTGTGACCAAACCTGACGGATCATATCGTTTGGTATTGGATTACCGGCATTTGAACTCGCATTGCCGTAACTGTGCAGTACAGAATACTCACGGCTCTGCGCTAGTGGATAGTCTAGTGCGTAAGCGTTTCAAGACAACGCTTGACATATCCAACGGTTTTTATGCCCACAGACTGGATAGCTTTAGCTCCCAATGGACAAGTTTTACGTCCGCTGGTGTGCAAAAATGCTTCCGGCGACTCCCGATGGGCTACAAAAATAGTCCTGGTGTCTTCACCTCAAGAATAGTCACTCTATTGGAGAGTATCGATCCAGATGCATGTTCTTATGTGGATGACATTTATCTCACAGACGACGAAATTTGGATGCATCTGTGTCGAGTGAATTCAATAATTTGTAACTTTGCAGATATGGGTTACAAGTTTAATTTTGCAAAATCGCACATTGCAGAACACACAGTGTTGTTCCTCGGCTATGAGCTGAACAATTGAGGTCGAGGATTGGCTCCTCACTTCCTGGAGAAATGCGCACAGTTGCGCGTTCCTACAACACTGAAAAAATTACAGTCTTTACTGGGCTTCTTGAATTTCGGCAGAACTTATGTTCCGGAATATGCCCAGCGTATCAAGCCTTTGTATGCTTTGATACAACCAACTTTTTCAAAATCATGCTGGCTGCCTGAGCATTCGGCCATTTTGCAATCTTTGCAGGCCGATCTGCTCCAATCTAAATACTTACTGACTCGTGATAACCACACCAGACTGGTGATAAGAATAATTCCAGGGGCGGTGGGTTTCACGTACCTGACTTTTAATGAAGGTGACACAGTACCTATTGCTTACAAGTCACACTTGTACACTTCGGCTGAATTGCGGTTTCCCACTGTGGAGAAAGTTTTAACTGCTGTACAGATGGCGATTCTTAAAGAACGAGCACTGTCGCAGGGGAAACGCATGTTAGTGGTAACACCCTGTCCTCATTTGGAGGCAGTCACGAAAGCCAGTGTACCAAATTCAAAAGCTTAACACCCTCGGTGGATTCAGTGGGCTGCGTCATTGACATCCACGGATGTCACGTTTATTTTTGACGCCTCCTTACGGTCGCAAGAGTACTTGCAGTATGAATTCGTTCATCCTGCTCCTCTGGCTATGCGTCCTTTGGAGGACTTCCATTGCATCATTTACACTGATGGGTCGGCGCAGGTTGCGCATGGCTCTAAACATGCCTACGTTTCCGCATGTGCCATTGTGGTCGGTGCTGTGTTGAATGATGAGTTCATTTCCAGGGAAGTGCACACGTTGCCCCTGGGTGACTGCACCGCGCAATTAGCAGAGCTTCGTGCACTCTTACTAGCGTTAGAGTACGCGGATCCAAGTGTTACTACTCTGATTGTAAGTGATTCTTACTACTGTGTCCAGTCTTACAATGAAAACTTGTTCTTTTGGATTCAAAATGATTTTCATGATTCCAAGGGTAGCACAATAAAACACAAAATGATCTGGGTTCGAGTGGCAGAGCTTAAGGCTCTGTTGCCTCTCGTTTATGTGATTCATACTCTCGGTCATCAGCGTGTGGGAGTTCACGCTGTTGGCAACTCGCTTGCTGATGAAGCAGCGAAATCAGCAGTATCTACATACTTAGTTGCAGCGGTTACTAGGTCAAAAACCAAGATTGATAGCGACATCTTGGCAGCGATTGCTGCCTCTGAGAAGGGAAGTAAACATCCTGCGGGATTCCCTTCGAAGTACAAATACCACTTAAGTCCCGAAAAGGTTCCTTTTGTGACAATTCCTGATGTTGGGGAACGGCTGATTCCCAACTCGGATCGCAGGGCAGACTTGATTACAGCGGCACATGAAGGTGTAGCGTCTGCGCATGCGGGCGTCTCAGCCACTGTAACTCAATTACAACAACGTTTCTGGTGGCGGGGACTGTACAAACAGACACGTGATTATGTCCTGCTTTGTGACATATGCCAGCAGATTAAACCTTCGACTGCTACGCGTCCGCCACAGACTCAGTTGTACATTTCTAATAAACCGCTAGGTTGTGTTTATTTAGATCACTGCGGTCCTTTTTCATCTGATACTGCGTATAAATACATCTTAGTAGCAGTTGACTCATGCACACGCTTTGTGTGGGTTTGGCCACATCGCAGCGCTGATTCACGGACTGTCATTAGAGATTTGCGTGTCTTTATAGGGATTTTTGCCTGTGGTACCTTCCATTCGGATCAGGGTCCGGCTTTCGCCTCTAAGGCGTATAAGGATGCCATGACTTCGATGGGGGTCCAAGTCAAGTTTTCGTCACCCTACAGACCTGAGGGTAATAGTGTAGTTGAACGAATGAACCGTGATTTAAAGCAATCTTTGACAGCCCGAGTTATAGGCACTGGCAGAAACTGGCTGGCTCACCTCTATGGCGTGCAGCGTGCTCTTAATAATCTCCCTAGAAGGTCTCTGGGTGGGCGGACCCCATACGAAATGCTCTTTGGAATCAAGATGTACGTCCCTGACCTTGATGGTCTAGACTATGTGGTTCGCGCCACTTCCTTTGACGCAGATGAACATTGCAATGTTTTACAGAATCTACAAAAGACCAGAGACAGTCTTGCAAGGGAACATTTGCCCTCCACGTCGGATGATGCGTTGCAGATCCCGGTAGTTGGCTGGCTACCCCAAGTTGGAGAACTGGTTCGGGAGAAGATCGATAACAAGAAAGAATTTGGTCCTTCCTATCGAGCTCCGGTTCCCGTCGTTGGAGTGAAGGGCACAAGAACAGTCATTTTACCACCACTTCCTGGTCGTAAGGAAAACAGGTTTATTTCAATTGACAATGTCAAGATACACAGAGTGGTCGATTCTTCTTAGCATGACACCGGCTGTTTCCTGTCCTTCCATTGTGAGAAATTCAGTTATGCCTACTGCTTCTAATAATGAACCTGAGGTGGCCATCGAATTACCTGCTCTTTCCAGTCCTTTATTAAATAATTTACCTGGAACTAACATTGATGAGACAGACTATGCCTATCCCACTGATTTGTCCATACCTGACCTGCAAGCACGTTTAGCCACAGACTCCAGATTTTCTTTTGACTCTGTTTCTCTTGCCTCAAAGGAACCCTCTCGTGTTGCAGTTTATGCAAGCCTGTTTAAAAAACATTTTTTGATACCGCCTTGGACTTACATTTGGCTAGTCCTTGTTTCGATTTACCTTTTATGTCAATTGGTTTTGTGTTTTATTTTTTTCGAATCATCAATGGACATTATGTCAAGGAAAGAACATGCATTACTCATTTAAATGGGACTTTGGCCCCACTTTCCTCTTCACATTCTACACACAGATTAAAAAGAGACTTGACTTTGGTTAACATCACAGCATGGCCTGTCCTTGATGGAATCGTGTGGGATGCAGTTCGGTTTCAGATTCATGGCCCCACGGAAGTCGTTAATGTTCCTAATGTACTTAGAGTGAATATGGGGGATGTGGTGAAACAAAACATTCGTTCTGATGACTGGGATGTTAATGCTGTGGAAAGTTTGTTTTCTGATTTAAAATACTATGCTGCCTTTGATGCTGAGGATTTATATTTAGAATCTGCTAATTATGGTGAATTGTTCTGTTACCAACATTATGGCAATCACTTTTTACACAAAACATCATCCCGAAGGGATGCTGTTAATTTTACTCAGTGGGAACATTGCCCAGCACCTACACAAGGGAGTTCAGAAACGTTTCTTAAAAAGTATACAGATTTCACTGACTTTAACCAGTCCAATCCCGAGTCCTTTTATTTTAAATTTCACAAACAGCCACTGTCCAAGGTTAGACTTACCGATACTAAATTGTTGTATTCGAAGGCCTTCCTAGATCAATTAGTTACTGGAGGCTATGAGCTATGGAAGGAAACAATAGACCTTAAATCGGTTTGGGGTTCAAGGGCCTGGCAGGTACAAGGCACTGAGGCTTTGCACCGTGCATGTCTCATCCCGAATCATATGTTGTTTTTAAATGAAACAATTTCCAAGACCACATGCTTTGGATTGGCTACATCTAAAAGGTTAACCACTCCGTCTTTCCCGGAGTTGGAGGAATATGATGGTTGGAGTAATTTTACTCAATTGTCAATTAGAGAATTGCGGACTCTGCTTCGCAATTCCACCTTTAACATTTCCAGTATGAATCCTAAGGGTTGGCTGCTTTGGCACCGTAGTGCAGATTCTTGTCAAAGTAGATTTTTAAATTTAACTGACGGTTTTAAGACTGTTAGATCTGATCCCCGGTTTGACTTAGGTCATACTGTCACCTCGTATTCCGTAGGCAAGTTGTGTCAAAATTGGCTGAAGCGTTCAACTTTACCTGCGGTTAAGAATCACCTTTCCAAATTGAATGCAGAAGTGGATTTGAATGATTTCATTAAAGGCCCGGCTTGTGGCAGGTCGAAAAGGTGGTTATATGGGGTTTACAATGAAATTTGGAAGCTATCACAGATTGAGGCTGCTACACGCCTTAGGGCTATTGATCAGGCTAATCTTGAGAAAGTGCTTGCAGTTGTTGACAATAGCATTAATGTGCTTTCCTCTAGAATTTACACATTGGATAATATTGTGTCGTCAGTTGTCGATATTGTGCATGATGAAATATCTGTGTTATACCATGGTCAGAATCAATTACGTTCAATCATGCAGTTTGCGTGGACCCTTCAAACTCTGAAAATGGGTAAAGTCCCCTGGGGTTACATGAACGTTTCTTCTTTATTTGCACCTTTTAATTTGACTGAGAAACAACGCTTGCTTTCAATGCGTGATGCTTCCTTTTCTATGTTACATATTGAGAGGTTAGAATCTTTACCTTTTTCCGTGGCAGAAGCCTCTGCTGCGACGTGGCTTATCCACGGATTAATCACACTGCCTTTTGCTTTATATAAATTTTCAAATTGTATGAAATATGTGCCAATAGGTCGTTATGAACCTTTGGGTAGCGGTTTCCTTCATGAAGTCTGGTCACTCCCATACACGTACAGATGTTTTAAGGATGACCAGGAGGTTTATCTGAATGGGGAGGAGTGTACTGAGACGCCTGATCATTCTTTAATGTGTCGACACATACAGTTACACGGTTCATGCAACAAGGACAGGCCGAATATGGCTTGCGTTTTACAGGGCACGCCTGTTCCTGCTATCATCCCCACGTTTAAATTATTAGGGAATGGAAGTTATTTAATGCTCAATAATGAAGACTGTTGTGGGTTAATTAAAGGTATCCCTTTCATAGTTACAGTAAGTGAGCGGGTTATTTGCTGCAGAAATGTGCTTTACCCTCCCACACATGAACATAGAGATTCTTCCATCTGGCCAAGAATACCAACCTTGGGAGCAGAATTCAGCGGCATGGCAAGAATAAGAGCTCTTTTGTCCCAGAAAGAGGTGGCCTTGAGCTCGGCCCGTGAAACTTTCGTGCTTCACATTGCTAACACACGTACAGAGGTTCAGGCTCTATTAAATACTGATTTGCCTTTGCATTTCGGAGCTATGGTTCGTACTATCTTTAACGCATCCTCCACAAAGGGCCTATCTCATTTTTTTAAAGTTGTTAGCAGTGGTCTCGTGACTTCCTTTGAGAAAATTTTTGGAGTCATCCCTGCTTTCTTCCATTCAATCTTTTCATCCTTGTTTGGAGGGTTCCCGTTTTTACTTGCACTAGCGGCTGGCGCTCTGGTGGTTTTCTGTCTTTTTAAATATGGATGCCCATCCTGTGCAAGACCACGCGCAACTGCTGCTGACGCGGTTCCGCAATCGCATGCTTGAATATTATGGCACACTGCCGTTGGCGACTTTGAGCACGGCATTTGGATTATCTTTTCGATTCTCCTATTTCACCTGTGTCCAACCTGTTTTTCACTGCCTGACCTATGATTTCCAGTGGGCCATTGATTTGTGTCTCTGCGGACCGGTTTCTCCTGACGTCGATTTTAATCAACTGATGAGTCCTATCATTGCTCACGAGTTGGTTTGTTCTGACGAGAGGATTATGGCCTTAGCAGTGGCGCATGGACTAATTGGTCCCTGGGATGTGTTGTCGGCAGCACGGAATTTCTTGGAACTGAGTTTTCTTGAAAACCCACCGAGCTGTCCTCTGATGGTTATAGAGGATCCCGTGCTGGAAGAACACGTATGTTCCTTTCATCTTTTAAATTGGATGGCTGAACTGTTTTCGGATGAGGACAGTGACTTCCTATTGGAGGCTGTTGCTACTTACTTTTCATATACAGTTTTGTCATAGACACTGCTTCGCATTGACGTGCTGATTAATAGCATTTCATTGATTTTATTGACTTATTTGTCAAGAACTTTTTGTTTTCGTTTGCCTATTGGCTTGAGCCACGTTATATTTTTGTGCTATTTTTTAGCATTACTTTTTAAAGTTCGGTTTCGACTCATGCTCGTTTACTGTTGAGTTCTGCTCTCATGTGATGGCACTTCTGTTATCATATTTAGTCCGTTCTCGGATCATGGGGGGGTGTCATATAGCTCCTGTATATCCTTATATCGTGTTAAGTTAGCATAGGTACATTTGAGGTTTAAACGCCATTTTTCTTTCTTGCAACTTCTGCACACGACACTTAATTGTTGACTTAGCTTTCAACCTAGTAGTTTGCCGTGGTTTATGTGAGAATAATATGTTATTGCTCTGATATCAGCTTTGCTTAATAAACTATGTCTGCACGAAGAGTGCTGAAGTTTCAGGAACAACACGATATGGAATTGTTATGAGGTCTGATCTCCACGCCTTCATAGTCATAACACAAGTGCAGCCTTTGCCAATTCTGGCTTCAGGCGGGATTGATATTGCTTTGCACGAGGCACATAAAAAACACTTGATGCGGTGCACATGCAGAGAGAGCTGGTGTATGCTGATGTGATTCCTTCATGCTAGGACACTAAGGTATGGGCCCGCCCTGAACCAACCCAAAGAGACCTTCTTAGCTAATAATATAATATATGTGTTAGGGAGGGTGAGATATAAGTGTTGTTAACTCTTATTCATTACAGCATGTTAACATGCTGTCACCATTCGCTTTTTATGTCTTAGTAACTATGCTGATAATTTTGCTACTGAAAATAAGTATACTTGTATTATCTAAGATACTGCGCCTGAGAAGACGGCATTAGTAAATAAACATTTCAAATGCACATGTGTCTTCTTTACTCCATGTTCTGGTTTGTAATGATAATATAACGAAAGAGTGTTCATGAGTCCCACGTACCCTGAGGTACTGTAAGTTCATGTTCTGGTTTGTCTAAGCATTGGGAGTTTGATATGTCCAATGAGACACTGTAGCTAGCTCAGTAAGGGGTGAGTAGGGTACTAAGGTGGGTTTTGGGACACCCTAATTCGCCGAGGTTCCACTCCTCTGTGCACAGTTCTGTGTGAGAACAGAAACCCTGCGACAATCTTGTAAGTGGTTCGAAATTATGTTAATAGGAATTAAATATTTGACCTTCATAATCAGAATGTGCTTGATCAGAGAGATATATTCTTCATAAGAACTTTCCGAGTAGAATAAAAAAAGGTGCTGCCAAAATTGTCTCAAAATTTGCTAAAAACTGTAAATGTTTAGGAAAAAGTAGCTGAAAAGACTGCCCTTTACACCATCAGCTGGCTCTGGCAGAGGTATCTGATGTCACAACTCAACTGTAATAACTCATTACAGTAGAGTATTGATGTAATTTTCTTATTACAAATGAGTTGCAATGCCTCAACTTGACTGTAAGATAAAACCAAAGACAGGTTTTATGGAGTTATTTCCGGTTTTTCTCCACTTTGTAGTGCCTGTTATAACATTGTTCCTTTTTTCACATTGTAAAGAGCAAGTGCTAATATCACACAATTTAACATGTTACTAATTTTTTGACTTTGGAAGTAAGAAGGGCTAGGTTGTCCTTGCAAGAATTTCAATTCACGCAGCCAACTTGATGTTTCACCCAGTTCCATGTGTTCAGCCAGTCTTTATTAAAAATGTTCTTTCAAAGTTTGGCAATATAGGGCACATTCTGTAACTTTACACAGTCTATAGATCTAAGCATTACCAATCCCCTATGGTGCAGTCCAGCCACTATTTGTGTGTTGAAGTGAGATGGCACATGTCACAAACCTCTGCTGCTCAGGGAGCTGTTTTATGGGGGCTGTGAGTGGGACTTGTCAGACCTGGGTGCACTCTGCCCTTTTTGTGACATGAACTCTCTGTGTGTTCCGGTCACTTGAAAATGTTGCATTGGGTTTCCTTTGAGAGATTTACTCAGAGTGAGTGTGGGACTGTTAGTTTGGAGTAGTTTGCTTTCCAGCATGTTGGGTGCACTGCAAAAGCCCCTTCATCTGAAAGACCTCAGTGGTTTCAGTTTTCTTACATATGCACTGTAACTGTGTGGTAGAGTTGTGTCTATTATTTGGAAAGTTCAGCACGTAAACTGGCTCTCACCCAATCACTGGTGCTGGATCATGGCGGGCATTGGAGGCAAGGTTAGCCAGCAGCATGAGTGCAAGACTTTTCTTAATTTGTGCTGGTGTTTGCTGGGACCCAACAACGGCACATGTATTACAACACCTGCAGTTGTTCATCAAAGTCCATCGTATGGTGGCACTGTCTGCCTTTCTCTGAGCAGAGAAAATCAGTAAAGTATTACATAAAAAGCAATGTACTATAAAATATGATAGATTTCGATTCTAAACTCAGGGAAAGTAAGACCCATAGGGGGACCTCACCAGAGGCGGACTAGGAATCACATCTGGCCCTGGCAAAGTGTCCCCCCCTGAACCCCCCCCACCCATACCCCCCCGCCGGCAACTCGGGTTTGGAGGTGCCGCCGAGCTCCTTGCCGGGCTGGTTTTCAGCCGATTTTGGTACAAGGCCGATTTTGCAGCTATGCACCGGGGGATTGCCCGGTGCCCGCTATGGCCAGTCCGGCCCTCGGCTTCACTTAGTTCATGAAAATGACTACTGCCCGGTATCTACCCCCGCTAATCAACCTCTGGGCCCACACATAATGGCATCAATGCTCCTGAATCACGATTACCAGCCCCCTTTGCATCTGCAGTCCAAGCTCACACAAACACTTTGCTCTCCTCCGGTCAGGACTGAGCTCCCTCATTAGAACTGAGTATGTAGCTCTAAGACTGAGTTATCAGGCACTATTTAAAGTTCAGTACTGAGGTACATTGGCATAGCTAATTCTGTGACGACTGCGATTATATGGTGGGGTGTTTTGCAAATGATAATTGTGGTGCCTATAAGGAGCCATGGTTGATGCTCCTGATCCACAATAAGCCGAAATTTGACAAATGATAAATTACACTTTGACCTCTATCGTACCCTGTTGAAATCTCCAAGCATTGTTAAGAAATATTTCTGTTGCCTTACCTGGAGCATCATGGCGATACACAATCCCGGTGGTGGAGCATAAATGTGGCTTTCGGAATTCACCGTTGGTCACCACTTTCAAACCCATTCCCTGAAAACAGAAGACATATCATTTAGTTACACCATCTACACTACAGCCACTACACCTGGGAGGGCCGTCTTCATTGACAACATGTTCTCATGATCAAACTTTGCACTTAGTAAAGTGAATCTGAGCTGTGCACTTCCCATGAAAGTCATGACCTGTGGTGACTGGCCGTAGTGGGACAAAAGGGGGTGGTGATGGACGGAGCATCTGAACGAATCAAACACTCACACCCAGTCAACAGATCTGGGTTTAATTCATCACCGTTCTTTAGCCCACTCTGCCACCCCAGTTCAGACATGGCCATATGCAAATCAGTCTGACCCTGTGCCTCATGGGAGCAGTCCAACCCGAACTGCCAAGCCATGCCTTCCCTGGAACGGAAACAAGCTTCCTAGGACCGGTTTCTGGCATTTCAGCCGTCTTGAGCCAGGCCTGCTTGAATCCAGTGGCAAAGTGAGCAAGGGACTCACGTCTGAGCATACCCTGACAACTTATGGCAAACAAAGCGGTACAAAAGGGGGTGGTGGTGATGGATGGAGCATCTGAACCAATCAAACTCTCACACCCAGTCAACAGACCTGGGTTTAATCCATCACCGTTCTTTAGCCCACTCTGCCACCCCAGTTCAGACATGGCCATATGCAAATCAGCCTGACCCTGTGCCTCATGGGAACAGTCCAGCCCGAACTGCCAAGCCATGCCTTCCCTGGACCAGAAACAAGCTTCCTAGGACCAGTTTCTGGCATTTCAGCCGTCTTCAGACAGGCTTGCTTGAATCCAGTGGCTGTAGCGGGCACCGGGTGTTTTCCCAGTGCTGCAATATCGACCCTTGTAACAAAAGTGGCAGTGGCCGGCGCTTCTCAGTAGCATCCCCCAGCCGGAGCCTCTCAGTACCACCCCACCTAAACCCCCCACCCCGCTGGTTTCTTTTCCTAGTGTCGTCTTTCCTGGTGACACCATAAATTCTGCAATTAGAATCCCAGTTGGGACCTCTCAGTGGATTTATATGTCTTTGGGTGACACCTTGGAGTAAATACGGGAATCCCACATGTATTCCCCATGGAGTCCCAGATCTCTGGCACACACAGCAGTCAGTGACATGTATGAAGTGTTTGAGTATATGGATTCCATTCAGAGGAAAAGGCAGACAAGTGGGATGGCACACCCACCTGTGTGTGCTTCATGCGTATTACAGGTGATAGGTGTAACCCTTAAGAATGGCCAATGGAATTATGTGATTCTGCATCTGTGGCATTTTTCACATAATTATGAATTCGCGTCTTTTAGCACATAGTCCAACTTCTACTACATAATGTATAGATTCCCCAAAAATATTCTAGCTCAAATGAATCAAATGTACTAAAAATACTGTAACAAATGTTCCTTCACACTGGAAGGCCTTTTGCTAAGGTTAACAGCCCATCTTTAATTTGCTTATTGCTGCATTTGGGTGTTGAATTGGTACTAATAGGTAAAAATCATTTTCCAGACGAATTGTAAAAATTTCAAAATAATGAAGTAATACTATCACAAAATGTTCAGTATTACACAGCTTATTTTGCCTTTTTTGCTGCATAATCTAGTCAACTCTGCTGCATATTTTGGTCCTCTTCTGCCGCATAATTGCGGTGGTCCAGCCCTTAGGCAATATAAATATGAGGAATGGTGCAGAAAGGCATAAGGTAGGCATAACAGGTGGCAACTAATAGTTCAACGTAGCAAAAAGAAAAGTTTTACACAGGTCTACTTTTGAGTGGCACTTAATTCCATATGTGGCTGGGAATCCCTACTGTTGGCGCTAAATTGAGGGTTATATGTAATGTGGTACAATTACACGCTTGACACCCCTTTCACGGGCCTTTCAACAGAACAAATCCAGCAACAGGTCCCTGTGAAGAGTGACCCAGAGCTGTGAAGTGTGCAAACACAGACTGTCAGAATGATTCCTCATTTCTCAGGGAAAACCCACAGTGCAACTTGGGATGCCATGAGATTCCTGAACCTCTGGATTACAGATACTCAGGGCATCAGTAATTCTGGGACCATGAATTGTTCACTAAGGGCCAAAGAGACACCCAGAATGAGGAACTTGCTGCAGATAGATCATGGATTGCTAAAGTGTGAGATTTGAGGAAAGAAATCCTACCGGACAGAAGCAGGCTACGTCTGCCATCTTTTATTTAGCTAAACAAAGACCATAGAGTGAACTGTTGGGGGTACAGAAGGAAGTATAACTAGGGAAAATATTAAGCTGTGTTACGTACACTTCACTAGTGAAGTCTGATTGAGCACAGTGCCTGTTATGGCGACCACGACTGTATAACGGTAAAGAGAGATTGGATATAACAGAGAGAAGAGTTACCAATATGATGAAAGGTTTGGACCACAAGTTTTAAAGCGGATTTGAAAGTATAATCATGTACACTAGGTGAAAAACTATAATCCCCCCTCAGAATTCAGGACAGCTGTCCAATCCCTAGTGATTTAAGACCTTCCTGGTTGGCCTATCCCAAAACACAATCCTCACCTCTCAAGGTTGGCCTACATGGTGTAGCATTCCTACTTTTCAAAGGTCCAGTCATGCTACCCCTCACCCCCCCAAAAAAAACCTCAACTGGTGACCATTGAAAACATGAAGCAACTTCAAAACTTCAAAAGGCTCTCCACTCCGGATTTCCGCTATATCTTAGGGGCAAATTGCACACCAATGAGAGAGAGAGAGAGAGAGAGAGAGAGAGAGAGAGAGAGAGAGAGAGAGAGAGAGAGAGAGAGAGAGAGAGAGAGAGAGACAAGGGTTGACATAAGACGAATCAAGTCACCTGGAGATTCATTAAACCCGTTCCCTGTCACATCAAACTTAATTAATTCTAATTAGTTCACCACCCCACTCCCATCCCTTCCTTGTACTCTTGATCCCCTTCTCCCCTCCTGCTCAATCCTCTGTTGACTATCACCCTCCCAATAAAATTAAATGTTCTGTTGCTTTCAGGTAGCACTATTGTTCTTTTGTTAAATTACGCTGCCCTGTTTACTATTTGTAAAGCATCACAGTGCTTCTGTGTCTAGGCTTAATATCATTAAACATCATGAATAAATACATAATGCATGCATAAATATATACATAAATATTGAAGCATTCACATTCATAGGGAGACTGGTCAGACTATAAGGAGGAAGTAGTGCTCAGCAGAAGAGCTCTCTTAGACCAAGAAGTCCTGAAACTGGACTAGAAGGCTCACAATCCTTGGAACGCTAGCAAGGCAATGCATTCATCAGAGCGGGAAGTGGAGCGTGCTGGATGAGGAAAGATCACACTCACCTCTAGAAGATCAGAAACATCTTTCTCGTTGTCCAGGGATGACGGATAGTAGATCAGCCCATTCTGAAAGAGAGGCTCGCGATTCACACAGGGCGTAGAGTCTACTTCCTCCAGGTTCATCCCTCCATGGTAATAGCCGGTGAGGTCTTTCAATGGGAGCAGGTCATACACCTATGTTTACAGAGAGCAAGAGGACATTAATGAATGTCAATGCATGATTGGGTGACAACCCTCACTTCCCGCTCCCATCAGACTCCTCCTGCTCGTGGCCCCAGAATTTGTCTTGCATTTTCACAGCACATACTGAGGCAAAGATGAGCCCCAAGCATCAGTAGACAAAACACAACAGTGATCTTACAGCCATTCTTCCAGCACATCAGTGGATTCACTATGTAACGCCCTCGCTTCCAGAGCTTTTCCACCCAGGGCATGGGTTTGAGTTAAGTACTCTAGAAACAATTGCACAAGCACAATTCAAATACTTCATCATAGAGCCAGTGAGTGTAGATGAGATGTCCGCACCTACCTGGTAAACAAATCTGTTCATTTGGAACAAATGTTAAGTTTAGAAATTTGTAACACGATTATTTCAGATAACCAAAACATTTCACTGCTTTACTAGATTTCAAGAACCAGTCCTCGCCAATGGGGTGTCTGACCAATAAAGTATTGATAGCAAAATCCATAGTCACATTCAAAACGATGTTTGGGAGTCAAGGTGCTAGGATCATTGAAGCCTGTACGTTCTACAAAATTAGAACAGATCACAAAATCTTTTGGGGATCTTCTACCTAGTATGAATGAAGTTCTTCATGAATTTTATCCTGCTACAGAACAGAGAAACTAAAGAAGACTCTTTATTACTTAATATGTGTGGCACTTTTATAAATATTGATGTCCTTTGGTACAGTGAAAATCACCTTGAGATGATTTGATCCTAAAATTGTACTATGTAAATATGCTCACTCATTCATTTTCCTAGTAACTCCTCTGCACAGAAGAATCAGAGTGACTATGGTGAACAAAACTTTTGTTCCATGACCGCAGATATCTAAACAACGGCCTTCAATAGAATCATGAATTTGATCTGACTCAACACCCGATTTTGCCTTGAAAAAGCCCACGGCCTAAACAGGCCTCTAGGGCGAAAGACGTGTTGGCTGTTCTTTTTACACAGATGTAACATGAAATAAAACCCACGCACGTAAAACTTTCAAAGAACATGTGAATTTTCTTCTGGACCACTGTTGACAAATCGTGAGGGCACAATGCTCCATTTTCCTCTATACTTACTCCTACAATGGCTCTTGGGTGAAGCCTTTCGCGAGGAATGTGCCACAACACAATTGGGCCATGACAATTGTAGCACCGAAACCCAGAAACTCCCACCCAAACATCTACCCAAGAAGGGTTTCATGTGCACACACTTTCACGACGAACAAAGTTACACATTGGCATTTTCCCACTGCCCTTAAACAGGAAAGGCTCAGTCAGTACAGGGTTAATTAAGAATACAGCTTCTGTACAATATCTCAATAGGTGAAATTGATAAGACGACAGCCTTTAACCCCTTCAGCGCTGATGACAAAGCCAGCTCGTCATCAACGTTACCTGCGCTGCGCGGATGACGAGCTGGCTTTGTCATAAACAAGCCATTTTTTAAATTTTAGCGCACAGCGGGAAAACGCGGTAGCGCGGTAGGGGTTAAGTAATAAAATCCTACACAAGAAGTAATTAATTACAAGAACCTATAGCTGGTATATGCTAATTCATTGAAACGAGAACAGAGAATTGATCAGGAAGCCATTCTTTGTTATTGCGTCTCCATTACTCAGCTGCCACGTATATCATTTACACGTTCTTTTTCCAGATGTGGAGGCAAATCCAAACCTTCTCATACACCCACTGGGTCCTTCTTCCCTTCTGTGGCAGCCTTCCCTCAGACACTAGTTGCCTGATGTGGGACATCCCAAAACTCAGAAGCATGCTGGAGAATTAATCACATTTGTTGACAGGTAAGCCAAAAACTAAAAATCTCACCGATTCCACTGTCAGCTCTTTCTCTGGTTTCATGAGCAGGACACTCTTGTCAACAGCACGAAGGGCACAAAGGGAGCCAGGAGAGGCTTCAACATTCAAACTGGTATGTGAGGCGGGTAAGCCCTCCGCATGAGAGAAGTGTAGGTTCACCTGGAATTGAAAACACCAATTGTAAAGCCTTTAAAAGAATTATTTCATCTGCAGAGACTACATACCGGCACATTAATTTCTACCAAATGATGTATTTGGAACTGTTTGTACATATCGAGAAAGAAAATGACATACTGGATTCCTATATGAAGTACTGATGTAAGAGCAAATAAAAAAGTACAAAAAAAGAAAAAGAAAAAAAATTCAGATTTTTCAACTTTACCTCTCTGAAAAATTATTTGTATGTGTTTTACCATTGTCCCTTAGGGTATTTATTGCAAATATACTGGGAATAATACACTCCATACAATACCATTTAACCACAAGTCTGAGGCCGTAGGCACTACCCTCAATGAGCATTAAATTCCCCCAACAAAGACACTATGGTATAATAAGGGCATCAACAAGTAGGTTTGGAGTGGATTGGGCTTTGTTACTCAATTATTATATCTATAAGGTGCTGTCCTTTTCTACTTATCTTCTTAGTCAGCCAATCACAAGTATGAACTTCTTTGCATTGTTATACAAATTCCTTAAGTCACCTAGTCCTGAAATTGATCTGCCAAGCCTCCCAGTTCCAATTCTTTCAGTCCTCCAGTCTTAGATATGAACATGTATGCATCCCTGTGAACTGTCCTGACTACATCTAACCATAGAGGCTAGGTGATTCTGTAGTGCTCTGCCACTTCTCTAAGGAAACCCATTGCTACAGGTTAAATGCTCAACATCCCATTATCTCAAATCCTGGAGCTGTGCTATTTTGTAAGTTAAATCACAGAACTACTATGACCATCTCTGGTAAGACCAGATCTCTTAAATTGAGAGATTAACAGTATTTTCCTTTCTTCTGTTTACTCTTTTTCTAACTTTGTGGATGTAATAATTATCCTCATATGTACCGACTGACTTCTAAGCTCATCGACCTCCTCCCACTTGCACTCTAAGTCTAAACTCTTACCTTGTTGTCAAAGGTTTTCGCAACCATGAAGTTTGTCGTGTCTGCGATGACTTCACCACAGGGAAGGAATGCGAATATTAACATCTTGGCCAGAGGAGCGATATCTGTGCCAATATGCAGTGAGAGCTCGAAAGACCCAGGCACACCTGTGGAGGAAAGGTAAAGACCAATACTTCATCTGTGAAGGTGAGTGGAAAATTTCTTTAGAAAAGAAATAATATTTCCTCTAGCATGGAAAAAAATCCAAATGTGCCTTTGTACCTGAAGATATATTGACCTAAATATAAAAAATATATCTGGTAAGACACCAAATACTGATGGTGCTGGGTAAGGTTGATCCATAGATAACTGTTAACATGTCTCAGCTCCCTCCTATGGCCTCATCACACCCTATATGACAGAATGAGTCTAGGGTCATTGAGATGCATGCAATTTGAGGCAAAGCTTATAAGTGCAGGAATGCATATGGTCCTTTACATCCAAGTGGAAAAAGTTTAAACACTTCAGCATAGGTACACATATTGGATGAGATGACTGCCCACCCTTTCTTCATATCGCTGAGTCCCAAATGTAGAAAGTGACCATGTCATGAAACTCACTTGATATAATATAAATAAAGAAGTGTTTTAAAAAATTAAATAAATGGTCCAATCTCACCAAAGACATTTTACACCCCAACACCACAGGAAGGCAAGAACAGTAAAGGAACAATGATCGGAAAAGGTAGAAGAAGCTCAACAGGTACTCACCATGTTTCACGTGTGCCACATCAATGGCGTGTTTGCCGTGTTTGGCGATGCCTCCTTTTGACATTACCTGGAAGCAGAGGAGAGTGGAGAGAATACATAAAATTGAGTTTTATGAAGGCTGACCCAGAAAACCTTAATTTGCCAGAAGCATAAATCAGGGACATTGAAAGTGCATTTAGAAATTGTACTCTCATAGACCAGCTACAACACCGCATGTCTCAGTCACAGGATGCTAGAATAATGGTTTGGATAGCAGGCTATCTCCTGGTCAGCCTCAGTGGTACCATAGACTTTAGTAGGATATTAATACTTGAAAACCATCAAAGGGAAAAATATGTGTTTACGATAGAACTTTCGAACATCGCAATTGTTGGTGGTCCTTGCTAACATTGAGGGAGTTGGAACCATAGCAAGACAACATATAAATATATTATATTCTCTACAGCAACACGAAACATGCTATGGCAGATTCTAAATACAAAGCACAGTAAATTCACGTGCCAAATGGCAGTATACTCATGTTTAAAAACACAGGATATGGATCTAACCAAAAGAGGAATACAGAATCACGCGACACTCACCAGCACAATACAAGACAGTCAATCAACCTGCCATGGATCCATTCTCAAGAGTTTGTAAACATGGCTGCCCTTCTTCCATACTTGGCTATTCTTCAGCATCATAACATTCTTCAAAATCTACTTAATCCTCAAAGGCCAAAGAAACAGAGAAGGGACCTTGGTCTGGAACCTGGGTATATCACCACATCATCTAAGTGGATGACATATCCCAATAGAAACATGACACATTTTCTCTTTTCTTGTAAAAGCACTGTTTCTTCTAAAGCAAAGTGTTCACCTGTGTAACTTAGTTGCTGAAGCCAACTATAGCATTCCTGACACAACCTGATTGGCCTTTTCAATTGGCGAATTGGATTGGAGTCCGCACAAAGCAATGACTTCATGTGCGACATCGAACTGCTTTAGAAATCGTGCATCGAATCAGAAACGAGTTTAACTACATTATTTGTAACAAGAGACAGTGGACTCCCTCATCTGCAAACTCTTGCTTCAGAAATAAATATATCTACTCCAGTAGAATATAAACTTATATTCATGATGATAACCCATATATAATGACAATCCAACAGCTCAAGAATATATCTACCATGCTCTCCATAGACATTACTTGGAACCACCGAGCAAGAACCTCACCCTCCCATGCATAAGTAGAACATGTATAGGTAACAAGAGGACAGCTGCCTCAAATACTACAGGCCTGATTCACAAAGGGCCTCTGCACTCATGACAGAGAGCCCGCAGTAATTGGGAGTCTCCGCACTCAGGGAGGAATCTCCGCAGCAAGAATTCTCATTGTGGAGATGCCGCCCGAGTGCAGAAACTCCCCCACGACTGCGGCGCCTCCGCCACAAGTGCGGTGTCCTTTTGTGAATCAGCCCCTGAATCTTCACGCAGGTGACCAAAGTCAAGCAATACTTCACTACACTTAGCAATTGGGGGCCCATGCTTTGCTTTAGTGAGTCTCTTACCCACAATGTCTCACAAGTGAAAGGAATGGCAAAAAGTACTTCTATGGACACTTTAGTGAAAATAGCTCGCCTATATAACCGCTGTGGATATTCAACTCGTGCTCGCTCTTGCGGTATCCTTGATCAATGCTTCCAGCCTTGACCAAGTCTGAAACTGCAAGACCTTTGGCTGTCATCAGTCCAGCACCCATATCTAAAGCCATGCATCACTAAATGCTTAACTCTGAATCTTTAGTACCTAACTTACCCAAAATCATTGTCATTCTCTTCTAGACTGTTCACACATACTCACTTCCACACATGGTTCTCACAAAATGCTTATACTTTGCATGAACTCACAGCTTTTGTAACTTTACCAAGTAAAGCACAGAAAAAGGACAATCTATGCACTGTAAGTTGATTATGTTTATTTTGCATCAGACTTTGATCATTTAGCTGGAAGGGCAGTCTGGATCAATATTGTTCTCTCGTAACCCCTACCACTTTAAATACAAAAAGTATCAACATTTGGACTTCTCATAAATACTTTTAAAAACAATATTTGTCAGTCCAAGATTGAAGCAATGCTGTGTATCCTACTATTCATGTGGTATGTATCTCTAAACGTGTACTTTCTGATGATATGCAGCCAGATTCATCAAACAAAAATCGGCTCGCAAAGGGCCAGATTCGGAGAATCTGGCCCTTTGCGAGCGCTATTTTTGCATTTGGGATTCATCATCCCAAATGCAAAAATCGCAATTCTAGAAATCGCTAATTTGCGAATAATTGCATTTAAGGAATCTCAATTTGAGATTCCTTAAATGCAATTCATGATCCATTTTAAAATTGCGAATTTGCAATCTGGGGCCGCTATTTACCGCGAAGTCTAACTACGCGGTAAATGGCAAAAACTTTGAAAAATGCACTAAAGTGCATTTTTCAAAGTTTCATGTTGTGCACACACATGCCCTAAGGGCATGTGTGTGCGCAACATATGTGTACACATCAATTTCAGAGGTGCAACAGGGTGTCCTTTGGACACCCCTTCACCCTTGAAATCGCAATCTCAATTTGCAAATCGCTAATTGCGATTAGCAAATTGAGATTGTCTTCCCATTCATTCCTATGGGCCTCTAGGCCCATAGGAATGAATGGGGAGATATTCCTTAATTGCGGCTCGCAATTTGCGAGTCGCAATTAAGGAATTATTAGAAATCACAAATTTTTTAAGTGATTTCTTGATGAATAGCATTTTGCTATTCCTTAATAGCGAATCGGTATTTTTCGCTATTAAGGGATAGCAAAATGTGTTCTTGATGAATCTGGGGTTATGTCTTTTATTTATAGACCTCGACTGGCTTATGGAAAGTTGTACTTATGACACATTAATCCAAGACAAAATCCTTGGGGCATATTACCAACGTTAAGCGATATTTATCGCTAACGATGCTTAGCAACGAATTTTTTAACGCTAAGCATCGTCAGAAATTATCTCAGATAAACCTTGCTAATATCAAGGTTTATCGCAAATGCGATAAAAAACGGCCGCAATGCATGAATATCGCTGAAAAGTCAGCGATATTCACGCATTACCGAGCTAATGCTCTTAACCATGTTATCCACCTCCCATTGGATAACATGGCTAAGAACTGCTCAGGGCAGGTGTTAGTTTTTGGAGATTTTCGCGCTTAGCGCGAATATCTCCAAAAGTTGGTAATAGGAGATAGCGATGTTAGCGACTGTTTCCAGTCGCTAACATCTTGGCACGCCCACTTTGCATGTCATTAGTGATAAATATCACTGACATGCAAAGTGGGGCCCAAGATGGTTGCTATCTCCTACTAGCTGTCGCTAACTGCTGTTAGCGACAGCTAGGTAATAGGGAGATAATTTTATCTCCGCTTTCTTGGCTTTTAAAGCCAAAAAAGCGGAGATAAACCCCCTTGATAATATGCCCCCTTGTCTTTTAGAATGGTTCACCAGATGCAAGGTGGTCATCGATATCACGGGTTGTGGAGGAATATACATATTTGGCAGCTACCGTCAATAAAGTCCATCTTAGCTATTTCTGGTGAAATCAAGGAATTTGTCAACTAAGGTAATGAGGAGGACTCTATGGAGATTTAATTAATCATAAAGGGCCTATTTCTTTCTAACTTAAAATATAGTGTATTGTGCTATGGTATTACCAACATTAAATTATGGTTCTCATATACCATAAAAAATAGTATATTGTTCTCAGTTATTACCTACATTAAACTATTGTGCTCCAATATAGTTTACCATCTGTAACGCGCTGGTAGGAACTGTAGAATTAGTCCTAAACAAAAGTGGTGTGGGGCTCAGGGCGTTAATGCCAATGGAGATTTGGGCTGAATCCTACGTATGTCATTCACAGTGCCTATTATGCAAAATAAGGGTGGAGGGTTCTATCTCATTTCAAAAGTCGACAAGGAATCCATTTTAGAGTTCATATAAATGAAACCTTATGATGTAAACCCTTGCGTGAGTTTTGGATAAATTAGATGACTTTGGTCATGAGGGAGACTTGACTTTATGAATATCTAAAGTTCAAAAGGCTTGTACAAATAGTAGCCCACAATTTAGCTATTGGGTGGATCTGAAATTCCATTAGTAAAATTTGGATTGTAAGATTGTATTGATCATATAAAGAATAGATTTATCTATCCTCCACTGAAAAGCAGAGTTTATATATTGAGGAGTTTTTTAAGTAAGTTATATGACAATCTTAGAATGTTGAATTTTTTGCAACACACAACAAACTGTAAATACCTATAAATGAATTGTATGTATTTAGCGGACAGGAAAGCAACACTGAAGTAAATGTTTTATAGTTCTGAAGTGTGTTGGAAACAGAGATTTTATTAGGAACAAAACAAATAAATTCACTTTATTGGTGATGCACAATTGATCTATATTTACAGAAACTTCATTTCTACACATTATCATTTGTGTGCAATATAGTATTATCAGTCAAATCGTATGCCTGTGCAAAGTTAGTGGCCATTTTAATGGAAAATGTGCTGTCTGTAAATGATGCTTTAGTTACATTTAAAAAAATCACCCCCATTAAAGGTAGGTGAGTCGTGAACTTTTGTCATTCAAAAAAGTAGGTTGTGGTTCTTAAAGGTTTGGGAACCACTGTTTTAGATGATTTTTATAAACTAAAATAAACAAAACATCTAGATTTGCGTGTTATTCTGAGGTTTTCCAAAGAACTGCTAATCTGCGACACCTGAAACACAATTAAAAGATTCCTGCTATACCTTCATTACACCCAAAGTATGCACCTTTGTTCAGCAGTCTTTTAAGAGACTCTGTCAGAAGGAGTGTCTTGTGTAGGGTATGGCAACTGCCCATATGTCATTCCATGGTTTAATGTAACCTCAAACTCACCAAAGTGTACTTACCAAGTAATGAAAGTCAACCTCCTTGCTCTCTCCCAGGCCCTCAGCGGACAGGATGTAGTGCACAGTGACCTCCTGTGTGTGGCCGGGCTCCAAAGTGTCGTAGATGGGTTGAATCTCTACGTAGCTGTTGCTTTTAGAATAAAAGTACTTTGCCATGTGAGTGTCGCCATTGTAAGAAGGGTACATCCATCGTGAATCTCCACAGTAGGATGTGTCCTTGTGAGAAACCTGACAAAATGTAAACCGAAACAGGATTAACAGCGCTAAAGTTCTACAACTGTCTAGAGCTGCCGTGATAGATACTGTGCCAAATATGTGGTATTAACAGGAGTTTCCACAATCTCCACATTAAATTTGGGATAACAAAGAACAACTGCTAATGACAAAAGACTGAGCTTAAAAACAATTGTTTGTGAAGTGAAGGAAGCAATTGCTAAAATTCAGGGATGTATGTCATTACGATGCGGTGTTTACACGACGCTACCATTACAACGCAGTTATCACAACCCAAGTCGTTACAACGACTTGCGCTGTAGGCGCTGGACTTAGGAATAGAATGATTTACTATTCCAACTCCAGCCCACGTAACAGTAGGGAAGGTGTTGGACTAGTAAATCATGCTATTCCTTAGTATATATCGCCATCCAGCGCAAGTCGTTGTAACAACTTGCGTTGTTTCTTTACTCTTTTAGCACAGAAAATACCATATGTCTTCAGCTTCCAGCTGCATGTCCTAAGCTGAGGGATATCCATTAATATTAAGCGTCACCCCCCGACAAGCTCCTCAGATAATTGTAATGGCAGCTACTGAATAGTATTAACATAAGAGAACATAATTAACAGCAAAATGACAAACTATAAGATCAGGTAAAAAGGAGTATAACAAACAATGCACACTATCATGGGTAAACTACTGCTTAATAATCCCCAAACTTTAATGCAAACCCAAAAGAAAAGTGACTAGGCATATTAGATGCATCTCTTCTGGACATCTCAGATTCTACAGAGGCATAGGAAAGGTCACTCTGTTGATCAACAGCACTGTCTGAGGACCCAGGTTGATGCTAGCACAAATCTGGCTTGGAACCCACATAGAAGACCTAAATGGCAGGAATAAACCTTTGATGGTGTGGAGTTACACTGATGACAGGTACAGATGGTCATGATTGAAGGTGTTGACATTCTCTTGATGTGAACTTATTTGACTGACAAGAATTGGAAGATCATAAAAAGAGACGGCATTTCACGTGGCACCGCCAGTAAGGTAAGAGTCCATAGCAATGATGGACATCTTGTGCTGTTCAAAGTGTACCCTTGATTCCAGTACTAACCTTTTCTTTTCTTTCCTCATATGTGGCCAATTTCCAACTCTATTCAGGTGAATCTCTATTCTGCATCCTCTTTTCTAGATGCAGAAATTAGCATGACTTGTAAGTCATATATTGTGTTGGCTAGGTTTGGGCATGGACCTGCGTGTGCAATTGACAACAAGTTCGAAATGTTAATTTTTGCAATTCGTGAATTTTGTGTAAATATCAACAGTGTCACTGACTTCATCCAAACTTGTGTGTAATTGTACATGCATCTAGTACATTTCAAAGATGCAATTTCAGTATTGGGGCATTTTGTGGCCTTGGAAACATGCCAAAAGATTGTCTGTCATGTAATGCAGAGTATTTTAATGATTTCTCCTGATGCAACATCAACGTTCAGCTGATTGCACTTTGAAAAATGTTCCTTGCCTTATCCATGAAAACACTGTGCTGTTACAGAAACTTCTTAGCTGCCAATACATCATAAAGGTGCCCTGCCTCTTTCATGGAGAAGAGAGAACATGTATTAATTTCTAGATGTGGTGGCAGGCAGTAATGGCACTAACCCTTTCCAAAGTGAATACCAGGACAATGGACTTTATACTTGGGATATAGAAAATTCAAGAAAGTGATAACCCCCCCCCGCTCCCATGGAAAGTGAACCTATATTTAGTTCAGGACAGCGTACATTGTTTGTTTTGTGGAGCTGCAGTTGGTGCCTATGTACAAATATTGGTCCAAGTGCATCTGTTATAGTTACTTGAATAAGGCGCACTTCAGTAATACGAAAACATTAAGACTGTGTCCAAAAAAACCAGCATCTCCTAATTCCTAAGAGCTTGCCCATCATGTAAACTTTAAAATCCCCATCCACTGAGCCTTTTTTACTATGATGATTTTTCTTGATTTGTTAGATTTTGCCCCTTTTCTAATTCTGTGAGCTCGCTTACCCGTATCGAGAGATCCAAGGCGGTATGGGATGAGGTATCAACAGTAAAGCACGCTTTGCCCTCATGGTCTGTTGTGTAGTTGAATTTGGTGTCTCCTTGGCCCACAGAAAGGGTCACTGTCTCGTTGGCCAATGGGGCCCCAGTAGAATCCTCCAACAGGATCTGTGAAAAGAAATGTTTATAGGGTTGCCTTCCAGCAGCAAGAAAATTATTGGCTGAACAGAGGATGGTTTACTATCATCACTTCCTGTTGTGGTAACATGTACTTGTAATGAGACATGGACAAAGTTGTATCACATCCTCATTTTCTCACACCACCATTACACACTACAATAATAACACCTTCCTGACATTAGTAGAGAGACATGAGGGACTCTCAATCAGTGGAGTGACTGTGTTGTATATGTTCCAAACAAACGCGTCAACGTGTTAATGGAAAGAGAGATCCATTAGGTCTATTCATGTTACATTGGGTCACACGTACAGGGAAATCAAACGACAGACATAAATCAAGGTCCATCAGCTCTATCCCCATTACACTCTCTAAAGTGCCAGACTAATGCAAGACACACATGGTTCAAGGCCCATCAGATGTACCCTCACTACATTGTCTAACAAGACAGACTGATGGACAGACAAAGGTAACACAAACTTCATCAGGTCTATCACCATCACACTGCGAAAAAGACACAGACTGAGAAACAGATGCAACGCAAGGTTGATCGTGACTATTCCAAACTTGTTCTGTAATAGAAACAGAGTCATGTAGGGAAACATAACGTAACCACTATCCACATTGCACTCTAACAGAGTCAAACTAAATGAGAGACAGCTTCAAATAAAGGTTGACAATGTATTTCACTAACACACTAACGACAAAAGATATACTAATAGAGAGAAAGATGCAACTCAAGACCCATCGGGTTTGTCCCATCACATTTTATAAAAGAGTCAGAGTAATGGAAAGACTGAAGTAACTCAATATACGTCCGGCCTATCCCTTAACACAATGCGTAAAAGAGACATAGGGCCTGATTTAGAGTTGGGCGGATGTGTATTCATCACACATGTGATGGATATCCCAACAGCCTTATTACAAGTGCATTATATCCTAATGCACTTGTAGTAAAGGAGACAGGATATCTGTCATGTTTGTGACAGAGTACCCGTCAACCGAACCCTAAATCGGAAAAAAAAGTCATGAAAAAACAGACATAACTCAAGGTCATCAGGTCTATCCCCACTACCTTGCGTAAAAGAGACAGACTAAAGGAGATGAAGATGGACCTAGGATCCATTAGGTCTATTGTTAACACAGTGACTAAAAAAGATAAAATAGGGAAGAGACAGGCATAACTTAAGGTTACTGAGCTCTCTCACCACCACACTGTCTGAAAGGGAAGACAAATGGTGAAACTGACACATCTTAAGGTTTATTAGGTCTGTCACCATCACAAAGTCTAACAGAGACAGACTAATTGAGAGAGGTGCATGATGGCATAAGGTACTCATAATGTATGAAAGAAATTCAGACCATGTGTGAGAATGATCTATTTTATATGCTTTATTGAATGTCTACCTAGCCCCTGAATTGTGTTCTGGCACATGGACAGATAGTCCATTACAGCTGTTATCTTTAATGATATAGTGCAGAAGGAAGTGAATCAAGGACTTTTGTGTGGGCCATTGCTAGATTGTATTTCAAAGAAATTAGAATACGTTTTATCAGATCGTACTCATCAATACATATGTGACATTGAAACAGAAGGTACCTCAGGTCCCTGACCCTTCTCTCACATGGTGTAGGAAAGACCAAAGTAATTAATGGTTCATCAAATGTGTTCCCAATCAAGTTACAATAAAGACAGAGGGGACACATAACCAATCAGGTGCACCCAATCCACATGCTGAAGTTAGAAGGACCTCATAATTTGTCCATTTTGGTCTTGCAACATACCACGCAGCACATAAAAATGGCACTTATGGACTTTCTTGTATGTCAAGTAGTTCCTGGGATAACAGCGGGATAAGTGCACTCGTTCCAGAAAGTGCTGAAAATGTTGTACAGTCAGACATTGATAATAGTCAACAGTGGCCACCTGTATGGTGCAGAAGGGACAGGAGTGCATCCTGGACAGTCAACACTGTCCTACTCCATCATGTATCATATGATAAGGAAAGGTCTCTACATGTACTAGTTAGATTATTTATTGTTTTCATTAACGCCTTAACCGCGGCGGTTTTTCCGCCGCGGTGCGGGCGTTCTAAAGGGTGGGCGAGGCCGCGTCGGCCGTTGGACGTGCGCAGCACCAGGGAGGTAGCGCTCGAGACGTCCAACGGCCGACAGCAGCACGCAACGGGTTAATAACATGATGGAAGAGACAGAAGAGACTCAAGGCCATCTAACTAGCTTGCCCGCCATACCACTGACAAAATACTGATGACCAAAATATCGCCAAGCTAAGTATGTATAGGTAAGGAAACACTAACTATTCTTAACTTCCCATCTATGTATCTTGCAGATCAATGTATCCCTAGAATAAATGGACGTAAAGTTGTAGATATTTGGATGTGGAGGTCCATCTAATAAATATATACTTACCTATATACATTTAACTTCTCATATTTCGGTTATCAATATTTTGAAAATAATATCATGGTATCACAATACTTAGTACTCCATACCCTGGTATCATTCCAACTAGAAGACTAAAGTCGAAAGCATAACTTTTGTACCAAATGTTATGAAGATCATATTGCCTTTATTATGCTTTCTAATTGAAAAAGTGATCCGCTGGTATCTCCAGTGGGTTTTCCATGTGTCCACATTGTGGCTCATGTAGCTCAAATGATGGAAATGCATATATATATATATATATATATATATATATATATATATATATATATATATATATAAAGAATATATACATAACAGAGATCTAACAGCAACAAAAGTAAAAACCATCCTTCTTTAACCCATGGGGAAGGGTTTCATGCAAGACGACATTTAGACCATGATGCGTACACCTGAGATACAAACCTGCCCATGTAAAGGAAGCCCTTTCTTGAAGTATGGGTCGGCGTGCAGAAACTTCACATTTGTAATGGTTGTGCCGATCTCGCTGGAGGCTTCCCCAGATATCTCAACCTCTGGAAGAGAATGAGTAGAGGGAAAGGACAATGGAAATGGAGAATGGGAATACACATTGTAGAATAGACAATCAACACCTGAGAATAGAAAATAGACAATGGATACTTGAGAATAAGTGATGGAGAATGAAGAACAGATGATGGAGAATAGTGAACAAAAATAGACAATGAAGAATAGAGAGCGGACATTGGAGATTGGACAATGAAAACGGAGAATAAGAATTTACAATGGAGAATAGATAATAGTGAGTGAAGAATGGAAAGTAGATAATGGAAAATGGAAAATGGACAATGGAGAACGAAGAATAGAGAATGGACAACAGAGAACAGTGTATGAAATTAGACAGTGGAGAATAGGGAATGGACAATGGACATTGGAGAATGGATAATGGAAAATGGAGAATGAGCATACACAATTGAAAACCAAGAATGCATAAGAGACAATTGAAAAAGGGTGATGGAGAAAATACAATGGAGAATGAAGAATGAGGAATGGACAATGGAGAATGAGAATATACAATGGAACATAGACACTGGAGAATTGAAATGGGCAATGGAGAATAAAGAATGGACAATGGAAAATAGTGAATGAAAATAAAAAATGGAGACTAGAGAATGGTCAATCGAAATAGAGAATGGAGAATGAGAATATACAATGAAAAATAGACTATGTATAATGGAAAATAGACGATGGAGAATGAACAATGGATAATGGAGAATACTGAAAGAAATGATAAAATAGTGAATAGAGTATGGGCAATGGTGAATGTTTGTTTGGAAGCAGCATGATAATATCTGTTGCTCTCAGTGAGCCTTTGTGGGGTTGAAGGCCTCTACAGAGGAAACCACTTATGTATTCAGGAGAGGGCAATTTAAATCAAAAGAGCATTTTAACTTTGGTGTC
Source organism: Lissotriton helveticus (assembly GCF_964261635.1). Classification (NCBI taxonomy): domain Eukaryota; kingdom Metazoa; phylum Chordata; class Amphibia; order Caudata; family Salamandridae; genus Lissotriton; species Lissotriton helveticus. The sequence goes on along the minus strand of NC_136068.1, from coordinate 49,194,828 downwards.
CGCCTGCAGTAGCAAAACTGTCCACCAGTGGTTTCAGCGGTAACCAATTTACAGTACGTCTAGTGAGGCAGCAGTAGTGGTGTTTGCAATATTGTGACCTGGTTTGTTCTCCAAACTCTACACCATTGTTCCCACCCTCTCATCCACTATTCTGACTGTTTTTCAAATTCTGTGACAATCTATCATGCCCTTCAATGTACAGTGTGCTTCTAAGATGGGCTCCTTCCTTCATAATCCTAGAGAATGTATAGTGTATACATATTAATAATGCCAGGTCTGCATTTTATTTCTTAACAGTATCTTCTTTCCTCCCCAGACATGGAAATGATTGATGTCAGTTCTACATTATGTTTACACTTTTATTAATTTTAACTTTGTATTTTGTTTACAATACGTGCCCACCCATCTGCTCTGCTGACTGTGGTGAGTTCTCTATCTGATTCGCTCATTATTGTCAGTTCTGCTTTATGCTTACTGCGCCTGTTCGCTCCTCACATTTCCTACCTGTGGTGAATATGCAATGGCAAACTTGTATTCATTTTAACTTTACATCATTTTTACAGTACGTAACTTTTCGCCCGCTTTGCTTAGTGTGGTGAGTATTCTACATAAATCCCCCATTATGCTCAGTGCCACTTTATTTATACTGCACCTGTATCCTTCTGAAGTCTGTCCTGACTGTGGTAAATAAGGGGTAGATGTATCAGGCCTTTTGCGATTCACAAAGGCCGAAATTCTGCGAATTTTGGCCTTTGCGAATTGCAAAAGGCCTTTTTGCATTTCTGGGAACGTATTAAAAAATCGCAAAATAAGGAATCGCAATAATTTGCGATTCCTTATTTTTCTTAAGCATTTAAGGAATCGCAAATTTTGCGATTCCTTAAATGCGATGTATGTGGGGTTCTGAAATTGCGAATTTTGGTTAAGAAATCGCAAATTACCACCAACTTGTAGTTGGTGGTAATTTGCGATTTCATTTAAAAATGCCCTATTTGGCATTTGTGAAGGTGGCATGTGACGCAGATACATGCCCATAGGGCATGTATGTGCGCCATATGCACACACATGTAAATATCAGGGGTGCAGCAGGGTGTCTTTGAGACACCCCTGCACCCTTGAAATTATTCTCAATTTGCGAATTCGCAAAATGCGTTTCGCAAATTGAGAAATATTTCGCAATCATTCCTATGGGCCTCCTGGCCCATAGGAATGCATGGGAAATTATTCCTTATATTCGCAAATAAGGAAGACTAAGAAATCGCAAAAAAATAGCGATTTTTTACATACATTCCATTTTGCGAATTCTAAATAGCGATTCCTTAAAAATTGCTATTAAGAAATCGCAAAATGGAATTTTGATACATCTACCCCTAAGAGATGTACACCTAATATTCATGCATGCATGACGTGCAGACCTCTACATTTCAACACCCCAACTTATTTCGCCATCAAGCTTGAGCTATCTGGAGGCGCTAGATTCACCACAAGCTGCTTCACTCTTCTACTAAAGCCACAATGTTTCAACAAGAAGAAAACCTACAACCAATCTTTCCCAGGCACCACTCCCAGAATTTGAAACTCTCTGCCCTCTGATATAAGACTGGCTCCCTCAATTACCTCCTTCAAGAAAAAAGTTAAACCCCTGTTATAGAACAAATTCGTGGTATAGATAATCAGTTCTCTGCCCCTTAAGCTATTTGTTTCTCTGACACTGTATGCACTTTTACTATGCTTAATGAGTTGTATTTCACTGTCTCATTAGCTTGTAAAGTTCTTTAATACCCGAATGGGTCAAGTTTGTGCTATATAAAACTTTTCAAATAAAAAATATTCGTCTTAGCTCAATACATTATGCTTACAACACCTTCCCTTCCTCTCCTCTGCTGGTTGAGGTGAGTAGTCTGTTCACAGCTGCTATTATTGTCAGTTCCTCTTTAAGCTTGCTGTACCTGTCCCCTCCTCCACCATGATGGCCGTCACATGGATTTTATCGTCGTAGCCTGATCGCTTCATCTGGAAGATTTTTGTTGACACCACTTCATGGAAGCATCCTTTGTTATCCACCTGAGGGCAAAAAGGATAAAATTATTTTAATATATTGGAATTTTCAAATAAGTCTTATTCCTTAACCAGACTCACTGGGCTAGTCGCAAAAGTAACTTACACTTGTGAGTGATTTAAATTACATTACACTTTGAGTAGCTTTACTACTTTTAGCTTTTCACTAAATCAGAGTGTAAAGTTACTTGAGAGTGTAGAATTTCACATCTCCACTCCAGATAGTAAGTGGCTGTTGCCAATAAAAGAGACAGTAGTAACCCAGCACCACAGATGTACAACCACAGATTCTGCAACAATGCTGGAGGTAGGGTCGTAAACACCTCCCCACAGGAAATGACGTCAAGTTAAATTACTTTATTGAAAATAATTACAATTATAAAGAAATGTATTTTAATATTAAACAAAGTATCTAAAAATAGTTCATAATTATTTACAAATCATTTAGGTTTGTCTTGTGATTAGTGCATGCACACATATGGGCCCTTCTTATAAGCATGCACTAGCACATTAAAACATAGCAAACTTAAATACACATAACAGTAACATAGCAAGGGTGCCATCACCCCTAACATAAGAATTCGAAATGCAGCTCATAATCCATTCTGCAAACACTTATTCCCCCCTTGTCTCACTGTCTGGGAGTAATACACAAAGACAAACTGCCAGCTAAACCTATTCATGTGACCCAGGATACAGCATGCAGGCACCAAATGGTTCGGAAAAAAAATTCCAACTTTATTAAAGTCGCATGTTCAGAATTGTGAATAAAAATCCGACTTTACCATTATAGGGGGTTTTAAATTAAATTTCCTTATACAGCAAACACAACATTCCTACAGGGGCGGCTCCTCCGCTAAGGTGGACGAGCGTCGTCTCACTGCTTTTCAGCAGTGCAAAAAAGGAAACATATAATGATATTAGTCCATTGTTATCATTTTATTTTTCCCTGCTGAAGCCAGTTTTTGGGTGGGAAGGGGTTTCCCTGTCATCACAGCCAGCAGGGGGAGGAGTGGTGAGTGCACTTAAGTGTGCATGGGGGTTGGCCGGACATCTTGGGTCGGCCAACCAGTCATGCGCAATTAGCATGTTCTCTACCCAGCTGTTTTGCACCGCCTAGGTGGAGTACATGCACAGGCTCCAACGCCCTGTCTGAGCACCGAACCACGGTGCTCAGACCAATCCCGGCAATGCTGTCAATCTGATGACAGAAGCGTTGTGGTTGGCTAGTGGAGTCTCAGAGCCTGTGTGCTTCCGGTTCACAGAAAGAGAGGATGGAGGAGAGGCGGCAGACGGCCAGCAGGTAAGAGATCTTTTCTTTTTTTTAACCCCCCCACCCTCCTCGCCCCTGTACTACTGCCTGGGAGCAGCCACCACTGATTCCTACCTGCTTCTGATAGAAAGTTACTCACTGATTAAATGTAATAACTTAACCCAATGGTATCCTATGGGAGGGCTAGGCCTTGCCTTAGAGTTTTTCACTACCAAGACATGTAAAACTTAAAAGTTCATGTCCCTCTTTTTAATAACACTGCATCCTGCTCTCTGGGCTGTGTAGGGCACTCCCTAGGGGTGATTTAAATGTATTAAAGAGGAAGGTTTAGTCTTCGAGATAATATTTAGTTTGCCAGGTTGAAATGGCAGGTTAAAACTGCACACATGCCACAATAGCAGGCCTGAAAAATGTCTACCAGGCTACTTAATTGAAAGTGTTTCACTACCAAGAGAAGTAAAACCTAAAAGTACATGACCACCATTTTAAATACAAGGCACCCTGTCCTATGGGCTGATTAGGGCCTACCCTTAGGTTGACATATAAATTAAAAAGAAAGGTTTTGGCCTGGCAAGAGGTTTCTTTTGGGCCAAAATGCCAGTTTAAAGTGCACACACAGGCTGCAATGGCAGGCTTGAGACATTTTTTTAAAGGGCTACTTAAGTGGGTGGTACAAGGAGTGCTGCTGGCCTACTTAGTATCATTCAATGTACATGCCCTGTGTACAGATGATACCACTTTACTAGGGCCTTGCAAATAAATTAAATATGACAACTGGGTGTAAGCCAATGTTACAATGTTTAAATGAGGGAACACAAGCACTTTAGCACTGGTCACCGGTAGTAAACTGCACAGAGTCCCAAGGCCAACAAAACAAGATCAGCAAAAATGGGAAGATGAAATCCAAAGTTTGGGGGAAAACCACCCTAAGGCTGACAGGTCTAACATTGACCTTCCAAAGCATTTGCATCTCTGAAAGACAGGGACAAAGTGCACTGGTACCTTGGCAAAGATGCAATGTTAGTGGGGAAGATTTCCAGGTCTGCTCCATTTAGTCATTTTTGCATCAATGCTCAGACCTTCAGCAGAATCTCAGAACCAGAATACACAGCATCCTGGAAATCATCTCTGCTAAGGCTTAGCACTTTGCCCGGCTGGCAGGATTCACTTCCATAAAATCGACAAAGTCAGAAGGTAAGTCTTTTGATTGAGGCTAGCTGCTAGCATTATACAACTTCGCTAAATGGGCGCTTGATGTCTTTATTTTTCATTATCTTCCTATACCTTTATTAGTATTTGTTGTATTTCACACCCACCCTTCTGTTGACATTTGCACTGTTGTTCAGTGTTGCAGTTGAGGGGCTCGACTAGTGGTGGCTCCTCCATTATGGCGGAGGAGCGTCGCCCCACTAAAATGCCACAAGAGACGAAAAATAAAATAGTTATGAAGTTAATTCAGTACTATTTTATATGTCATCACCCCATCCCGAAACGAGTGTCAGGACAGGGTGGAGCTTGCTGAGTGGCAACAGGGAGGAGTCATGGCTGGCTTTGCACTGTTTGAAGTGTACATGTCCCTTTGGCCGGCTGTCTTGCGACAGCCAGATAGACATGAGCACTTTAAACCTCTCAACCCAGCTGTCTTAAGAAAACTAGGTTGGCAGCAAGTGCAGACCTCCAGTGCCCTCAAGGGCACCGACAAAGGTCGCTCCCTCCAATCCTGGCGTTTCTCTCATGCTGGTTAACAGCATGAGACAAGCACCAGGATTGGTTAAGGGACTTGACAGGGGCCCTGACATCACAGAGAAGAAGAGGACCTGAGCGAGAACCACAGCTGCTGCATGGTAAGTAACTTTTTATTTATTTAATGTAATTCTCCCCACACTTGCAGTAGTTGCCAGCCGCCACTGGGCTCCACCAACGTTTTTTACCCTGAAAGAAAATGGTTGTGATGTTGCGCTGGGCACCTCCCGGCATGTTTCAAGTCATGTTTTTTTTTCAGCCACAACTTGGGGGTCTTTCATGGTTTCGCAGAACCAAACAGCGTGCACTCTTGCGAGACAAGCTTTGCTCAAACATGGGAGAAACTACTGCCACACAGCATTAGCTTAGCTCAAGGACACAACATGCATGCGGTAGCCATTGAAAGGATGGATATCATTTGCAATGGTCCCACCCTTTATTTGATGTTCACTACAGAAAGAGTGTGTAGCCTCACGTCAAATGAGTCTTGCCTTGAACACACAATATTGAAATCACAGCATCACAAATAGAAATGTGGTACCTTATTCTAAGGTGTGTCACACTTTTGCATTTACTATATGTTTTTAAATTGTTTTCTTTATTCTATTTGGGTACTTGCCTTTATGTTGTGCCCTTTCTTTTGTTTTAAGTTCCCTCTCTCTACCTAGTTCAACCCTACTCCTTGCTTTGTATTTCATAGTCATGTTGGATCATTTGAACACATTTCCTGAGTCACTCTCTGAACTCTTTGTGCCAGTCTGGCATTGCAATAATGTCCATTGGTCACCCTCCCCTCCTGCTCCCCCATTACTGTGTTCACAGACTCAATAAAAGGGCGGCCATTGCACCTGGCTCCTCGTCTAAACTTTGACTTCTGTTGTGTTGTGATGGACATTAGTTACTCCTAGTGTTATAAGGATGGAAGAATTTAGACATCCAAAAATAGAATTACATCCAAACTTTAAGGATAGATCTTTTCAAAAGTAGCATAAGTTATTGGGGCACCCTTCCTTTCGCAGTCCAACTCACCTCTCGCGAGTACTCCTCACACACAGCTTCTGACTCTTTGCCGTAGCAGTTGCTGTAGCTTTGGCGGTACTTTCGGCAGACACTGACTGTCAGGTTACCATGCACTGGCTTCCCATAGGTATACCTACCAGAAAGAGCAGTGCAAACAAAATATGATTAAAGATACAAAGGCACAGCTGGAAATAAACAGCAAGTAACAACCCCCTCCTTTTTAGGTCTGGCTCCATAAAGCTTTAGCCTTGGCAGATGTCGCATCCATAACAAACACCTACATCAGATGGATTGACTGCTTCTATCCTAGGGTCCCCTCTTTTGCACAAAGATTTTTCCAGACAAGCATTGCCAGACTCATTGGATGTTGATGGGCTAAAACGTCCAATCACAGACATGTTTGTATTTGTCCCTGATTTCTTAGTGCTTTATGTATTATCTATTATCTCTAGAAAATTTAATATTATGCCTAAAGGTAATCTCTTTTTATGGATGTATTGGTTTTAATGTATTTAATGTATTGCAATTTTTGGACTTCAATAAAAAAAAAATATTAAAAAAACACGTGTGTGTGTGCTTGTGTTTGCAGGCACTAACATAATAAAGGAAGATTTTCTGTCTTTGGAAATGCTTGTTTTATTTTTATTATCGATATAATGCTATACCCACTTGCCCCCACTCCACTCTTCCAGGCACTCATACACAGATTTAACCACTCATCCTCTTAGCTTCCAGCCTACTCACTCACCCAATCACCCACTCCTTGCTCAGTTACACACACTGCTAAGAATTCAAACACTGACTTGTTCCCCCTTATAACCCCTTAAAAGATATTACACAAACTACTTTTGAGGGGCAGTGAGGGCTGCAGATAACTGGGAAAAGGGGAGAAATTTTCATTTGGTGGGTAACAGAGTGAAGTGGTCTTTCAGGAAATTGGAATGTGGAGTAGCCATGTTTTAAAATATTCCGTAAAGAGGAACCGTGCTGCCTTGTGGCCACTCAGTAACTTTGGGTGTGACATGTAAAACCCTATACCTGGCTAGTGATACATATAGTCATTGGGTCTGAGCTCCCCTGTGTTAGATGCGGAGAATATAAGAGTCTTGCAAACAAGTATAGGAATGGCTAAGGAAGTGACGACAATCACTGGGTAGGTCTGATGTGGTAGCCAGGACAGGCGGTGAGATACACACCTTGCGTGCATGAGATTTGAATGGAGCATGCGTGGTTGTTATGAATGATGTTTCACTTCCTCTGTGACATTAGCATTGATGAAATTAGTAATGTCAGCAGTGAAGGCACGCATGTTGTCATGTTTGATGTCCTCTCGGTCAGGAGCAGCGCAGTGGCTGAAACTTCAATGAGTGCAAGATTTGGCATCAATCTGTGCTTAGTGAATATGTGTTGAAATCCCGCAGCCTTTTTACCCGCAGGGAATCACAACACGGTTGTTACAATGACCGCGTTGTGATTCCACATATCATTACTCTGCAAGTCGGAACCTCCTCAAGGAGCTTCGCCCATTAATGCAGAAAAGAACGGGGGTCGCCCTGTAGGGCGCATGTATCAAGATCTTTCAGTTCTCTTTCAGTCGCGGCCAGATCACGATGAAGGTGCGCAAAACTCCTGACTGCTTAGTTATGCAGATGCTGCGGATATAAACTTTAAATGCCTTCCATAAAGTGGAGTATCGAGGTACCGAGTCAGCATTGAGTTGGAAGTATTCTATGATGGCATCATTGATTCCGCTTTTAAATATGGCATCAAGAAGGGCGCCAGCCGCCAGTGGGGCTGTGTGAGGTAGGGAATTGTCAAGGATAGCAACACCGCCGAGTGATCTGATAGTGTTCGGGGTAAATAATCCACTAAATGTGTATGGAGCAGACGGACGGTCAGGGTAAGGTACCGGTGGTCTATACGGGACCACGTACTGTGTGGTGCTGAGTAGAGAGAAAAGCCGCGATCCGCAGTGTCTTGATGTCACCAAGCGTCCAATAGTAAGTGATACAAAGTGGGAATAGGTGCTGGCACGATGGGCCATCTCTGAAATGATAGGGGGCAGACCTGCCACCTACCACAGTTGCGCATTACAAAGACTCTGTCTCACAAAGGGTTTCACACTAGTCTTTTGTGCCCCCAGACAAGCTGGGCCCAGGGCAGAAAATTCTAGACAGCTCTGTCGGGGAAGGACTCTCGAAGCTTCTCCTTGTCAAAGTGGGCATGAGGTATAAATAGTGAACCCTCAGACCCACTCTCTAGTACATTCCTGGACCTGTGGGTACTACCGAAGAAGGACACCCTGCTGACCTGCTTCTTCTGGCCTGCCCTGAATTATGAGAAGATGGACCTGCACCTTCCATCCTGAGTGCAATTCAATCAATCAATCAATCAGGTCATTTGTAGAGCGCACTACTCACCCGTAGGGTCTCAAGGCGCTAGGAGGGGGAGGTGCCGTTACTGCTCGAACAGCCAGGTCTTGAGCTTCTGACTGCAAGGGTGATCTGACTGACCTCCTGTTAGAGCAACAGCGACAAAACAAGCTCCAGGGACCTCTCTGCATCTGCCCAGTTGACCTGCTACCTGGCCCAACAACTGAATCTGCTTGAGCCCTGCTGGCCTCTGCTGGGGTGAGTTCCTGATCCCAAAGAGGTGCCCCTAAGGTCTTGGACTCTTGTTGTGGCATCAGATGAACTCCTCCTGGAAGAAAAGGAGGAATCCTGAGGTTTTGAGCTGTTTGCGACCGCAACTGCTTGTGCCAAGATCTTGCCACCCTCAGCTCTCTACAGTGACTTCCAGCGACGACTGGCAATGTGAGACCTGAACTTCATGCTACAGCATTGACAGCCTGTGGTGATTGTAAATGTGAATCTCCAGCGACACTCAACAGGATGGTCTCACTGCAGCGACAACCACCCCACAATGTCATGCCTGCTCTTTGTGCTACATCGACGCTTTCTCTGCTCAGTGGGGCCCTCTGCCCTGTGAAGTGAACTCTTTGCACGGGACTTGAAAAGGTAACTTTTTCAGTGGGACTTACCTTGTCCCTTTATCTGGCCCACGCTCCATCGCAGTAAGCCTAAACTTGCATGACCAGATAACCGCAAGTGATGCTTAGTGGTTTTAGGCACTATACTTACCATAAATCTGTAGAATTTCCTATCTTTGGTTCTTATGAAGTTTTAGTGTCAAATGATCAAATAAAATGTACCCTATTTTTGTAAATTGGTGTGGGATTTATCTTGTGTTTGTATGGTATGCTGCATAACTACTTAACACATTGCCTCTAAGTCAAGCCTGACTGCTTTTGTGCCAATCTACCAGAGAATTGGGCACAAGTTAATTTAGGGTTTGCTTGTGTTTCCCCCTGACAATAGGTTTTGTTGCTGCTTGAGGAGGGTTTCACCCGCTCGTCCAGTAACCCAACTTTTTACAGTGTGGAAATAAAACTGCTTTCTTACCTCTATTGGTGATCTCTCCAGGGACAATTGGTGTACGGCATGGCCGTGAAAAGCCAAGGTCTCCCTAAGATCCTACAGGTGATCCATCTGAAGAGAGCACCCTCATCACCTGTGCATTTCAGTCACTAAGCAGAGACAATCTCACTGTTCTCAGTCTACACTGTATTTGTATTCAGTCTGTGGATAAGGAGCTCACTGGTCGAGGAGGCTCGAGCAGCACTTCATGGCCATTTACATATGTAAAAAAACTGTAAAGCACTCACTTGGCGCAGACATTCACTTCCAAATGCTCATCCATAATGGTGATGGACTTGGGCATCTCGACATTGACTTCGAACTTGGGTAAAACTGAAATGTTAAAGAGATGTAGGTGTCAGTGCAGCTGGTGAGGCTTCTAAAAGGAAGTCATGTGCATCAATGAATGAGCCCAGCACTGCCCCGTTCTCCTCAGTGCACTCAAACTAAGTTGCCGTCTCTGCGTACTCCAGTGCTCTTGCCGTGTTCCTCATACTAAATACAATACGGAGTAGTATGCTCCTCTTCACTTCTCTAATTCCTTCATTCGCTTCCATTCCTATGGGCATTATCCTGCTCCTATATAATCTAGTCTTTCTTCAGTCTTCCTATCCCATTGTACCATAGCGTTATCCTGCCGCACTCCTCCTATTTCTATACACCTTAATGTTCTCTTTCTGCACTTCTTCAATTCCATGGTACCCTCTTTCTACACTCCTCTATTTCTATATACCTCAGTGTTATTTTGTGGAACATCTCCTATTCTCTTGTACAGTAGTGTTCTCTCTCTGCCCTCCTCTTATTTATAAACACTTTAGTGTTCTCTCTCTGCACTCCTCCTATTCCTATGTCCCACAGTGTACTCTTTCTGCACTCATCCTATTCATATATACCATACTGTTCTCTTACTGGACTCTTCCAATTTCCATATACCATACTGTTTGCTTTCTACAATCCTATGTACCACAGTGTTCCCTTTCTGCACTCCTCCTTTTCCCATGTGCCTTATAGTTCTCTTTCTGCGCTCATCCTATTCCTATGTACCGTAGTGTTTTAATTCTGCACTCCTTACTTTTCTATATACCTTAGTGTTCTCTTTCTGAGCTTCTCCTATTCCTGCATACCTTAGTGTTTTATAGCCATACTACTCCTATTTCTCTACATCTTACTCTTCTCCTTCTGTGCTCCTCAGGTTTCTATGTACTGTAGTGATCTCTTTCTACACTCTGCCGACTGTTTCCATGTACTTTAAGATTGTCTTTCTACACTCCTCTAATTCCATTGTACCACAGTGTTATTTTTCTGCATTTCTCCTATTTCTATACACCTTAGTGCTCTCTTTCTGCACTTCTCCTATTCCATTGGACCGTTGTGTTCTCTTTCTGCACAATTCTTACTTCTACACACCTTAGTGTTAGCTTTCTGCACTCCTCATTTTCCTATGTCCCCTAGTGTTCTGTTCTGTACTCCTTCCATTCATATGTACTGTAGTGTTCTCTTTCTGCACTCCTCTTATTTCTATATATCATATTTGTATCTTCCTGCACTCCTCCTATTCCTATGCCCCATAGTGGGAGTAAGAATTTCTGCACTCATCCTATTCATATGTGCCATACTGTTCTCTTTCTGTACTCTTCCAATTTCTATTTACCATACTGTTTGCTTTCTGCAATCCTCCTTTTCCCATGTGCCGTAGAGTTCTCTTTCTGCGCTCATCCTATTCCTATGTACCGTGGTGTTTTAATTCTGCACTCCTCCCTTTCCTATATACCTTAGTGTTCTCTTTCAGAACTTCTCCTATTCCTACATACCTTAGTGTTTTATAGCCACACTCCTCCCATTTCTCTACATCTTACTGTTCTCCTTGTGTTTTCCTCAGGTTTCTATGTACCTTAGTGGTCTCTTTCTACACTCCTCATATTCCTATCTACCATAGATTTCTCTTTCTCCACTCCCCCATTCCTTCGATATTAATGTACTTGTTCTTCATGTTGGTTATTTCTATAAATCTCAGTGTTCTCTTTCTGCACTCTTTAAGTTTCCATGTACCTTAGTTTTATCTTTCTACACTCCTCTGATTGTTTCCATGTACCTTGGTGTTCTCTTTCTGCACTCCTCTCATTCCTATGTACGGTAGTGTTTGCTTTTTGCACTCCTTCCATTCCTACGCCTATGTACCTTAGTGATCTCTTTCTACACTCCACTGACTGTTTCCATGTACTTTAGTATTGTCTTTCTACACTCCTCCAATTCCATTGTACCACAGTGTTCTTTTTCTGCATTTCTCCTATTTCTATACACCTTAGTGCTCTCTTTCTGCACTTCTCCTATTCCATTGGACCATTGTGTTCTCTCTCTGCACTACTCTTATTTCTATACACCTTAGTGCTCTGCTTTTGCACTCCACTTACTTCTACACACCTTAATGGTATCTTTCTGCACTTTTCATTGTTCTATGTCCCCAAGTGTTCTGTTTCTTCACTCCTGCCATTCATATGTACTGTAGTGTTCTCTTTCTGCACTCCTCTTATTTCTATATATCATATTTGTATCTTTCTGCGCTCCTCCTATTCCTATGTACCGTATTGTTCTGTTTCTGCTCGTCTCCTAGTTCTACACAGCTTAGGTTTTCTTTCCGCACTCCTCCTCTTATTCCTATGTTCCTTGGAGTTCTGGTTCTGCACTCATCCCATTCCTATGCACCTTGGTGTTCTCATTCTGCACACCTCCCATTCCTGTATAACTTTATATTCGCTTTTCACACTCCTATTCCTATGAACCATATTGTTCTCTTTATGCACTCCAATTATTCCTGTGTACCTTAAATATTTTTCTTCTGCACTCTCACTATATCTATGTAACTTAGTGGTGTCTTTCTGCACTTTTTCCATCCAGCTAGACCCTGGTGTTCCCTTTCCATACTCCACCTCTACATTCCACAGTGTCTTCTTCTAGTTCTTGCTCACCACCTCTTTTCTTAATCCTGTTCTGCTTGATAAACTTCACTGTTTGCTTACAGTTGTTGCACAAACACTTATAGCAAAGTTTTCTTACCATATTCTTCCACACTGAACGCATGCTCCACAGTAGATCCTCGTTTCCTCTGCACGCCCACTTTATATGTTCCCTGTAGAGGTTCTGAAGCCAAGTGGAACGAGAGTTGGACGAGTCCTCCCTCTGTTACTATGTCCCGCCACTGGCCCACGCGGTTCCTCTGCGGATCCTAAAAGGAGGGAATTGCTAGATTAGGGGGCAACAGACCATAAACATGTAACACATGATGAGTCCTGACCTGGAGCTTGCGCCCCCCTGGGATTTGCACTAGTTCACATTGAGTTTCTCAGATTGCTACAGTGATCCTGGCCTAGATCTTGGGCTCCTATGGAATGGACACATTGTATATGATGCTCCTGAGTATTTATTGGCGGGGGCAGCCACTGAGGGCAAAGGCATTGCTGTCTTCAGAGAAATAACTGCATAAAGTGACACAGTTGGATGAAATAAATGAAGTATTAAAATCTTACCTCAATGTATACCACCGGGAACTGGAAATCAAAAAAAAAGGGAAAAGAAAAATGTGTTATAATCCACACATTGGGCGGAAGTAGTAAATATGAATGGGTTCTCACTCATCTACACAACACATGCACCATACACTTTGGTGGAGTTGGGCCATGTACCCTTCCATGCTGCTTCACTCATTTCCACCTCACTGTACTCAGGCATTTACGGGCATTCTCCCCAAAGTAGACCGCTCACACTAGAATGGAGTTTCACTAAAGTTTAAAGTGTTGGAGCATGGTCTCGTCCAATCAATCAGGTTACTGCCCTTGCCCTTTCCAGAAGTGTCACTCACTCCTCCATCTGTGGTCCACTTACTCTAAGAAGTCTCACTGACCTCGCACAACCAGTTTCTCTCATCACATGCCCCAGACCCCATCATGCTGGTGTCCCCTCTTCTCTCCTTTGTCACTGATGTCAAAATCAGGAGGGAAACAAACATCTGACAAATTTGAGAAGACTCCAGTCTCTGACAGATGCCCTATCACACAATGCTTCACTTTTCCTACAGTTCTCCTAGAGTTCCCATAGTGACAGTGAAAAACAACAGTCACTGCAGAAGATCAGTTTAAACTTAGGAAAAGTGAACTTTATATGATAAGAGCTAGACCACAACCATCAGTACACTTGTTGGGATTTTTCATCAGATATTTGGGGGGCTGATGATAAAGGTTCTTACGTATACTCGGAACCTTTGGATTGAGATCTGGAGATCTGCTCAGAACCTACGTAGGCTTTCCGCAATTTGTTTTAGGCCGCCTGATAAAATGATATTTGTTAAAGCTTCCAGGGCTACAGGGTCACTTTATTCACAAGAAGTGCCTGGCAGAGTCTGTCTACTGTAAGGTCAAGGCTTTCTCCATCACTATCATAGCCTATGGGGCTGGTTCTGATTGTTCTAGCCTTAGTTCACTGCTGTGGAGGTTCAAGGACATATATAAGTCATGCCATTCTTTATTAGTTTGTAGAGATCATTGAACTTGGACACTCATACATCCAGGCTCCATCTCTGCAAATGGAAAGGATGTCACCACTAGGGTAACAGGAATTGTTTATTTGCTTTCATTGGTTTGTAGACCTACCGTCTCTTTCTCTGGATGGAAGTCATCATGCAGCGAAACAATACGGAACTGGACTAAAATAGAGAAATTAGAGCATTAGCGCACGTTGTTACAGCAAAGTTATCCATATCTAGAACAAATCCCTGCTCCTTAGAAAATAGGGAGAACAACATTTGTTAATTCCAGGATATACATTACTTTTGTTCCATGTGTTATACTAGCTGGGTGGCTCGTTGCGTAAAAAAAGTCACAGACGTACACAGATTTAGGGTGAAGTCAGCATGTGCGCACTGTTAGTATGTACACACCACATTCCCAGCATTCTTGGCATGTTCCTGAGAAATGCATCCCCCTCTAGAGGGCCTGCACCTCATCAGAATGGCTGGGGTTTGGATAGCCAGAGAGATCAGTGTCCTACACCAGAGATTCCCCAATGGATGTTTGGAGGAGGTCAGCTGTTCCCTCCCCTGGCGTTTTAGTTCATTGTCTCCCCAGTGCAAATTGTACAAGATTGCCAGGGAAACCGCTTGCGATAGTGGAGTTATCTGCGTTTTGTAAGAAGACAAGGATTCCACCCATTTTTATTGCCTACAATCCCATGCAAATTACAAAAAAACCCTCTGTGTTGGGCCACTGGGGATCTTGGTTACATCCAGCGTCCTGTCTATCATATTTGGTGACTTTTGGGGATTTTTTCTCTGTATGGGCTGGTTGTTTACTACCTTTGACATCCTCATGAGATGATGAGAAGACTAGTGCACCTACCTGATCTAAGCAGACCAACAGCGCCATTTGCTTCCTTTATGTAACATGGAGGGTAGAAAGGCTGCTAACTGCCTAGGAATAGCATCAGGCATGCACATAGATCTCCTCTGCACAAAAACTCATGGAGAACCCCCTCTCTCCCAAATCCACACTCACATGTCAGGTTCTCTCCATTCACCTGAGGAGTGGGCAGAATGTTACAACATACCTTGACCCTCTACATGTCACTAAGCTTTCACTGACTGATACTGCTCCTCTGTGATGCTATTTGTGGACTTCCAGAGGTCAAGCCTGGGACTCTCTGCCACAGATGTGTTTGTCTCTTTTCTCACCTGTCTGCCCTGGCTTGTAGATGGGCTTGTCTGTCTGTACGAAGACCAGGTTCTCTGAGGGCTGGAGCAGGACAGATCTCCTCCCGTGGAACTCCATGGTCTTTCCTTTTCCGTGGAGAGTGACGTAGGCTATCTGTGGTGTCTCCATCTCAGGGACCTGTGACAATAAGAAATATCACTTGTTTAACTCTTTTTCTTGAACACAAAGTTAAAGTTAGGCCAATATTTCTGTTCCTGTTGTACAGTAGAAAAAGACAATGCCCTGAATCTTTTCCATGTGTGGGTGTTCCTCGGAGACAGATTGTCTCAGACTCACTGTGGGAGGTGACCCTGGAAACTGTCGCATCACACGCGTATGTTTGAGGACAAAGTTTGCCTAGAGGCTGGTTAATGATGTGACAGTCTTTCAGAACTCCAACACATCTGACAATGCACATTTCAGGTGTGGGTCACATGAAGTGTCTATTACTTAGATGACATGCTGTGTTTCTGAGTTTTTGGACTTCCAACTTGTCTTCCAAACTGCTGCACATTGGCATTAGGACTTTGGGTGCCAATGGTGTCAGTGGAGCCAAAGCTAATGTCCAATGGTGCTGTTGGGAGACCTACTATGGTGGACTATACAGAACTTCTGGTTCAGGGTGTTTAGGGATGTTCAGTAATGGTCAGTAGTGCACAAAGGGTTGGCCAATCAGATGGCTGAAGGTGGGCTACATCACTTTTGTCTCACAATTCACCCTTTCAGTGGAGACGGGGGGCGTGGAACAATAAGGCAGTTGTGTCCTTAGAGGGAAATTCTGATAGTGATAGCTTTTCAGGGAACTGAAGTCTGCAATGGACGCTTATGGTTTCCCAGACTGAATGCCCGTTTAGATTTAAGGCCTGATTACAAAGGTAAATGTACATGGGAAGATTTGTTTACATGTATAAATAATACCCTATATAGGTTTAAATCTTGACTTTTTTGCTTTTCTCCATTTCCAAGTGTAGATTTACATATCTTGACTCCCTGATAGAGTCACCTATAGCAGGATATACAAATGTAAAGTTGCTACTGATAACTTTTTACATATATGTAGAGACTTCTGCCACCATGGAGAGGATCTCCCATTGTGAAAGTATAGTGATTTTTTTTAACATTTATTGTTCCTTAAAAATATAGAAAACACTTCAATGTAAAATATAAATATAAAATAACATAAATATTTATTACACACCTCGAACTATTAAAATAAAATATTACAGCAACTCAATACATTAAATGTGTATATATTTTAAATAATTATTTAATGCACATTTACATGAATCAATGTTTTGTAACATTTTAATTAAATAGTTCTAGCTCTATTATCTACCTCTCTCTCTCTGTCTCTCTCTCTGTGCATGCATGTATGTATAAATATAGATTTATATTTTAGAAATGTACTAATTAATGATACTACTCTTTTGTGGGTGTCTGTTTGTAGTAGCCTCTGCTCATATAATGTGACTTATATCATTGCCGCGAGCACCTCTTTATGAAGGGCCTTTACCCCACATTCATGGCAAAAGCAAGGGGTCAAGGCATATGGATTGTAAGGGATTAACACAACTTTTGTGCTCCACTCTAGTCTACTACAAGGGGTTCCCACATGTCGCGCTCTCTCACTCTTACCTTTAGATCCCAGCAGTGCTCTAAGTCAATCTCTGCCGCAAAGTCATGAGAAAGAGTGATGTTGTGCGTTGGGTGCTCCAGAGTGACGCTCAGCGTGAGTGGCTCGTTCAGGTGCGTGAGGACCACACACACCTTCTCCGTGTGCGTTCCATGGAGCACGGTGGGGACCAGCAGCATGTAATGCCTAAAGGGGATGCCAGGGAGGCAACATTAAAATAACCATCAATATTATTATTATAATAACTGTAATCCTCATTATTGTTAGCATTAATAGTAGGAGTATCAGTATCTTGGTATTACAAATAATATTTGCATAATAAGGCACTACACCTATTACTAGTATTTGTTATTTTTTATTAGGTATGTGCTTCATATCCTTGCATACTCATTCTCACTTGTCTAAGTACTGATTTATTGGATGCAGTTTTATTGCATAAAAATTGTACAGATGCCTGATGCAGATCTGACTCTAAGAGTGTTCCATACAGACTTGAACATCTCCTCTGTGCAATCTCTTTAGAAGTTATTTAGCCACGTATAGTTGCTTTAAATGCCTCCCAAGTATTTTCAACACTAGCAATATTCATGTTAATTTGAAAATAGCTCATTATTTCACTTTGTATATCTTTGCACCACTCTACAACTTTTAAGTTCACTTTGTTAAAAAACTATCCATCGCACATTCTTTCTACATGAATCCCAGACACGTCCATCTTCTTTAAGGTATGATCTGAAAAATCATTCTGAATATGTGTGTAACAAGTTAATTTCAAATTTCGGGAAGAAAGAAAATAATCTTGCCTAGTGGCCGATTTATATCTTGATGAGAGACAAGAATATTCCTGCCTATCTAAGTATTCTTCCCTCCATAGATCTACAAACTCTAACCCCCTAGTACATTCAGTCATTGCACTGGCCATTTATGGTTTATTCTATTTACATCTAGCAAAAGATGAGTCTAACTCCAGATTTTGGAGAAAATTAAAATCAATGCCTAGAATCACAAACCCAGGAATGATCAGCAGTGCCTGGTAAAGATCTGTCAAGGTGCAGGATCATCTAAGATTGGTGCATATATTGTGGCTATAGTGAGATTTATGCTATTAAGTAAGCCACTGATATGCATCCACCTGCCTTCTGTATCGGATTAGGAAAATTTAACTTGAAAAATAAAGTTTATTGACATAAATTGGCAGCCCTCTGTAGGCGGCATTTGCAGATGATACGTATTGATAGCCTGCCCATTGCCTAAACATGTTATATGTAGGTTCCCTCTTTTCCATATAATGAGTCTCTTGCATGAGCACTATATAAGAAGCAAATGACTTTGCACCCAGTCATCTACCGCTTGAGCTTTACATTTATTATTACGGCCATTGACATTTAGAGTAACAATTCATATGAAATCCTTAGATGACTGCAATAGGAATCACAAAGTTACATTCACTTGTCTATTTAATCTAATGTGCGATGCATAAATAAAGTGTATTGTGCTAGCAGCCTATCCCATTGCACATTGGGACAGATTTACAAGCCCCGTACGCCACATTTGCGCCGCCACTCTGTCACTTTTGGGATGCAGCGGGGGCGCAAAGCCAGCGCCATGCTGTGGGGTATTTACAATGTGATGCATCTAGGGAGATGAGTCATGTTGTAAAGCCCTGCGCCACATGTGGGCGTTCTGGCACAGGGTGGGGCGTTCCGGCGCAGGAACGCCTCCAAAAAGTGGCTGAGTGAAATCTACAAGATTTCACTCAGTCACTTTTACGGCCATGTTGCGTCAAAACCCTGCGCCTGCTTGAAGCAGGCGTAGGGATTGACGCAGCATGTTAGGAATAGGGGCACCCCGAGCCTTGCTGGAGCTGCGTTGCGCTTGCGACGCAACTCCAGCAATGCGCTGCCTATCCGCCGGGGGATGCGACACGCATCTGCCCATCCGTCCACCACAGTGCGCTACATTGTAAATGTGGCGCATCAGTGGTGGCGCACGGGTGGGCAGATGTGTCGCAACTCTTCTGGCGCATCCCTGCTGATTAGCAGAGATGCGCCAGAAGTTGTAAATCTGCCACATAGTTTCTAACCATTTGAAATTAGGAAAAAGTGACTAAGAGAATTATTCAATGATGAAAGAATCATCCTACCATCCTATTGACTAAAAGTACATGGTGCGACATGCGACATTATTTCAACTTATCATCATCTCTAACCCTTCCTGCTGGACTGAGGTTGTAAAAAATAAAACTGCCTATTTCAAATTTATAACTTTCCACATCTATTCAACCAATCTCGTCATTTTGCATTTCCAGTTTCCTGAAAGTCAATCAAGTTACTCAAAAATGTTTGTGGACTCTCTCATTTTTCTCCTTTTTTGTGTACCCGAACACACACCATCCCCAACCTGAGCCCTTCATCTTATTCATCTTATGTATATATATATATATATATAGGGGACTTGCCCAAGAGATGAGGAAGTGCCGACATTGCCCCTCTCAGTGTGTGCCTAACTAAACTAGGTACCATGGCACTGCACCCAGTAGCACAAGCAACCCCCCCAAACCGTCAGAGTTCCTGTAATTTCAAAAGGACATAAGAGATAGCAATATATGCCACCATCAATAAATCATAAGCAAGGATATTTGGAGGAATTAATAATGGCTATGCATTGCTTAAACGTTATATCTCATAGAACATTAATATTAAGGACATCCTCCTTATTGCAATACAAACAAGCAGTTGATTATCTAAATCCTAATATCAGTATACGGCAATAACCATTGCACATCGTAATGTATATCCTGCAAATAGGACTTGTTTGAGATCTGCAGTAAAAGCTCCTGTGCCTCTGAAATATTACAGAATAAGTGGAATTGCCCCTTTATCAGTACCTTCAATTTTTATTGCTGCTCAATCATAGCTAGAGTACCCTGGGCTTTAAACAAAGTAAGCATTTTAACAAATTGTTATTTGCGCCTAGCTGCTGTAGTTGACATGTCAGAGAAAATAAGGCAGATAGGTACTTCTGGCAAGGAAAACTGCCTCTGCTTGATTGCCTTTGTTAACACTAGCACTTCGATTCGACAATCCCTGAAATTTGCTAAAATAGTACGTGGGAAGTTTGAGTTGGAGGACCGCTGTGCCGGCAAGCAATGAACTCTAGTCAGTGTCAGATTGCCAGAATGTTCCTGGAGTACGTGAGTTCTAATAAAAGAATTGACCCATTGGAGAGTTAGTTGGCAGTCCTAACCCTCCAGAACCCCTGCAATGCATAGATTAGCACGGCGTGAGGGATTTTCAAGTTCCTCTAGTTTGCTTTACAACATGGATATTTGTTTATGAAACAAATCGACCTCATTCTGTATTGAGATAACCTGGTCCTCCAGTTTTGAAATTCTGAACTCAGCTTTCTTTAGCTTTTCTGGAATATGAGACAAAGAGCCTGGCATGTAAAGCTGCAATGTATGTGGCTTGAGAGGCCTTAAGTTCTCTGATCTCATCCAGAAAAATATTTAACATATTTTTGGCATCCCATTGCATAGTGACCATCTTGCCCTCCTGCTGAGGGTCCTCGTATTGCAAACCTGCATTGATTCACTGATCACCCGCTCACATCCCAAGTTAGCAAATTCAGTAACTGCAGACAAAGACGCCGGTAAAATCTTCTGAAGAGCCGGAGGAGGTAATTGCAGGGTGCCAGCTTCACTCATTACTGGTGAAGCAGCTTTTAAAAAAGTGGAGTGTGGAGCAATGACTTGAAAGCCCTCCGGCACATACTCCTGTTTTATTTTTTTGATATAGAGGGTATTTCTTGACATTACCCAGGCTGAATTCAGACCCCATATAGATCTCCAGTGAGTTTCCCCCTGCCATTTGTTTGGAAAGAACAAAATCTTAAGCCAGACTGTTATCATCCAGGGGGAGAGTAGTATTTCTCTCTTCCGGTAGCTGAGAGTGTTTTGGAGGTCTCAAATTATCCTCATGATTCTCTATATTAGTAGCCACCGCAAGCTCCTTAGGAATTGAAAAAGTACATTCACAAGAGCTCCTGCCTGTCCTATGTTCTTTGTGACTCTTTGTCTCAAAATTGAAGTATCCAAATTGGCTGTAACGCCAAGCGTTTTTGAATAATTTTGTACACTTTACAAAGGGCCAAGCCCCAGACTCCATCTCAATGACGAGCACAAGAGCTTTGAAAATCTAAAGTCCTGTGAGGTTTTTCAGTGCTGCTTGCACACTAGCTCTGAATTAAGGTGAAATTAAGGAGAAACCTGCCCAGCGACCCTCAACTTGCCTCCACTATCTGCAGAGAGCAGCACATTTACCCCTGGCGAGAAACCTGGCGGCCCCAATTCTGACACTTCATATCAGAGCAGCAGGCCAATTTCAACAGACTAGCCAAGCCTGTGGAAGGGCACATCCCATGAAGAAAAGGCAGTCATCGAGAAAGTCCATTCAGATAACCTGCAAATCACACTGCTACGCCCACCTGGTTCTGCCTTCTGCTGGATGTGTTGCCCGTTTCCGGCATCCCATAGCTTCTCAATTGGACCTGTGGACCCTCAAGGTCCATTTGTGCATCTGAAGTCACTTCCAATCTGCAGCTGTAGCGGTGTTAGTCCATCTGGACATTGAGGACAGCAAATAAAAAACACCAAGGCCACGCCACTGTAGCCTCCGGCTATGCAACACGATCACCCCAGGAAGCTGAGTAATGGCTCTATGCTGGCAATACAACATCTGACATAAAAGGGGGAGGGGCTGCAAGCACTTAGCCATGGGTCATGTGGGATCCCTACACTTAGCAAGAGAGAATGAGCATGCAAGAATATTACTATACTAGAGGATACACTGCTAACTCAGCATATCTTCAAAAGGTATTTGAGGAGGACGAATTCATAGGTAAACTTTTAGCAAGTCAATTAAGATAATGCCAAGCACAGAACAGGATTACATTCCTTATAGATAAGGAAACAAAAGTATATATATAACGGACCTAACAGAAATCCAGAATAGATTTTTTAAACATTATGAAGCAATTTATGACACGCAGCAAGACTTGGATGTTTCACGACTATGGGGTTTTCTTAATAAGCTCCCTATCCCCAAGTTGCAATCGAGCCAAGGCCAAGCCCTGGTAGCTAAAATTACCCTAGAAGAGATCGAGGCTGTAGTGAAACCTTTAGCCAATGGTAAGGCTTGTGGAGAAGATGGGATCCCTTTAGAACTGTATGAGGCTTGCACTGGTACTAAACCCTCGGCTTTTAAAAACACAAATCACAAGGGAGAGAAGTTCCTGCATCATTTCAGTCTGCAGTTGTGGTTAGTTTTTTTTTAAAAAGAATAAGGATAAGGATAGTGTCAACTCATACAGGCCCATTAGTCTTTTAAATATGGATTGCAAGATTTTTACAAACATTTTTGCTAATCGTATGAGTAGTATATTAGGTACTGTCATTCATCCTGATCAATGTGGCTTGGTGCCAAGGAGACACCTATCTTTAAATATGAACTTTTTGATCAAGGCTTTGGATTACTTTTATCAGAATAAAGTACCGGCTCAGGAAATGCTGTTGGATGCTGAAAAGGCTTTCGATTTAGTGTACTCGGAAAATCTTTTCATTATTCTTAGTGAGTTACAATTTCCTACCAGTTTTATTAAAATATTATTTTGTTAATATAAAGGAGCTAACGCACACATCATTATTGACTCTTGCAATATCAGTACTTGTAAGGTGAGCAGAGGTACAAGACAAGGATGTCCTCTGTCGCTTATACTCTTTGCCCTTTTTATAGAGCCATTAGCTATTGCTATTGGAAATACTGAGCATGTGGAAGCAGCACTATGGAGAATGACTCATAATAAATTATGTGCTAATGTGATTGCACTATTTTTAAAACCAAATGTATAAATCAAAAGCGGGTGCATTGGGAGGTTATAAGATAAATACATTAAAAACCAAGCTTTTATTATGTAACTGTGCACTAGACACTTTACTTGATGAATTTTATCCTTTAATTAACTCAAGACCTAAGAGGTATTTAGGGATATATGTCTCAGAAAATGTTAATAAGTTATATTCCCTAAACTACGTCCCTCTAATCAATAAGACCAAGGGTTTTTTGGACAAATGAACCAATTTGCCTCTTTCATTCTCTGCCGGGTAGCAGGGCACTTTCACTCCATTATCTATTTCACCTTCCGTTGTGCAGAAAATATCCATGTATACCTCACACTCATTGGATTCAATACACAAAGCAATTTGCAGGTGTATCTTCTTAAACATGCAACCGTGGTAATCGGCGAGTACAAGATACTCATATAATCAATTGTAAATCAATGAAAACTTCAGGAACATCCATAAATTCAAGAGCTTGTGGGTATTCCCAAATGGAAATGGAATAACCTAAAATTGGTGGGGGCATAGGCGAAGGGATTACTGAATGGTCTATGGAGTAAAATATTTTCCCCTTGGATAAAAAAGTACCTTTGCACAAATCTGAATATTTCCTCCAGCTCAGTAATAAACAATGTAGACAATGGGGAGAGGATATGGCCAGACGGCTAGTGCGGTTGACCTCAAATCTGGGGAAACAAGTTTGTGCCTCGACAATGATGCTCAACATCCTGTGATTCTGAACAAATCACTTCATATCCCCATGCCTGACAAAAAAGGAATGTGTCCTTGTGTTACGTAACTGGTGCTCGTGTACAGCAATCCGATACCCAATACCGTCGGGTCAAGTTCGCGCTGTATAAAACTATCTAAAACTCTAGAAAAAATATTTTGGGGCAACTGGCGCAGATTGCTGGTGTAGGTTTAAAAACAATTAAGAATGCCCCATAATCATAATTCAGATTCTTAAAAGCAGAAACATCTTTGAGAGCTATTTTAGAAGGAGACACACAAGAGGCAAGAGATACAGAGATAAAACTGTTGGGCCCACCATCAGCTGTGCCCCTTGCCCCCTAAAAACATAGCCTCCTCTTGCCCCCCCCCTCACTAGGGTCATCCAGGAGTTCCCAACCACAAGCCTGTGCTTGAACTATGACGGGAGGTCGTCCGACGGGGAGTTTAAAGAGTCCTCTGCTCTTATGTAAAATCCATGTCCCTCACTCTCGGCCAAGTCAAATGTTGCTTTACAGTGGCCTTGGCCAAACCTGCGGTCAAGTGCACTGAGGCTGGCGGTGATAGGTCCTGTGTGGGCTGATTATGTAGGTAGGAGAGGAAGGCCAGACGGGGAGAAGCTACAGAGAAGTCTCACATGCGTACTCTCATGGGGAGCAATACGCCGAATTGCTCTTTTAAAAATACAGAAGCAATCTCAGATTTGTTTTCTTCTTAGCCCCTTCCATGCTTATAACGAACCCAGCTCGTCATGAGGCACAGTGGAGCTGTGCTCATGACGAGCTGGGCTCGTCATAACGACCGCGGCACTCCCACGTGCAATTGATTTCCCTCCTGTGCGGGAGAATCAATCAGTGGGCGGAGGCGTGACGAGCCCAGCTCGCCATAAGCACAGCTCCACTGTGCCTCATGATAAGCTGGGCTCGTCACAAGCACCGCGGCGCCGCGTCCCCATACCCCCCACCCAATGCTGGGGGGGAATTACCCCCACGGCGAAGGGGATAAAACACATGGGAGTTATTTACATGTCGGTGAAGTGGGGCATTTGCCATAAAATGGTTGATGCAAAGTTTTACCAAACTCAGAGTGCCACCGTCCCTGTCTACCCTAACGGGGGGAGCGTTGACTCAACAGTCCATCCGCCCTAGGACCGCCACATCACAAAGTCAACCAACCTGCATGTAACTGGCATGCAAAATGTGGCAGCCTGTGTTGCAAAAATCATACAATGAAACCCATGTGCATCAAGAAAACTTCCAGCACAGCAAGACCATCATTAATGTGTTCTGCAAGAGCAGTCATCAAACATGGCAACCACTTGGAAAAGAGTCAGTACCTTCCAAGGAGCCGAATGGTCCTCACCACTGAACACACAGAGAT
Source organism: Lissotriton helveticus (assembly GCF_964261635.1). Taxonomy (NCBI): domain Eukaryota; kingdom Metazoa; phylum Chordata; class Amphibia; order Caudata; family Salamandridae; genus Lissotriton; species Lissotriton helveticus. The sequence continues at coordinate 49,169,882 of NC_136068.1, read as the reverse complement.
CCCCACTGGGTAGCTAGGGGTCTTTAAACCTGGAGGGCAGTGTCCGCCAGGGCAGCAGAAGTCTTAGGGGCCCATTATGATGTCGGGCGGATTGCCCCCAGCAGGCTGGCGGTGGCCACCGCCAGCCTGGCGGGGGCAATCCGCCCGACATCCATTCTTGATTTCCCCCCGCCATATTAGTATGGCGGGAGGTCCCTATTACCACGAGGATGGTGGGCGGGCGGACCCCCTTAGCCTCTGTGAGTAGGCCTGGGCGGTGATCTCTGCTCCATTTGTGGAGTTTGCAGAGTTTTCCGCACACCGCAGAGCATGTGGAGTTCCAAAAAACTCCACCCTGCGAAGCGGAGTTTCTTCCTCTCTCGCACTTGCTTCCTTCAAGTTGGCAAGTGAGGAAAATCCACCTACTTTTGAAATTTCTCAACGCGGGTGGTTGCAGATGGTCGCGACCACTCATGTTGAGAAACCTTCGGGTCGCGTTGAAAAAGCTGCCGCTTGGGTAGAAAATCTACTCGAGCGGCAGAAAGGAAGCAGCGCCCTCTTGTGCTATGCATGGGGCCATTTCACAGTATTTACAGCGCGAGACAAACACCCGGAGCTGAAAATCAATGTGAAGGCCATGACTAAACGTAGTCTGCCACTTGCAGAACTACTCCGAGCTGTTCTTTCAGCTGCTCACCCTCCAAACCAGAGAGCCACAGAGTTTGTTTCACGAGCTGTAGACATTCCCTGTAATCGAGCATTCTAGTAGAAAACTGCCCCTGATTCAGACTCCTATTTCCTCTTTTTAACGCCTCCGCTGCGCTGAACGTTCCGCGCTGGTGCGGAACGTTCTATTGCGCGAGCGGGGCCGTGACGTTCAGCGGACATGCGCAGCACTATCGAGGTAGTGCACGCGACGCCTGCTGAACATGCGCAGCATTAAAGGGGTTAAAACTGAAGAAATCTCTGTGACTGACACACACAGACTTGCCCAGGAGGACCGCTCTATTGATACCAAGAGGTTTAACATTCTGAGCTCTGCACAGCAGGGCTGGTAAAGTCTTCATAAAGCTTGGAAAGAAAATCCCACTGACCTGTGGGTGGCCAGAGGACCTCGTGCCTGTGACTCACCATTCACGTCTTGTGCACCGGTTTAACTTCCTACTGCACAGCTACAAAAACAAGCCCTCCATGCACACATATCCCAGGGCCTTCCTTTCCTCGACACCCAGAGTCAGACATTGTTCTCTGGGCTGGTATGTCAGAACTTTTTAGGATTCCCAGGTCCACAGAAGACTAGCTCATCTGGTCGCGGTTCATACTTTGCATTCTGGGGCTTGTAGTGTTATTTAATCCTATGACAAAATCAGGACTACAAAACCTAGAATACAACCCAGAATGCAGAACAAAAATATGGACTGGCTATTCAGGCAGGGAACTCGGGGAACTTGAGGGATCTGAGTGCGTTAACAGGAAAAACAAACAAATCCCCCTCATACAGCGCAACACCTCAACAATTCAACTGCACCAGGTATCAGGTATCATTGGAGCTTCAAAGCCTTTACCCTGCAAAGCGGTACAAAAGGAGGTGGTGATGGACGGAGCATCTGAACCAATCAAACACTCACACCCAGTCCACAGATCTGGGTTTAATCCATCACCGTTCTTTAGCCCACTCTGCCACCCCAGTTCAGACATGGCCATATGCAAATCAGTTTCAGTCTGACCCTGTGCCTCATGGGAACAGTCCAGCCCGAACTGCCAAGCCATGCCTTCCCTGGACCGGAAACAAGCTTCTGAGGACCGGTTTCTGGCATTTCAGCCGTCTTCAGCCAGGCTAGCTTGAATCCAGTGGCAAAGTGAGCAAGGGACTCACCTCTGAGCATACCCTGCCAACTTATGGCGAACAAAGCGGTATAAAAGGGGGTGGTGATGGACGGGGCATCTGAACCAATCAAACACTCCCCGCAAAGGCACTGCCTCAAGAAGACCCCACATGTAACCTCACAGCAGTCCCACAGCATGCATAACAACCCAGCACAGGACAGTCCGTGTCGTGTGATGCGTTTGTTCAGCCCTGCCAGTTTAGTCGCAGCACTCTGCCTTCTGGGATTTGTAGTTTTGCTTTTCCCATTATGAATTTGGGTTTACATTTAACCTTTTTAGTACTGATTTCCTGCAGGGATCCTGGAATAGTCTTTGCTTGAAATCATCCAGACCATGGACAGGATTTTTGTCAAAAAGGTATTGAATACATGAAGCTCAGCATTCAACTCAGCAGCACCCCCGCCCCCCAAAAAAACCCTGCTCTCATTAAAATTATGCTTTTTAATTGCATGGCTTAAGTGGATCATGACTGAAACAGTGGCTCTCCGGGAGATCCGCCACTTCCAGAGGTCCACCGACCTGCTCATCCGCCAACTCTACATAGAGCGAGGCCAGTGGTCCCCAATATAAAGCCATCACCAACTCTAAGAGGAAGGAACTGAGGCAACATGTGAGATGAGGGAGCAGAGGAGAACCATAGCTATGTGAAGTATTAATTACCACAGGTGCAGTGTTTACAGGTATAGGCACAACCCTATGGTGGACCTGTGATGTCACTGATCCCCTTTCTACACTAATATGATCCCCAGTGTGATGTATCATGGCCTGGGTCCCCACTGGGTCATCCAGGCCTTCCTGTGGCACCCAGAGTACAGTGATAGATGGCTGACACTCTAGAGTGCCGGCAGATAGAGTACAGGGATAGATGGCTGCCACTCCAGAGTGCTAGCAGGTAGAGTACAGGTATAGATGGCTGCCACTCTAGAGTGCTAGCAGATAGAGTACAGGGATAGATGGCTGCCATTCCAGAGTGCTAGCAGGTAAAGTACAGGTATAGATGGCTGCCACTCTAGAGTGCTAGCAGATATAGTACAGTTATAGAATGCTGCTACTCTAGAGTGCTAGCAGATAGAGTACAGGTATAGATGGCTGACACTCTAGAGTGCTAGCAGATAGAGTACAGTGATAGATGGCTGCCACTCTAGAGTGCCGGCAGATAGAGTACAGTGATAGGTGGCTGCCACTCTAGAGCGCTGGCAGATAGAGTACAGTGATAGATGGCTGACACTCTAGAGTGCTGGCAGATAGAGTACAGTGATAGATGGCTGCCACTCTAGAGCACTGGCAGATAGAGTACAGGGATAGATGGCTGCCACTCTAGAGTGCTAGCAGATAGAGTATAGTGATAGATCGATGGCTGTCACTCTAGAGTGCTAGCAGATAGAGTACAGTGATAGATCGATGGCTGTCACTCTAAAGTGCTAGCAGATAGAGTACAGGGATAGATTGCTGCCACTCCAGAGTGCTGGCATATAGAGTACAGGGATAGATGGCTGCCACTCTAGAGTGCTAGCAGATAGAGTACAGGGATAGACGCCTGCCACTCTAGAGTGCTGGCAGATAGAGTACAGTGATAGATGGCTGCCACTCTAGAGTGCTGGCAGATAGAGTACAGGGATAGATGGCTGCCACTCTAGAGTGCTGGCAGATAGAGTACAGTGATAGACGCCTGCCACTCTAGAGTGCTGGCAGATAGAGTACAGTGATAGATGGCTGCCACTCTAGAGTGCTAGCAGATAGAGTACAGGGATAGACGCCTGCCACTCTAGAGTGCTGGCAGATAGAGTACAGTGATAGATGGCTGCCACTCTAGAGTGCTAGCAGATAGAGTACAGTGATAGATGGCTGCCACTATAGAGCACTGGCAGATAGAGTACAGTGATAGATGGCTACCACTCTAGAGTGCTAGCAGATAGAGTACAGGTATAGATGGCTGACACTCTAGAGTGCTAGCAGATAGAGTACAGGTATAGATGGCTGACACTCTAGAGTGCTAGCAGATAGAGTACAGGTATAGATGGCTGACACTCTAGAGTGCTAGCAGATAGAGTATAGTGATAGATGGTTGTCTCTCTAGAGTGCTAGCAGATAGAGTACAGGGATAGATGGCTGCCACTCTAGAGTGCTGGCAGATAGAGTACAGTGATAGATGGTTGTCACTCTAGAGTGCTGGCAGATAGAGTACAGGGATAGATGGCTGCCACTCTAGAGTGCTGGCAGATAGAGTACAGTGATAGATGGCTGCCATTCCAGAGTGCTAGCAGATAGAGTACAGTGATAGATGGCTGCCACTCTAGAGCACTGGCAGATAGAGTACAGTGATAGGTGGCTGCCACTCTAGAGTGCTAGCAGATAGAGTACAGTGATAGATGGCTGCCATTCCAGAGTGCTAGCAGATAGAGTACAGTGATAGATGGCTGCCACTCTAGAGCACTGGCAGATAGAGTACAGTGATAGGTGGCTGCCACTCTAGAGTGCTGGCAGATAGAGTACAGGTATAGATGGCTGACACTCTAGAGTGCTAGCAGATAGAGTACAGGTATAGATGGCTGACACTCTAGAGTGCTAGCAGATAGAGTACAGGGATAGATGGCTGCCACTCTAGAGTGCTGGCAGATAGAGTACAGGTATAGATGGCTGACACTCTAGAGTGCTAGCAGATAGAGTACAGGGATAGATGGCTGCCACTCTAGAGTGCTGGCAGATAGAGTACAGGGATAGATGGCTGCCACTCTAGAGCGCTCGCAGATAGAGTACAGTGATAAGAGGATATAATGAAAGAGGGCTGGAATGTAGAGTACACCGATAGATGGCTGTCACTCTCGAGGGCTGACATAAAGTACTGTGCTATACGGCTGTCACTCCAGAATGCTACTAGATAGAGTATACTGATAGGTGGCTGTCACTCTCGAGGGCTGACACAAAGTACTGTGATATATGCTGTCACTCCAGAGTAAAAAGACACACAATTGATGGACGGAATGCAGAACAAATCAAAACATCCCCCCCCCTCTCAAGGGATCTAGGTTAAATCCATCATTCTTTTGCTCACCATGCCACCCCACTTTAGACCTGGCCATATGCAAATCAGTCTTGACCCTGCGCCTCATGGGAACAGTCTATCCCGAACTGCCAAGCCAGGTCCTGCCTGGACCGGAAACAAGCATCCTACGACTTGTTTCAGGGTTAAAAATAAATATTAACTCTGCAGCAGGACCACTCTTCACAACCTTTGATGCAACTTCACAGAACCTCCTGATAGAGCTTTCAGTCTCATCATTTCAGAACTGAAGCATTTTCAATATTATATGCAACGAAGCCGTAGTTGGTGCTTATTTATCGAATGGCCACTAACAATTATTGACAAAGCCAATTGTCCTGACTTGTAGTATAGTATTGTATTGTAATTGCATTTATATAGCGCTTACTACCCCTGACGAGGCGTCGAAGTGCTTTTTCGGCGAGTAGCACGCTACTCCGGGACCCATAGAGGATTAGTGTTGAATTAGTATAGTGAAACATGCAAGTACATTTCAAGTGGTGGATAGGTTAGTCCAGTTATTTGGATTTGGAATGATAGCAGAAGGATAGAAGAGGACAAAGGTTTGTATTTATATAGCGCTTGTTGACACACGCTATTCAGGAAGCCCATAAAGGATTCGTGGTGAATTAATATGGTGAAATATGAAGTCATTTCAGTTGTGGATATTAGTCAGTTACTTGGAGTGAGCAGGATAGTGGGGGATAAAAGGGGAAGAAAGGTTTGCATTCATATAGCACTTGTTACCCCTGATGGGTGCTGAAGCGCTTTTCTGGCGAGGAGCGCGCCACTCCGGAACCCATAAAGGATTAGTGTTACTTGTATTATATATCCGGATGCAATGGTAGAAGCACCAAAATACCAGTCAGGCGGCACACTATGCTAAGCACAGATTTTTGCTTAAGCCACGTCCCCTTAATTACCCTCCGTTTTTTCCAACCCACTTAAAGCCCTGACTTTGGATGTGGCTCTGAACACAGGCAAGCAGGCCACCCACTTGTTGCTGGCTCCCGAGGCTTCGACAAAGAGAGAGGAAGGGGGTAGAGAGAGAGTGATCAGAGAGGGGAAGAGAGAGAATGAATGGATGGATGGATGGATGTATGAATGGATGGATGGATGGATGGATGGATGGTTGGATGGATGGATGGATGGATGGGGTTGGGTGGGTGTAATGTTAATATGAGTTTTATATAGCGCTCAGCTACTCCGAGGAGTGTCCCGGCGCTAGAAACCCAAGGCGGTACAGAGCGGGAGAGAGCAGACAGAACTTACTGAACAAAAAGCCATGACTTAAGGTCCTTCCTAAAAGCTAAAAGATTAACACTCATCCTCAGAGACAAAGGCAAGGCATTCCACAACTGTGGCGCCAAACGTTTACAAGAGCGGCCGCTGCAGCGGGCATGCCTGATAGCTGGTACAGAGGCCAGGGCCAGGGAAGATGACCTGAGTGATCTAGATGGCTGATAAAATTCCATCCGTTTTCTGATATTTAGCGCCAATACCATGAAGTGCCTTGAAGGCCAGAGTGAGTACTTTAAAGACAATGCGCTTCCGAATTGGAAGCCAATGGAGAGTCTTTAAGAGGTCTCTAGCACTGGATCTCCGATGAAGACCGAAAATGGCGTGCGCGGCAGAGTTTTGAACAATTTGCAGACGCGTTAGGAGGAATTCTGGAAGGCCAAGATAGAGCACGTTGGCGTAGTCCAGGCGAGAACCTATCAACGCCTGCACAGTGATTCTTCGGTGGGCCAAGGATAGTAATGGCAAGAATTTCCTAAGGATTTTTAGGAGACCAAAACATTTGCCCACTAGGCCCAGTGTCTGAGGTTTCAGGGTGAGACCGTTGTCAACCTGTACTCCAAGATTCTTAGCCACCGGAGAGGCGGCTAAGGGAGGAAACATAGCCGTAGGCCACCAAGATTTCCACCTCGGGTCAGAAGGGCGCCCGAAGAAAAGCACCTCGGATTTATCGGAATTGCACTTGAGGCTGTTCTGCTGAAACCAGTCAAATACAGCCCCAAGACAACTTCTGATACTCTCTCCATTAAAGTCAAAGATCTTGTCACAGGAGAAGAGGAGCTGAGTATCATCTGCGTACGACACGATCTGGGCACCATGGGACTCTGTCAGTGATGCCAGGGGGGTCATGTGGATGTTAAAAAGAGTAGGGCTCAAAATTGAGCCCTGGGGAACTCCTACCTCCAATGACGGCACTGCAGCAGAGAACGGGGGGCCCAGACCGTTTGTTGGCGGTCGACTAGAAAAGACTCAAACCAACTGTACACCGTCCCCCTCAGACCAATCTCCCAGAGTCTTAAAAGGAGACGGCTGTGAAAGACGGTGTCAAAGGCCGCCAAGAGATCTGGCATCACCAGCATTGCCTGGATGGATGGATGGATGGATGGATGGGGTTGGATGGATGGATGGATGGATGGGTGGGTGCGGTGGGTGGGTGGATGGATGGATGGATGGATGGATGGATGGATGGGGTTGGATGGATGGATGGATGGGGTTGGGTGGGTGGATGGATGGATGGATGGATGGATGGATGGATGGATGGGTGGGTGCGGTGGGTGGGTGGATGGATGGATGGATGGATGGATGGATGGATGGATGGATGGATGGATGGATGGATGGATGGATGGGGGTGGGTGGGTGGGTGTGGTGGGTGGATGGATGGATGGGTGGTTGGATGGGTGGGTGGGTGGGTGGATGGATGAGTGGGTGGTTTATGTCATTTTTCTAGAGCTCTTTCTGGTTCCCAAGTCGGGCCCTGGAGGCAAACTCTCACCTTTGTGCGCAAAGCTGGGCGAAATTTAAAATGTGGCATTGATGAATCCAGCGAAGCACTCGCTTCTGCGGGCATTCAGCAATATGAAGTTTCTCTTCCTAGGGCTCCCTCCCAGGGCCTGTGTTTTACATAGACGAGCTGGGTCCAGGCCAATCATCAGAGGGGAGAAAAGAACCGTCTACTGGAAGGTCCTGCAACCAGCACCCCCCACCTTAGATCCAGTAATTCCGTTTGAAGTTCGTCCTGCCACTACACCCTCTCCCCTCCCAACGAACAGCCTAGAACCAGTCTCGGGAGCAACCCTGTGGGTGATACCGGGAGCCTGAGGGGTGGAGAGACGTGTGCTCTGAGGCAAGTCCCTGCCTTGATGCGTCCAGCCAAGGCCTGGCCTGCGAGAGGGGTCTGCTGCTGCCGCGTTGTTTTTATTCCCCAGCAGCAGCGAGGGGCCCAGTGACATTTCTCTCTGCCCAGGGCGCTGGTGGAGCAAGGGCCAGCCCGGGCCCCACAAACGGACTATTTTGTGTATGGCTCCGCGGTCCTGCGACAGGAGACGTGTTATGGAGCCGGAACGGGTCAAGGGGGGCTGCGGCTGGGGCGCTTCAGACCCGTGAACAGCAGGAGGGCGAGTGCAGAGGGGGCAGAGAGGCCTGGTCTGGGCAGTGCGGAGGGCAGGAAGCGCACAGGAGCGCAGCGTGGAGGTGGAGGAGGGCGAGTGCAGAGGGGGCAGAGAGGCCTGTTCTGGGCAGTGCGCAGGGCAGGAGGCGCACGGGAGCGCAGCGTGGAGGTGGAGGAGGGCGAGTGCAGAGGGGGCAGAGAGGCCTGTTCTGGGCAGTGCAGAGGGCAGGAGACGCGCAGGGGCGCAGCGTGGAGGCGGGGGGCGGCGAGTGCAGAGGGGGCAGAGAGGCCTGTTCTGGGCAGTGCTGAGGGCAGGAAACGCGCAGGGGCGCAGCGTGGAGGCGGGGGGCGGCGAGTGCAGAGGGGGCAGAGAGGCCTGTTCTGGGCAGTGCAGAGGGCAGGAAACGCGCAGGGGCGCAGCGTGGAGGTGGAGGAGGGCGAGTGCAGAGGGGCAGAGAGGCCTGGTCTGGGCAGTGCGGAGGGCAGGAGACGCACAGGAGCGCAGGGGCGCAGCGTGGAGGGGGAGGAGGGCGCACTTACGGCTGTGGCGGAGAGGTCCCACAGGCATAGACCAGGCCCAGGAGGAGGCACAGGCGGGGCAGCGAGGGCTTCCACATGGCGAGGGCGGCACAGGAGGGTCCGGTGCAGCTCTGGCCACGGACCGGCTCGAGGCCCCTATATAACGCGCCCGGTGTCCAACACCCACGCAGGACCAGGCAAAGTCCAGCGACAGCAGACCGGAGCTGTGCATTTTGGGGGATTACAGGGGTCGAGTCCTCGCTTCAACTCATAATCTGTCCAAGACAAACATTGGGCAATAAACTGTTAAATAAATCCCCGCCGAAAAATCTGTGAGTGTTACACAACATAAGGACACAACGCATGCACAATTACACATAGATGTGTCCTAGACACTTTTCTGTTTATTTCTCCTGCTTTATGAAATTATCTATATGAGCCACGTTTTTCCATTGCTTTTTTTTCTTCTTGATAACACCTCTTTCTTTAATTTATTCTTTCTTTCTAATATTGTTTCTTTCATTCTTTAATCCGTAGTCCTCTTTGTATTTTCAATACTTTCATTGTTTAGATTTCTTTCTTTCACTCCCAATGTTTACTTATTTTTCTATTTTCTTCTGTCGCTGCATCCTCTCTTCTTGCCAAGGTTGCTTTTCAATTTCTTCCCCATATTTCACTCCTCTATACTTTTCTCTCTGTGGCATATGTGTTTCATTATTTTTGTCTTATTATTTTTTTTTGCCTACTCTCTCAGACTCACTATTTCTTTTAATGTTAATCTATCCCTGCTGTCCCATTTTCACTGTTCCTTTGCAGCCCCCCACCTACCTCTCACTCCTCTCACTGTTCTTAGGCCTGGGCGGAACTCGCGGAGTTTCATTCTGCAGATTTTTCGCGGAGTTACAAAAAAACTGAAAGATTCAGTGAAATTCCACGAACAGGCAGAAGTAGATGCGTTGCTCTGTCTGTGCTGTCATTTAGTGCCAGGAGCTCGTTCCACACTGAAAAATCAGCTCAAATGGCACCAAGTGGTACGCCAGGAGGTGCAGCGTCTCGAGTTGATTTTGCTGCTGTTCGAGTAGATTTTCTACTCGAGATGCAACTTTCAGACCGCAACCAACTTTGGCGAAATCTCTCCGGGTGCCCTTCTAGAGAATGAAAATTATGCTAAGGGTTGCCAACTATTGCTTGCACCCGCCAATTCACCATTTTCAGGCCACGCATGAGAAAAAACTCCCCCAAATGGTGGTTGGAGGAATTTGGCCAGAACTCCACTTTACAAGCATACCGAGGAGTGTCCAATATTCCGCAAATTCTGCTGATGGAGCTAAATTTATCACCCACCCCTAGTTTTCATGTCTTTTTCAGTAAATGCCAATGCTTCCTTTCTCTTCTCTATTGTATCCCCTTTTCTACTCTCCCCTTTTGCAGTTTTCTTTTCCTCACACTCTCATAATTCATATAGTCCCTTCTCTAACAGAGGTTCCAGAATTTAATACAGAATAGAGTACCACAAAAGGTGTAACAGGTTTTGGCGTCAAAGACCCTGTAATGACTCCTTCTCCTGATCGCCAAACATAGGAATTCTGTGCCTATACACATTTGCACATCTTCTGACCATGCGACCTTCAAAAAGCCCTAAAGTCCTGGCTTTTCTTGCAAGATTTCTAACTGCATGAATCAACATTTCTATAGAGTCGAGCTATGCTTTTTCTTTTGTACCCGGACACCCATTTGTGCAATCACCAGTGCTTTATTACACTCTATGATTAGAAATTTTACGGAGCTATGCACCACATGGATAGAAAAAGCATTGGTAAAGCCAGTTGGTCTGGCGTTGGCCACCATCTGTAGGGCAATTCTTGTTTTTTTGTCACGGTTTTTGCAAACGTTTATTGTGTGGGTGTAGGAAGCTGGCTCTCTGTATGGTACAGTAATGGAGTTCACTGTGTAAAGAGTCCAGTGAATCATCAACAATTGGTAGACAGAGGTAAAAGTAGATGACATTAATGCTCTTTTTGGGGTAGCAGGGGCGAGCAGTTAGGGTTATCAGAGGGCTGTGCTAAGCATTTGTTGTACTCGGAGAGGCAATAAATGAGACACACACTCAAGAATAAATCTGAGACCAATTTATAAAAATAATATGAAAGTTTATATAATTCAGAAGACTATGAACATAGTTCAAGGTAAGTACATTTGGAGTTACGGTTTTTCAGAGTAATGGGACAGCAATAAAAAATGCATATAAATTCAGGTAATGCTTTCACGAAGTTCACCTTCTCATTGTAGGTCAATTATGGGACCAGTTCCAAAGTTCCAGCAGGAGAAGTTTGGGAGCATCCCAGGTCGACCAGGTGCGGAGTGCTGAGGGTCTTGGAAGCTGGTGCGCGAAGACGAAGGGGGCCACTTGAATGTACCCTGCACAGGAGGACCTACAGGTAAGTCTGGTGGGTCTCCTTGGAGGGAAGAAGGAGGTTGCATGGGCTTGTGGACCATAAGAGCACAATTGGTTAGTCAATGCCAGGGTCGATGGGCCTGGGTGCAGAGTGAACAGGTTAGCAAGGTGTTCTGTGTCTTGAGGTCCTCGCGGTGAGGAGTAGGCAACTTGTAGAGGCAATCTTGGGACAGCTAGGCCATTTAGGAAGTGGGTCTTTGGTGTCTTGACATCCCTTGATGGTTGCTTGCTTATGGTGCTTTGGGAGTGCGATGTAGACTTTTCTTCTCGGTGTTTACCTTTGAAAGTCAGAGAACCCGGGTATTGATATACCATGGCTCCTGTAGGTCCTGTTGTTTCCAAACTTAGTGAGGAGACAGATCTGACCCTCCAGAACTGCTGTACCTTTTCTTGCTTCTGTTCTGTACTAAAGTAATTAGGGAGCAGCAAGTTGACAAAACAGACTTCACAGAATTGCTGCCTGCGGTGTGCAGGGGAGTGATACCTTCACTCCAAGTGATGGTCTTGGCAGTTTCTCGAAAGCTGGAGGTGCCACAAGGGTTCTTGGAGTCCTTTCAGGCGGAGGACTAAACAGCTGGCAGTGATCGTCAAATCTTTCAGGCAGCAGGCAGGGTTTGGTGCCTTTTTCTTCTGCAGCGGGGCTTCAGTTCTCATGCAGCGGTTCTTCCTTGTCCAGGTCTTCTTTTGTCCATTGAATCGGATGTTCAGGTCATCTCAGGGTACCACCTAAATACTAAATTTAGGGGCGCTATGAGGGGAGACAGATAGTAACCAATGGGCTACCTACCTTTAGGTTGTCTCCACCATTTAGTGACCACTTCTTGGGGAAAGAGGCACTACCCTAGCTCTGATAGTTTGTTTTTCCACCATTCCAAGATGGTGGAATTTCAAGAAAGGGGTTCACATCATCTGCTTTGCCCCAGTGATGATGTAGGCTAAGTGGGGACCCTCCTCTTGATCAAGCTAGTTTTCCCGCCGTTCCTCCCACTGAAAGTGAAGCAGGAAAGGGGGCTTAGCCTCCCCCACTATCTGGAGGTTCCTGGATTGAATTTCAAAGGTGTCATCATCTTTGAAGCTTCCCGTCCAGGGAGCCCATCCTATCCTGGACGAGGTGTGAAGCACCTCCGACCAGAGCAGGCTTTGTTCCCGTCCCCTGAGAGCCTTGGTTCTCACCCCATTAGGTCAGAAACATGTCTGGTGGTGGCAGACTGGCATAAACAAGTCAGAAACCACACCAGTGTTTAGTAGTTTTTCAATGGACCCTCGAAGAGGGTCTCATGTGTGAATTTATTAATAAATCCATGATTGGCATCAGTGAGGATTTACTAAGAAAAGGTGTTTTGTACCAAACACGTTAGAAATCAGTGTCGCTATCACGGAGCTAGGAAACTTGTGCCGACAAGTACCCACCCCATGTACTTTTTATGGCTTCCTGTTCACTTACAACATTACAGAATGAACTTCTAGGGGCATATCTGCTCATTCCGATATGCCCTCACATAGGATATGGTGCACCATGCCTTAGGGCTAAATGCCTGCAGTAGGGGGGATTTACCCATATCTTATGCACGATATCAATCAATCAATCAATCAATCAGGGGATTTGTAGAGCGCACTGCTTACCCGCTAGGGTCTCAAGGCGCTGGGGGGAAGGGGCTGCAGCTAGTGGTCGAAGAGCCAGGTCTTAAGCATTCTTCTGAAGGCTGGGAGGTCTGCGGTCTGTCGTAGGTGGAGGGGCTGGGCGTTCCAGGTCTTGGCGGCGCGGTGGGAGAATGATCTGCCCCCCGGAAGTGGTTCTGTGGAGCGCAGGACGGCGGCCAGGGACAGGTCCGTGGAGCGGAGTTTCCTGTCGGGTGCGTAGAAGGAGAGTCTGTTGTTGAGGTAGGCTGGGCCGGTCATGTAGAGAGCTTTGTGTGCGTGGATCATGATTTTGAATGTGATTCTTTTGTCGACGGGGAGCCAGTGCAGGTCTCTCAGGTGCGGGGTGATGTGGTCCCAGCGTGGGACGTCTAGGATCAGGTGTGTGGAGGCGTTCTGGATTCTTTGGAGTCTGTTGATGAGTCTGGATGGGGCTCCGGCCTAGAGGGCGTTACCGTAGTCGAGTCGGCTGCTTACGAGGGCGTGGGTGACAGTTTTCCTTGTGTCCGTCGGGATCCACCGTGTGTCCGCCGGGATCCAGGATGTATGAGAGGCATGGCACACAGGGCTGTGTGCCATGTTGTCTCTTCGGATATCTCTGCACCAAGACATACAGGCTGCTATGGCAGTGTGCATATCCTTGATGAGGGATCCCTGGGGTGGCACAATCAGTACTGCAGCCCCGGAGGACCCTCTTATGTATCCATGGCCTACGTTCCAGGGGTACCCCTTACTATGGACTTACAGGGGAAGCTGAATTGCCTCATGTATCAGGCAAAAAGTGAGGGATAACCATGTCAAAAGAGGAACGTTCCTACAATGGGAATATGCCATGTTCAGTCAACAACAAAAAAATAGCTCCAGGTCAAAAACGTTTTTGGGGAGTCGATAAAAAACACAAATTACCATAGTACTCCCTGGCATTGAAGGGAACTACTTTGTGTGTGGAATTATTCTTTGAGAAAGGGTGGCATGCTGTAACTCTTAGTGAACTAAGAAAGGAAGAAACAAAGAAAGAAAAGGAAAGAGAGATGCAAAGAGAGAAGGAAATAATGAAAGAGAGAAGGTAAGAGAAGGAAACAAAGAAGGAAAAATAGAGAGAACGAGAGAAGAGATAAAGAAAGAAGGAAACAAGAGAAACAAAGAAGGAAAGAAAGAACAGCAGAAAGAAAAAGAATGAAGACACAAGAAATAGACAGGAAGAAAGGAAAAAGAAAACAGCCAAAGTAAAGAAACAAGTACATAACGGAAGATGGATGGAAAAAGAGAAAAACTGAAGGAAAGAGACACAGAAGGAATAGAGGCAGAAAGAGAGGGAAAGAAGGAAGGAAAGAGAGAAGGAAAGAAAGAGGGGAGAGAGAGAGAGAAGGAAAAAGGAAACAAATATAGAATTAGAGAGAAAGGAGGAAATAAGGAAGGAAGGAAATAACAAGAGAAAGGAAAATAAAGCAAAAGAAGGAAATAGAAAGAGAGAAAAATAAAGAAAGAAGAAAATAAAAAAGGAATAAAGAAAGAAGAGAGCAGAAAGAACTAACACGAGAATAAAAGAGGAAAGAAAAGGAAGGAGAGAAAGACAGAAAAAGACAGAGAAAGAAAGAGGAGAGAAAAAGAAGGAAAGAAAAAATAGATGAGGAAAAGAAAGAAAGAGAGAAGGAAAGAGAAAGATGAAAAGTGAGAAGGAAGAAGAAATGAAAGACAAGAACAAGTCGAGGTAAGATACAGAAAGAAGGAAGGAAAAAGAAAGAAAGGGAGAGGACATAATAAAAAGTAAGAGAAGAAAAGAAAAAAGAAAGAAGGGAACAGAAATAGAAAACACTAGAAGGAAAAGAATGGAAGAACGAAAAAAGGAAGAACAAGAGCAGGAAAGATGAAAAGAAAGAAGGAAGGAAGTAAAGAAAGAAAGAAAATGAAAGCGAGAGAAAGAAACAGATTGGAAAGAGAAAGAAAGAGAGAAGGTAAAAGAAAGAAAGAGAGAAGGAAAGGCAAAGAACAAAATCAAGAATGGGAGGAGAAATGAAAGACAATAATGATTAAAGGCAAGATACAAAAGAAAGAAGGGAAGAGAAATAAAGGGAGAGAAAGAAAGAAAGAAAGAAGACAGGAGAAAAGAAGGAAAGAAGTAACGAAAACAAGAAACAAGCAATGGCAAAGCCAATAGGTTTTGCTTATGCAAGAGCTAGTGGCTATCCCAATATATGTTTCAGCAATGTTGTACACCAGAGAGGCTGCTGTTCACTGCATTGTTGTAGATTGCACTGGTTTAGAGTACTGTTGAATAGCTTAGACTGCAGAGGCATAGAGCGAGTGGCGTAGAGTGGTGTAGAGTAGAGTGGCATAGAGTACAGCGGCATAATGTTGATTGTTTCAGAGTACAGTGGAGTGGTGCAGGGTAGAGTGTATTGGTGCAAGGCAGAGTCCAATGGCATAGAGTGGTGTAGAGTAGAGTGGTGCTGCGTTGATTACAGTGGCGTAGAGTGGAGTGGCGCAGAGTGGAGTGGTGCAGAGTGGAGTAGAGTGGTGTAGAGTGGTAGCATAGAGTGCACTGGCACAGAGTGTAGTGTTGCAGAGTGGAGTGGCCTAGACTGCAATGGTGTGGAGTGCAGTGGTGAAGAGTGCACTGGTGCCTAGTAGAATGGGGTAGAGTGCATTGCTGTAGAGTGGTGCAGAGTACTTTTCAGAGGTGTAGAGTCAAGTGGCGTAGATTGTAGTGTCAGAGTGCAGTGGTGCAGAGTAGATTGGAGTGGCGTAGGGTGGTGCAGAGTTGTGTGGAGTAGTGTGCGGTGGCATACAGTTAACTGCGCAGAGTAGAGTGTCATAGATTAGAGTTGCATAGAGTTCAGTGGTAGAGAGTGTCGTGCTGCAGAGTAGAGTGTCGTAGAGTGCAGTATTGTGGATTAGAGGGGCATAGAGTGAATTGGTGTACAGTGCAATGGAGTAGAGTGGTGCAGAGTAAAGTTTCAGATTGCAATGGTGTAGAGTGGTGTAGAGTGTAGTGGCTTAGGCTATAGTGGCATACAGTGCAGTGTTGCAGTGCTGCAGAGTAGATTGGTATGGAGTGTATAGGTTTTGAGTAAAGTGGTGTAGAGAGTATTGGTGTAGAGTGCAGTGGCATGGAGTTCAGCAGCAAACAGTGCAGTGGTGTAGAAGTGAGTAGCATAGTGTGGAGTGGCATAGAGCGGAGTGGCACAGAGTGGAATAGAATGGCATGGACTGCAGGTACATAGAGTAGATTGTTTCTGAGTAAAGTGTAGTGGTGTAGATTGCAGTGGTGCAGAGTAGATTAGAAGGGTTTAGGGTGGATTGGCGATGAGTGAAGTGATGCAGAATAGAGTGGCATAGAATTCAGTGGCAGAGAGAGCAGTGTTGTAAAGTAGAGTGGCATAGAGTAAAATGGTATAGAGTGGAGTGGTGCAGGGTAGAGTGCAGTGGTTTAGAGTGGAGTGATGCAGAGTTGAGTGGTGTAGAGTCCATTAGTACAGAATAGAGTGGTGAAGTGGCATATAGTACAGTGGCATATAGTGCAGTGGAATAGAGTGCAGTGGCATAGAGTGGTGCAGAGTGCAGTGGCATAGAGTTCCGTGGTGGAGAGTACAGTCATGCAGAGTAGAGTGTTGTTGAGTGCAGTGGTGTAGAGAGAAGTGGCATATAGTGCACTGGTGTAGATTGCAGTGGCGTTCAGTGGTACACAATAAAGTGACATAAAGTGCAATGGTGTGGCGTAAAGTGGCGTAGAGTGCAGTGGCATAGAGTAGTGTTGGTGTAGAGTGTAGTGGCAGACAGTGGTGCAGAGTAGAGTGACATAGAGTGCAGTGGTGTAAAATAGACTGGCATAGAGTAAAGTGGCACAGAGTAGTGTGGGGCAGAATAGAGTGGCACAGAATAGAGTGATGCAGAGTAGAGTGGCACAGAGTAGAATGACAGAGAGCTCAGAGGCAGAGAGTGCAGTGCTGCAGAGTAGTGTCGTAGAGTCAAAACATAGTGTTGTAGAGTCAAAACATGGCTCTTCGATAGACCTCCCCCTTGATGGACTGGAACCTGCACCTCCCCTCCTCCCCAGCGCCTTGAGACCCTTATGGGTGAGTAGTCACTCTCAAAAAGCACCTGATTGATTGACAGATTGAGAGTGCAGTGGAAAAGAGTGGAGTGGCATAGAGTGCATTGGTAGAGGGAAGTGGCGAACAGTAGTGCAGAGTAAAGTGACGTAGAGTGCAATGGGGTAGGGTAGGTTGGCGTAGAGTGCAGTGGCATGGAGTGTAGTATAGTGATGTAGAGTGAAATCCTTCAGAGTAAATGTAGTAGTACTTGTATAGCGCACAAATCGACCCATGAGGGTATCTCGGCGCTTGTACGCATACCGCTGTGGAACCCTTCCTGGCTTTTCCCTGTGAAGTGTCCACTCCTGAGCACCACCAAGGTGAAGCCAGGCATCCTAGCGTTGTTGGGGCCGTTGTGGAGATTAAGCAAGCTATTGCCCAGAGTGGCAGAGTGGGACCCATGATTAGACTAGGCACCGAGGCGAGAATTATCAGGTACGGGGAAATTGAGCCCAAGACCCACCAAGACGGGAATTAAACCCTGGTCCTGGGCCAGACCTCTGCATCAGGGTCTGCCACTCTAACCATTGAGGCACACTTCATACATTTACATTTTATTGTGTGCTAGATGGAACATGTTCAAATGGACACAATTTGACATGAGATGCTTTGAAATAGCAGCAGTTAGAAAAGCAAAACATTCCAAAAGGAATTTAGATCAGTATTTTCAGGAGATGGGATCGGATAAAGATGGTATGTGCATCAGATGCGCACTGCTGTCACATCAGGCTCTAAACACGAAGGCAACACTAAAATATTCATAAAATAAAAACAAAACAGTGGCACTGAAGGAAACTAGCTTGTGTGTGGACGCGCTCACTGTGAAGGAGCAAAATGCAGTCATTCAAAGTGAAGATAACCAGTGACTAAAGTAGGCTGACCTGTTGCCCCATACTGTATGCTGTAGTGGGCTGAGGCAAAATGTGAATGGGGCAACAGCAGATCAATGGATGAACAGAGGTGGCCGAAATCCCCTAATGTAAGTATTTTATGCATATTTTAGTAAAATCAAACTATCTTGGCTAACGCCAGACCTAAAAATCACAAGCCTGTAAAATAAATCCAGTAATTTTCCATAGAAAATGAGATTGTTAAGATTGAACTTAATGTTTTTTAAGAACTATCCGCTATATGTATCAACAAACCATTTTGCATTTCCTAAATAGCGAATGTTAAGGAATCGCTATTTAGGAAATGCAAAACGGTATGTATGTACAAAATCGCTTTCCAATAGCGATTCCTTAGCATTCCTTAATTTGAGATTAGCAAATTGTCAATCGCAAATTACCCCTTCATTTCCATGGGCCAGGAGGCCCATAGGAATGAAAGTGCAATTTGCAATTAGCAATTTGCTGATCGCAAATTAGGGATTTTTCCAAGGGTGCAGGGGTGTCTCAAGAACACCCTGCTGCACCCCTGAAAAAGACATTTGGGGGCATATGGCGCACATACATGCCCTAAGGGCATGTATGGGCGTCATATGGCACCTTTGTTTTTTTTCAAAAAAGCTTTTTGATAAGAATTCGCAAATTACCACCAACTAGAAGTTGGTGGTAATTTGCTAATCCTTAATGGCATTTTTGGCATATTATTTGTTTGATACATTGCATTTAAGGAATCGCAAAATTTGCAATTCCTTAAATGCAATCGCAAAATAAGGATTAGCAAATTTTGCTATTCCTTATTTTGCATCAAACTTGTTTGATACATTCCATTTGTCTAATTAGCATTCGCAAAGGCCGAAATTCGCAGAATTTCGGCCTTTGCGAATGCTAAATAGCTTGATACATATAGCGGTAAGGGCCCTATTACGATTGCGGGCGGACAAAGTCCGCCCACCACAGTAACGGTGAACGGGACCGTCCGCCATGGTGCAGCAGTCCCGCTGTGGCCATTAGGATGCCACCGCCATGGTGGCCTCCCACATATATTGCATTGTGGCTGGCGGTGCTGTGAGTAGCACCCGCCACAATGCAATATATGCATGTTGTGCATTTGCATGCACAACCTGGCAGGCACCGCGCGATGCTTGCCACATTGTGCATGCAAATGGAAGGGGGTACCATGGGTACCCCCAAGTGAATCCCTAACCAGCCAAACCCTGGGGACCCGCAACGGGCCCCCAAAAGTCAACTCCACCTGCCTTTCCAAGGCGGGGTCTCTGCCATGGAAAGCCCTGCACCGCCACGCACCCTAATATGGATGGTGGTGTCTTGCAGATACCACCACCATATTGAAGCCCTTTTCTGCCCGGTCGCCTGTCCGACCTGCGGAAAACTATCGGGCGGTCTTTCTGTTCACTCGGGTCCCTACCGCCATCGTAATATGGTGGGGGGAAATGGTAGGCGGGCAGTGACATATGGCGGGCGGATCTCCACCGCCAGACGGGCCCCCTAAGATCGATGAATATGCACAAAGTATGCTCTTTGGGTATTTGTTAGGTCTTGGCTAAGTGCTTTTCAAGTGTTTGACAGCTCATCCTACTGCCAAGTATTCAAATAACAAACAGAGAAACTGGGTTGAAAGGGGGCAAGGGGAGGCAATAGCAACCAACTTTTATATCCTGTAAACGGTAGGAGAAAAGTTTTAACCTTGATTCCATGGAATGTGAACACTTGACTGTTAAGAATCAATAACTTAATTGTTGCTAGAAGAGACAGCAAACCATGTCACAGATAAAAACTCACAATTAGTGTGTATTCTTTCAATTCTGCAATTTGTAATAGTCCATTCTCATCCAGTTCATTATTGTCACTGTTTGGAGCAGAAAGTACCCATTTAACGCCTTAACCGGGCGTTCTATTGAGTGGGCAGGGCTACGTTAGCCGACGGCAGCACTGGCCGACGGGAGCACGGAAGGGGTTAAAGCAGTGAAGTTGCCACATATTACACCGCTCTACCTCTTGATTCCTCTCTCTTGTATGACACTGGTGGCACTCCAAGTGGAAGAAAGCTTTTGCATCTTATGTAATACTAGCGCTGGCTTTAGTTTGGTGCTACCGGTGCCACTGCACAGTGCGCCCGGGCTGGAGGAGTGCTGCATTTTCAACTATCTTACAGGATTTAAAGCATTTGCTGGAGAGTTCCTTGTGTTCCCAAGCAGTAATAACATGTCAAGATAACTTGGGTAATTAATGTACTTGCTGGAGACAAGCCAGCTGAACACTGCGACTCCTATAGGCCTCTCTCACTAATAAATGTTGATAACAAGATCTTTGCCAAGGTGCTTGCCAATCGCCTGCTATCTCTTTTGCCATTAGTCGCGAGACCGGAATCTGACTTTATTCCAAGCCACGTTACCTCTCATGATCTCCGCACCATTTTTGCGGTCATGCACTACCTAGACCCCCAAGTCTCCTCAATTGCTTTCCCGTTTGATACCAAAAAGGCGTTCAATTTTCTAGAATGGGCATATCTCTTTCTGCTGCTAGCATGCCTTGACTTAAGCCCCCAATTCATCAAACAGATTTTTATCCTATAAACTTCCACCATTGCTCGTGTGCGCCTGAACAGACTTATCTCAGATCCTTTCCTGATCACCAGAGGCATGCGACCGGGCTGTCTGCTGTCACCACTATGGTTTGCTATAGCTATGGAGCAACTGGCAGCGAGGCTCCATCAATGCCACGTGAACAGGAGTATTGGTTTTACTGCAAGAGGAGTGGTGGTCTTGATGTATGCGGATTACATCACTGTCTATGTATGCAACAGAACCTGGCCCGTGAGTAGGTAAGTAATATCGATGTTCAAAATATCGAAGTGTTTCGTGCATTGGTGCAATTCTTGAGCTACTCTAACTTTCAAATAAAGTGGTCCAAATCCTTGCTTTTCCTACTCACAGATGCCACACAGCCCTTCACCACTGAGGACCCTCTGAAATGGACAACAGATCCGATTAGATACTTAGGTATATGGCTCAGCAGAGATCCAGAGTAGCTTTGTTGAGTTAATTATGACTGTGCTGTTGACTGGTTGAAAAATAGAATACCAACATGGTAGAAATTGCCCCTGTCCATAGCTGGCTGCATTGTAATAGCAAAAATGGACATCCTCACCAAATTCCTCTACCTCTTCATAAACTTTACCCTCCCACTCACTGCTCAATTTTTCAAGAGTTTGAAATCCAACTTGGTGTTGTTATGTTGGGTGGATAAACAACCGCAGGCCTCCTACTAGCTTCTAACTTTGCCACAATCACAGGGCAGACTGGGGGCACCTGATATGACGCTGTTGGCACTGTGTGCTTGAGGTTCTGTGATTTTGCGTGCTTTTAAAGTGCATGACTTTCTTTTCTAAACATGGGTTTTTGCCATGCGTCGTGACTGCCATCTGGTGTTGCCTTTTACGTAGGCCTCAGAAGTTAGTCTGCGAGCAA
Organism: Lissotriton helveticus; assembly: GCF_964261635.1. NCBI lineage: Eukaryota > Metazoa > Chordata > Amphibia > Caudata > Salamandridae > Lissotriton > Lissotriton helveticus. The sequence continues at coordinate 49,148,489 of NC_136068.1, read as the reverse complement.
AGCAGTCTGACCTTTTGTGGGTCATGTGTACATTAACTAAGGTTTCCTTCGTGCGCTGGAGTTAATTTCAGAAGCTGGCCTTTCACCTGGAATTGACCCTGCCAAGCCAATTTCCCTGCAAGATCGTTATCCACTTTCCCAATCACCATTCAAGACACTTGTTAACTTTTAAGTTTCTTTACGTTTCTGTTATCTTGCACATTATCTGAAACTACTTTTCTTTACTGTTTCTTCATTTCATGGGTTACGCTTTCAATTAAGGGTTTGTCCAGGCCTTCCAGATTATTATTTAGATATGCCTAAATATTAACTTGTGGGTTAGGACACTGTAAAATGAGCTTTACAATATGATGCTGTGCGATGTCATGTATTTTCTATTGGTTGAATTTTGGTGCAGGAGCGTGCATTTTAAATGTACCTTTTTGTGTATAAATAGGGATGTCTCGCCTTAGTAAAATTGGGCAGTTTCTTGAGTTGTACACCGTGTTGTATTGCTGGGATTTCTGCTACTAGCTGCAGCTAATAAATTTGATCTCTGAAGCCACCTAGAAGTATTCCGTGTCTCTGTATACCAAGGCAAGGGAACCCAGAGGACTTTGGGCGTGTCCCTGGCGCCGCTGGGTACTTGAAATCCCAGTTTTTCATGCTCAAGCTCATTTTCCCCACTACTCAGCCGAAACCAATTGAGACAGCGTTGTTTCCCCCATAAAAAGCACCTAGGGCAGAGATCGACATGGTCAAGTGCTTGCGCTGGGCATGGAAGGGAGGGGTTTGAGCGGGCGGGCAGGACTATCGCTCCTGTGTTCTCCCTCTTTACCCCTTGATAACAATCCCACCATACCTGCACTACAGGAAAGGGGCACCAAAACACGAGCAAGTCAGCGCAATATCAGAGTGTTCTTGGACCTCTATCCTGATGATCAATTCATTCCACCATTTGAAGATATGTCATTCCCTACTCCCACCTTACTGGACACATTAATATATTATCAATTATGAGCCACTTGCCGTGCATCACATGTCACCTTCCATGCCCCCCGCATTGACCCACCCAGAACTAGAATACATGCTCACCTCCCCTTCACCAGGCAAACCTATATCTCACTTATACAATCACATGCAGCTCTCTTCGCCACTCACTTCCCCGAAGGCACTTGAGACTTGGAACACAGACATAGATCCTCCCGTAACAGACGAGCAGTGGTCATTCTGTTGCAGCAAACTAGAACTTCTCTCCACAAACTATAGGCTGTGCCTCATACACTTCAAATTCATACAAAGATTATGCTGCACACCACTTCAACTTTTCTAAATGGGGTTGGTCTCTGACTCCCACTGTCTGAGATGTCACTCACCGCAGGCAACCTTCATCCACCTTGTATGGTATTGTCAGAAGGTGGCGGACTTCTAGGAGGAAGTCTGCACTATGATACATTGTCAGCTGTCCAATACATTCAATCACTGGATCTTCACCCACCTGTGCCCCCATGGTTGGCTTCGTGATATACGTGAAAGAGAGAATGCTATCTGGGCGGGCTGTCTCTAGATTCTCTGCTTAAACAGACATCTTTGCGGGTGCTGTCCCTTTGCATTCCTTGATGTTCAGTCTCAGTATTTGTGCTGGCCACTAAAGATGGTTGTTTGTTTGAACAGGTGCGCAGGCTTTTTTGGTACACAGAGTCCTGTTTCACAATGCGTTTGATTCCACAGTTTTTAAACGTCTCCTTTCCTTCAACATTTCAACAGCCTACCATTCATGACCTCCCAATGCCAGGGCCTTACTAGCCATTCTGCAACTCTGACATTTTTGCTGGAGGCCTCAGCGTAAGGTGATGTCTTTCAGAGGAGTTCTGGTCACCATCCATGACAGTGTGCATCACCCCATGGTGCAGGGACTTAATATCGATGTATAAACATCGACTGGCTCCAATATCAATGTAAAAATATCGTGGGTGAGAAATATCACCAGAAAAAATAAGGTGGTCAAGAATATCAATTGGTAGATAAGTAATATCGATGCTTAAAATATTGAAGTGTTTAATATTGTTTGTAAAAAAAATAGTTGCTAAAATTATTCATTTTTTATTAATGTTATATATTTAAGTATATATTTTATATGTATGCGTTTTTTTATAAGAATTGTTTGTATATATTTGAAATGTGTAACATTTTTAGTGGTTATTAATTTTTTATTTATTAGAATTTTGCGTTTTTAGTACTGTAGCGGGTTGTGGGTTTATAGGGGAAAAGGGTGAGAAGTAATTTAAATAAATTACATTTATTTATTATTTTTAGTGGTTATTACATTTTTTATTTGAATTTTGCATTTTTAGTACTGTAGCGGGTTGTGGGTTTATAGGGGAATAGGGTGGGAAGTAATTTAATTATATTTAATGTATTGAATTTTTTGAATGTATTAATATTTGTTTTATTGAGATGTTATAGTGTTAAATGTGGAAAGTTATTTTTATGAATTCATTATTAATTTGTTGTTTATAATTTTTAATTATTTAATTGGCAATTAAATATTGTAATTGTGTAAATAACTTTGGTGTGTGTTGTGGTATGCATAGGTGTAAATGATGGGAAGGGTGGGAGGTAATTTATTTTTAATTGATGATTTATTAATTTGTTGTTAATTAAAAAAAAATTAGTAAATCATTATGGCATTTGTGTAATCATTTTAATGTGTGTGTTGTGGTATGTATAGGTGTAAATGGTTGGAAGAAATTAATTTTTAATTGATGATTTAATAATTATTTGTTAATTACTTTGAAATAATTAATTAGTAATTAATTATGGTAATTGTGTAATTAGTTTTAGGTGTGTGTTGCGGTACTTATAGTTGTAAATGGTGGGAAAGGTGAGAAGTAATTTATTTATAATTGATTATTTAATAATTAGTTGTTTATTAATTTGAATTAATTAATTAGTAATTAATTCTGTTCATTTTGAAAATAGGTTTAGGTGTGTGTTGTAGTGTTTAAAGGTGTAAATGCTGGTAAGGGTAGGAAGTCTTTTATTTTTAGTTGATAAATGAATAATTCTTTAATTCATTTAAATTAATTAATTTGAAATTAAATATGATAATTGTGTAATTAGTTTTAGGTGTGTGTTGTGGATATTATAGTATTAAAGCATGTGTATTCAATGAATGTTTTTTTATTAATCATATTTGTAATTGATTATTAATTATGATAATTGTGGAAATAAATGTAGAAAAAGTTTTAAGTGTTTTTGTATTGGTATGGTGTTCTAAGGTAGGAAACAAAATAAATATATTTATGTTTTACATAATCGTGGTAATATTTGCTCATTTTAAATATTTATTGTTTTTACATGTATTTATTAATGTTTTATATATAATATTTGCACCATTTTGTTATATGGAATTTATATTATGTGTGTTTATTTTATATGTTTATTATATTTATATGTATATTTGTTAAATATTGTTTATTTTTATGATCTTTAAAAAATTCTATTGTTTAAATGTTATTATTAATTTTTGTTTCTCTGCTATCCAGCACTTTCCCTACTGTTGCACTCACTGAAGAGGAAATAGTAATTTTTACCCATTCGCTATCCAGCGGTTTCCATACTGTTGCACATACTGGAGAGGGAATAGTAATTTTTACCCCTCCGCTATCCAGCACTTTCCCTATTGTATCTTTTACTGGAGTGGGAATAGTAATTTTTACCCCTCCGCTATCCAGCACTTTCCCTACTGTTGCACTCACTGGAGTGGGAATAGTAATTTCTACTCCTCCACTATCCAACATTTTCCCTACTGTTGCATTTATTGTATATTTTAATTTTTTGAAATAATTTAATGTTTTAAATTATTATAGAATATTTGTTATTTTGAAATATCGAAAAATATATATATATTATTTGTATATAATTTTAAAGGTAAAAAATTCAATAAAGATAATATCTAAATAAATATATATATATATGTATAACATATTATGTTTTTTGTTTTTACATTTTTTAATTTAGTTTTGTGTTCAAAATGATTTTATTGAATTTCAGAGAAAAAACACAAAGATACATACAGAAAAAATACAAGTTATATCATTAAATTTCATGCAAGTAAATAAAAACATTCATAAATAGTCAGTCATAAAGAGTACAATGCAAAATACAATCATCGACCAAAGGGTAACCTAAAAAAGGGAGGGAAGGAGAAGGGATATGGGAAAGATACATTTCATAGCATAATAAACGAAATAAATAGAGTTACCAATAATAAGTTAAGAAAGCGTATAACAATAAACAAATAAAATAGGAACAGTGAAAGAACATAGATCATGACTTTAAATAGGAATCAATAGGAGACCAAAAGGATTGAAAATGCAAGGAATTATGAGAAACACCTTGTAACGATAACTGAGCACCTCTTCTTGTAAAGATAATCCAAGACCACCAAGCATGAACTGAAAGAGAAGTAGCATCCGTCCAACAAAAAGTAATTGATTTTAACGCAGCCGAAACCAAAAAATTAAATAACTTTGCTTTAGCATCATCAAGAGGCTGAATCAAAAGAACAGATTTACAAATTAACAATTTATAAGAAAGTAAATCAGAAATAGGCAAAATATTCAATATTACATTCCAAACTTCAGACCAAAATTTCATAATAATAGGACAGTCAAATAACATATGACGTAAAGATCCAGGATGCAAATTACAATGCCAACATAGATTCGATGGTAATAGCTTAGCTTGAAATAAACGTAATGGAGTCCATAAAGAATTAAACATAATGTAAGCATTGGTTTGATAAATTGAAACTGGTAGCCATCCAGAAATACTATTAGACCAAATTAATGACCAGGAATCAGTTGACAGGGAAATGGAAAGTTCAGTATTCCAAAAATTGGATATAGTATCAACATTGGAGCCTAATGAAAAGGTAAGTTTTTTATAAAATACAGAAACTGCATTAGAAGATACAGACACAGTATTGAGATAAATTAAAAAATCAGCGGAGGAAATAGATGGAATACCATTTGGGAAGGAATCTAAAATAGAATTACACAAAAATTGATATTTTAACAAATCTGACTTAGGTAAGTTGAATTTTAATTGGAGTTGTGCAAATGAAATAAACGCACCATCTAAGAAAACATCTTTTAGATAAAAAATGCCTTTATCAATCCAAGAGGACCAAAAAGAGACATTTCTATTTAATTTTATTAAAGCGCTATGCCATAAAGACAAATGCACCATAGAAAGTAAAGGAGATTCAAAATTAGAGTCCAAATCATTAAAAATTAATCTTGATGATTTAACTATGGACGAGGAATGTACAACCTTGGAGGTATGAGACATGGTTAACAGGGAGGGTAATAGAAAAGGCTTATCAAGGCTGTTTTCAATATGAAACCAAATAGGAGGATTACTAATAGGTGAAATATTAAACCATAACGAACTCTGTTAAAGGATAAAAGCCTTGTGGTATAAATAAAAATCCGGCAAGGCAAAACCAACTTGGCATTTAGGTATCTTCAATTTTTTATAAGCAATCCGAGGAGGTTTATTATTCCAAAAATTTTTCGACAGTAGTTTATCAATATCTTTATAAAATTTGAGTGGCAATTGAGTGGGTATCATTGCAAGGGAATAAAACCTTTTTGGGGCAATATTCATTTTTATAGATTCCATTCTTCCCCACCAGGACAGATGAAGGGAAGACCATTTGGAAGTTTTTTGCTTAACATAATCAATTATAAAATCACAATTGGACTTTAAGGTAGAATGCAAGGATGATGAAAATAATATACCAAGATATTTCAACTTATGTTTTTGCCAAACAATATCTGAAGAAGGCAACATATCAGGAGTGCATAGCATATTTAAAGGGAAAAATTCAGTTTTACTAACATTTAACTTATATCCTGATACAGCTGAATATTTGGCAATAATATCAAGCAAAAATGGCACAGACGAAGTAGGATTACTAATAAATAATAACACATCATCAGCATATGCCAAAGTTTTAACAGTAACATCTTTAACAGTGATACCTTGAATATCTTCACATTTACGAATGAAATTAAGAAAAGGTTCAATTCCCAATAAAAATAAAAGAGGGGATAGAGGACAGCCCTGACGCGTGCCTCTAAAAAGGGAAAATTGGTGAGAAATCTGACCATTAATAAACAATCGAGCAGTGGGAGCATAATATAAAGCGGAAACTATACGAATAACGGAGGGTCCAAAATTAAAAGATAATAAAGTTTTAAATAAAAACTGCCAATGGATTTTATCAAAGGCTTTTTCTGCATCTAAGGCCATAACACCAACAGGGACAAGGAGAGAGGAGCTTTGTTCAATGACATGTAATAACGTTCTACTATTGTTAGCAGAATATCTATTTTTCATAAAACCAGATTGGTCGGGGTGGATAATAGAATGAAGGATAGGAGCTAATCTAGAGGCAAGGATTTTAGCATATAATTTACAATCTTGATTAATCAGAGAAATGGGACGATAATTAGCGACAAGGGTAGGGTTCTTATCAGGTTTGGGAAGTACAACAATTAAGGCTTCTGAAAAAGAGCCCGAAATAGTACCTGAGGAACAAAAATGGGAAAAAATCTGATACAAATAAGCTAATAGATGAATTTGAAATTCTTTATAAAATTTGGCAGGAATGCCATCAGGACCAAGAGATTTATTTTTTGGAAGTGACTTAATGGCAGCCAGGATTTCATCAGTAGTAATTGGTGAGTCTAACCCAAGTCTATCAGAGGGAGAAATATGAGGTAAATTAGAAGAATTAAAAAAAGCATCAATTATAGAGTCATCACAAAGATCTGGTTTATTATATAAGGTGGAGTAAAAATGTAAAAATTCTTGAGCAATATCATTGTGGGAAAGTGCAATTTTACCTTGAGGACCTTGAATGGAGGTAATCTGTGTTTTATCCCTTTTAACACGCAGGTAATTAGCGAGGAGCTTACCAGACCTATTGGAATTAAAGCGGAATCTAGCATTTGATTTAGAAAGCTGGATCCCAGCCCTAGTACTAAGAATAGCATTAAATTCATATCTAAGTTTTTGTAGTGTAAGTTTACATTGAGGATCACAAGAAGTAATAAATAAACGTTCAAAATTAGCTATTTGCTTCTCTAAAGATTTGATATTAGAATTAAATTTCTTATTCTCATGTGCCATAATAGAAATTGTAGAACCTCTGATATAAGCTTTAAATGCATCCCACCGATTAATAACAGAGGTAGAGTCTTCCGGATTGAATATAAAATAATTTTGAATCGCTTGTAACAATTTGGGTTTGTGAGAGTTATTAAGGACAATGTCAGTATTCATACGCTATCTAGACTGCTTAGCAAAAGAGGACGCAACATTTAAAACAAAAGAAATCATGGCATGGTCTGATATGTCAATAGTACCAATAGTAGGATTATTTGCAAATTGAATTAGAGAGGGGGAAAGTAAAAAATAATCAATTCTGGAATGGGAATTATGAGGATTGGAGAAAAAAGAAAACTCCTCACCAGTGGGATAGTGTAATCTCCAAATATCAGCTAACTTAGTTGTATGAAGAAAGGTTTTAAAGGCATGGAAAATCTTGGATGGACGAAATCTAGAGGTAGATAATCAATCTAGCAAGGGGTCAGCAAAAACATTAAGATCACCCCCAAGAATCAAAGGCACTTTTCCCAACTTTAAAACTTCAGTAGTAACTGTAGCCCAAAAAACAGGGTAATCTGCTGTGGGGCCATAAACATTAAACAAAAAGAAAATAGAGTCATGAATTTTGATTTTAACTATAATATATCTGCCTTCAGAATCTGAAATCTTATTAAGAATTTGACAATGCAGTTTTTTAGCAAAGAAAATAGCGACCCCATTCTTTTTACCTTTAGCAGGTGAGGAGACAATAGAATCTACCCATTTTTTTTTCATGTACTGTAAGACTTTATCCTCAACATGCGTTTCTTGAACAAAACAAATATCAGCTTTACAACTACCTAAATAATCTAGAACTTTCGTACGTTTTATTGGGTGTCTTAAACCCTTTACATTCAGAGAAACAACTTTAATATTATGAATGCTAGCCATTAAGATTTAGGAGGAAGGAAAGAAAGGAATCAGAACAAGAAGAGGGAAGAAATAGCCAAGTCAAAAGAGTAACTCTATGCGGAAAATAGGAAAGGGAGAAACAAAAAAGAGAGAAGAACGAACAAACAAGAAACATGAATAAAGACAAGGAAACGCACACCCGTTCCTCAAGCATGGCCAGTAACCGTTGGAGCCCAAGAATAAAATTATGTAGAGATGTGACACATAAGTCAGACGAGACTAATTCAAGAATTAGGATCCTGAGTATCCATGGACGGAGGAGCTTGTTGTTCAAGGAATAGTCGAAGATCTTCCGGACGCTGAAAAGATTTGGAGATATTGTCTTTCCATACACGCATTGTAGAAGGATCAAAGAGGCCATATTTGAAACCAAGGCTCCTCAGCTGCGGACGAAGGGAAGAAAACTCTTTACGAATAGCCACAGTTTCTTTAGCAAAATTCTGGTGAATAAAGATTTTGGTTCCATTCACCAACAACGACAGGATTTCTCTCACAGCTTTTCGAATGAGAATCAAATGATGATGACGCAGCACCTTGAATATCATTTGCCTTGGCTTAGTATGACGAGGATTCCGATGTGATGGGACTCTATGGGCTTTGTCAATCTCAAATTTTTTGGAAAATTTAATATTCAAAAGGCCAGGTAAAAGAGATTCTAGATATAGACGACAATTGGTCCCTTCAACATCTTCAGGCAAATTAAAAATACGTAGATTATATTGCCTATTGCGATTTTCCATGTCCAGCAGTTGAGTATGCATCGGAACAATTTTGGCCATTAAAGGTGTGAAAGCGTCCAGCTTGTTTTTGTTGTCTTGAATTTTAATGACATTGTCAGAAACCTTCATTGAAATAGAAGCCATATCTTTCCGAACATTTTTGACTTCTGAGGCAATAGTGTCAGTATTCATGCGTAACCCTTTAATTTCCTCCAATATTAGCGCAAGAGAAGGTTCTGAGGATTCTACAACCTTAGATTTGGTTGGAGGAGGAGAAACCTGCTGCTTCCTTTTATTAGTGGTTGAATGTTTAGAATCCATTCTGAAGTGTGAAAATTATTCACTAAGACGTAGGAATAATAAAATGAAGAAAAACCACCTCAAAAAGTGAGAGAAATGAGGTAAATAGGGACAAAAACGTCAAAAATCTCCTCAAAACTACAGGTGCAGCAGCTAAATTGGACTGGAGGCGTGGCTAGGCCCAAGCCAGGCTCTGTCATAGATATTGCTCCGCCCCCAGACACTCAAAGCCGGCAGTACTTACAAGTGCAGCTGGGAACAGGAACCATGGAGCCAGAAAAACACTTTCAACGAAGGAATTCGTCTGAAAACTACTCCACAGGTATGAGATAACATTAGGAGGCAAGCGCCGGTATTTTCGCCGACTTTGTGACAGGGAATCGTCGTTAAAAAGCAATTACGGGCTGTGGTGATCACGGAGCTCCGGTGGCGGCGGCCATCTTGGTTGACGCGCTCGCACGTCTCCTCTTTTTAATTTAGAATTATTTGTAATATTTAGTTAAAATGTTTATTAATTTCAATTTAGTTTGTTAGAAATAATAATATTATTTAATATTTATAATATATTTTATTTTATCCTATATATATTTTAAATTCAATATTTTTTACATTTAGATTTTTTACTTGAATGTTTTTTAATCAATATTTTTGTACTTACTTCTTTAAGTATAGGGAGTCGATATATTTGAATTCTATATTTTTTCTTTGATATTTAGAAAATCGATGTTTGTTACATCGATATTCAATCATGAACCCACCCCATTCTACTCACTCTAGAATGGGACCATGGACAATTAACCACATGGGGAACATGGCGGCCGGTTAGTCCAACCGTAAGCTCTCTCCGTAAACCTCCCGACTTTGCCTCAAAATAGACACTTCCATGAATACCCTGAGCCTAGAAACCGATATGGGACATGGTGTTTAATGGTGCAAGTTGTGTGTAGTTATTTCTTTACTTCCCGTTTACCTCAGTTTTCGAGTCTCGGAAGTTTTGCTTCTTTTGCGGGTGGCACGGGCTGTGATCCCCAAGCCGCGGTGAGAGAGAGGCAGCTCAGCTGTGACGCACCCACGATCGTGGTGGTTGCCGCCTTCTTTCTGCCGGATTTGTTGTTCCTGAGGCGCGGCAAGGCCAGTGGCCTTCTGTAGGATTTTGCTGCATTTGGGCTCAGTTGAAGTGGTGTGGTGGGGGTCTCGGCATGGGGAGCAGTGGTACCGGAGCAGCAGCAGAGCCAGAGGATAAAGGCTCTTGGCACAGAGTCTTGTTTGGTATCTTGCTTTGCATAGTGCTTTGCTTTTCTTTAATTTCATTGTGAAAGGAGTAATCTGCAAGTTGATTTCTATTATGACTTTGCACTCAGAGACCTGGCAGATTGGCAGGAGTGAGTGAAAAGTATTTAACACTTTGGATTTAAGGCGGTTCACTTTCAGGTTTTTTTCCCTTCTGATAAATTTTTTTAACGGTCCGGTTGTAACGCAAGGAAGTGGTGAGGACTCCAGTGTTGACTTTGGTATTTTGTGACGCAGTCTGGCAGGGGAGGTGTTGGCCTGCCCCCTCGTGGCTCTGGGGGTCAACAGTACAAAATTGCTTATAACATTGCTGCCAAGAGGCGGGCAGCTGCTCGTATTTCTCTATGGGGTATTGCAGGAAGAACTTGTTGTACTTACCTCTTTCAAGAGAGTACGCTCACCCCCCTACTGAAACGAGTGGATATAAGATTGCTACCTGCGTCCCCTTTTTGAATTGCGTGGGGGGTGCAACATTAAGTCCCCCATTAGGACCACCACTAATTTACCTCAGTCAGTAGTTACCACTGCCTCTCCTATACACCCTCACATGAGCCCCAGACGTTCAAAGGATTGTCCCCTGACAACCCGCCCTCACAACAACATACCCCCCGGAAGAAGGGAATAGGCAGAGGTACAAGTAAACAATTGAGTTTTAGTGATGGTCATAGTCAGACCAATATACCACAGACCCTGAAACTAGAATTAAAACTAGAAGTGAGCCTATTGAGCCTACCACTAATTCTGAAAGTACAGCCGAGTCTACGGTCTCACCAGAGCAAATTACTAAATTTGATGCCGCCCCAGAAGGAGAGGGGGGAGATCTTCCCAGTCAATATACTTTAAGAAATAAAATATTTGAATGTGGAATTTTGCCTGATTTAAAGACTGGAAGCGCAGTTGTTAAAAGATTGAGCAAGAAGACAGGGGGTAAGGCAAGGAGTAAGCCCTCTCTTGTTTCTCACCTCTCTGGCTCCTCCTCCGTCGCACCTCCATCTAGACAGCTACGGAAAAAAATCACTCAAGTGAAAATACCGCCCTCTCTTAGATCCTTTTTTAAGGTAAGATCAACAAGTTTGGGGGGTAAATACACCCGAGCCAGAAAGGCAGTTACTATCCCAAGTAATCAAGAAATTAGTGGATCCTAGAATGGCTAATTTGGGAGAGAGAGTTGTGGAAAGTACTGGAACTGTACAGGAGACTGACGTGAATTTTCCAACATCAAATAGATTCCAAGTTTTAAGTTTGGAGCATGAAGAGCAGGTTGATGCTAGTCAGTCATCTTCTGAACCACAAAATGCTAACCTCTCAGAACTGATGACGATGCTAGGGAATCTCACATCTGAAATTAGAAGTAAATTTGCAATCTCAGAACAGAACCAAGCAAAAATACAACATACCTGTGAGGGGCTAGAAGTGAAAGTTTCTGCCATTACAGAGAGGATCTGCTTGATTGAGACATCTGTGGAGGCCTTAATAAAGAAGTAGAGACAAATCGCTTTGAAATCTCATCGTTAAAATCCAGTGAAAAATGATTGATGGATAAAATTGATGCCTTAGAAAACAATAGCAGACGGAACACTATAAAGGTGCTAAATGTTCTTGAGGGTCTGGTGGGTGACATTATCAAAAGTTTCTTTATTAGGCTGCTGAAAGTGTTTATTCCCTCCATTGACTCCCTATGTTTGGAGGCAGATATCCAGAGAATCCATAGAGATCCTTTTACAAAACATACTAATAGGACAACTCCTAGAAGAATTTTGGTAGACTTTAAAACATACCTCTTGAAAGAGGGGATTCTATCTGAGGCGCTTAAAGCTGTCTCCTTTACTAAGGGGGCTTGGTCAATTCGAATTAAGTCAGACTTGTCTAGAATTACCCAAGATAGACAATGGGAACTGGGGAAATTTATACCAATTCTAAGATCCCTAGGAGCTTCCCCACAGCTAAGATTCCCAGCTTTCTTAAAATTAATGTGGAACAACAAAATGACTAACTTTAGAGACCCGAAGGAGGTGAGAAACTTAATTGACCAAATAAAGGCCAAAGGGTAAAGCGTTTTTTTTGCATAGTAGCATAATGTAATATATATGTTATCCGGAGGTTGAAGAACCGGGTTTTAACCCAGCGGTGCCAGGGGCATGCCCAAAGTCTTCGGATTCGCCTGTCTTGGTATACAGAGACACGGAATACTTCTGGATGGCGTCAAAGAACAAATTTCGTCAAAGAACAAATTTATTAGCTGCAGCTAGTAACAGTAATCCCAGCAATACAACACGGTGTACAACTCAGGAGACTGCTCAACTTTCGTAAAGCAAGACATCACTTTTTATCCACATTTTGCTCATTATAAATGCACACCCACTGCGACAAATACTGACAAATGAAATACATTTTCCCACACATTATCACAACGTAAAAGCTCGATTTACATTGTACCAACCCACAAGTTAATTACTAGGAATGTCCCAAAATCAATTTCTACAAGTCGGACAAACCCATAATTGAAAGCACTATCCATGTAATGAAAAGTCATAAGAAAAGGAAACAGTTCAGATGCTGAATAGGATAAAATATGTACAAGAGCACTAAAGTTAACGATATCCTGAACATTGATTGGCAATCTCAGACAACGATCAGCCAGGGAAATTGGCTTTGCAAAGGGTCAGTTTCAGGTGACGGGGTCAGCGTCCTGCAGTTCACTCACAAGTCAGAAAAGGCCTAGTTAATGCGTACATGAACAACGAAGCCCATTCAACTTTGTTTGTTCGGTTACCTCCACAGGCCTACGTGAGGGCAACACAAAATGGCGTCACGGACAACTGAAACAAAATGGAGTCCGGTTCGAGAATCACAGAACCTCAGACCCTCCTTTTGCCATTACGTAGGCAATAAACTAAACTCATGTCAATCTGAATCCAGGTCTATATCTATTCTCATCAGGTCATCAAGGTGTTGCTGTAGCATCATCTTCTTATCCTTCACTTCTCTCAGGACAGGTCTTCTCACACACATCGTAGCACAAAGACTACAAATGGCGGGACCACACTGGATGCACAAACAACATGAGAAAAGGATAGCTTAAGCCATACCAAGGAACATCAGAATCTTCCATCCCCATCTGGACAACAGTCTCCAAATCCATCCAGTCAATGACCAGTTCCCTTCGTCTACATGTAACGACTCAGCGGACTTATATAACTTCATGATGGCTTGGTACACTGTCGGGGCATTATCTGGTATGAAAACACAGCAACTAGACCCGATCAATTTACATACCCCACCTCTATCTGCTAATATAATATCTAAAACCCTACGGTTTTGTAACGTCATAAGACGATCCGCCTGAAGCTCAGCTGTAATATTGCTAAGAGCACCTACAGTTTCATTTATAGTGGCCTAAACCACTCTCGTAAGCTGTCGAATATTCCTACTATTGGCCATAGGACACCAACAGGGCACACAACCCTTGAAGAAGTCTCCAGCTTCTTGTGCGACAGTATCTTTCGCATCGATGACACCTCTACCATATCTTGTCTTATGGTAATTGAAAACAGCAGTGTATGTAGGGGGAAGAAAAAATGCCACATAACATGTACCTGAAAAATCAGGTGGCAACCATGTATATGCTCTGTCGTGACAAACAAAATATGTGCCTTTAGCTGGCACAAACGGTGGAGAACTCTGGGATGCACAAGACATAGGTGTGAACACACACACTCTTACCAAGCTGAGCTCTCGGATTCTGACCATTACCTTGAAGACAAAGATAACCTCGGTGGGGTACAATCCGAATAGGGGGAGACCTTTTTTTGTCTCTCCTTCTCTGTCAGACTAATGCTATATCCAGTCTTGTTCCAACCAGTATATGCTCGTACTTCATCCTTAGGGATAGCATTATACGCATCGATATCTTTGATCATATCTACTATTCCCTGTATCAAAGCATTGTTACTCGCATTATCTTTGACGGAACGTTAAGGAGATGCTTCATTCGCATAAATAAACATTGCTTGGAGTGCCCATACTGACCCATTAAGCGAAAAAGGCAAAACCAAATATGGCATTCCCTTATCTGTCGTATGAGGCATAAGACCACATACCCAGCAGTTCGTTGTATTTACTACTAGCTGATGCTGATGCAACAACTGTATAAATGAATTGTTAACAAATTCTGATCTTGGTGTCTGCTCATGTTCAGGCAAACTGTGAAACTCATACGAAGGAACAGTAGGAAAAGAAAGAGTAGGTTGGGACGTAGGTACAGGCGTCTGTTGTGTAACATAGACAATCCAACCCACTCAAGCCAATGTAATATTCAAAAGCATCAAGAAACACAATATTAAAAAACATTTGCTACGAACCAATGTACACATTTTCATTTTAAAATCAATTCTCTCAACACTTTTCTCAGATACAAAAGACTCCATCCTCTAACGTGCTGCTCACAGCTATTACCTTCTTCACTTAAGTGTGAGTCAAGATCGTGCTAACGACCAAGAACCACAGACTTTTCGTCAATTCGCGGCTCACCCCTTAAGACTGTACCGCGACCCTGCAGCTGAGTCCGGATGGTGACTCGAAAAAGAAAAAGAAAAATAGTCTCTTGTCTGAAAAAGGTGTAACTCATAACAAAAATTCAAATTTTATTCGTCCATTTATTTGTCCTTTCTCGGTCTTAGGTTGTAGCGCTCTTTGCCAGGCACAGTTTGCTCTTGAAAAAGTGTTTCCCGATCCGTTGTATCCAATCTTAGATGTGGAGGCACAGCAGCCTGTAAAATATCATCGTCCACACGTTCTGACTGAGTCCAATCCAAATGTGCGTCACTAAAAGGTACGAATCTAGGAATTCTTTCACATTCAGAATCAGCTATACCTCCCCACACCCACTTGTCATACGGTAAGGGCAATGGAACCTTCTTACAATGGGCACCATGTACCCAATTCTTTTTACCAGCTACTCTAACTGCAGTCCGAGTTGACAATAACACTAAATGCGGTCCAGTCCACCTTGGCTCCAAGTTCTTAGTTCGTTGGAAATTTTTGGTAAGAACGTAGTCACCAGGTTGAATTGTGTGGCCTGGATCCACAGTCGCTGTCGGTAAGCTGTCATAGACCTGTTGGTGGAGAACAGGTAATTTAGCAGTCAAGTCATGTAAGTAATCCACCAACATAGGGTACTCAATGTCACTGTATTTCTTAGGCCTGGCACACCCCAAACATTGGCCGGATGACCAAAAACAATTTCATATGGGCTAAGTCCCACACGAGAATGTACTGTCGTCCTTGTTGACAAAAGGGCCAATGGCAAGGCATCTGGCCATGTGAGACCAGTGCTCGCTTGTATTTTAGCTAACTTCAATTTCAGAGTGCCATTATAGCATTCAACAAGTCCAGCGGACTGGGGGTGATTCGCAGCATGAAATTTCTGATTGATACCCAAACCCGCACACACTTTCTTCATGATCTGGCCCACGAATTCACTTCCATTGTCGCTCCATACCATTCTCGGCAAACCATACCTAGGGAAATACTCTTTGAGCAAAACCTTGGCTGTAGACAAGGCAGTATTATCCTTTAGTGGGTAGGCCTCTATCCATCTGGAAAAGGCACAAACGACCACAAGGACATACTTTAAGTTATTGCATCTCTCCATGTGAATGTAATCTAACTGTATCACTTCAAACGGATACGTTGGGGGAGCAAAATGACCAGGTGGAGTTGGAGTTCCCTTTCCAGGATTATACATCAGACAAATCATACAATGCTTCACCAAATTCTCAGCACATTTAGGTATTCCAGCATTCTGCCATACTGGAGCCAACAACTTGCATATCCCTTTCGAACTAATGTGAGCCATTCCATGAGCCTTAGTAACCACTGGGAGCACATACGCATCAGGCAACAACCATCGCTGGTGCTCCGACAACTCAACCCAACAACCTGTCGAATCCAACATACCCGTAGTTTCTCTCCACACACTCACTTCTTTTTCTGTAGCTTCAGCCTGAATCAACTTCACACTTTCTATTGTGTCTTCACACATTCCACCAGCCATAACCCATCTAGCAGGGCCCGCAACATACATTCGACTCGTCACATCCTTCGCTGTTTCTTTCGCAACTTCATCTGCAAACGCATTCCCTCGACCCACATCATCCACAACCTTTCTAGGCGCACTACACTTCACAATTGCAATCTGCTTTGGCACAATTAGTGATTCAAGAAGTTCATTCACTAATTGTCCATGCTGAATTTTCGTACCGTGGGAAGTAAGAAATCCTCTCTCTCTCCACAAGCGGCCGAAGCTATGGGCCACACCAAACACATACTGGCTATCAGTATAAACATTCACTCGCTTTCCTTCTGACAACACACACGCTCTAGTCAATGCTATTAACTCTGCTGCTTGCGCTGAATTCTGTGCTATACGTGCTGTTTCAACAACTGTATGTAAAGTTGTGACAGCATATGCTGCAGTCAACTCTCCATTCGAAAGCTTAAAACAGTCACCCATCCACCCATAGGGTACCATCAGCATTGGAAAGAGGAGTATCTTTTAAATCAACTCTAGCCTTCGTTTCCTCCTCTGTCCGGAGAAGACAATCATGCTGTTCCTGAACATCTGTCTCTACAGAAATCGGTAACAGCATAGCTGGATTCAACACATTGCACCTTTTGATGTGCACATGGCTAGCCAAAAGCTTCAACTCATATCCTGACAGAAGTGCACTAGTAAGGTGCTGAGTCTTCGTCCTATTCAGTAGAGTATCCACTGCATGTGGGACCATCGCAATCAACGTATTATCCAATACCAAACCAGCAGACTGTCGAATAGAAACAGCCGCTGCCGCTGTAGCTCTCAGACAACTCGGCAACGCCCTAACTACTGGATCTAACGTAGCTGAAAAATACGCACATGGGCGCTGCTTGTCTCCAAATCGTTGCGTCAACACTGACAATGCACAACCTTCTCTCTCGTGTACATACAGTGTGAAAGGTTTACTGTAGTCTGGGGTACCCAATACCGGAGCAGAACACAATGCATCACGTAATTCAGAAAAACTCTTATGACATTCATCAGACCAAGGGAGAGGATACGGAGTATCTTTAAGAGTCAGCGCCAAAAGAGGTTTTGCTAACAAGGAAAAATTCGGGATCCATTGTCTACAATACGAGGTGATACCTAAAAAGGCACGCACTTCTCTCTGTGTGGATGGTACAGTCATTTGGGCAATCGCTTGAATTCGTTCTGGGGTCAATCGTCTTCCCTCCTTCGACAAGAGATGACCTAAGTAGGTTACTTCTTGGCGGCAATACTGTAACTTTGAAGGTGACACTTTATGATGAAGGTCAGACAAATGTCGTAACAAAGAAAGAGTAGCTTCTTTACAAATCTCTTCATCATCAGCAGCAACCAGCAGATCATCAACATACTGGATAAGAGTAGCACCAGAAGGCAACACAAAATTATCAAGCTGAGTTTTCAACGCCTGACTATAGATGGAGGGACGTTCACAATAACTTTGAGGAGCTCTCTTAAACCGGAAGCTGCGGCCTCCTAAAGTGAAGCCAAAAATATCTCTACTTTCCTCAGCGATCGGAATGCTAAAGAAAGCATTCTTCCAATCGATAACTGAAAACCAAGCAGCTGAAGCAGGGATCAGAGTCAACAAAGCAGTGATATCCGGGACAACAGGAAACTGTGGCACAACAATCGTATTCACTTCTCGAAGATCGATCACAAACCGATACACAGGTGGCTGAGAAGCATCAGTACGCTTAAGGACAGGCAAAACAGGACTGTTACACACATTACCTCTCGTTTCTTCAACTACACCCTTCTCAACCAAATCATAAATAATCGCTAACAGAGCTCTCTCGCCTTCACTAGATATTTTATATTGGGGAATACGAGGTAGTCTAGCATTTGACTTACGGGTGACAACATAGGGTGGAATCTGCAAGAGACCAACATCATTGGGACCTGTAGCCCAAAGTGTATCAGGAAGAGAACGCAATTCCAGTGGAAGACAATCTTTAGACAAATACATCGGGGAAATCACTTTCTTACCCATCGTAAGATGTACTCCCGAAGGAGAGCAATGTAATGTTGCGTGCAATCTTTTCAGCAAGTCCAAACCCAACAGATTCTCACCACAACCAGTCGTTAGAATAAGAGGAGCTTCCAATTCACAAGGACCAATAGAAAGGGGCAAAGGATAAGAAACCGGGTTACAAACTGGGGCGCCAGAAAATCCTACTGAAACGTTGGTCAAGCCAGACAAAGGTGCGCCAGGAAGTTTAGAGTGCATAATAGAACTCTTTGTCGCACCAGTATCCAAAAGAAAAGGTTCTGCCACACCTAATGTAATCACTTCAACATAAGGTCCACTTGGTCTACTGGAACTGACACTACTCCCTCTCTTTGCCCATGGCTGTCCTAACTATCATTATAGCCAGCACTCTCACTCTTGACATAATAATCATCAGTGTAGTACTGGGCAGACTGAACAATCGGAACATTCTGTCCGTCAAAACAATTTGTAGAATTCTGAGGGGGAAAGGAACGCTCATTCCGGGAAAACACACCACGTCCCCTACCCCTAGGAACTTGTTGGAAACCACCACGACCTCTCTGACCAGATACACCATTCGTACGCTGTAACAGAATCGGACAACTACTCTTGAAGTGACCTTCTTCTCTGCAATAAGCCCACTGATTAGGTCCTGGCGGCAATCGCGGAGCGAAAAACTCGGGCTTCTGTAACAATCTCTGAAACTGTGGGGGTTGCTGAAACTGAGGCTGATTTGAACGAGGCGGATAAGCTTGCTGCAAAAAAACTTTCGTCTTTAGGTCTCTAGTCTTCTTCTCTACTTTATCCTTCTCATCTTTATCCCTATTCTCATAATATTGTGCAGGAGCCAAAATCTGGGCTGACGAAGAAACAGCCAATGAACTCTCAGAGTCCATTAACTTATTAGAAAGTTCGGGAAGCAAATTAAAGACAAATTTGTCCACGAACAACCGTTGACCACCTTCAGTGCTCATGTCCTGACCACTATGATCGATAAACGTTTCCTCAAACCTCGTGAAGAAATCAGACACACTCTCGTCTTTCTTTTGTTTACATGCTGCTAACTTGTCCCAATACACTCGCAAAGGAGGCACCATAGTTTTCATTAAATTAATAATCCTACCAGGTAATTCTGCAAACAAGGGCTCAGGTTTAGCACCTCCTACCTGCCGACCATCTGGAGCAACAATATTAACCCACGTATCTCCTAATTCTTGCGCATGATTCTCATGACGGATCTTCGCCCACAAAGGTTGGGGAACTACATTACCCATCAACATATCTATGTCAGCTAAATTCATAACACATGCATCAACTGTCTGGGACAACTCTTTGTAATAACCAGCAGGATTCTTGCGGGGGTCAGGCAAGGTCTGCTTAAGAGCCAAGACCTCTGCTCTCTTCCAAGGGACAGGTACCCATACTCGCTGAAAATGAGCCGGCTCAGCCTGAATCCCCTGATTAACATTAGCAGCAACTGCCTCTCTCCATACAGGGGGAACCTCTCTCATAGGATACTGCTTCACTTTACTCCTAACAGAAGAATCAGGTTCGTAAAATGTCTGAGGCAGTAGTCTAGACCTAAAAACAAGTATCGTCTCTACGGCTTCCTCAACATCAGACTCCACTATCGTCCCTGCGGAATCGGACCCAACTCATTATCTTCCCATTCCTGACAGAGAAAAGTACACATTACATCAAAAACATACCTTTGCTTAGGTGGTTCCCACTGTAAGAAAACATCCATAACCGCTTGTAAATTATACCTAGAAGCATTTAAAATCCATCTACGAGCCAAGAGATCCAACACTGCCCACTCTTCGGGACCAGGAAACTGACTACGACTCTGCTTACGTTCCAGAACAGGGGTCATATTCAGTGACCCAAAGAGTGGAGATAAAAGACCAGCAACAGTCTTGGTCATTCTTTGTCGAACAGAAGGAGAAGAAGTTGCCATAAGGACAGGAGAAAGAGTGTTTTGAGGTGACAAAGGCGTAGGGACAGAAGTAGCAGGAGTCGGAGATACAGCAATGTAAGGTACAAGAGCTTGAGGCGAAGCTGATAGCAAAGCTGGCGGCCCTGGAGGGGGCTGCACCGTAGGAGGGAGAACCATCTGTGCAACAACGGGTGGCTGAACAACAGCAGGGGGCTGAACAACAAAGGGTGCAACAACCGGGGGTAATGGAGGTGCACTAGCACCTTGCACATAAGGGGGTGGTAATCTCTGTAAATGAGACATCAAAGGATCTTTTTCAGAGTCTTCAGTCACTTTTGAAAGGGAAGGCGGCAAGGCCGGATTACATTTATCGATGGCCATACAACGTTGTCTATCTGAGACTTCACTCACACGATCTTCTTCATTTTCCTTAAACTGCCTAGCAGCTTGTAGTACTGACATATTCTTATCTTTCCTATCTCTCTTTGCTTGCTTAATTTCTCACTGTTTGGCTTCCTTACGCCAAAGGCGGAAAGAATCAAACATTGCCGGCCGGGCTTTCTTCTTAAATAGCGCAACTTCCAAATTATCTAAAATATTTAATTCTAAACTACCATGTTGGGGCCATCGTAAAACACCATCTTTCTTCGTACAGCGAACCCATACTTCATTATAAGTAATAGGACCCACTCCGTGTTTTAAATAGAGCTCGTAAGTCGGAGTTCCAACTGGAGGTATCGGACACTAATCCTCCAATCGGGAATCCCTGTTGCAACCACAACTAAACCATTTCCTAAATTTGCTAAGACCAGGCATCTTATAGCTCACTATTCTAGCTTCAAACTTCAAGGGGTTATCAACTATCGATACACTCGTAAATATACGAGCCCCTCGGCTTCGACTATTGCAATAACCGAATCAAAACCAAGAAACAAAACAAAGTCGTGGGAGCGACCCACTTATACTTAACCAAAATATCTGTCACGCCACCAGAAGACCGTCTATCGTCTCGCTCTACAAATCATCAATCGAGGGTCCAAGACAGGGCGACAGTCAGGGCAGCAGTCCTTCGTAGCCGTCGGAAAGCGGGATGCCTCGCAGTAAAAACTTTCGGTCCACGTCGACATACAGGGGTCGATGAAGTGGTTGGCCTTCCTCCAGAATTTCCTCACGGGGCTCCTCATGATCCTCGGGCTTGGACCGGTACCGCTGAAGTCGCCCCACGTTGGACGCCAACTGAAGAACCGGGTTTTAACCCAGCGGTGCCAGGGGCGCGCCCAAAGTCTTCGGATTCACCTGTCTTGGTATACAGAGACACAGAATACTTCTGGATGGCGTCAAAGATCAAATTTATTAGCTGCAGCTAGTAACAGTAATCCCAGCAATACAACACGGTGTACACCTCAGGAGACTGCTCAACTTTCGTAGAGCAAGACATCACTTTTTATCCACATTTTGCTCATTATAAATGCACACCCACTGCGACAAATACTGACGAATGAAATACATTTTCCCACACATTATCACATCGTAAAAGCTCGATTTACATTGTACCAACCCACAAGTTAATTATTAGTAATGTCCCAAATTCAATTTCTACAAGTCGGACAAACCCATAATTGAAAGGGATCACTGAAAGAATATCGACTACCACAATATCGAGTACCCAAAATATCGAGGTGAAAATATCTACTACAAAAATATCGAGTTTGTATGTACAAACAGGTAAGTACAAAAATATCGACTACAAAATATCGTTTACAAAAATATCGTTGTAAAAAATATCGACTTTACTAAAACAATGTTTAATTACATTAATATAAAAAATTAATTACTAAAATATAATTAACAATACTTAAAATAACTTTTAATAATTAAATATTTAATGAAAGTAAAAAAAAAATATATATTTTTAATCATATTTCTTAAAACATATATATATAGTAACAACATTTAATTAAATAATAGGCAATATTGTATATGTACCCCAAAAACCCAAAACTGACCCTGAACCCTAAAAATACCCCTTTACCCAAAAACTAAAAACTGACCCTGAACCCTAAAAATACCCCTTGACCCAAAAACTGAAAACTGACCCTGAACCCTAAAAATACCCCTTTACCCAAAAACTGAAAACTGACCCTGAACCCTAAAAATACCCCTTGACCCAAAAACTGAAAACTGACCCTGAACCCTAAAAATACCCCTTTACCCAAAAACTAAAAACTGACCCTGAACCCTAAAAATACCCCTTTACCCAAAAACTGAAAACTGACCCTGAACCCTAAAAATACCCCTTTACCCAAAAACTGAAAACTGACCCTGAACCCTAAAAATACCCCTTTACCCAAAAACTAAAAACTGACCCTGAACCCTAAAAATACCCCTTTACCCAAAAACTGAAAACTGACCCTGAACCCTAAAAATACCCCTTTACCCAAAAACTGAAAACTGACCCTGAACCCTAAAAATACCCCTTTACCCAAAAACTAAAAACTGACCCTGAACCCTAAAAATACCCCTTTCATTTAACATAATTAGCAATTAATCAATTAAATAAAATTGATTACCAATTACATTTTAATTAATTAACAAACATTTTTTAATTAACAATTAATTAAATATTACTACCAATTATTAAATTAACATATTTAATTAATTATAATTAAATTACTTCCCACCCTATTCCCCTATAAACCCACAACCCGCTAGAGAAAATACATTATTTTAATTGACATAATTAGCAATTAATCAATTAAATAAAATTAATTACCAATTAAATTTTAAATAATTAACATATATTATTTAATTACCAATTAATTAATTATTACTACCAATTAATAAATTTACATATTTAATTAATTATAATTAAATTACTTCCCACCCTATTCCCCTATAAACCCACAACCCGCTAGAGAAAATAAATTATTTTAATTGACATAATTAGCAATTAATCAATTAAATAAAATTAATTACCAATTACATTTTAAATAATTAACATATATTATTTAATTACCAATTAATTAATTATTACTACCAATTAATAAATTTACATATTTAATTAATTATAATTAAATTACTTCCCACCCTATTCCCCTATAAACCCACAACCCGCTTGAGAAAATAAATTATTTTAATTGACATAATTAGCAATTAATCAATTAAATAAAATTAATTACCAATTAAATTTTAAATAATTAACATATATTATTTAATTACCAATTAATTAATTATTACTACCATTTAATAAATTTACATATTTAATTAATTATAATTAAATTACTTCCCACCCTATTCCCCTATAAACCCACAACCCGCTACAGAATTAAATTACACAATAATTAAAAAAATAATTAATTAAAAAAAATAATAAAATAAATTGACACTTTTCACACATATTATAACATAAACACACTATAAATAATTAAATATTATTTAAAAAACTATATTTTTTACTATCTAGATTATATACTTGGATATTTTCACTGTCTATATTATTTACAGTCGATATTACTTCACTTACCTTAAAAACGATATTTTGGCTGTCGATATTCTGTCTAGTCGATATTTTCTCCAAACGATATTTAAAACTCGATATTCTGTCCAGACGATATTTTGGAGTCGATATTATGTCTGTGCACCAATTGAAAGCACTATCCATGTAATGAAAAGTCATAAGAAAAGGAAACAGTTCAGATGCTGAATAGGATAAGATATGTACAAGAGCACTAAAGTTAACGATATCCTGAAAATTGATTGGCAATCTCAGACAACGTTCAGCCAGGAAAATTGGCTTCGCAAAGGGTCAGTTTCAGGTGATGGGGTCAGCGTCCTGCAGTTCACTGACAAGTCAGAAAAGGCCTAGTTAATGCGTGCAATTCGAGAATCACAGAACCTCAAGGTGACGAGGAGAGAACTCGACTGGGCGGCTATCTTCAAGCCCAGGTTAATAGTAGGGAGGGTTCCCAAGGGAGGGAGGAGGGGTACATCATGTTGATGCTAAACTTTTATTATCTTTTTTTGCACTGGGTGGGGAGCAAGTTAGGGAAAAAAAAGTCCTCATTTGACAAATAGACAAGATAATATAAATGAACGTGGGCTGAGATGCAATAACCGCTATTTATGGCCACTTCTTTAATACCAATTAAACTGTTAACCTAAAATTGTAATGGGCTAAGAGTAGTAACTAGGCAGAGGAGAATCTTCCAATATTTGTGTCAATTAGAATTTGGAATTATTATACGACAAGAAACCCACCTAACTTGTGAGGAATAGAAAGCCATTTGTGATAAAGAGAAATGGATTTAATTTTCGTGTCTTACTACATAATCCTGTTGTACTAAAGGTGTAGCACTTATTGTTAAACAGACAGCTAGAGTACTGATAGGTGAAGTTAAGGTGGACCCTAAAGGGAGCTGGGTTATCTGTGAGGTTAAAATCCAAAAGGAGTGGTATACCATAGTTGGTGACTACGGGTCTCATATTGACAATGAAACTCCCCTAAACACAATCTATAAACACTTGATCCAATCTAATCATCTGATAATGATGGGGGGTGATTTTAATATACTTTTAAATCCAGTGTTAGATAAGTCAGGTGAGCAAATCAGTCTCCTCAAAAATGGGAATATTCACAAAGGTATTGATGAGGGACCTCGGTCTGATAGATATCTGGAGAGAAAAATATAATGGCCGGGGTATACCATCAGACTACACACATATCATAACAAAAAGTATGGACACTCTTCCCGCATTTACTTTTTTCTGATTGATCTCAGATTGCTGAAACATACGTTGTCAATAAGACATGTTCCAGAACATCTTTTGGATCATTCAGCAGTTGCTTTAGTTCTCTAACTGCCTAAAGGGAAAGCTACAGGGAGATGGACATTTGATAGAACGCTACTTCTGGATGCCTCAATAATTGCACAGTTGAAGGTTGAAACACAAACCTTCTTTGACCTTCATTTAAACTCTGCCTCAACAGAAACTATTTGGGATGCATACAAAGCGTTTATTAGAGGGGTGGTGATAAATTTGGCAGCAAGGAAACATAAGGAGTCAAGAAAGGTTATCCAGAAATTGGAGGAAGATATACTTAGAGCAAAATCTGAGAGTGAACCATGTCACGATGAATATCTTGTTGAAGAGCAAAGTAGGTAAGCATGGGCGTAAAATCCGCTCCGCTCGCGGATTTTTCGGATTTTCGGCAAATCCGCGAACGCTCGCGAATTTGTCGAAAATCCGTGAATCCGCTCGCGGCGGATTTTTTGCTTGGTTGCGGCGCGCGGCGTGGTGCACGGCGTTCACTTTCCGTCATATTAGCGTTTGCCGAGTTGTTTTTCTTTGCGAGTGACGCGCCATTTTAGATCTTGCTGCGTGTTCCCGCGGGAGTTTGTCGCCCGCGAATACGTACTCGCGGCTTGCCACCTTGCACAGCACACCTCGCGAGAGTTCGCAATTGTGAACACGTAGTTGCGGCGGAAAGGAACAATCTCGCACTTGCGAAATAGAGATTTTGCAATTTCGCACAAGAAAATCACCAGCAAACAGGATAAACCTTCAGAAAATTATGATTTTTATCAGAATCACTCCTCAGGTTGACATTTGCATGGCCTTTTTTTTTTGCAAGGAGTCCATTTTGGGGGGGGGGAGGAAGGAAGTGCCCCACAGTCTCCAACTTCCTGTTCCTGTCCAGCAGGCTCCTCCCAGTGCTTTGTCCATCTCCTGGTCACTTTCATTTGGATCTGGAGCTGGAAGGATTACTTTTTGTGGGTGCTGCTGGATATTTGGATTTGAGGCCTTTTTGACTGTCTTTGGATCACTTTTGGATTAGAAATCAACTTTCACAAGTAAGTTTGTTTGGGGCATTACAGTTGCTGCAAGTAAAAATTTGGAACTTTTTCAGAACATTAAATAAATTATATTGTGGGTAGCCACAGTATCCAGTAGGACCAGGGTTGGTTAGGGGTGCATGATACAACTGTTTTGTTGAATTTAAACACCATTTAGGCCATGGATGGGCTGGGATTGTGCTGATTTTTGTCTTTTTTTTGGGACTGCTGGTGGGGCCCTTTGCCCAGGGGTGGTGAGTGTTGCATGGGCCTAGTCTTTCTGTGGGGTGTCTTCTTAAATGTAAACATAATTGAGGCCATGGATGGGCTGGGATTGTGCTTATTTTATTGTTTTTTGTCTTTTTTGGGGGGCTGCTGGTGTGGCCTTTTGCCCAGGGGTGGTGGTGCATGGACTGAGTGTGCCTGTGGTGTGGTCTCACTCTCTTTAATGTAAACATCATGGATGGCATTGGATTGTGGTGATTTCTGGCTGTTTTTCTGTTTTTTGGGGGTGTACTGTTGATGTGGACTGGTCATGTGGGTGGTGGTGGTGGCCATCTTGAGTGCTGGCTGGTACAGGCAACATGTGCCTGGGGTGTAAGGGGCCATTTTGAGGAGAGGCAGTGTCTGAGGCCTGCACTTATTTTGCCTACTTTTCATCCATTATGCCCAGGGGTAGTGAGTGTTGCATGGGCCTAGTGTTTCTGAGGGGTGTCTTCTTGAATTTAAACACCATTGAGGCCATGGATGGGCTGGGATTGTGCTGATTTTATTGTTTTTTGTCGTTTTTTTGGGCCTGCTGGTGGGGCCCTTTGCCCAGGGGTGGTGAGTGTTGCATGGGCCTAGTCTTTCTGTGGGGTGTCTTCTTGAATTTAAACATAATTGAGGCCATGGATGGGCTGGGATTGGGCTTATTTTATTGTTTTTTGTCGTTTTTGGGGGGCTGCTGGTGTGGCCTTTTGCCCAGGGGTGGTGGGTGGTGCATGGACTGAGTGTGCCTGTGGTGTGGTCTCACTCTCTTTAATGTAAACATCATGGATGGCGTTGGATTGTGGTGATTTCTGGCTGTTTTTCTGTTTTTTGGGGGTGTACTGTTGATGTGGACTGGCCATGTGGGTGGTGGTGGTGGCCATCTTGAGTGCTGGCTGGTACAGGCAACATGTGCCTGGGGTGTAAGGGGCCATTTTGAGGAGAGGCAGTGTCTGAGGCCTGCACTTATTTTGCCTACTTTTCATCCATTATGCCCAGGGGTAGTGAGTGTTGCATGGGCCTAGTGTTTCTGAGGGGTGTCTTCTTGAATTTAAACACCATTGAGGCCATGGATGGGCTGGGATTGTGCTGATTTTATTGTTTTTTGTCGTTTTTTTGGGCCTGCTGGTGGGGCCCTTTGCCCAGGGGTGGTGAGTGTTGCATGGGCCTAGTCTTTCTGTGGGGTGTCTTCTTGAATTTAAACATAATTGAGGCCATGGATGGGCTGGGATTGGGCTTTTTTTATTGTTTTTTGTCGTTTTTGGGGGGCTGCTGGTGTGGCCTTTTGCCCAGGGGTGGTGGGTGGTGCATGGACTGAGTGTGCCTGTGGTGTGGTCTCACTCTCTTTAATGTAAACATCATGGATGGCGTTGGATTGTGGTGATTTCTGGCTGTTTTTCTGTTTTTTGGGGGTGTACTGTTGATGTGGACTGGCCATGTGGGTGGTGGTGGTGGCCATCTTGAGTGCTGGCTGGTACAGGCAACATGTGCCTGGGGTGTAAGGGGCCATTTTGAGGAGAGGCAGTGTCTGAGGCCTGCACTTATTTTGCCTACTTTTCATCCATTATGCCCAGGGGTAGTGAGTGTTGCATGGGCCTAGTGTTTCTGAGGGGTGTCTTCTTGAATTTAAACCCCATTGAGGCCATGGATGGGCTGGGATTGTGCTGATTTTATTGTTTTTTGTCGTTTTTTTGGGCCTGCTGGTGGGGCCCTTTGCCCAGGGGTGGTGAGTGTTGCATGGGCCTAGTCTTTCTGTGGGGTGTCTTCTTGAATTTAAACATAATTGAGGCCATGGATGGGCTGGGATTGGGCTTTTTTTATTGTTTTTTGTCGTTTTTGGGGGGCTGCTGGTGTGGCCTTTTGCCCAGGGGTGGTGGGTGGTGCATGGACTGAGTGTGCCTGTGGTGTGGTCTCACTCTCTTTAATGTAAACATCATGGATGGCGTTGGATTGTGGTGATTTCTGGCTGTTTTTCTGTTTTTTGGGGGTGTACTGTTGATGTGGACTGGCCATGTGGGTGGTGGTGGTGGCCATCTTGAGTGCTGGCTGGTACAGGCAACATGTGCCTGGGGTGTAAGGGGCCATTTTGAGGAGAGGCAGTGTCTGAGGCCTGCACTTATTTTGCCTACTTTTCATCCATTATGCCCAGGGGTAGTGAGTGTTGCATGGGCCTAGTGTTTCTGAGGGGTGTCTTCTTGAATTTAAACACCATTGAGGCCATGGATGGGCTGGGATTGTGCTGATTTTATTGTTTTTTGTCGTTTTTTTGGGCCTGCTGGTGGGGCCCTTTGCCCAGGGGTGGTGAGTGTTGCATGGGCCTAGTCTTTCTGTGGGGTGTCTTCTTGAATTTAAACATAATTGAGGCCATGGATGGGCTGGGATTGGGCTTATTTTATTGTTTTTTGTCGTTTTTGGGGGGCTGCTGGTGTGGCCTTTTGCCCAGGGGTGGTGGGTGGTGCATGGACTGAGTGTGCCTGTGGTGTGGTCTCACTCTCTTTAATGTAAACATCATGGATGGCGTTGGATTGTGGTGATTTCTGGCTGTTTTTCTGTTTTTTGGGGGTGTACTGTTGATGTGGACTGGCCATGTGGGTGGTGGTGGTGGTGGCCATCTTGAGTGCTGGCTGGTACAGGCAACATGTGCCTGGGGTGTAAGGGGCCATTTTGAGGAGAGGCAGTGTCTGAGGCCTGCACTTATTTTGCCTACTTTTCATCCATTATGCCCAGGGGTAGTGAGTGTTGCATACTTGCATGTCCGTAGTCTTTCTGTGGGGTGTCTTCAATGTAAACATCAAGGATGGCATGGGATTGTGCTCATTTTTCTGTGTTTTGTCGAATTTTTGGGGTGTATAACTGAACTGATGTTCCTCTGTCTTCCATTGCTTTTAGGTGCACAAGAAGACTCAAGAGAACCACCAGTGCCAGGAAGAAGTCCTGCAGCGGTGTGTGCAGCATAACGTCACGCGACGTCACGTCTGGACACAGAACCCTCTGCAACTCGTGCAACTGCTGCCTGCTGACCTGCTCTGAAGAGGATGGCCCCAAAAAAAGTAACCCGTAGCTCCTCTAGCAAGAAAGGTGCCAGTAAGGAGCAGAAGAAGCAAGTTACCAAGGAGACTGGTGTGCCGCCCGCCCCTTTTTTTGGGAGTAAAAAAAAAAGTATGCCTGCAGCAGCAGCAGCGGGATCTGCTGGGGACCAAGCTGGCAGCAGCACCCCCGCTCCATTGGGCTCAGTGCCACCACCACCACCACGCCAACTTAAGTCCAAGCCCTTGAGTGCTGCAGAGGCAGCCAGTATAGTTGTTCAATCACCATCGACCAGTGATGTTGGCTCATCGCAAGAAAGCAGCAGCAATGTCCCTCAATCAACACAGGTTGTTGTAGCTCATCTGACGAGTGTTGAACAACCACAGCCGCAACAACAATCACATGTGCAAGTACAAGCCCAAGTACATGTGGAAGGAGAGGCAGCGCAAGGAGATGCGCAAGCAGAGGTGCATGGAGGGTCACAAGTGCCCACAATAGTTGTTCCTCCCGAAGTAGGGGCACATCAGGAAATCGACAATCAAGGCGAGGTATCATTTGAGGAAGCCACTCCTCCTGCTGATCCTTCATTGTCTTCCACAACCCTAGCAAGGAAGAGATCAAGGGTGGTGTCTACATCCTCTTCAAGCACACCTCCTTCTGATGATACGGATCAAACTTGGGAACCAGCAACACAGCCGTCTGAGAGTGAGGCACACCATGATCCAACAAAGGTACTTAAGCGTAAAAGGAAGCTCGTCCAAAGTCTCAGACTTATGGAGTGTGATGAGGCTCAACAAGAAGTGGCGGATACTGCTGCTGATGAAGACTCTGCCAACGACGACCCAGTCATCATAAAGGTCACTGCAGCCCCAGCGGGCATGCAGCAAACAGACATTTTGACCCTAGCCCGAAGAGCTGCTGCGCGTGATGATGATGATGATGATGTTGTCGATGAGGAGGCAGTGGAAACACCACAATCATTGGAGTTAAGTAGTACACCAACTCGTCCCGCTTCCATATTTCTTTCTGGCAAGAAGAGACCTGCGTCAACCTCGACCTTAATTAGTGGCGGTGAAAGTGGAAAACGTACAAAAGTTGGGCAATCCAGATCCTCCACTTCATCTGGCATTAGCTTCATGACCACCACCACCAGTATCGCCGCCTCCTCCAGGTCCCACAGACACTTCAAGTCCCCAGTTTGGGACTTCTTTACTGTTTGTCCCAAAAATCCAAAGTTTGCCATTTGTACCCTTTGTAAGCTTGCAGTTAGTCGTGGTAAGTCAGGTACCAACTATGGTACCGGCGGCCAGAGTGGTCATCTTGAGAGAAAGCACGCTGTCCAATGGTTTGCGCACCTAGCTGCGATCAAGAAAGGCCAAAATCAAGGAAACGTTGATGTTTCATCTGATGTTGACGAGCAGGAAGAAGACGTGTCAAACACTTCCCTTACACCCAGTACCCCTGTCAGCAGCACACCCAATGTGAGGCACACTAAGAGTGTTGGAGCGAGTGAGACACCAACGCACAAAAGTTCACCAGCGAGCAAAATTGGGTCAACGAAGTCATTATCAGCCCGTAAATGCTTGGTCCAGGCCAACATTAGAACAATGCTTACTTCAGACGTGCCATATGAACGCAACCACCCACTGACGCGTCTGTATAACACTAAGCTGGCTAAAATGCTAGCTGTGGACCTTCTACCTTTTTCTTTTGTAGAAGCGGTAGGTTTTCTTGAATTAGTTGCAACGCTCTGCCCTAAATGGAAGGTTCCGAGCCGGTTCTATTTTGCCAGAGTTGCGGTTCCAGCACTACATGAAGATGTGCTGCAGGCGATTGGGGCAGCTTTGCAGAAGAGTGCTGTTCACACAATACATCTGACAACAGACATGTGGACCAGTGGCCCAGGCGATGATTACATGTGCATCACTGCACACTGGGTCTCTTTTTCAGGTGTTATAGCAAAGCTAAACGCAGGTGTTGACCCGGACCAAGTTTTCAAAGCTGCTCGGAAACATGCAACACTAGCCATGTTTGGCTTGGAGAAAAGTCACACAGCAGAAAACCTTTTGGAAGAGTTTAACAAAAAGGTCTTGACAATGCTATCCCCCCTAAAACGCAAGATTGGTTATGTTTCCACGGATAATGGCGCCAATGTAGTTAAGGCCATGTCGAAGGGTGACCATGTTAGAGTGCCGTGTTTGGCGCACTGTATCAACCTGGTAGTTCAAAAATTCTTGAGTGATAAAGAGAGTCCAGCGTTCGAGGTAATGGCCACCTGCCGCAAAATGTGCAACCATTTCAGCCATTCTTTTAAGGCCCGGAAGCATCTGCGGAGACTGCTACTTGAACGTGGAATGCCAGTGAAAGCACTCATCCAGGAGGTGGCAACACGTTGGAACTCAACCTTCTACATGCTTGAGCGTCTGTATGAGCAGTATACGGTACTCGATTACTATTTCTTGACAGAGGCTACATCTCAGAAGGAGGACCTGCGGATGAGTAAGGTGCAATGGGCCATAGTTAAAAGCCTGACAGACATGCTTCGTCCTTTTGAGTTCTTCACGCGTGCAGTCAGCCAGGAGGACTGTAATTTGGGAAAAGCTATCCCATTGTTGTGCATACTGGAGCACCAACTGATGGCGGTTTCTTCTGAGTTTCAAAAAGATGAAAAAAAAAAAAACCATTTCATTTTGTCTGAGAAATTATTACATCGCCTACGTGGTGATGAACGTCTTAAAAACATCAACTCAGATCAGCATTACATTTGTGCTACTATTCTGGATCCACGCTACAAAAAGGCGCTGGCAGACAACGCATTCTTTCCTTTCGCTGATGCAGATGTTCAAAAGTACAAACATTGGTTAGCCTGGTCAGCCAAGAGGTTTGAAAAAGAACGGCAGGTTATTGAAGGAGAAGCCAGTACATCAGCATCAGCATCAGCAGGCCATCCGCAGTCACAAGAATCCACTTCTGCACCTGTGGCTGGGGCACAAGTGACCTCTCAGCCGTTAAAGACACCGGCAACTGGATCATCTGCACCACACACAATGACAACACTAACAGTGGCTGGGGAGGAGGATTGGCTAAGTTTGATGGGGTATGGTTCTCGAAAAAATGTCACACCCAGCACAGCAAAAAGTAAGCAAAGTGGAGGAACAGTTGATGACCTTGAGTCGATGGTGCAGGACTATCTGAATGACTCAACAGTGGTCTTTCTTAATGAGGAGCCATTGCAGTATTGGCATGGCAAAAAACAATTGTGGCCACAGCTCTACAACCTGGCTATAAACTATTTGTCTTGCCCACTCGCAAGTGTGTCTTCTGAACGTGTTTTCAGTGCTGCTGGTGGCATTGTAACTCCCAAACGGAGCCGCCTCTCGCCCAAAAATGTGGAGCGGCTGACAATGATCAAGATGAATCAGCACCTCATACCACCAGATTACAAAGTACGAGAAAGCACGCCGCATGAAGACGAGGAGGACAGCAACGTAGATGAGGGGATTTTTTCTCTGTTCGGTGCCACTGACCTCATCCAGCCTGAATTCGCAGAGTATGATGACGAAATCTTGTTCTTATTCCCTGACACCGAGCCCTGAAAATGAGACAATCAATCAAGAACTTTCTTTTTCGTCCTTATTCACTTTTATTCCTGTGTGCTTTGTGTCTCTCTTTCTTTGTTTTGCACAGTTAATTTAATTCAAACTTTAATCACCTAATCCCAAAAACAAGACCATCATCAGAACTGTCTTCACTTGTTTGCTTATTGATTTGAAGGTGCCGCAGTCTACATTCCTCAGGTTCACAAGTTCTGAAGAACATGCTCCTCTATCCTCCTCCTCCAGACTGCGATTTCCCTCCAAGCAGAGTGCTGGATTACGCACAATGAAGAAAGACTCAGCACTTGTGGGGGTGTTGTACTTCTTTGCGGGTGAGTTGACGGTTTTGGGCCCATTGCTGTGAAGCTCTAATAATGGACAAAAGTGTTTTGGACCAAATATGAGGTGGAAATTTCTTGCCGTTTTTGCTGACTTGCTTGCCTTTGAGGTGCTCTTTGGCGGGGTTCCGGGGGTTTGTGTGTAATTTTTGGTGTCTGTCGAAGCACTGCTGCGACAGTCTAATCTTGATTGCATTTGCTTTTCAGGAAATCCGTGGTGGAAAACAGGAGTTATGATGATTGATGATGATGACGACCTAGCTGCACAGCGCCGCGTTTGGACCGAAGGCCGAGAGACATTGTAAGTATGAGATTTAGCTTTTCCGCTGTTTGGGGGTGTTGTGTCGGGGGTTTTTTTGCGGGTGGGTTGGCGGGTCTTGCCTGGGGCATTCCTGGGAAGGTCTAATACCGGATACAAGTGTTTTGGACAAAATCCATAAGGAACAGCCTTTTTTTTGCCATTTCTTCAGACATCTTGCTCAATGTAGCGTTTTGGGGGGCTTCCTGCTGTTCGTGGGTGGGTTGCGGCCGGGGTCTCTGTCGAAGCACTGCTGCGACAGTCTAATCTTGATTGCATTTGCTTTTCAGGAAATCCGTGGTGGAAAACAGGAGTTATGATGATTGATGATGACCTAGCTGCACAGCGCGTTACTTTGGACCGAAGGCCGAGAGATATTGTAAGTATGAGATTTTAGCTTTTTCGCTGTTTGGGGGTGTTGCCGCGTGTTTTTTTGCGGGTGGGTTGGCGGGTCTTGGCTGGGGCATTCCTGGGAAGGTCTAATGCCGGATAGAAGTGTTTTGGACAAAATCCTTAAGGAAAAGCCTTTTTTTTGCCATTTCTTCAGACATCTTGCTCAATGTAGCGTTTTGGGGGGCTTCCTGCTGTTCGTGGGTGGGTTGCGGCCGGGGTCTCTGTCGAAGCACTGCTGCGACAGTCTAATCTTGATTGCATTTGCTTTTCAGGAAATCCGTGGTGGAAAACAGGAGTTATGATGATTGATGATGACCTAGCTGCACAGCGCGTTACTTTGGACCGAAGGCCGAGAGATATTGTAAGTATGAGATTTAGCTTTTTCGCTGTTTGGGGGTGTTGCCGCGTGTTTTTTTGCGGGTGGGTTGGCGGGTCTTGGCTGGGGCATTCCTGGGAAGGTCTAATACCGGCTAGAAGTTTGTTGGACAAAATCCATAAGGAAACACCAGTTTTGGCACTTTTTGTAAGTTAGGGTTCGTTAGGGTTAGCCCTAGCAGCAGGATTGCATGTGTTTAGGGGGGTTCTATTGCAACGCGGTTCTGTTGTTGTAGAGCACTGTTGGAGCGATGCTGGCTATGGATACTTTTGCTTGCAGGCAAGTGGTTTGAATACAATCCACGGTCTGTATTTGGGTCTACTGTTACTTTCAAAGTACGTTTTGTAACCATTTTTCTGCTAGGCATCGTTTTTGGAGATATGATTGGGTTCTTCTACATTTTTGCGACTGGCTTTAGTAAGGGTCTTGGTGGGAGCATTGCTGGGAAGGTCAAATTTTGTTCTAAAACACAGTAGTACACCCACCTTGAGGGGAAAGATCCGCTATAATATTTTGGCCATACTTATTGATCCTTAAAAAGGTGACTCAGACAGAGCACGCAATTTCAAAAATATTGTACTGTCTATTAGGGAAATCAAAGTGTCACTTTTTGAACCACACAGCGTACATACCTTTTATTTATTTATCAGTGGTATTGTAATAGCACTTCCTGTTTTCCGTTCAATAATTACAGGCCGGGTTTCAGTCAACATCCGCCAGGCAGGCAGTGGACAGGGTGTCTCTTCTGTCAGTGGTCACCACCACATTGATGGACGAAGCGTCAGCTGGAATGGAGGAGTGCCGCCAATAAGAGGAATTGTTTGCTGCATGCAACTTACTTACCAATTTCAACAGGACAACTCCAACAACATACGCAATACAGATACAGTATCCATTGTTGTCTTTTATTCTATGAGTGTGACTGCATGTGCTTACCTTTAGTTTGTAACCAAAGATTGTCTGTAAACTCTGTATCTTCAATTATTGTTTGTCCATGCTCTGCTTTTTTTTTCTTCTCTCAACAAAACCTACCCAAAAAGAAACCCCCATTCCCATCCATTTTACAAACCCTAACCCTCTTCCCCCGGGCTGTGTTGTTTTGCTTGATGTCTGACTAAAATGACATCAATAATTCCACACACTTGCTGGGGAGGATAAGGTGATAGCAGCAACAGGCTGGTGAAGGAATACGAGGATATCTTCTAGACTTACTCAGCTTCAGTACTATATCTTCTAGTAGTAGTAGCCAATGTCAAATAAATTCAACGCAAGTACTAGTTATACTTGCAATACTTTACCATTTGTTAGGCTACATTATGGCACTGTTCTAGTGTACTGTCACCTGCTATTTTCTCGATCGTACCGTAACCGTTGTAATGCTACAGTAAGGAGTACAAACAAGGTTTCGTTTTCTTTTTTTCCATAGGCATGCAACTGCCACTGTGTCACACCACTAGTACCACCGCAATGAGGAAATGTCACCCGCCCAGGAATGACAACGTTAATCCCCATTTCACCTGGAGCCAGCCCTGGGCCTAGCCCTAATTTCTAACACAAATTACAGGTAAGATAAGCGTTTGGTGGGAGGTAGTATAATGGAGTATTATTTCGGAGTAGACAAGAGATTGACGGTTGTACTACTAAAGTCCTACGACTGTTCAGGAAAACAAAGTTACTGTTACACCCCCGCCCCCCACCCACCAGACTGAAAAGCAGTAAAAAACAGGTATGGTCAGATAAAGTTGAAAAATATATTTATTTATCCCTAACAAAATAATCTCCCTCACCCACCCTAACCCCAACGATTGTCTCTGAAACGTCCCAAAACGATCCCAACTCCCAAATCCCACCCCCCAAAAGTCTATAAAAAAAGGGCAAGGGACACTCCACTACTGGAGGGTGCTGGTGCTGGTGCATGATGCGGCATGGGCATCATACTCCTTGCGGAGGGTGGCAAGCTCGGAGCGGAGGCCCTTAACCAAGGTCTTATACCTCAGGACCTCCTGCTCCAGGTTGGACATGCGGACTCGTAGGCGGCGTTGGCGTTCCTTGCAGCTCCTGTGGGGGGCAGCTGGTATTTCGGTTGCTTGGCGGTGGCGGTCGGCTTTCTTAGCCCGGCTCGGTCCCGCTGGCTTAGTCACGGAGGAGGATGCAGTGGTCACAGTCGAAGATGTTGCCCCGCTCGACTGCGTGTCCTCCTCCTCCTCCAGGGCCACCAGCCGCCGATACTCGGCGACTGTGGCCTCCAGCCTCCGTTGCCGGGCCAATCTAGCCTGCTCCCTCCTTGTTGTTGATTTGGAAGGAGCAACTATATGAAGAAAGAAAGACATAGTCTGTAACCAATGCTCCTTATTAATAACACAAAGTGATTGAGCCGAAAGTTGGGTCACAGAGTACAAGTAGCAAATTGAAAGCACAGTACATAACTATTGAGGACAGTATCTATGTAACCTCCCACTTCTGCATCCTTGCTCTAACAGTAGTGGTAGTTTAATGAACTAATCCTACGACCACTATGGACTTCCATTACAGTCGACTATGACAGTACACCAGTCTTATTCTTCTTCTTCTCTCTTGTTTAGGGAAATGGGTACGTTATCTTATGCAAGCCGGCAGAATGACATGGACACAGCACAGTGAAGTTGCACCCGAGAAAAAAAGTTGCACACCATGATGATGGAGACAGACTTGCGTTACTGTACCGGTCCAGTACATGCAGGTGGTGAAGCTATTACTTTTCTATTACGGGTGGCACTGAGAATACTCTGTTACAAGGGCTACTGCTTAATTAATTTACCTTTCACCCTACAGTGCAAATGAGTACTAGAAAAGGAAACTGAAGAAGCTAACTAATTTGATTATCTATCACTTCACATGGGACGTATTTAATGACAGATGAGATGACTTTAGGTGCTTTGCTTAATATTGAGTGAACAGTGATACACCCACACATGAATGACGTACTACAAGTAAACTAAAGTTATTAAGAGAGGTACGGAGTGTCCACCGTAATAACCAGATATATGCTGTGAATGCAAACGCAATACAAAGTACTGCTACTATTCATGGTAGTATTGGACACATTTACAATTTCTTTTCCTTGCCTTCCCTGCACTGGGACGGACGTGCGGGTGCGGTGGTACATGCTCTTCAAGGTAACACTTACTTCACCTGGCGACCATCTACTCTCTCTAGATACACATGTGCTATGTAAGAGTCAGAGAATACCATGCTCCAGGCATCCATTCAGTCAAAGTATACGCACACATACAGTTTCTGTTTCACCCACCCAGGCTGCTGTC
Organism: Lissotriton helveticus; assembly: GCF_964261635.1. Lineage (NCBI taxonomy): Eukaryota > Metazoa > Chordata > Amphibia > Caudata > Salamandridae > Lissotriton > Lissotriton helveticus. The sequence continues at coordinate 49,110,641 of NC_136068.1, read as the reverse complement.
CTTCCACCCATCCTTGCTTCATCATTGACCCAGCCATGCACCATACCATATTCTTTCCTTCCCAGCCACCTCTGGGTCCAAGCAAACACATATCGTTCTTCTTTGCCAGCCATCATACAAGTTCGCGTCCCACTTACTTACACCCTTCTTTCGCTTTTCGTTCATCCCATCCATCACGTTCGTCTAAGAACTTATTGGGATTCTTCTCACCAAAAACTTCACAGCTAAGTCGAAGTACATTTCGAGGAGGCTACTACCTGGTTGATTTGTAATTGTAATACACCCGTGCAGAAAGCACACTATGCAGTCTTCAATCTCAATAAGTAAGGAATATATAGCTTACCTGTTTCCGCCACCACCGTTTGATCCCCCACAGGAACGGCCACCAGCTCTTCTAACGCCGCCTCCTCCCCAGAGGCCTCCGAGTCCAAGTCCAACACAGCCACCTCCGCGCTGGCCCCGTCACCAGATGTTACACCTACAAAGTACATTTAAGAAAGTTAGAATACACCACTCACTACTATATAATATTTGGTCTAGGAGAAATGTTAAAAAAACAGAATACAATGTAATAATTTGTGACTGTCTACTCCATAGTAAAAATGTCCCATTTTCCAGGGAAGGCTGTTATCTTGCTGCACTTTTATGCACAACTGATGAATGCTTGCTTTTGATTTTTAACACGCACCACTTTTTCTCCTAACAGACAGAAGCTTGACTCCTGAGTCCTAAGAACACGACCAGGATCAAGTTCAAACTAGGTGAGAGTTCGGCTCGACCACAAGAAATGTGTCCAATTAATCGTCAGCACTAACCACTTTTCCGTTTACAGTTAAATAGTTTTATGACAAAGTAGATTTTAATAAATGTGTTTACTTTTAATAAAGCTTTTACACTTAAATAGACTCTGTGGTTTTTGTTCCTCTAGACTAGAGTGGATGAGCTAAAGGTTTTGGAATTTTTGCAAGCATGAGTGCCTCTGACACTTCTTGACTGTGCTGTGACTCCGTACTACTCTCTTGTCCTGCGTACGATAATCTAGAGATCATTGGGGATCTATAATCGGTGACTTCGGGAGCTGAATGACTCTGCCACACTATCTAGTCAGTAAGGAGACAGTGCATAGAGGTATTGCTGAATATAATGGGAGTCCAATGGAATTGCCAAATGTCCAATCTTAGTTAGCTACACAGACAGACTAATAAGAATAGTCTAGTAATACCACAGGGAGTCATATTCGAGGCAGGATAAGAATTTATATCCAGTCTACAAGAAGATCAAAGACGATTTAGAAAAAATCGAATGAGGAACGCTAGGAAAAAATAGGTACTGTTTATTAAAATGTAAACTTACTGGGGCCAGCAAAGGAGCCCTCGCCTGCCCGATCCTGGCCTGCATCCTCAGCACCCTCCTCCTGTGTCCTCTTGCCCTTGGGGGGAGCTGATGTACAACATGAAAGAAAGAAAAACCATAAAACATGGATGAGATTTTACAACCAAATCAAACATTTCAAAAGAACAATAACAACATATTTTGGAAAAATAGCAAATAGATAGACAACTATTCCACGGGATCTATCTCATGTGGTATACTACGTTATTCGTATTGCCTGATTTGCGGAACGTTGACTTAGAAAGTTCCTATGTAACTCAATAAACAGACTACTAAAGAGGTTTGCCTAGGCCTGGCACTGCAGGCAGTAGTGCGCAACACGTGACAGACAAAGTCCATCCTGCTTGCAGATCAGTGAATACTCAAACTATCAATCCACCCGCCACCACCGCCACTATTTCTTCTGATAGCCATGTGACTGTCTAAAGGAAGGACTGGACTTCAGTCTGTTGGGGCTGATTTATAAGTCCCTTGCGGAAGTTGCGGCTGATTTTCCTCCATTGTTGCGTGCCTTTTCTGACGCAGCGGCAGAACAAAAGACTCGCCATGGTGTTGGTGCGGCGTATATATTAAAAAAAAAAACACATATGGGCATATGGGCGATGCATCACGTTGTAAAGCCCTGCGCCATCAGGGGGCGTTCCGGCGCAAGGGAGGGCGTACCTGCGCAGGAACGAATCCTAAAAGTGGCTGAGGGAAATCTACAAGATGTCAATCAGTCATTTTTAGGACAATGATGCATGACTCAAACCCTGCGCGCTTGAAGCCGACGTACGGCTTGATGCAGCATTGGGGAGATAGGGTACCCCAGAGCATTGCTGGAGCTGCGCCATCGTTGGCACGCAACTCCAGCAATGCGCTGCCTTTACGGCACAGATGCGTAAGGCTTCTGTGACGTTTTGGGCCAATGGGTGGTGGTGGCATGGCACACAATTACTGCCGCATCCCTGCTACTTTGCAGGGATGCGCCGGTAATTGAAAATATGACCCTTACTGTCTAGCATTACGCAGTTCTTTTCTTTACAGTACACTCATACATAATTTCTCAGGCCAATGAAATGCTTCTGAACACAACATACAAAACAAAGAAGCATAGTAGCAAGCAAGGCTACAGAGAAGGAGAGCAGTGCACCTGAAAATGAAATGCATAGAAGATTTTGAAATATAATTTACCTCAATGTAATCGGCAGCATTATTGCTCTTGGTAAAGAACAAAGATTTGCAAATAACAGAGCAGGATAAAACAGAGTAGTAAATGTACTACTACTACTACTCACCAAGCCCGGGGACCTCTACGCCGAGCGCGTCCAGCAAGTCCCGCTCCCGGTCCATGACATCGGTCCAGCGGTGGGTGGCCTGGTTATATGTGCGCCGGACCCCAGAGATCTTGTACATGGCCCGGCACACCTTCTCCCACCGCTGGCGGCGCTCCCGGATGCCATAGCCGGTCGCGATCTTGCCGCCTCCCAGGATCGTCTTGGGGAGGCGGCGCTGGACATGGAAGATCAGTGCCGCCACTTCCTCCGCGCTGAAGATCTCCCTCGGGACCACTTGCTCCCCCCTTAAACGCCCGCACGGGAGCCGGGCACGGGGTGCGGGACCCTTCCCCTTCTCAGGGTGCTTCCCGGCTCCCTTTACCATGGTCTGGGCAGAAATAAACTTAAATGATAAAGAAGAAATAGAATAGTGAAGAAGAAAAGAAAAGAGTTTAAAAAAGTAGTTTAAAAGTAAATAAAAGCTGCAGAAAACACAAAAATATAGAGCTAGAAAAATAGAGGGTTAGATAATAAGTAAAATTAGATCAAAAAAACTTCAAACAAGCAAAGGATGGCAGAGATTGAGAGAGGATACAGAAAGCATGCCCAGAACCATAGCAATGAATGAGAAACAAGATGGCCGCGCCCGTTCACGACCGCGTGGGTAAGTTCGCGCGAGATTTTCCTTGCGAGTACGCGCGAAATTGTACTAGCGAGCAGCACACTTTGCGAGATTACACATAGCGGGCGGAAACGGAATTACGTCACGCCAACAAGATGGCCGCGCCCGTGTACGACCGATAGGGTAACTTGGCAAACGAATAGCTAGAAGCGCCTCGCGAACACGCGCAAGATCACGCGAACATACACGTCGCAACAAAAACAATTTTGTATTCGCACGTATTCGCGGCTTCCGAAATCGATCTCGCACGGATTCGCGCCCCAAATAACGCGCGAAATTGCAAAAAAAACGATTTTAGCTAAAATGAAAGCAATGAGCAGGTGCAAAAGTTCAAACTTAACATTAGTAACATTCAAGGTAGTGCTTCCTGATGGGCCCCTCCAGAGTTTGCAACAATTCTATGACCCTGCTATGACCCAAACAGCAGGCTCATAGAATAGCACCATAAAGGTCCTGTAAAAAAAAAATTTCACTGCAACAAAAAGCAAATTACAGATAAGGAAGGAAGCAGGTGCCAGCCAGACTGGAACTTTCAAAATTACTGACACATTAATGAAACACAAATTAATTGATGGCAGTTGAAGAAGGGCAGGTGTGCTAGCTTTTTTCAACCACCATAATCTACAGTAATAAATAAACCTAATAGGTGCCTGTGAGGATGTACTAGAGGGTGGCATGGGTGTCCCAGAGGGTGGCAGTGGTGAAACAGAGGGTGCTGTGAACCTGTGATGATAAACCAGACGTAGAAACAACATAGTCGCGGCCGTTGCAAGCCGAAAAGTAAGTTCGCAATTGCGAACTTGTCCCAAAATCGGCGCGAACACGCGCCAACACAAAAAACGGAAAAATCCGCAAATCCGCTAGAGTTCGCGGATCTTCGCGGATTGCGAATCCGTAAATACGCAAGTTCGCGGATTGCCAATCCGCAAAATCCGCCCATGCTTAAAAGTAGGGATTTAATGGCTAAGAAGCAGTTATTAGAAGATCATCTGGATGATATAATAAGGAAAAATGGGAGGTTAGTGAATTAGCCAACTATGGAGTGTGGGGAGGGATGTGGAAAGCTTCTTGCTTGGAAGACCCGGGTCTGTCGAACTAAGATCCTAATTAAAGAGATAACACTAGATTCAGGAGAGACCACTTCAGATAATTTAAGCATAGAAAAGGCATTTGAGGAATTTTTCCAGGAGCTTTACACTGAAGATCTAGTGGTCTCAGAGCTGCAAATTAAGAATTACATAGAGAACTTACCTCTCCCGCGACTAACAGAAAGTCAAACGAGGTTACTGAATCGGAGGATAGATTTGGCAGAATTGAAAACTGTGATGAAACATTTAAAAAAGGATAGTGCTGCAGGAATGGATGCTATGCCCAATGAATTCTATATGGCATTGACTGAAGAGATTGCGCCGTTTCTGGTGACTATGTTTGATAGAATTTTTACGGAAAATAATTCCATTCCTAAATCATAGGATTAGGCAACAGTTTCTTTAATTCTTAAACCAAATAAGAATCCAGTGAACTGAGAGTCATATCTTCTAATCTCACTGCTAAATTGTGATTATAAAATCTTCGTACACATTTTGGCAGGGAGGTTGAACTTGGTAAGGAGCTCTTTGGTACATTTGGACCAAAAGGGTCGTCAACTTCATGAGGTAATACACGATCTAATCGGGGCGATCGATATAGCCACTATCTATAAATGTCCTCTCTCGGTTCTCGCCTTTGATGCGGCAAAGGCTTTCGACCGAGTGAATTGGTCTTTTTTAATATATATGACTAGACGTCTTGGGTTGGATGACTGTGTAATTAGAGCTATCAAAAACATTAATAACTCACCCACCGCAAGACTTATAATTAACGGTAATCTCTCTAAATCAATCAGACTAGAACGAGGGACGAGGCAGGGCAGGGGTGTCTGTTATCTCCCTTGCTATTTAATTTATACATAGAGCCCTTAGCCTGTTGTATCAGGGCTAGTAGTTGTTTTACAGTCTTCAGTTGGGAGGGCTGGGAGAAAAAAGTCCCGTTATACGCAGACGATTTGATGATTTTATCCAGTGATTCACCTGCTGTTTTACCTAATCTGGAGGAATTATTGATGGACTTTGGAAGGGTTTCAGGGTACCTAATTAACCCTCAAAAACAGAGTTTATGACTTGGAGCACACCTGCAAGTCCAGTTATAACTAAGCAGCAAATTTGCTATCTTGGCATCCACATTACGCGGAATATTACTAAAATGACACTAGTGAATTAAGATCTTAGGAAGACAGAAATGGTGTTGCAATTAAATTCTTGAAATAGCCTCTCTTTATCTATTTTGGGCCGCTCTAACTCAATCAAGATGTCAATTCTGCCTAAGTTTACCTTTATTTTCAACACGATCCCCCTAATTTTTGATCAGGTAGCGTTAAAAAAACGACAAGGTCTAATAAACTTTTTTCTCTGGGCTAATAAGGGGGTAAGGATTACTTGGTGGAAGCTGAGATGTCTAAAAGTAGAGGGAAGCATCGCCAGCCCAGATATCCATTGTTTCTCTCCAATGTGTCAAGCCACGTCTAAAAATACCCCCCAAGGGGGCGATGGATTTCTTTTTAAGTTTGGCCACCCAAACTTTTTCCCAAAAATTAGACTAAAGTTTTTAGGTTCGGCCTGTGAAATTTGGTTTCAATGCAGAATGACTCTGAAGATTTCTTATTATAGTGCATGGGCCCCCATCTGGGATTCTCCAGGAACGCCAGTCTGCTTAAAAGATTCTTTTTCCACTGTCGTTCAAGAGGAAGGTATTATAAGTTGGGGACAACTGCTTTGAGGGAACACACTACTTCCTTGGGACTTGTTGTATAACCACACAAACCAAAGACTTGCTAGATTGAAGTTTTATCAACTATCTAGTTGGGCCACACAACTGAATAAAGAAGAAGGAAATAGTGTAGAGTTTAAACTTTTTCTCCGAGGACTTCTACATCAACAAAAGAGGTCTCTAAATAGTATTGGCTTCTAATTAAGAGTGAACCCCCTTTAGCACCTATGGAGGAGTCCTGGGGAAGAGACCTGCCATCGACTAACGTAACATACCTATGGTAAGTATCAATGCACACTCTTTGGAATGTGGTTAAAGCTGCCTGTCTCAAGAGAAACCATTTGTTCACGCTTCATAGGGCATACTGGTCTCCAAAGAAATTGCCTAAACTGGGAGGCACCCAACGAAAGGTTTGCCCGAAGTGTAAGTCTGATGAAACAGATGATCAACATATGTTTTGGCAGTGTCCTTCTATCCAGGACTTCTGGCAAGATATAGGTAAGACTGTCTCCGAGATTTTGGGGCGAGAAATCAAGGTAAGCTTAGGTTTGGTTATATTTGGGGTTTTTCAACAAGAGGAGAGTATTAGTTATAATTTGTCTAATTCATAGGCTTCTTTGTTATTTTTGTTGGTCCTTCTAGCCAGGCGGGAACTCTGCTTAAAATGGATTGTATCTAAGCATGGGCGTAAAATCCGCTCCGCTCGCGGATTTTTTTGGATTTTCGGCAAATTCGCAATCCGCGAACGCTCGCGAATTTGTCGAAAATCCATGAATCCGCTCGCGGCGGATTTTTTGCTTGGTTGCGGCGCGCGGCGTGGTGCACCGCGTTCACTTTCCGTCATTTAGCGTTTGCCGAGTTGTTTTTCTTTGCGAGTGACGCGCCATTTTAGATCTTGCTGCGTGTTCCCGCGGGAGTTTGGCGCCCGCGAATACGTAATCGCGGCTTGCCACCTTGCACAGCACACCTCGCGAGAGTTCGCAATTGCGAACACGTAGTTGCGGCGGAAAGGAACAATCTCGCACTTGCGAAATAGAGATTTTGCAATTTCGCACAAGAAAATCACCAGCAAACAGGATAAACCTTCAGAAAATTATGATTTTTATCAGAATCACTCCTCAGGTTGACATTTGCATGGCCTTTTTTTTTGCAAGGAGTCCATTTTGGGGGGGGGGGGGAGGAAGGAAGTGCCCCACAGTCTCCAACTTCCTGTTCCTGTCCAGCAGGCTCCTCCCAGTGCTTTGTCCATCTACTGGTCACTTTCATTTGGATCTGGAGCTGGAAGGATTACTTTTTGTGGGTGCTGCTGGATATTTGGATTTGAGGCCTTTTTGACTGTCTTTGGATCACTTTTGGATTAGAAATAAACTTTCACAAGTAAGTTTGTTTGGGGCATTACAGTTGCTGCAAGTAAAATTTTGGAACTTTTTCAGAACATTAAATAAATTATATTGTGGGTAGCAACAGTAGCCAGTAGGACCAGGGTTGGTTAGGGGTGCATGATACAACTGTTTTGTTGAATTTAAACACCATTGAGGACATGGATGGGCTGGGATTGTGCTGATTTTTGTCCTTTTTTTGGGCCTGCTGGTGGGGCCCTTTGCCCAGGGGTGGTGAGTGTTGCATGGGCCTAGTCTTTCTGTGGGGTGTCTTCTTGAATTTAAACATAATTGAGGCCATGGATGGGCTGGGATTGTGCTTATTTTATTGTTTTTTGTCATTTTTGGGGGGCTGCTGGTGTGGCCTTTTGCCCAGGGGTGGTGGTGCATGGACTGAGTGTGCCTGTGGTGTGGTCTCACTCTCTTTAATGTAAACATCATGGATGGCATTGGATTGTGGTGATTTCTGGCTGTTTTTCTGTTTTTTGGGGGTGTACTATTGATGTGGACTGGCCATGTGGGTGGTGGTGGTGGCCATCTTGAGTGCTGGCTGGTACAGGCAACATGTGCTTGGGGTGTAAGGGGCCATTTTGAGGAGAGGCAGTGTCTGAGGCCTGCACTTATTTTGCCTACTTTTCATCCATTATGCCCAGGGGTAGTGAGTGTTGCATGGGCCTAGTGTTTCTGAGGGGTGTCTTCTTGAATTTAAACACCATTGAGGCCATGGATGGGCTGGGATTGTGCTGATTTTATTGTTTTTTGTCGTTTTTTTGGGCCTGCTGGTGGGGCCCTTTGCCCAGGGGTGGTGAGTGTTGCATGGGCCTAGTCTTTCTGTGGGGTGTCTTCTTGAATTTAAACATAATTGAGGCCATGGATGGGCTGGGATTGTGCTTATTTTATTGTTTTTTGTCATTTTTGGGGGGCTGCTGGTGTGGCCTTTTGCCCAGGGGTGGTGGTGCATGGACTGAGTGTGCCTGTGGTGTGGTCTCACTCTCTTTAATGTAAACATCATGGATGGCATTGGATTGTGGTGATTTCTGGCTGTTTTTCTGTTTTTGGGGGGTGTACTGTTGATGTGGACTGGCCATGTGGGTGGTGGTGGTGGCCATCTTGAGTGCTGGCTGGTACAGGCAACATGTGCTTGGGGTGTAAGGGGCCATTTTGAAGAGAGGCAGTGTCTGAGGCATGCACTTATTTTGCCTACTTTTCATCCATTATGCCCAGGGGTAGTGAGTGTTGCATGGGCCTAGTGTTTCTGAGGGGTGTCTTCTTGAATTTAAACACCATTGAGGCCATGGATGGGCTGGGATTGTGCTGATTTTATTGTTTTTTGTCGTTTTTTTGAGCCTGCTGGTGGGGCCCTTTGCCCAGGGGTGGTGAGTGTTGCATGGGCCTAGTCTTTCTGTGGGGTGTCTTCTTGAATTTAAACATAATTGAGGCCATGGATGGGCTGGGATTGTGCTTATTTTATTGTTTTTTGTCGTTTTTGGGGGGCTGCTGGTGTGGCCTTTTGCCCAGGGGTGGTGGTGCATGGACTGAGTGTGCCTGTGGTGTGGTCTCACTCTCTTTAATGTAAACATCATGGATGGCATTGGATTGTGGTGATTTCTGGCTGTTTTTCTGTTTTTTGGGGGTGTACTGTTGATGTGGACTGGCCATGTGGGTGGTGGTGGTGGCCATCTAGAGTGCTGGCTGGTACAGGCAACATGTGCTTGGGGTGTAAGGGGCCATTTTGAAGAGAGGCAGTGTCTGAGGCATGCACTTATTTTGCCTACTTTTCATCCATTATGCCCAGGGGTAGTGAGTGTTGCATACTTGCATGTCCCTAGTCTTTCTGTGGGGTGTCTTCAATGTAAACATCATGGATGGCATGGGATTGTGCTCATTTTTCTGTGTTTTGTCGATTTTTTGGGGTGTATAACTGAACTGATGTTCCTCTGTCTTCCATTGCTTTTAGGTGCACAAGAAGACTCAAGAGAACCACCAGTGCCAGGAAGAAGTCCTGCAGCGGTGTGTGTGTGCAGCATAACGTCACGCGACGTCACGTCTGGACACAGAACCCTCTGCAACTCGTGCAACTGCTGCCTGCTGACCTGCTCTGAAGAAGATGGCCCCAAAAAAAGTAACCCGTAGCTCCTCTAGCAAGAAAGGTGCCAGTAAGGAGCAGAAGAAGCAAGTTACCAAGGACACTGGTGTGCCGCCCGCCCCTTTTTTTGGGAGTAAAAAAAAAAGTATGCCTGCAGCAGCAGCAGCGGGATCTGCTGGGGACCAAGCTGGCAGCAGCACCCCCGCTCCATTGGGCTCAGTGCCACCACCACCACCACGCCAACTTAAGTCCAAGCCCTTGAGTGCTGCAGAGGCAGCCAGTATAGTTCTTCAATCACCATCGACCAGTGATGTTGGCTCATCGCAAGAAAGCAGCAGCAATGTCCCTCAATCAACACAGGTTGTTGTAGCTCATCTGACGAGTGTTGAACAACCACAGCCGCAACAACAATCACATGTGCAAGTACAAGCCCAAGTACATGTGGAAGGAGAGGCAGCGCAAGGAGATGCGCAAGCAGAGGTGCATGGAGGGTCACAAGTGCCCACAATAGTTGTTCCTCCCGAAGTAGGGGCACATCAGGAAATCGACAATCAAGGCGAGGTATCATTTGAGGAAGCCACTCCTCCTGATGATCCTTCATTGTCTTCCACACCCCTAGCAAGGAAGAGATCAAGGGTGGTGTCTACATCCTCTTCAAGCACACCTCCTTCTGATGATACGGATCAAACTTGGGAACCAGAACCACAGCCGTCTGAGAGTGAGGCACACCATGATCCAACAAAGGTAGTTAAGCGTAAAAGGAAGCTCGTCCAAAGTCTCAGAGTTATGGAGTGTGATGAGGCTCAACAAGAAGTGGCGGATACTGCTGCTGATGAAGACTCTGCCAACGACGACCCAGTCATCATAAAGGTCACTGCAGCCCCAGCGGGCATGCAGCAAACAGACATTTTGACCCTAGCCCGAAGAGCTGCTGAGCGTGATGATGATGATGATGATGTTGTCGATGAGGAGGCAGTGGAAACACCACAATCATTGGAGTTAAGTAGTACACCAACTCGTCCCGCTTCCATATTTCTTTCTGGCAAGAAGAGACCTCCGTCAACCTCGACCTTAATTAGTGGCGGTGAAAGTGCAAAACGTACAAAAGTTGGGCAATCCAGATCCTCCACTTCATCTGGCATTAGCTTCATGACCACCACCACCAGTATCGCCGCCTCCTCCAGGTCCCACAGACACTTCAAGTCCCCAGTTTGGGACTTCTTTACTGTTTGTCCCAAAAATCCAAAGTTTGCCATTTGTACCCTTTGTAAGCTTGCAGTTAGTCGTGGTAAGTCAGGTACCAACTATGGTACCGGCGGCCAGAGAGGTCATCTTGAGAGAAGGCACACTGTCAAATGGTTTGCGCACCTAGATGCGATCAAGAAAGGCCAAATTCAAGGAAACGTTGATGTTTCATCTGATGATGACGAGCAGGAAGAAGACGTGTCAAACACTTCCCTTACACCCAGTACCCCTGTCAGCAGCACACCCAATGTGAGGCACACTAAGAGTGTTGGAGCGAGTGAGACACCAACGCACAAAAGTTCACCAGCGAGCAAAATTGGGTCAACGAAGTCATTATCAGCCCGTAAATGCTTGGTCTAGGGCAACATTAGAACAATGCTTACTTCAGACGTGCCATATGAACGCAACCACCCACTGACGCGTCTGTATAACACTAAGCTGGCTAAAATGCTAGCTGTGGACCTTCTACCTTTTTCTTTTGTAGAAGCGGTAGGTTTTCTTGAATTAGTGGCAACGCTCTGCCCTAAATGGAAGGTTCCGAGCCGGTTCTATTTTGCCAGAGTTGCGGTTCCAGCACTACATGAAGATGTGCTGGAGGCGATTGGGGCAGCTTTGCAGAAGAGTGCTGTTCACACAATACATCTGACAACAGACATGTGGACCAGTGGCGCAGGCGCTGATTACATGTGCATCACTGCACACTGGGTCTCTTTTTCAGGTGTTAAAGCAAAGCTAAACGCAGGTGTTGACCCGGACAAAGTTTTCAAAGCTGCTCGGAAACATGCAACACTAGCCATGTTTGGCTTGGAGAAAAGTCACACAGCAGAAAACCTTTTGGAAGAGTTTAACAAAAAGGTCTTGCAAATTCTATCCCCCCTAAAACGCAAGATTGGTTATGTTTCCACGGATAATGGCGCCAATGTAGTTAAGGCCATGTTGAAGGGTGACCATTTTAGAGTGCCGTGTTTGGCGCACTGTATCAACCTGGTAGTTCAAAAATTCTTGAGTGATAAACAGAGTCCAGCGTTCGAGGTAATGGCCACCTGCCGCAAAATGTGCAACCATTTCAGCCATTCTTTTAAGGCCCGGAAGCATCTGCGGAGACTGCTACTTCAACGTGGAATGCCAGTGAAAGCACTCATCCAGGAGGTGGCAACACGTTGGAACTCAACCTTCTACATGCTTGAGCGTCTGTATGAGCAGTATACGGTACTCGATCACTATTTCTTCACAGAGGCTACATCTCAGAAGGAGGACATGCGGATGGGTGCGGCGCAATGGGACATAGTTAAAAGCCTGACAGACATGCTTCGTCCTTTTGAGTTCTTCACGCGTGCAGTCAGCCAGGAGGACTGTAATTTGGGAAAAGCTATCCCATTGTTGTGCATGCTGGAGCACCAACTGATGGCGGTGTCTTCTGAGTTTGAAAAAGATGAAAAAAAAAATGACCATTTTATTTTGTCTGAGAAATTATTAGAGCGCCTACGTGGTGATGAACGTCTTAAAATGATCAACTCAGAACAGCATTACATTTGTGCTACTATTCTGGATCCACGCTACAAAAAGGCGCTGGCAGGCGAAGCATTCTTTCCTTTTGCTGATGCAGATGTTCAAAAGTACAAACATTGGTTAGCCTGGTCAGCCAAGAGGTTTGAAAAAGAACGGCAGGTTATTGAAGGAGAAGCCAGTACATCAGCATCAGCATCAGCAGGCCATCCCCAGTCACAAGAATCCACTTCTGCACCTGTGGCTGGGGCACAAGTGACCTCTCAGCCGTTAAAGACACCGGCAACTGGATCATCTGCACCACACACAACAAAAACAGTGGCTGCTGTAGAGGATTGGCTAAGTTTGCTTGGGTATGGTTCTCGAAAAAATGTCACAGCCACAGCAAAAAGTAAGCAAAGTGGAGGAACCGTTGATGACCTTGAGTCGATGGTGCAGGACTATCTGAATGACTCAACAGAGGTCTTTCTTAATGATGAGCCATTGCAGTATTGGCATGGCAAAAAACAATTGTGGCCACAGCTCTTCAACCTGGCTATAAACTATTTGTCTTGCCCACTCGCAAGTGTGTCTTCTGAACATGTTTTCAGTGCTGCTGGTGGCATTGTAACTCCCAAACGGAGCCGCCTCTCGCCCAAAAATGTGGAGCGGCTGACAATGATCAAGATGAATCAGCACCTCATACCACCAGATTACAAAGTACGAGAAAGCACGCCGCATGAAGACGAGGAGGACGGCAACGTAGATGAGGGGATTTGTTCTCTGTTCGGTGGCACTGACCTCATCCAGCATGAATTCGCAGAGTATGATGACGAAATCTTGTTCTTATTCCCTGACACCGAGCCCTGAAAATGAGACAATCAATCAAGAACTTTCTTTTTCGTCCTTATTCACTTTTATTCCTGTGTGCTTTGTGTCTCTCTTTCTTTGTTTTGCACAGTTAATTTAATTCAAACTTTAATCACCTAATCCCAAAAACAAGACCATCATCAGAACTGTCTTCACTTGTTTGCTTATTGATTTGAAGGTGCCGCAGTCTACATTCCTCAGGTTCACAAGTTCTGAAGAACATGCTCCTCTATCCTCCTCCTCCAGACTGCAATTTCCCTCAAAGCAGAGTGCTGGATTACGCCCAATGAAGAAAGACTCAGCACTTGTGGGGGTGTTGTACTTCTTTGCGGGTGAGTTGACGGATTTGGGCCCATTGCTGTGAAGCTCTAATAATGGACAAAAGTGTTTTGGACCAAATATGAGGTGGAAATTTCTTGCCGTTTTTGCAGACTTGCTTGCCTTTGAGGTGCTCTTTGGCGGGGTTCCGGGTGTTTGTGGGTAATTTTTGGTGTCTGGGAGCACTGCTGCGACAGTCTAATCTTGATTGCATTTGCTTTTCAGGAAATCCGTGGTGGAAAACAGGAGTTATGATGATTGATGATGATGATGAGTGACCTAGCTGCACAGCGCCGCGTTTGGACCGAAGGCCGAGAGATATTGTAAGTATGAGATTTAGCTTTTTCGCTGTTTGGGGGTGTTGTCGGGTGGTTTTTTCCGGGTGGGTTGGCGGGTCTTGCCTGGGGCATTCCTGGGAAGGTCTAATACCGGATAGAAGTGTTTTGGACAAAATCCTGAAGGAACAGCCTTTTTTTTTGCTATTTCTTCTGTCATCTTGCTCAATGTAGCGTTTTGGGGGGCTTCCTGCTGTTCCTGGGTGGGTTGCGGCCGGGGTCTCTGTCGAAGCACTGCTGCGACAATCTAATCTTGATTGCATTTGCTTTTCAGGAAATCCGTGGTGGAAAACAGGAGTTATGATGATTGATGATGATGATGACCTAGCTGCACAGCGCCGCGTTTGGACCGAAGGCCGAGAGATATTGTAAGTATGAGATTTAGCTTTTTCGCTGTTTGGGGATGTTGTCGGGTGGTTTTTTCCGGGTGGGTTGGCGGGTCTTGCCTGGGGCATTCCTGGGAAGGTCTAATACCGGATAGAAGTGTTTTGGACAAAATCCTGAAGGAAACACCAGTTTTGGCACTTTTTGTAAGTTAGGGTTCGTTAGGGTTAGCCCTAGCAGCAGGATTGCATGTGTTTCGGGGGGTTCTATTGCAACGCAGTTCTGGTGTTGTAGAGCACTGTTGGAGCGATGCTGGCTATGGATACTTTTGCTTGCTTGCAAGTGGTTTGAATACAATCCACGGTCTGTATTTGGGCCTACTGTTACTTTCAAAGTACGTTTTGTAACCATTTTTCTGCTAGGCATCGTTTTTGGAGATCTGATTGGGGTTCTTCTACATTTTTGCGACTGGCTTTAGTAAGGGTCTTGGTGGGAGCATTGCTGGGAAGGTCAAATTTTGTTCTAAAACACAGTTTACAGTACACCTACCTTGAGGGGAAAGATCCGCTATAATATTTTGGCCATACTTATTTATCCTTAAAAAGGTGACTCAGACAGAGCACGCAATTTCAAAAATATTGTACTGTCTATTAGGGAAATCAAAGTGTCACATTTTGAACCACACAGCGTACATACCTTTTATTTATTTATAAGTGGTATTGTAATAGCACTTCCTGTTTTCCGTTCAATAATTACAGGCCGGGTTTCAGTCAACATCCGCCAGGCAGGCAGTGGACAGGGTGTCTTCTGTCAGTGGTCACCAACATTGATGGACGAAGCGTCAGCTGGAATGGAGGAGTGCCGCCAATAAGAGGAATTGTTTGCTGCATGCAACTTACTTACCAAATTCAAGGACAACTCCAACAACATACGCAATACAGATACAGTATCCATTGTTTTATTCTATGAGTGTGACTGCATGTGCTTAGCTTTAGTTTGTAACCACAGATTGTCTTTATCTTCAATTATTGTTTGTCCATGCTCTGCTTTTTTTTTCTTCTCTCAACAAAACCTACCCAAAAAGAAACCCCCATTCCCATCCATTTTACAAACCCTAACCCTCTTCCCCCGGGCTGTGTTGTTTTGCTTGATGTCTGACTAAAATGACATCAATAATTCCACACACTTGCTGGGGAGGATAAGGTCATAGCAACAGGCTGGTGAAGGAATACGAGGATATCTTCTAGACTTACTCAGCTTCAGTACTATATCTTCTAGTAGTAGTAGCCAATGTCAAATAAATTCAACGCAAGTACTAGTTATACTTGCAAGCAAATACTTTACCATTTGTTAGGCTACATTATGGCACTGTTCTGTCTGTCACCTGCTATATTCTCGATCGTACCGTAACCGTTGTAATGCTACAGTAAGGACAAACAAGGTTTCGTTTTCTTTTTTTCCATAGGCATGCAACTGCCACTGTGTCACACCACTAGTACCACCGCAATGAGGAAATGTCACCCGCCCAGGATTGACAACGTTAATCCCCATTTCACGTGGAGCCAGCCCTGGGCCTAGCCCTAATTTCTAACACAAATTACAGGTAAGATAAGCGTTTGGTGGGAGGTAGTATAATGGAGTATTATTTCGGAGTAGACAAGAGATTGACGGTTGTACTACTAAAGTCCTACGACTGTTCAGGAAAACAAAGTTACTGTTACACCCCCGCCCCCCACCCACCAGACTGAAAAGCAGTAAAAAACAGGTATGGTCAGATAAAGTTTAAAAATATATTTATGTAGCCCTAACAAAATAATCTCCCTCACCCACCCTAACCCCAACGATTGTCTTTGAAACGTCCCAAAACGATCCCAACTCCCAAATCCCACCCCCCAAAAGTCTATAAAAAAAGGGCAAGGGACACTCCACTACTGGAGGGTGCTGGTGCTGGTGCATTTTGCGGCATGGGCATCATACTCCTTGCGGAGGGTGGCAAGCTCGGAGCGGAGGCCCTTAACCAAGTTCTTATACTTCAGGACCTCCTGCTCCAGGTTGGACATTCGGACTCGTAGGCGGCGTTGGCGTTCCTTGCAGCTCCTGTGGGGGGCAGCTGGTATTTCTGTTGCTTGGCGGTGGCGGTTGTCTTTGTTAGCCCGGCTCGGTCCCGCTGGCTTAGTCACGGAGGAGGATGCAGCGGTCCCAGTCGAGGATGTTGTTGTTGCCCCGCTCGACTGCGTGTCCTCCTCCTCCTCCAGGGCCACCAGCCGCCGATATTCGGCGACAGTGGCCTCCAGCCTCCGTTGCCGGGCCATTCTAGCCTGCTCCCTCCGTGTTGTTGATTTGGAAGGAGCAACTATATGAAGAAAGAAAGACATAGTCTGTAACCAATGCTCCTTAGCATTAATAACACAAAGTGATTGAGCCGAAAGTTGGGTCACAGTACAAGTAGCAAATTGAAAGCACAGTACATAACTATTGAGGACAGTATCTATGTAACCTCCCACTTCTGCATCCTTGCTCTAACATTAGTGGTAGTTTAATGAACAAATTCTACGACCACTATGGACTTCCATTACAGTCGACTATGACAGTACACCAGTCTTATTCTTCTTCTTCTCTCTTGTTTAGGGAAATTGGTACGTTATCTTATGCAAGCCGGCAGAATGACATGGACAGCACAGTGAACTTGCACCCGAGAAAAAAAGTTGCACACCATGATGAGTGAGACAGACTTGCGTTACTGTACCGGTCCAGTACATGCAGGTGGTGAAGCTATTACTTTTCTATTACGGGTGGCACTGAGAATACTCTGTTACAAGGGCTACTGCTTAATTAATTTACCTTTCACCCTACAGTGCAAATGAGTACTAGAAAAGGAAAATGAAGAAGCTAACTAATTTGATTATCTATCACTTCACATGGGACGTATTTGATGACATATGGGATGACTTTAGGTGCTTTGCTTAATATTGAGTGAACAGTGATACACCCACACATGAATGACGTACTACAAGTAAACTAAAGTTATTAAGAGAGGTACGGAGTGTCCACCGTAATAACCAGATATATGCTGTGATTGCAGACGCAATACAAAGTACTGCTACTATTCATGGTAGTATTGGACACATTTACAATTTCTTTTCCTTGCCTTCCCTGCACTGGAACGGACGTGCGGGTGCGGTGGTACATGCTCTTCAAGGTAACACTTACTTCATCTGGCGACCATCTACTCTCTCTAGATACACATGTGCTATCTAAGAGTCAGAGAATACCATGCTCCAGGCATCCATTCAGTCAAAGTATACGCACACATACAGTTTCTGTTTCACCCACCCAGGCTGCTGTCCTTCCACCCATCCTTGCTTCATCATTGACCCAGCCATGCACCATACCATATTCTTTCCTTCCCAGCCACCTCGGGGGCCAAGCAAACACATATCGTTCTTCTTTGCCAGCCATCATACAAGTTCGCGTCCCACTTACTTACACCCTTCTTTCGCTTTTCGTTCATCCCATCCATCACGTTCGTCTAAGAACTTATTGGGATTCTTCTCACCAAAAACTTCACAGCTAAGTCGAAGTACATTTCGAGGAGGCTACTACCTGGTTGATTTGTAATACACCCGTGCAGAAAGCACACTATGCAGTCTTCAATCTCAATAAGTAAGGAATATATAGCTTACCTGTTTCCGCCACCACCGTTTGAACCCCCACAGGACCGTCCGCCGGCTCTTGCACCGCCTCCTCCCCAGAGTCCGCCGAGTCCTCGCCCAACACAGCCACCTCCACGCTGGCCCCGTCACCAGATGTTACACCTACAAAGTACATTTAAGAATGTTAGAATACACCACTCACTACTATATAATATTTGGTCTAGGAGAAATGTTAAAAAAACTGAATACAATGTAATAATTTGTGACTGTCTACTCCAAAGTAAAAATTTTCCATTTTCCAGGGAAGGCTGTTGTCTTGCTGCACTTTTATGCACAACTGATGAATGCTTGCTTTTGATTTTTAACATGCACCACTTTTTCTCCTAACAGACAGAAGCTTGACTCCTAAGAACACGACCAGGATCAAGTTCAAACCAGGTGAGAGCTCGGCTCGACCACAAGAAATGTGTCCAATTAATCGTCAGCACTAACCACTTTTCCGTTTTCAGTGAAATAGTTTTATGACAAAGTAGATTTTAATAAATGTGTTTACTTTTAATAAAGCTTTTAAACTTAAATAGACTCTGTGGTTTTTGTTCCTCCAGACTAGAGTGGATGAGCTAAAGGTTTTGGAATTTTTGCAAGCATGAGTGCCTCTGACACTTCTTGACTGTGCTGTGACTCCGTACTCTCTTGTCCTGCGTACGATAATCTAGAGATCATTGGGGATCAATAATCGGTGACTTCGGGAGCTGAATGACTCTGCCACACTATCTAGTCAGTAAGGAGACAGTGCATAGAGCTATTGCTGAATAGAATGGGAGTCCAATGGAATTGCCAAATGTCCAATCTTAGTTAGCTACACAGACAGACTAATAAGAATAGTCTAGTAATACCACAGGGAGTCATATTCGAGGCAGGATAAGAATTTATATCCAGTCTACAAGAAGATCAAAGACGATTTAGAAAAAATCGAATGAGGAACGCTAGGAAAAAATAGGTACTCTTTATTAAAATGTAAACTTACTGGGGCCAGCAAAGGAGCCCTCGCCTGCCCGATCCTGGCCTGCATCCTCAGCACCCTCCTCCTGTGTCCTCTTGCCCTTGGGGGGAGCTGATGTACAACATGAAAGAAAGAAAAACCAGAAAACATGGATGAGATTTTTCAACCAAATCAAACATTTCAAAAGAACAATAACAAAATATTTTGGAGAAATAGCAAATAGATAGACAACTATTCCACGGGATCTATCTCATGTGGTATACTACGTTATTCGTATTGCCTGATTTGCGGAACGTTGACTTAGAAAGTTCCTATGTAACTCAATAAACAGACTACTAAAGAGGTTTGCCTAGGCCTGGCACTGCAGGCAGCAGTCCGCAGCACGCGAAGTGACAGACAAAGTCCATCCTGCTTGCAGATCAGTGAATACTCAAACTATCAATCCACCCACCACCGCCACTATTTCTTCTTATAGCCATGTGTCTAAAGGAAGGACTGGACTTCAGTCTGTTGGGGCTGATTTAGAAGTCCCTTGCGGCTCATTTTCCTCCATTGTTGCGTGCCTTTTGTGACGCAGCGGCAGAACAAAAGACTCGCCATGGTGTTGGTGCGGCGTATATATTAAAAAAAAACACATATGGGCATATGGGCGATGCATCACGTTGTAAAGCCCTGCGCCATCAGGGGGCGTTCCGGCGCAAGGGAGGGCGTACCTGCGCAGGAACGAATCCTAAAAGTGGCTGAGGGAAATCTACAAGATGTCAATCAGTCACTTTTAGGACAATGATGCATGACTCAAACCCTGCGCGCTTGAAGCCGACGTACGGCTTGATGCAGCATTGGGGAGATAGGGTACCCCAGAGCATTGCTGGAGCTGCGCCATCGTTGGCACGCAACTCCAGCAATGCGCTGCCTTTACGGCACAGATGCGTAAGGCTTCTGTGACGTTTTGGGCCAATGGGTGGTGGTGGCATGGCACACAATTACTGCCGCATCCCTGCTACTTTGCAGGGATGCGCCGGTAATTGAAAATATGACCCTTAGTGTCTAGCATTACGCAGTTCTTATCTTTACACTACACTCATACAGAATTTCTCAGGCCAATGAAATGCTTCTGAACACAACATACAAAACAAAGAAGCATAGTAGCAAGCAAGGCTACTGAGAAGGAGAGCAGTGCACCTGAAATGCATAGAAGATTTTGAAATATAATTTACCTCAATGTAATCGGCAGCATTATTGCTCTTGGTAAAGAACAAAGATTTGCAAATAACAGAGCCGGATAAAACAGAGTAGTAAATGAATAGCTACTACTACTCACCAAGCCCGGGGACCTCTACGCCGAGCGCGTCCAGCAAGTCCCGTTCCCGGTCCATGACATCGGTCCAGCGGTGGGTGGCCTGGTTATATGTGCGCCGGACCCCAGAGAGCTTATACATGGCCCGGCACACCTTCTCCCACCGCTTGCGGCGCTCCCGGATGCCATAGCCAGTCGCGATCTTGCCGCCTCCCAGGATCGTCTTGGGGAGGCGGCGCTGGACGTGGAAGATGAGTGCCGCCACTTCCTCCACGCTGAAGATCTCCCGCGGGACCACTTGCTCCCCCCTCAAACGCCCGCACGGGAGCCGGGCACGGGGTGCGGGACCCTTCCCCTTCTCAGGGTGCTTCCCGGCTCCCTTTACCATGGTCTGGGCAGAAATACAGTTAAATGATAAACAAGAAATAGAATAGTGAAGAAGAAAAGAAAAGAGTTTAAAAAAGTAGTTTAAAAGTAACTAAAAGCAGCAGAAAACACAAAAATATAGAGCTAGAAAAATAGAGGGATAGATAATAAGTAAAATTAGATCAAATAAACTTCAAACAAGCAAAGGATGGCAGAGATTGAGAGAGGATAGAGAAAGCATGCCCAGAACCATAGCAATGAATGAGAAACAAGATGGCCGCGCCCGTTCACGACCGCGTGGGTAAGTTCGCGCGAGTATTCCTCGCGAGCACGCGCGAAATTGTACTAGCGAGCAGCACACTTTGCGAGATTACACATAGCGGCCGGAAACGGAATTACGTCACGCAAACAAGATGGCCGCGCCCGTGTACGACCGATAGGGTAACTTGGCAAACGTATAGCTAGAAGCGCCTCGCGAACACACGCAAGATCACGCGAACATACACGTCGCAAAAAAAACTATTTTGTATTCGCACGTATTCGCGGCTTCCGAAATCGATCTCGCACGGATTCGCGCCCCAAAAAACGCGCGAAATTGCAGAAAAAACGATTTTAGCTAAACTGAAAGCAATGAGCAGGTGCAAAAGTTCAAACTTAACATTAGTAACATTCAAGGTAGTGCTTCCTGAGGGGCCCCTCCAGAGTTTGCAACTATTCTATGACCCTGCTATGACCCAAACAGCAGGCTCATAGAATAGCTACAAGTAGACCATAAAGGTCCTGTGAAAAAAAATTTCACTGCAACAAAAAGCAAATTACAGATAAGGAAGGAAGCAGGTGCCAGCCAGACTGGAAGTTTCAAAATTACTGACACATTAATGACCCACAAATTAATTGATGGCAGTTGAAGAAGGGCAGGTGTGCTTGCTTTTTTCAACCACCATAATCTACAGTGATAAATAAACCTAATGGGTGGCAGTGAGGATGTACCAGAGGGTGGCATGGGTGTCCCAGAGGGTGGCAGTGGTGAAACAGAGGGTGCTGTGAACCTGTGATGATAAACCAGACGTAGAAACAACATAGTCGCGGCCGTTGCGAGCCGAAAAGTAAGTTCGCAATTGCGAACTTGTCCCAAAATCGGCGCGAACGCGCGCCAACACAAAAAACGGGAAAATCCGCAAATCCGCTAGAGTTCGCGTATCTTCGCGGATTGCGAATCCGTAAATCCGCAATTTCGCGTATGCGAGATCCGCTAGATCCGCCCATGCTTAATTGTATCACAATCACAAGTAGTATTAGATTGGGTGGTTTCGGTTAGACGTATATATAAACTAGATATGGCTACTCCCTCAAAGAAAGAGGTAAAATATGGAAGAATTGGTTTGACTGGGAGAATAAGGTTGAATAAACTATTTTGCTATTTTTCACGTCAAATATAAAAGTCCAATGATTATTAAATAAGTGAGAGAGGAGATAGTGTTACTTTCTTGTGGTGATGACAGGTTCCCTACACCCACATGCACCACAAATCATCGCCTGATTCTTGGCAACTGGTTTCGTAGGATCTCCGAGGCGCCAAAAGACTTATGCACTGTACGAAGATTCTTAAATAAATCTTTGGTTTGCTTAAAGACTGCTCACTTATTTAGGCTAAATGAGGACAAAAAAAAATATTCTAAGGTGCTCCTTCACACCCCAGCTCACACGGGACTGGTCACACCATACAACAGGCTCCATCTCACTCGGGATTCCAGCAGCACCAGTTAACTGGAGATCTCACACACGCCAGCATATCAGGATTCACAGGATTCGGTAAAACCCAGAGCTTCCAAGAGCTGAAATTCTCACCGCAGTTTACGCAAGAGCTTGTATGACAAAATATTGAAAAATAGCATCTGACATAAATATCTTGCCTTAAATATCACTTACAAAGATATTGTCCCTTTGGGTGTAGCTTTTCCTCTATTACCGCCAATGAGGTGATATTTTTGTGGACGGTATGTTGATAGGATGTTTAGGTCAGACAGCATTCTAACAAAGATATTCTGGTGCCACATAACGGGAAACATCCTTTACAACGCAACTTTTACAACGCACTACCATTACGATGCAACTATTACAACGCAAGTCATTACAACGACTTGCGCTGGAGAGCGCTCTAGGATAGGGAATAGTTTAATTACTATCCAACACCTTCCCTACTATCCAGGGGGACTGGAGTTGGAAAAGTAAATTAAACTATTCACTATCCAGCGCCCCACAAAGCAAGTCGTTGTAACGACTTGCTTTGTAAAAGTTGCGTCGTAATGGCATGCGTTGTAAAAGCATGCGTTGTAATGTCATACATCCCACATAACTCCAGACCCAGCCCTCGCTATGCTTAAGAGCTAGATTGGCACTGGACTAAAGTGCTTATTGGGAGAACTTAAGAATGTGATCAGTGAATTTAATCAGCAGTTTTACAGTAAAGACATATATTGCATAGAGGTGGAGAAATGTAACTGTCTTTATCAAGTGTAACTTGCACTTATGGGCATTGTGGATCTGCCCTTTTTGTCTAGTGCACTTTTTTCTACAATATGGATGGTGCATAATAAACTATTTTTTTCTGTATGTATTCTAGTACAAAATGTCAACATTTAAAGTGGTATTCAAACTATATCAAAGGTAAGGGAGACTGGGGGTGCTTAAAGGTCCAACATACATGCCACTACAGTATATGTTTTCAAATAGAGAAACAAAGGGTGTCCCGTAATAAAACGAATATGATATCCTAGCAACTAGAGCAGAGGTTGATACGAAACAGTACAAATCAGGTGATCCCACAGAGACAAACTAAATTCAATGCACTGGTTATGAGAGAGGCAAGGTAGAACTAAAGGTATATTATATAACAAAAATCTGCATAGGAACAACGTACTAGCTCCAAAGTTACCAAACAGACTCTTGTCAATAAGGTAAAATTTGTAAATATTTATTACATACAGCTGTATAGGAGCAGTTTGGAATTTGTAATATATTTAAAAACATGTGTTAATCAACATAAGTATCTACGATTCACAGTATTTAATAATCAATCACATGATACACAGTTACATAAAATACAGAAATATTATAAAAAGATATTAAAAAACAAGAATCAGGAACAAACAAGTGTCGACGCGGCGTTTCGGCTTTTTGTGAATACAAACACCTTCTTCAGGACAGATTCTCAATATTAAAAAAAAGAAGACAAAGTATATCAGACTCAGTCGTGTGTTGGAGTCATTACGCTAATTCTGGATCTTTGTCTGAAAAGATCTGCTGGCATATATCCCATTGGGTTGGGAACTTAAATAGATTCATGCCGGATGTGCTAGCTGTCCGGGGGAGCCACCGATAAGTTTTAGAAATTTTTCTCAATCGAATTTCTTTCTTATAGTATGGCAATCGCTGCAACCGAAGGCCTCCTTTTGCTGTGGAACTACGGACTTGGGGGTTGACCTCCCTGGGCTTGGTTCTCAATCAATTTAGAATGATTCAGCCTCCCTGCTCCTCACCGGACTGTAGTCTCTTTATCTTACTTCAAAGCGCGTGTGTGACAACCTCTGCTCTAGTTGATAGGATATCATATTTGTTTTATTACGGGGCACCCTTTGTTTCTCTACTTATCTCCCCTGGTCCCACAAACCAAGATAGGGGGCCTCCTTACCTTTTTTGATGTTTTCAAATAAACTTCATTTAATGAGGGTAAAGCAGCCTCAGAGTCTGGCAGTGACAACTATGTGATGGCTTGTGCAGGTAAATGAGAGTACATGCTCCAGCCAACAGACAGATTGAACAGTGCTGACGATGTCTCAGCCCTGGTCTTAGCTTCCTGCTATACCTCTGTGCACCCCCCTTGTAATCCACTGCAGCATCACTGCTAAAGGTATCCCAGCTGCTTTAGGTTTCAGGCCTCTAGTGCTAAGGTCAATGTGCCAATTAGTCTGTCACTCCACCCTTTCCCAATTTGTCACAGATTTTGGATAGAATTAGGCAAAGATGCAAGAGGGTAAACATTGGAACCTCTGCAAAGTATCAACATAGATCCTGTGACTTCAGGGCAATGCTTTTGCACTTCATAAGCTTCGGCTCCCCACATTCTGCTTGAGTGATTGAGGCAGGAATTCCAGATGAAGCTCTCAAATGTTCTAAGCATGCCTAGGTGTGGGACACTTTGGGCCTCATTTATGAGGAACATTGTGCCACTGGAATGTCACGTGGCAGCACTAAGCCACTTTTTTAGGCTTAAAGCTGCCTTGTAAATATGGTTCCCTTTAACGCAGTTTTATGCTTAAAGGGGCGTGCAATGGGTGTTGCTGGAGGCGTTGCCAGCTACATCAGTGGCTTTTTGACACTGCCCCAGATTTATGAGAAATCGTAAATCGGAAGCAGCGACAAAAACTTACACCTCCCCATTCTGCAGCACACATAGACAGAGGAAAAGGCCTCTTCTGATTGTTTTTGTGCAGGAAGGCTTCCCTTCCGGCATAAAATAATCATCCCCGCAATACAGACACCCTTGCACCATGGTGTACAGGGCCCTGCATTGGCGCATAATAGCCAATTTTGTGCCGGTTCAGGGGAAAAGGTCAGGAATGCACTGTATCTGTTAGATATGGATCATTCCTGCCCTTTTCTTTTACCGTAGGACGAATATGTGACGTTACTACTCCACATATTGCATCGTGGTAGGTCACAACGAGGACGTTACATCGTCCGCGTTGTTACCACGCATGGCATTACAACGCAGGTTGTTTCTGCGACTTGCAGTAGATGGCGCGCTGGACTTCGGAATACTATAAATTACTATTCCTGCTACAGTTAGCGCAACAGCAGGGAATGTGTTGGACCTAAAAATCCAACACATTCCCTGGTGTTGCACGCCATCTAGTGCAAGTCGTTGAAACGACTTGCGATGTAATTCCATGCGTGGTAACAATGCAGACGATGTAACGTCCGCATTGTTACCAACACACGTGGCACTGACAGTGTTGTTAACGCTGTCTCACCCATAGGGCAGCGCAGCAAGAAGGCCTACGGTGATGCCCATGGTGATACCTCACAAATGAGACCCTTTGAGTGTGTGTGATTGAACGTGAATGATTGAGTGATCAGGAGTACGAGTGGGTGAGCAATAGAGTGAGACATTGTGTGAGTATGTGAGTCAGAGTGAGTATGTGAGTGAAAATGTGAGTGAGGCTGCCTGATAGAGTTTATTAATTAAATTTACAATGTGGGTATAAGAGTGTGTGATTGAGGCATGGTATTTGATTGGGACAGTATGGGTCTAAGTGTGTGAGCATGTGAATAAATATAAGTGAGTGTGTGAGTGAGACAACATGTAAGCGAGCCAGTCTGTCCGAGATAGTGTGGAAAACATTGAGTAATTATGTGAGTGAGACAGTGAGTGGGATCATGAGTGGGCATGTGAGACAATGTGATTGTGTGAGTGAGACAATGAGTGTTACAGCATTTGAGTGTGTGAGTGAACAGCATGTAAACAAGACAGTTTATGATTGAGACAGCATGGTTTTGAGACAGTTAGAGAGACAGGGGTGATCATGTCAGTGAGCAGTTTGTGAGTGAGTGGGACAGTGTGAAACTTTGAGCTTGTGATTAAGGCTGTGTAAACCTTTCAGACAGTGTGTGAAACAGTGTGAGATAGCTTATGAGTATGTGCATGATCATGTGTTTCAGCATGTGAGACAGTGTTTCAGCATGTGAGAGTGTAAGCATGTGATAATGTGTGCGTTATTCGTGCAAGTGTGCCACTTGCCCTGGCATGCTGAAGGTAATTCTTGGCTTATAGAGGCAGCCTTAGTAATAAGCTAGTGCCAGCATAACAGAGGCCATTTTTGGTGAAGTGAAGGCACTTGTGCCAAAATGCAGGCAATGGCATAGTGGAGGTAATATTTAGTATTCAAGGCATATGTGTCAAAATTGTTAGTAGTGTCATATCAGAGGGGCTTCTTGCTAAAGAAATGACAGCTATGTCATATTGGGGGGAGGGAGTAGTCAACCATAACAAAATGCTGAACGTGAAGGAGGGTGGACGCATACTGCCTCACAGCCCAGAACGCAATGTACCACAATGCTTCATGGTAAATGCAGTGCATGATAACACTTACTTCTGTAGTAATCTTTCATTCTTCACCCATACTTGTGCAACCTATGCTGTGTAACTCTAGACACATGTTTCTGGATTCATCAGTAGAGAGCAACAAGTTATTTTGGGGGTGCTGGAGATGTTGCCCACAGTCTTCTCAGGTCTCTGTGCCATCACCGGGCCCAGGTGCATCAACGCAAGCTCGTCAGATAAGTTGCTCAAGGCAGTCTTTTCAAACAGAAGGAGGGTGGGAGCACACAGCCTCACATCCCAGCTCTGAAATGTCCCCAATGCATCAAGGTAAATGCAGTGCCTGATAACCCTTACTTCATGTTATATAGGGGTGAGGGCTGAGTCAACCATAACAAAATGCTGAATCTGACATACTAGAAGCAAGTTGTGAGATATAAGTTAGGATATTAGTAAGTTCAGGCAGAATTATAATTACGCTCATGGAATTGGCGGAATTTGGTAACTCCACGTTATGTTTGTAACACAGAGTTCCAGACAAAATCCAGCATTGCATTGCAGAATTCTACTGTTCAGGGTTCATTATTTCCAGAGGAACAATATGAGGCTGTGCAACACGTGCTTGTGAGCACCCGCAATTTTCCAGCCACTGGTGGGATTTCCGGTCACCATGGAGCCTTCTGGTGGCATTTTTATAAGGCCGGTGGATGCTAATGGTCAAGAGTGCTGCCATTTGAGTAGATTTGCTGCCGCTCATGTAGATTTTCTACTCAAGTGCCAGCAAAATCAGCTCGAATGGCTGCGTGCACACTTGCACAATGCACTGTGTTGTCCTTGCTGATTTTCAGCGCTGCTCCACTGCCAGCACTAAATTGCAGCCCATTGGTGGAATTCAGTGGAATCTTGGCCAGTTTTTCTGTAACTCCGTGGCGTTCCAAGGAATGAAACTCAGCGAGTTACGCCCACCCCTAGTTATCAGGTTAAAGAATTTATTAAGCAAGCCAATACCCAAAAGTTTCCTGATGCTGATACTGAGATCTGAATACATCTGAGCCAGAACAGTTAAAATAAATATATTTTGAGAGTTTTTCTGAAAGGCTTCAGGCAGTTCCTCTTTGATTGAGAAAGGGAGAGTGTTCCATGCTTTTGCTGTCACAACTGTGAGCGGTCTACCTCCTATCCTGGTTTGCCTGAATTGGGGCAGTTTACCTAGAAAAGCAGAGATGGTGCGTAATGCTTTGATTGGGGCATATCTCTGAAAGAGACTTGAGATGTAATGCTTAGCATGCTTCTCAATGCACTGCTTTGTCACAATAGCAAAGAGCCTGGAAGGGCATATTTTCTCTAATGAGTGCCAATGAATTGATCTCAAATGTTGAGATATGTGCTCTCTTTTTGGGATATTGAGGAAGAGCCTAGCTTCTGCATTCTGAGGAACTAGCAGCTTCCCTAGAGCATATATTTTAAGCTCCAGATATAGTACACTAGCTTAGCCGTCACGCGTTGCTGCTATCTCAGAAGAAAGTAAATTCAAGTAAACTTGTTATGATAACATTCAATTTACATTGTGTCATTTTTATTGAAACCTATTCATTTTAATATGGAAAACATTTGAAAGTGTCGTTTTAATTCTGTTTATTTATTCGAGTGCTTGCGGATACATGATATTTTTTGTTTTTCCGTCTGGTGCGTACACGAATAAATCAGAAGGTTTTCCGACGCGTGAGCTGGTCACATAGAGTTGTCCATGTGAGAAGCACGGATTCTCCAAATCTAGTCCACACACTTGCAGCGATTGTCCTTGTGCTTTGTTGATGGTCATTGCAAAAGCGAATCGCACCGGAAACTGTAAACGTTTGAATTCAAATGGCATATCTGTTGGGATCATTGGAATACGTGGCAACAGTACATCTTCCCCCTTGAATTTCCCATTCAAAATTGTAGCTTCGATGACATTTTGTTCATCATCTTTTTCACCGTAGTCTTGTACCGTTGCAAAGTTGTGGTTGCAAATTCCGTATTCTAAAGATTATGAGGGCCCTGGGGGGCCAATCTTAAATGTATGCCAGAAACCTTCGCTGGAGTGTACTCAACAACTTCCCAAAGTTTCATGGCGATCGGATGAATGGTGTAGTAATACATAAAGGACAAACAGACAGACAGACGTACATTCGTTTTTTTATATATATAGATTAGAGTTGTCAAGCCATATATTGACCAGGGCTTGAACACGTTGTTGTTTAGGTTCCTCTGGAATGAGATGACTCCTCATGGTTGCGGCAATGCTTCAGACTGGAATTGACATAGGGCAACCTCTTGGTTCCTGTCTGTAAGAAACAATGTAAACCATCTGAGCGCTTGTTCCTTCACTCCTGAATCTTGGAGGTGATTACGCAGGGTGTAATGGGAGATGGTGTTGGATGCTGCCACTAGATCCAACAGGATCAGGGCAGCTGATCCGCCTGCATCCAGGGCTATTCTTACATCGTTGGATGCAGCGATCAACGCCATTTTTGTGCTCATGGTTGCTCGTGAATGGCAAATTGACAGCATTAATGGCAAAGTTCAGGCACTGGCAAATTGTAGGTAATTTATGGCATACGGATGGAACCCAATGGAAAAAGTTTGCTAAGGGTCCCTTGAGCTAAATATTGGCATATGTGGCCTCATGTAGGTAAATAGTATTTACCGATTCGTAAATACCGAATTTTACCGATTCGGTATTTACGAATCGGTAAATGCTATGTAGCTAAAAAATCGGTAAAAATTACCGAATCATTAAGATTCGGTATTTACCGAATCGGTATTTACCGATTCGGTAATTGCCATTCATTCCTATGGGCCAGAGGCCCATAGGAATGAATGGCAATTACCGAATCGGTAAATACCGATTCGGTAAAATGGGGAAAACATTGAAGGGTGGCAGGGTGTCACTTTGACACCCTGTTGCACCCCTCAATTGTTTATGGGTGCACATGCTGCAGACATACATGCCCTAAGGGCATGTATGTCTGCAACATGGCACTGAAGCAATTTGCATTAGATTGCTTTTTTTTTTCTCGTTATTTACCACCAACTTGTAGTTGGTGGTAAATAACTAATCCTAACATGGGATAAGCACTCATTTAAGTGCTCCCTACATTAGGAACTCGGTAATTTACCGAATCGGTATTTAAGAAATCGGTAATTTACCGATTCCTTAAATTACCGATTCTGTAAATTACCGAATCCTTAATTTCGGCCTCCTACATAAGAAAAGCCCATTACCGGTCGGTAACGGCCGAAATTCATTCATTTCGGCCGTTACCGACTGGTAATGTGCCACCTACATCTGGCCCATGGTAGTCACTCAAAGCAGATTTTTGACAAAATGGGATAATCCTCAGGAGTGTCAGGGCTTCATTGACAATGAAAGTACCTGAATTTTTAAAGAGTGCCCTTTCAGTGACTGTACACTTTTATGTGCCACCATTATAAGGACACTGGGTTCATAGGACTAGGAGAAGGACTGCTCAGCATGTTTTTGGACTGGTTGCAGATGACCTGGTAGTCTACTCAGTGGAGGTCTGTTTATTTAGGAGTTCACTGATAAGCAGAGATTTGTTTTCAGTCCACTATATTTGCATTAGAATTGCGTGTAGGTGCCAAAGTATTTTTTATTTGGGACTATCTGTTTGAATGACTTCTGTTTCCTGGCTCTTTCCTCAGTACAAGTAATGTCACAACATTCCTAAACATGCTCTCTGAACATGTCCTCCTACACTCAAAGAACCTTTGCCAGAGACAATATTATCTGGGAAACATTACTTAACACACCCCCAGGTGGCTCTGCCAGCTTGTACATATTGCCCAATTGCTGCAATCACATAGGTGTTCTATCCATTCTGTGCCAAGGTATTTGGAAACTGCATGGCATGTTGTCTCACCTAAGATGTGCTTCAAATGAGCTTGCCCAGTTTTTCTTGCAGTCTAATAGATACTCCCCCAGATGCATCAAGAACCCATTTTGCTATTCCTTAATAACGAAAAATAATGATTCACTATTAAGGAATAACAAAATGCAATGCATGAAGAAATCACTAAAAAATAGCAATTAAGGAATACCTCCCCATTCATTCCTACGGGCCTAGAGGCTCATAGGAATGAATGGGAAGACATTCTCTATTTGCGAATCTCAATTAGTGAATCGCAAATTGAGAATGCAATTTCAAGGGTGCGGGGTGTCCAAAGGACACCCTGTTGCACCCCTGATATTGATCTGTGCACAAATATTGCGCACACACATGCCCTTAGGGCATGTGTGTGCGCAACATGAAATTTTGAAAAATGCACTTTAGTGCATTTTTCAAAGTTTTTGCAAATTACCATGAAGTTCAACTTCATGGTAATTTACGATCCCTATTAGCGACATTGCTATTTCTTAAACTTAAATGCATTGCATTTAAGGAATCTCAATTTGAGATTCCTTAAATACAAGTAATCGCAATTTTGCGATTTCTTATTTTGCGATTTTTGCATTTGGGATGATGCATAAATGCAAAAATACCGATCGCAAAGGGGCAGATTCTGAGAATCTGCCCCTTTGCGAGTGGATTCTACCTTGATGCATCTATGCCACTGTTCCTTTTTAGCATAAGTAAGGATATTATCCCTTTTAATTAGAAGGATGAAACCTCTGCATCTTAAAGATTGCAGTCTCACAACAGAGGAAATGGATATCATTTCCTCTGATCCACAGTGACGAATCCTGAAATTGGTACCCACTGCTCCACATCTTCTGTCATAACTCAATAAGAGTTACCAGTGCCCTTCATGACCATGACTTTTGGATACAACAGTCAAAAGGAGTAGGCTCTTCTGAATCCTGCAGCAAATCTTTGCCACAGGTCTATGAGGGTGAGAGAAGCACCTTCCCTAAATGCAGCTGTACCATTTTGAATGCATTTCTGCTGAGGGTAGGAGCAAGTCACCTGTTGCCCCTGCCCAGGAAACATTGGAGGAGATGGTGAGAACAGGACAACATGTCCACAAATCTTGGCCTCCATTGCAGAAAACCAGTGTAAAGGTACTCCCTGTATTATTCATGTTCCCCAGAGGCTCACACTCCTTGTTTCTTCAAGCAGACATACACTTTGGTGGGGAGTTAGTACTTGATCAGCAAAAAGTGCATTGCCCCCCTTGCACTGGCTTGCAGTAAAGGAGAGAATAAATGTGAAGACACTTTGGGGCCCATTAGGATGGCGGGCGGACTTTGCCCGCCCGCCATCCTCGTGGTACTAGGGACCGCCCGCTATAAGGGCAGGGGTCCCGTCAGCAGCAATAGGATGCACCCGCCACAGTGGCGGGTGCATCCCGCATTCCTACCATTGTGGCGGGCGGTGCACTCAGCACCGCCTGCCACAATGGCAGGAAAGCATGCTGTGCACTTCCATGCACAGCTTGCCATGCTGTGCATGGAACTGCTGGGGGGTACCATAGGCACCCCTCATGTGCACCCCTCACCCCCCCCCCGGAGTCCCTGGGGGCCCGCAACGGGCCCCCGCAGGGCTTCTCAGCATGCCTTTAGCCATTCACAATTGTCCATCATAATATGGCTGGCGGTGTCTGATAGACACCGCCACCATATTATTCCTTTTCCGCCCCGGCCGCAATGCGACCGGGGCGGAAAAGCGGCGGACTTTCTTTCCATCCGCCGAGGTCCCCCCTCCATACTAATATGGCGGGGGGAATTCGAATGCGGATGACGGGCAGATTGCCCCCGCCAGGCTGGCGGTGGCTACCGCCAGCCTGGCGGGGGCAATCTGCCCGACATCATAATGGGCCCTTTGTTAGAGGAATAAATCGGAAAGGCCTGTCATTGATCATGGACCGCCTTGTACACTACACTCCTTCAAGGACTTTAAGATCCTCCGAAAGGCAGCAGTTAAAGGTTCCTCGAACACAAAGGACCAGATGGGGCGGTAGATCCTTCTCATATCAGACCCCAAAATGATGGAATTCAATGCTGGCTGACTTGAGAAATGAAACAAATGAGATTTGTTTCAGGAAAATGACTTGGCTATACCCCCTTAGCTGTTTCTCTCAGTATTAGCTCGCCCGTGCAGGCTATGACTCACTTAGCACTGGGAAGCCTGCAGGTAACTATGCACTTTACAAATCGACATAGCATAGCATAATATGAAGTTATAATACAATCAAGTCTTGGCAACAACAAAGACTTTTCGCATGTATTTTCGTTTAGTTTCAAAAACTTTTATTTCGGTCGCTAGGACCATAAAAAGTATAGACAAGCGCAAAATAACATACATAATTAAGAAATCCTACCATGCTTAAAAACACACCATATAGTAATACAATTTCTAATTTTAAATCACATCCAAGAAGTTTACCAGACAGCTAGGGTGGGAGGAAAAGAGGGAGAAAAAATGGAACAGCGGGGAGGAATTATAGCAATTAATATGATTCAGTCGGCAGACAACTAGGGCAATAGCAGCAATATTTCAATAAATAATAATACAAAAAGTTACACTATTTACAATAAAATCAAATTAATCAGGAATACTTATTTATACATAGTGAAAATAAAATCAATGTCCAGCAGAAACTAATCACATAGGGGCAGATTTACAAGCCCCTTAAGTCACTTTTGCTTCACTTTCGCCATGTTAAAAGTGACGCAAAAGTGATGCAAGGGGCTTGTAAATCTGCCCCATAGTGATCACATTATACATTGCCGATATGCAATTTATAATTTTTTGCCCTTTTCAATAAAAGCCCATTTCCTTCGCCACATTGTATTTAAGTAACGTGAAACAGCAAACACAATGGGTTTGGATGTATCATGTTTTAAAACCCGGAAAGCCTCCCTACAATGCTCGAACCCCAAATTCCGGCAAAGCTGTACAAGCCAGTAGCGCCTCGCTTTTTGGTAACCAGGATTTTCCATCTAGGTGATTCAGAAATTGCATTAGTGCAGACGGTGCAGTGCTCATAGGTGCAGTAATGTGAGCAAAAAATATTGTCCATAAATCCATGCGCAATACACTTTTTTTTTTTTTTATTCCAGTTTCTATATTGAATCATATGTATACTGGACAATCCCTATCCCAGTGTCAACATTTCAACACACCCTCTAATTCCAGAGGGTCTATTCAGGAGAAGACATGCCATATTGCACAACAACTTCAGGATAATATGTAAAGAAAACCTATTAACTTCATGAGCATGACACTAATGTCTAAAGTAACAGCAAGTCTAAATAGTCACATTATACCTCAAAGCTGTGTGTATCCTTCACATGATGAGACATTTGAGTTTCATATCGAATTATGATGCCTCATATTCTGCTCACCAAAGAACACAACTTCAATAAATAGAGACATGTAATTGGTCAGTGAGTCCTAAACCTCAGAACTTTAAACAAATGCATACTCCTGGACAAACTGGCTGGCCTCTCATACTTAACTTCCTCTGGAAATTCTCTAATTGACTACATCTTTGTGAGTCTCCCCCTGTCAAACATTATTTCCTCATTCGCCTTTGGAGCGAAATTGGAAAGTGATCATCAACAAAAAGAGATAGGGCCCGATTCACAGAACTAACTTAAGACAAAATCCTAAACTTACTACTTTTGGTATTCACAGAAGGCATTTAGTAGTAGTAAAGTTAGGATGTTGTCTTAAGTTTGACTTAAGTTTGACTTAAGACAGACTTAAGACAGACTTAAGACAGTTCTGTGAATCGGGCCCATAGCCCTTGACATACGCCTGGACGACATTGCATGCACAGCAGACCAATGGGCCAAAGACCATACAATCAACCTCAAAAGCATCAGATGCACCACAGAGTCTTTCCCAACACTGGCACTTGAAGATAAACAACTAAGGGCATCTACATTTACAGTTAGGGAAGGCCCTTTGACTGGCTGGGAAAGTTTCACCAAAAATAATTCAATCCAGCATGCCAAGCCTGTCTAGATCAAGAAAAAGATTCAAGTCCACTAATTGGCTGTCCCTCTATGGTGGAGAATAATTACTCAATAAGAAGGGCCAATAGGAGGGCAAATTATTTACAGAGAGCACTCATAAGGCCACCAATGGACTCCACGATATTACACAATCTACGTAAGGTGAGAAAAACGCTAAAAAGAGAGGACATGAGCAGTCAAAGGGAGTGATGGAACTCCTTCTGGGCAAAACTGCTGCACAAAATCAAGACAAACAACTCCGCAAACGTCTGGCAAACTGGAAACTGAGATGGCAGGTATGCACCAAATGTGGCTTCTTCCAACATCGCAGTGACCACCTGGTATCAATTCCTGCTTGAACACTTCAACCCGGTGGCACAGCTGAATTATTCTAATGCGGAGGCTGACGATGCAGAGCCGTTAATAACCCAGCCAAAGAAACCTATCTGAAGTGACCAAAAACCAACTTGGTGCACTGCCACCACAAATGCAGCCCAAAAGAAATTGCAAAGAGGCGCAGAGAGGTGTGCCAGGCCCGAGCGGAATTCCACCTACCATTTACGAGAATGACCCAACATTCTGGGCTGCACAGCTAACCCGCTTTTCTCTACCATTTTGCTGTTTAATCGTACCCCTCATTCAGGCAAGGTTTGATTCTCTCACTAATTTTCAAAGGCGGTGAAAAGGGGGTCCCTGAGAACAATTGCTTAGTAACTCTAATTGACAGCGACACCAAATATTTTGCAGGGGTGTTATTGGAGGAGCTACGCAAACACAAGGAGATGATGGACGGAGTGCTGAAACTTTTCAGACAGTCACCCCAGTCACAGATCTGGGTTGAATCCATCATCATTCTTTAGCTCACTTCGCCACCTCAGTTCAGACCCAGCCATATGCAAATCAGTCTTGACCCTGTGCCTCATGGGAACAGTCCAGCCCGAACTGCCAAGCCAGTTCTTCCCTGAACCAGAAACAAGCATCCTAGGACCGGTTTCAGGCCTTCAGCCCTCATCAGCCAGGATACCTTGACTCCAGTGGTATGGAGGGCACAGGACCCACGTCCAGGCATACCCGTCCCACTCAGGGTGACAAATGCAAAAGAACAATTGATGGACAGAATATAATCCACCCAATCCAACACAAGGGGGCCTTACGATCATTCAGATTGATAGTAAAAGCTTTTAAGGCAGCCACCAGCTTACCCTGGAGGTTGCACCACATACCACCTCACAGTTGCACATAGGCTTTACTAGTGGAAAAAGCCTTTTCACACAACCCGCTGCTCTTCCTGGATGCTGTCCCTGGACGCTGCACTCAACCCTCTCCCCTTAGTCATTAATCATGCGAAGGCACTTTTATTTGGAAAAAGCACTTAACATAACAAAACTGCTGCACTTGCACCTCTTACCAATAAAGTCTATTGCTCCTTACTTACCCTGTCCTTGGACACCGCGCCTATCTTCTGTCGCTTTATCTGTTCTCTGTGCACCCGCATCATTAGAATGTAAAGCCCCGAGACATCTATATTGCTGCTTTAACGCATTATGTCTACTACTTCCACTGCACTTTATTGTCAGATTTTGCACTTTCGGCTACATAGACTATACCAACTGACTATTAGTGCAAGTCTGTAGCCTGTTGGGGAAGGATGGATATGAACAGAATATTGGCCTAATTCTATAGGCATACATTAATTAGACTTCCAAGCTGCCATCCTTCTTGGCTCTAAAGTGAAGGGTCTAATTTCACTTTATTTTTAAGCTGTAGGGCAGGAAGTGAGCCTCCTTAAATTGTTAAATAAATCTCAATTTTGAAGGGTTTTATCTTTTTTAGTGATAATGATTAGGCTTTTTAGTAATAATGTTGGTGACCACGTGAATGTTTTATGCATGTTTTTAATGTATCTTATGGCGATTGTATTGCAACGGTTTTAACAATCGAACAATAAAGACTTAGGGGCATATGTAGGAAGGCGTTTGCGATTCGCAAATGCCAGATTTCGCAGAATTCCGGCATTTGCGAATCGCAAACGGCCATTTGGTATGTAGGTGCCACAGAGCAAAATAAGGAATCGCAAAAATTGCGATTCCTTATTTTGCTCAAGCATTTAAGGAATCGCAATTTTGCGATTCCTTAAATGCTATGTAGGGGTGACTTTTAAAATGCGATTTTGGCTTAAGGAATCACAAAATACCACCTACTCCAAGTAGATGTTATTTTGCGATTTCCTGTAAAAATGCATTTTTTTTTAAATTTAAAGTGCCTTGTGTCGCACAGACTTGCCCTTAGGGCATGTATGTGCACCACTTGTACTTACAGGCACATTCCAGGGGTGCAACAGGTGTCCTATGGACACCCTGGCACCCTTGGAATTGCGATTCTCAAATTGCGATTTTCTCATAGAAAATCGCAATTTGACAATGTATCCCTATTCATTCCTATGGGCCTCTTTACCCATAGGAATGAATGGGACACTCATTCCTTAATTGCGATTCGCAATTTGCTAATCGCAATTAAGGAATTTTAGCAATTCACAAAACAATTGCGATTTTTTACCCACATTCCATTTTGCAATTCTCAAATAGCGATTCCTTAAAAATCGCTATTTGAGAATCGCAAAATGGAAATTACCTACATATGCCCCTTACTTACCTTCTAGGAAGAATCCTCTCAGCCTTCCTGTATTTCATGCCAAGAAGCCACATTCTTCACGCTTCTTGCTAACTTGTTGCAATGTGCTTTGCCAAAGTGTAAAAATGTATCTAGAACAGTTACCTTGTGTTCCTGTCAATTGGCTACAAATTGCACTCTGGCACACAACCCACTTGTTTGGCACTTGCTGAATTGCAACAATGTTCTTGCACACACCATTGGTAGTGTTGCAAAACCAGCTACAATCTAACCATGTTAGTCGGCTACAAAATACCTGCTGAATGGGTACCGAATAAAACATCACTGTCTGCGCCTGATGTGCTCAGTACAGCCACAGTGTCCCTGTGCTGGCATAATATGCACTAGATAGAAACTATCGGTCGAGTCTACAATGTGTTCTGGAATGCCTATGTCTTGTTATGTGTGAGCCTCAACCAGTCCCACTTAGGGGCCGATTAGGATCGCGGTTTTCCCGCATCCTCCGGGCCGGCGAAAACCACCGCCGGCCCGGAGGATGCGGGAAAACCGCTGGGGAGGCACAAAAGACCCACCGCCAAATTAGGATGGCGCTGGGTCTCAAAATCAGTCCGCAGCTTTTCCGCCGCGGTCGCCTTCCGACCGCGGCGGAAAAGCTCTAACATGGCTGGCGGTGTCTATCAGACACCGCCAGCCATATTAGGATTGCGGTAAACAGATGTCTTTCCGCGGCGGATTCTCCGCCGTGGAAACGCATACGGTGATTTCTTTGGGGGCCCGTTGCGGGCCCCCAGGGTGAGTGGGAGGGGTGGGGGGTGCACATGGGGCATTTGCGTGCACGAAGCAGCAGGCACCACGCGGTGCCTGCCGCTTTGTGCATGCAAATGTTAAGCATGCATATTTAACCTTGCGGCGGGTGCTGCTTCAAGGAGCACCCACCGCAATGTTAAATATACAGGATGTGACTGCCAGGGTGGCGGTCACATCCTAATTGGCACGGAGAGACCGCCGCAGCCCTTGCGGACGGTCCCTCCTCCTCTGGGGTGGCGGACGGACGAAAGTCCATCCGCCATCCTAATGAGCCCCATAGTACGGTGCATGATACCCAATTCCATTAGTAGCATCCACTGCTGCATCATATGTGGCCATCAGTTGCATATATCCCTCCCATCAGAGAGGGATTCTCCACAGAGAAAAAGAGAAATTCGGTTCACAAAGAGAAAATATATTATTTATCTTTTGCACAACAATGTGCCTTTTCCCAATGTGAAGTTATCTTTTGTGTAGAACTCTGCATTAAGGAAGTAGCAAGTGCCACATGAAATTCCCTGTAGTGGGGCTGGAAAGCTATGAGTTAAGTAGCTTAATTAGCATGAGTAATCTCACAGTGGCTACATCAACAGGTCAAGTAGTAGTGGCCACACACAATCCACCCCTCAATGACCTCATAATGGGGGCAGTGGCTTCATGAAGAACATGCAGTAGTCCTCCTAGTAGTGGGCAGCAGTAGCCTCCACAGAGCATACACCAGTGGGATTAGTAATAGTGTCCACACAAACCATGCATTAATAAGCCTAGTCATGGGTGTCAGGGGCCCCACAGAGTACAAGCATCAATGGGCCTTGTAACAGCATTTGTGGCTGCACATATTGCAAGTATCAATGTGCTTAGTAAGGCCTGACAGTGGCCCCACACAGTGTAGGTACCAATGGACCTACTAAAGAGAATCAGTGTTGGAGCCATTGATAGGCAGAAGGATCCTCAGCACCAACCCTGTGGCCACTGGCACATGTAGCGTATCACGGCACATCACAAAAGTCCAGCTACTTCTACATGCGACACTATGGGGTCCATTAGGATGGCGGGCGGACTTTACCTGCCCGCTATCCTGTCGGTGAAAGGGACCGCCCGCCATAAGGGCGAGGGTCCCGTGGGCAGCATTAGGATGCGCCCGCCACAGTGGCGGGTGCATCCTGCATTCCTACCATTGTGGCGGGTGGTGCACTCAGCACCACCCGCCACAATGGCGGGGAGGCATGCTGTGCACTTCCATGCACAGCATGGCAGGCACCGCGCGGTGCCTGCCATGCTGTGCATGGAACTGCTGGGGGGTACCATAGGTACCCCCCATGTGCACCCCCCCCACACCCCCGGAGCCCCTGGGGCCCGCAACCGGCCCCTGCAGGGAGTCTCCGCATGCCTTTCTGTAGCGGCATTGCTGCCACAGAAAGGCATTGTTTAAAGCCCATGCTAATATGGCTGGCGGTGTCTGATAGACACCGCCACCATATAAACCCTTTTCCGGTCTTTCCGTCCACCGCGGACCCCCCAGCCATACTAATATGGCGGGGGGGTCATTCCGGAGTGGATGGCGGGCGGATTGCCCCCACCAGGCCGGCGGTGACCACCACTGGCCTGTCGGGGGCAATCCGCCCGCCATCCTAATGGGCCCCTATGTGCTGATGCATTTCGTTCAGCAGTTCACTGGTCTTGCTGCTGCTAAAAACACCATAGATCAGAAACCTGTGGCAAGCTCCATGTTTTAACTTTATCGTCTGAGTTGCAATGAAGGTACTCTCCAGGCACACTAAATTGGTGCCTGGTCAACCAGTTACTGGTATGCCAGAAAGAAGATCACTTCCAATAGGGCTGACCCAAAACCCCTCTCTTTTTAATCTTTGAATGAAATTAGCTTTGCATGCAGTTAAACATGTTTCTAGCCAGACCTAAATTAATTGTGTTAAATGTTTTCAACTTAGCTGCAATGTTCACCTTTTCTTTACCCACAATCCAAGTCAACCCACACATGTAGGGTACAGGAAGAGTTAGAAATACTGGAAGGCAAAATATGCTTGGGAGGCACTGAAAAAATATTGCGAGGAATGATTGGATGTTGGCTTGAAAATAAGTGAAGAATTTATTTAGGTCTGCCCCAGAGTCACCTTTAACTCCTTCTCAGTCTTCATTCAGTAACCATGCAATTTCATACATAAATATACAAATATATGTGCTTAGAGGGGCTTTGGGTCAGTTCAACTGTCATTAACATTTTGCATCTGCCTACTTGAGTATGCTGCATGGGAACCATGTGTCAGCCTCTTGAGTCATGTTATTTTGTCGGCTTGCATGTTCACATGCCTAAAAATAAGTGAAAGTATATGCTAAGGAATGTGGGCCAAAACTTACCTTTGCCAGTGCTGTCTTCTTTCCATTCTACATCCTTTCTTATTCTTTTAGTAATCATTGTGTATTTTCATGCTCAAGTTATAGTTATTTTAACGCCTTAACTGCTGCGGAAAAACTGTGCGGGCTTTCTATTAAGTGGGCAGGGCTCCGTCGGCCAACGGCCGACCGCAGCACCCGCGAGGAGCACGGAACGGGTTAAGGCATTAGTTAATTTTCTTTGCATCATTAAGGATAATAGCTTCCCGTGACGTGCTTTAAAACTAAAAAGAGTTTCATTTCAGCTCTAAATATATCTGCTTGCTAGAAAACAGCTGTACCGTTCCATGAAAATTCTATGTTGGGTTAATTTTTTTAATGGATTTTTTTATTGATAGCAAGTAGCTGTCACATTCATGTCATTGAATACTTTCAATATTCTTTTTTAGTTTTTCACAGATATGCTTGCTTTAAAAATATATTTAAACAAGCATTTGCAGTGCAATAGGTCTCATATTTATGTGAGTTTGAGCTATTTGCATTGTAAATGACAATGCCTTTTATTTAGGTTTTGGTTTTTAAAGTAGACTAGAGTAGGGTAAACACTGGCAGGGGCAAGGGACAGGACCTGGTCAGAGTAGGGTAAACTCTGAAACTGGGGCATGGGACAACACCTGGCTATAGAGGGTTTAACACTGGAATCGGGGCATGGGACAGCACCTGTCATGGGTAGGTAAACACTGGAGCTGGGATAAGGGACAACACCTGACCAGAGTAGGGTAAACACTGACACCAGGACAAAGGACAACACCTGGCTAGAGTTGGGTAAACACTGGAATCGGAGCAAGGGACAGCACCTGACCAGGGTAGGGTAAACACTGGAACTGGGGAAAGGGACAGCACTTAACCAGAGTAGGGTCAACCCTGGAGCCGGGGCAAGGAATGCTCCAGACCAGAGTACGGTAAACACTGCAATCGGGACAAGGGACAATACCTGGTTTGGGCAGGGAGGGTAACCACCGTGCACCCAGGATCTTAAATAATAGCTTAGCATACCAGCAAGGCTAGTAGACCCCCACCATATAGTTGATTCCTCTTGCCACATAAGGACAATAAAAGGGCACTGCCCACACCCCGCCCCCAAAGGCCGTCCACATGGACCACATCTGCTTCCAGTGAATGATGGATGCCAAGAGATCAGCAGAGGGCCTCAAAACACAACCCATTACTGCGAACCACCACAAGGCCCAGGGATGATTCACAGAACTAACTTAAGACAAAATCCTAAACTTACTACCATTTTTGTATTCACAGAAGGCACTTACTCATGTCGGTGTTCACAGAAGTAAGGATTCCTAATGAGGAAACTGTGGAACAAATACCTATTTGCGCGGGAGAGGTCACCGCAGAACAGAACCCGTGGGCCAAACGCCCCCCTCTTCCAGGAAACAGATGGTTTGCTTCATCCCTCCTCTGTCTGAAGAAAATAGTGCTTACAAGTCTAAATAACACGTACCGGTTAACTACTAAAGTAAAGGGGCCAGTAGCCATGGGAGGTTACAAATGAAGAACAGGTAGTACTAAGGAGGGACTAACAAACCGATTACTTAATCAGAAGCTTCCATTTACAAAAGACAAACACAAAAGCCAATTACAAATATGGGGGAGAGTGGGTGGGGCTTCTCTTCCATACTTTACTACAGCAGATCACCAGAGCAGCGCATGCGTGGTGGCTCAGGCTTGACCTAAAAATAACCATCACACCACCTTGCAAGGCCATGCTTATTGGCTTTGTCAGTTCTTGTTTAAAGAATATCATAAAAAACTAAATACAAGAGCCACAGCAAGAGACTGACTCACAATATTCTCTTTCAGTTTATTTTTATTATTTAAGAGATGTTATGAATATTATTGCGATGGAAGGTTTGAGGGAAATACACACATTAATGTGGATGTATGACGGTACAACACGTGGTATTACCACGCGTACCGTCACAGCGCGTTTTTTACAACGCAAGTCGTTACCACGACTTGCGCTGTAGGGGTGCTGGACTTAGAATAGTTAAACTTACTATTCCAACACCAGCCTACGTACAGTAGGGAAGGTGTTGGAATAGTAAATCTACTATTCCTTGTCCTTGAGCGCCCTCCAGCGCAAGTCGTGGTTACGACTTGTGTTGTAAAAGATGCGTCGTAACTGTAAAGGATGTTCCCCCATTAATTTTAGTGTCCTTTTCCCGTGTTTTCAGTAATTTTAATCATTTAATGCATGAACATAGGAATAAACAACAAAGGGCCGTATTTAGATCTCAGCGGATGACATACTCCATCACAAGCATGGCGGATATCCTGTCCGCCATATTATGATCTCAATAGGATATAATGGGATTGTAATACTGCAGACGGGATATCTGTCAGGTTTGTGATGGAGTATTTCCCCCGCCAAGATCTAAATCAGGCTCAAAGAAAAAACAACTTTGGTAATGGGTTCATGCATCACCATGCATGCAGACATTAGTGTCATGATCCTGTGGCGGCCCTCTTGTGACGACATATGCGCACACATGCCTCATCACGTGAGTGCACCAGTGCATCCCAATGCTGCTGCAGTAATGTTTTCTTTTAATTTTCCAATCCAAGGAGAAGGGTGCAACATAGTAGCAAAATGCAATTGCCGGACCCTCCTAAAAACTTTTAAAAATTTTATTTGAAAAAAACTGGGCAATGGGCAGGGGTGCAATAGGAGAGTGAGGGGTGATGGGAGCAAGCCAATGCCACAGAGGAGCTGCGGTGAGGAAAGAGCAACAATGAGCGGAGAGCAGCTGAGAGGAGTGATGGAGCCTGGAAGTATGGACAAGTGTGAATAAACTTAGAGCAACGTGGGTGGGGTGTAGGGGAACAACAGATGAGCTGGAGTGTCCAGGAGCAATATGGAGATCCCAGGGTGTGAACATGTGAAGTGAGAAGCTGCACACAGTGGAGACGGAAAAAGAGCGAAAGCAAAAGAAAACCTTTTCTGAATGTGAGCAGTGTAATGATGCAAATCATGGACTATAAAGGGGGTTAAAGGGTCTCTTCTCCAGGGGAGGCACAAGCAGAGGAAGGACAGCAATCCAATGAGGAGCAAGCCAAGGAGAGTGACAAAGAAAGTCAACCAATGATCAACTGTAGGAGAGACGCTAAAATTACCTTGGTAAACAGTCAAAATATCGACTGCAAAATATCGAATGGACATAATATCGAGTTTAAAATATAGAATGGACAATATATCGAAAGGACAGAATATAGACATCAAAAATATCGTTTTTAAGGTAAGTAATGTAATATCGAATGTTAAAAATATAGAAAGTTAAAATATCGAAGTATATAATATAGGTTATTAAAATTATCGAATTTTTAATATTATCGTATTTTTTATAGTGTTTTTTATGTTATTATATGTGTGAAAAGTGTGTATTTATGTTATAATTTATTTTAATTAATGAATTTTGTTTTTTTAATTTTTGCATAATTTAATTCTGTAGTGGGTTGTGGGTTTATAGGGGAATAAGGTGGGAAGTAATTTAATTATAATTAATTAAATATGTACATTTATTTATTGGTATTCATTTTTTATTAATTGTTAATTAATTTATATTTGGTAATTAATTAAATTTTAATTGGCAATTAA
The DNA here is from genome assembly GCF_964261635.1 of Lissotriton helveticus. Taxonomy (NCBI): domain Eukaryota; kingdom Metazoa; phylum Chordata; class Amphibia; order Caudata; family Salamandridae; genus Lissotriton; species Lissotriton helveticus. The sequence goes on along the minus strand of NC_136068.1, from coordinate 49,066,619 downwards.
TTTTCAGTAATTGATTAATTGTTAATTATGTTAATTTTACTAATTTATTTTCTGTAGCGGGTTGTGGGTGTATAGGGGAATAGGGTGGGAAGTATTTTAATTATAATTAATTAAATATGTAAATTTATTTATTGGTATTCATTTTTAATTTATTGTTAATTAATTTATATTTGGTAATTAATTACATTTTATTTGGCAATTAATTTTAATTTATTGATTAATTGCTAATTATGTTACTTTTACTAATTTATTTTCTGTAGCAGGTTGTGGGTTTATAGGGGAATTGAGTGGGAAGTAATTTATTTATGATTAATTAAATATGTAAAATTATTTATTGGTATTTATTTAGAATTAATTGTTAAATAATTTTTTATGGGTAATTAATTAAATTTGAATTGCCAATTCATTTTATTTAATTGATTAATTGCTAATTATGTTAATTTTACTTATTTATTTTCTGTAGCGGGTTGTGGGTTTATAGGGGACTAGGGTGGGAAGTAATTTATTTATAATTAATTAAATAAATCAATTTATTTAATTGGATTTAATTTGAATTATTTGTTAATTAATTTTTAAATGTTAAATTATTAATTGTTAATTTGTAATTAATTTGTATTAATAGGTACATAATTGTAATAATTCATTTTAATTTGTAATTTTAATTGATTAATTATTATATTATATTAAATTGGTAATTACTTTTAATTAATTTGTTATAGATATTAATTTATATATTTTTTAAATAATATATGAAGTATTTAATTTCCCTACTGTTGCACTCTCTGGAGTGGGAATAGTAATTTTTACCACTATGCTATCCAACGCTTTCCCTACTGTTGCACTCTTTGGAGTGGGAATAGTAATTTTAACCCCTACGCTATCCAATGCTTTCTCTACTGTTGCACTCTTTGGAGTGGGAATACTAATTTTAACCCCTACGCTATCCAACGCTTTCCCTACTGTTGCACTCTTTGGAGTGGGAATAGTAATTTTTACCTCTACACTATCCAACGTTTTCCCTACTGTTGCACTCACTGGAGTGGGAATAGTAATTTTTACCCCTACGCTATCCAACGCTTTCCCCACTGTTGCACCCACTGGAGTGGGAATAGTAATTTTTACCTCTATGCTATCCAACGCTTTCCCTACTGTTGCACTCACTGGAGTGGGAATAGTAATTTTTACCCCTACGCTATCCAACGCTTTCCCCACTGTTGCACCCACTGGAGTGGGAATAGTAATTTTTACCCCTATGCTATCCAACGCTTTCCTCACTGTTGCACCCACTGGAGTGGGAATAGTAATTTTTACCTCTACGCTATCCAACGCTTTCCCTACTGTTGCACTCCCTGGAGTGGGAATAGTAATTTTTACCCCTACGCTATCCAACGCTTTCCCTACTGTTGCACTCTTTGGAGTGGGAATAGTAATTTTAACCCCTACGCTATCCAACGCTTTCCCTACTGTTGCACTATTTGGAGTGGGAATAGTAATTTTTACCCCTACGCTATCCAACGCTTTCCCTACTGTTGCACTCTTTGGAGTTGGAATAGTAATTTTTACCCCTATGCTATCCAACGCTTTCCCTACTGTTGCACCCACTGGAGTGGGAATAGTAATTTTTACCCCTACGCTATCCAACGCTTTCCCTACTGTTGCACCCACTGGAGTGGGAATAGTAATTTTAACCCCTACGCTATCCAACGCTTTCCCTACTGTTGCACTATTTGGAGTTGGAATAGTATTGTTTACCCCTACGCTATCCAACGCTTTCCCTACTGTTGCACTCTTTGGAGTTGGAATAGTAATTTTTACCTCTACGCTATCCAACACTTTGCCTATTGTTGCATTCACTGGAGTGAGAATAGTAATTTTAACCCTACGCTATCCAACGCTTTCCCTAATGTTGCACTCACCGGAGTGGGAATAGTAATTTTTACCCCTACGCTATCCAACGCTTTCCCCACTGTTGCACTCTCTGGAGTGGGACTAGTATTTTTTACACTTCTGCTATCGTACGGTAATAATATTGGATATTATTTAATTATATTATGTTACTATATATATATGTTTTAACAAATATGATTGTAAATTTTTTTTATAACTTTCATTAATTATTTAATTATTATAAGTTAATTTAAGTATTTTTAAGTATATTTTAGTAATTAATTTTTAATATTAATTTAATTTAACACTGTTTTTAATAAAGTCGATATTTTTATAAACTATATTTTTGTAAACGATATTTTGTACTCGATATTTTTGTACTTACCTGTTTGTAGATACAAACTCGATATTCTGTCTGTCGATATTTTGTCATCGATATTTTTGCTACTCGATATTCTGGCCCTCGATATTATGTCAGTGATCCAATTACCTTATTTAGAAATATTGCAATACAGTGGTAGACAATAATCACACATGCCTCAACTGTCATGCCATACTTGGAAAGTGACACATCTCATTTGATTGGTTAAGGATAAACCATATTTGGAATTTCTGCAGTATTGTAACAAAAAATTCTGCAAATCTGCTCATTTTGATTTAACCTCAAGCGACCCGGAGACCCATATTTGTAGTTCTTTTGTCCTCAAAAAGTAGGGCCAATGTGTATTCACATATTTCATCAGATGCTATTAGTCACTGAATGTACTGAACAGCGTCGCGTGTGTGCCAGCAAAATCTTGCAAAATGTTACCCAATTCTTTGGACAAAAAGCTGACTGTGTAGAAATAAAATGTTGAAAGGGTATTTGCTGGCACATGTGCATGGTGCACTTCTAATTTAGTATTGGAGAATAAGTAAACGACTATGGGCCATATTATCAAGAACGGCGATAACATTATCGCTGCTTTAGTGGCAGGAAACTGCTGCTAAAGCGGCGATAAGGGACCAGAACCTGGGCTTCTATGGGAATTCACAAGGGCATATTATTATTATTATGGCCCCATAACTCTCCATACTAATATGTAATTTATTATATGTGCTACACAATTTGTTGAATCCACAATTGCTCCCTTTTCTAAATGTCTTGACAGGAAACTCCCCTGTGTTTTGTGGTCTGCCTGTTTTACACCAATGTTTGACATAATAAAATCCTAATCAGCAAAGATTTTTTCGTGCCTAACAGTATTTTAAGGACAAAAATAGCTTGATTTATTCCTGCCAGAAAGCCACAAGAGAAATCCTGGTAGGTGTAAACAAAATTACTAGTGTAGATTTCTCCTCCACTGGTGTGGAGTATTCTGAAATCATAAAGCCCACTCAAGATTTGGAGCCAATGCAGAACAGAATATTATGCACCCGTCTGCTATACATGCATCAACGGCTGCCACCTTTGACTTTATTTGCAATACTCATTCAAAGAAAACCACTGTGGATCCGTGGCAGCCATCTTTTAGGGGAGTAATTAAAATAATTTTATTTAAAAATGGTGGTTCCTGCTGCACATGCCTATGCATGCTCAGTAATGGTGGGCACCTTAAATTGGGTAAATACACAAATTAAGGTGGACGAGGTGTGGTGCCGCGGCCAGGGTGACTGAGTCTGACACCAGAATCTGGGGATCACGGTTCGATCCCCGGGGCCGATGGCAGATTAGCCCAGCACCATGTGACTCTGGGCAATAGCTTGCTTAATCTTCCCGACGGCCCCCAGCGCCTAGAGACCCTTACGGGTGATTGTTCGCGCTTTACAAATGTGAATTATTAATATACCACTGCAATAGGGTATTGGGTAAAAAAAGCTTAAGATAGATGAAGTGGCAAAGGCGCTAAGGAAGGGTGCACAATACATGCAGGGCACGATGAGCGATGGATGAGCAGGGGTAGAGGAGGAGAATATTTGTTTGAAATGAGATGAGCAGGTAACATGGAGAATGAGTGAAGGGAGAATGAGTGAAGGGAAAGCAGCACGAGGGGAGAGGTCAAGAAAACACATGCACTCCCATGGAAACAAGTAGTGACCTGAATGAACGCAACATCATCAGTATTCAAGCCAACCAAACAGAACACTGTAAGGCCGAAAGGCTCCTGGGTGGGACAGCTACAGGAACAGGGTAGGAAAGCATTCTCCTCTCGCCTTCCTTATACCTGTTCCGAATTCAGACCTTTTAGCCTGGAGGCTTCTCTCATTCAGTTGGAAAAAATGAAATCTGGATCTCCACTAGACCCTTGTCCAGCTAGGTTTTTTTAAATTCTGGCCCCACTATTAAACCCCCACCGTAATCTACTTTGCAACTCTTCTTTGAATACAGGTATTTATCCTTCAGTCTGGAAAACTGCACTTGTTCAACCCATCCTCAAGAAAGAAGATGCAGATCCGGCTAAATTGAAAAACTTCAGGCTCATCTTCCTCCTGCCAGCACCGGCTAAAATTCTGGAGCTGGAAGTACAAAAACAGTTATCCGAATACCTAGAATCTAACAAAATTCTCCACGACTCCCAGTCTGGCTTTAGGTCAGGATACAGCACCGAGACAGCGCTGCTGGAAATAGCTGAGACTGTTCGGGAGACCTTGGATAATGGTCACTGTGCAATGATCGTGCTATTGGATCTGTCGGCAGCGGTCGATACAGTGTCACACATGATCCTTCTTGATAGACTAAGACAACTGGGAGTGACAGGGACCACTCGATTCAAAATGCTTTATTCGATCATTTAAAAAACAATCATAAAAGCACACATAATACATCAGAAATACAACAATAGTAGGGTTAAAAAATACAATCAAAGGAAGAAATGGGCGGCAAGATATGCTGAGGCTGTGAATATGCTAAAAACACCACATAAAAGTTAAAAAGCCATACTTTTCCTAGCGGACACAGATTTTAGAATAAAAATCGCTGTGAAGAAGCACACATCCGGTTCGTCCAGTGCAAATAAAAATCTCATAGCAGTTCTAACAGTGGACACAAAATGTTTTTTAAAAAGCGGTTTAAGATAGGCAATACGAAGGTGCAAATACAAGGGACAAAGTAGCAAAAAGTGTTCGGTGCTCTGCTTAGAAAGCCCATCACAGGGGCAGGGTGTTGACGTGTGCTTTTTTATCATGGGGAAAGCCACCAGATTATGTACAATACCTAATCGTAATCTGGTGAGAACATACTGATGGGATTGCTTGGTAACCACATTTAGGTACTTGGAGTAGCCGGGACTTGCCTGATTATTAGAATGATAAAATTGATGAGTTGCATACAGGCAGGTAGCATCCCTGTGTGACTTGGCTTTAACCCCCAGATAGACATGTTTAAGATCCTTTTTAGAGATATCAGTGGCACTACCAGGGTCCAGAAAAACATTCAGGTCAAATACGTCCCTAAATGTTGTTATGACGTAATTAAGCCATGGGATCAAGTTATATTTCTCCAGGCGGAGGCAATCTTGAATAATTCTTCTAGTAAAACCAGTTTCCTCCTTGGCCCAGATGGAAGGCAAAGAAGTCTCTTTAAAAAGTTATTTTCCTGCACTTGTAGATCTCCATGACCACAGTGACCCCAAACGCCTGAAACATAAAGTGCCACTGAGGCACATCTAAGACGATAGATATGCAACATGTCCCATATCCGTCTACTTCCCAATTTAGAAGCAAATTTAAAAACACCAAATATGCCTCTACCCATCTTTGCCTTGACATTAAGCATTTCCTGTGCCCACGTGCCCTTACTGTTAAAAGTGATGCCCAAATAGCAGAAGTTGTCAACCACTTGGATTTTTTGCTCGTCGAACTGGAAAGATCTCAGTTTCCTGATCTTCTTCCCGCAAGCCATAATGAAGGTTTTGGAGTTATTAATTTATAGGGACCACTCTATTGTGGTTTGGTTCCTTTCTGGAAGACCGGTCCCAGAAAATACTGTTGCATCCTCACATCTCATCCTCGCACCCCATAGTTTGTGGAGTTCCCCAGGGCTCGGCCTTGAGCCCGACTCTTTTTAATCTTTACCTCACCCCGCTAGCCCCGCTTATTGAACAGCATGGGGTAAGTGTCATCTTTTATGCTGATGATACACAGCTTGTGTTCTCCTTCAGGGATATATCCGAGGCAGCATTCTCAAACTTTAGACATTGTCTGATCGATATCTCAGCCTGGATGACTGATAACTGTCTGAGGTTGAATACCGACAAAACAGAGGTTCTATTCTTTAATCAGCCATCTCCGCCTCAGTCGGACTTATGGGGCCACCCGAGCTCAATCCCCTCCTCACCCTTTATCCTCGCCAGGAACTTGGGGATCAAGTTTGACTCCATCCTTTCATGCAAAACTCAGATTTAGCCATGTTTCCTCTTCATGTTTTTGGAAAATAAAGTCCCTGCCGAGATTCCTCCACCTATTACTCAAGGATTGTAGAAAAACAGTGGTTCACGCACTCATCACGTCTTAGTTAGACTACGCCAATAGTTTGTACTTGGGTCTGCCAGACTACCTGATCAGGAAGCTACAGACTATACAAAATGCGGTCGCCAGGCTCATCAGAAATATCCCAACACAACATCGTTCATCCCCTCATCTACGGAGCCTTCATTGGCTGCCAGTAAAAAGGAGGGTAGAATTCAAGGCGCTAACTCTCGCCTACAGGGCAATCAGAGAAACGGGTCCTCACTACCTGAGGAAAAGACTCCGTAAATACAATCAGACGCGGAGTCTGAGATCTAATCACCAAGAACTCATTGTTAGTCCCTGTTTCACAAAAGCCAGATTAGGTGGCCAGTCTTTTACGGTAAGAACTACCCATGTATGGAACTCCTTACCCAAGTTCATCAGGCATGCCAATTCTGAATCTGCTTTCCGCAAACTCCTAAAAACCTGCTTTTTTGGCCTTCACCGGTACCTGTAACTCTTGGTAGTCTGCTTCCTCCTCCTGCTTTCCGCAATTAGCTCTGGGACACCTCGCCGGAGGTCACTGTGCCCTCTACAAGCTTCAAAATAAATAAATAAATAAATAAACCATTGAGTAAAGAGGAAACAATTGAGCTAGACAGCAAAGCCATCCAATCGAGCAAGGGAATGACCCAAATCCCAGTCTATGCAAAGTGGAAGTAGTTAGTCTGGCTAGTGTGTGCCCCATGAATATTGAAACCAAAATATCAATGGGCCACAATATCGAGGACAGAATATCATACAACATTGACAGGTAAGAAAGCCTAGATTTTCTACACCTAACTCCACATATATGTATCTACACGGTACATATCTCTTCAAGGAACACACGGCTGGAGTTAGGTATAGTAAATCCATCGGTCCATATATACCATGGGTACTCCCAAACTTTCTCTCAGGGGCCAAATTTGCAGTGTGGTTTGTGGCCGAGGGCCGCACCGGTGGGGGCGGTGTCAGTGGGGGAGGGGGGCTAGAGCAAAAAAAACTGTAACCGTCTGTCTCCCTCTGTCTCCGTCCCTCTGTCTCTCTCTGTCTCCCTTTGTCTATCTCCCCATCTTACTCCCTCTGTTTCCCTCTGTCTGTCTCCCTCTGTCTGTCTCCCCTTGTCTGTCTCCCTCCCTCTGTCTGTCTCCTTCCCTCTGTCTGTCTCCCTCTGTCTCCCTCTCTCTCTGTCTCCCTCTCTCTCTCCATCTGTCTCCCTCCCTCTGTCACCCTCTGACTCCCTCCCTCTGTCTCCCTCCCTCTGTCTCCCTCTGCCTCCCTCTGTCTCATCCTGACTCCCTCCCTCTGTCTCTCTCTGCCTCCCTCTACCTCCCTCTGTCTCTTCCTGACTCCCTCCTTCTGTCTCCCTCGGCCTCTCTCCCTCTCTCCCTGTCTCCCTCTTTTTGTCTCCCTCTCTCTCTGTTTCCCTCCCTCTTTCTGTCTCCCTCTCTCTCTGTTTCCCTCTGTCTGTCTCCCGCCATCTGTCTCTCTCTATCTGTCTCCCTCTATCTGTCTCCCTCCCTCTGTCTCCCTCCCTCTGTCGCCCTCCTCCCTCTGTCTGTCACCCTCTGTCTCCCTCTCTCTCTCCCTCTGTCTCCCTCCTTCTCTCTCTCCCTCTGTCTCTCTGTGTCTGTCTCCCTCTGTCTCCCGCCCTCTGTCTCCCTCTCTCTCTGTCTCCCTCTGTCTGTCTTATCTCCCTCCTTCTGTCTCCCTCCCCCTGTCTCCCTCCCTCTGTCCCTCCCTGTCTCCCTCCCTCGGTCTCCCTCCCTCTTTCTCCCTCTGGCTTTCACCCTCTGTCTTTCACCCTCTGTCTGTCACCTCACCCTGTGTGTGTCAGCCCGGGCTGAGACAGCTTCCCGGGCGCGCACACACAGCCGCACCCCTGTACTTTAAAAGACCATTTACATGGTAATGAGGCTTTGTTGTATTTCACCTCTTCTTAGCACTCTCTCGCGCTGCTGCAATCAATCAATCAATCAATCATGTCATTTGTATAGCGTACTACTCACCCGGGAGGGTCTCAAGGCGCTTGGGGGGAGGGGTATGCTACTGCTCGAACAGCCAGGTCTTGAGTTGTTTCCTGAAGGCGAGATGGTCCTGGGTCAGCCGAAGGTGGATGGGGAGGGAGTTCCAAGTCTTGGCAGCCAGGTAAGAGAAGGATCTTCCTCCGGCGGTGGCTCTTCGGATGCGTGGTACGGCTGCGAGGGCGAGGCTGGTGGACCGTAGCTGGCGGGTGGGCGTGTAGAAGGTCAGGCGGTCGTTAAGGTACTTGGGGCCCAGGTCGTGGAGAGACTTGTGTGCGTGGGTGAGGAGCCGGAACGTGATCCTCTTGTCGACGGGGAGCCAGTGCAGGTTCCTCAGGTGGCTGGAGATGTGGCTGCGTCAGGGGACATCCAGGATGAGTCGGGCGGAGGCGTTCTGGATGCGCTGGAGTCTTTTCTGTAGCTTGGCTGTGGTTCCGGCGTAGAGGGCGTTTCCGTAGTCCAGTCGGCTGGTGACGAGTGCCTGGGTGACAGTCTTCCTGGTCTCGGTCGGGATCCAGCGGAAGATCTTGCGAAGCATACGCAGGGTGTTGAAGCATGATGAGCAGACGGCGTTGACCTGTCTGGTCATCGAGAGGGAGGGGTCCAGGATGAAGCCCAGGTTGCGTGCCTGGTCGGTTGGCTTGGGTGCGGTGCCCAGGTCTGGGGGCCACCAGGAGTCGTCCCAGGCGGAGGGCGAAGATCCCAGGATGAGGACTTCCGTCTTGTCCGAGTTCAGTTTCAGGTGGCTGTCCTTCATCCACTCGGCGACGTCTTTCATCCCTTCGTGTAGGCAATGGGCAGTGTTTGTGGATGCTCTTTGAATTTTTTTTTTAAAAACACAGGTACAATGTCTGCAAGGTCGGCGGGCCCCCATGGAAGGCTTGCCGGACCGTTGGCGGCCAGCGGGCCGTACTATGAGTACCCGTGTTATATACGCTTATCTTTTGATATTTTGTCCCGTGATTTACTGTCAGCAGTATTCTTATACTACAATATTGATGTGTCAATATAAATAGTACAATCAGTCTGGTCAAAGCTGTATTTAGGTGAAACCTAAAACAGAATATACCACAATCTTTGACCCTGAAGCTGACATGAATGAGATCAAACAGAGTAAACATTATGTCAAAAAGTCAGTGGTACTAAAAATGTGGGAAAGAATTGAAAAAACAAACTGCAGATAAAAAAAGTGTTCCTCTTTTGAAAATTTGAGTTTATAATTTTATTCACCATGGAAGAAAAATGGCAAAAAGAGCAAAATGTGTTGTGAGCCAAAGAGTGCTTCTTTGCTGCTTTTTCTTGGGCTCTGTTTGAGACCACACCACTTTAGCCAGATAAACATGCCATCCCTTGGTTTGAGGCTATGGGAGTTATGAAGGAGGGCACACCACCACGCGTTCACTGGAATGATCAAAGAAACTATATTCTCTTCTATGTAGTGCTGGATATTTGACCCCAGAATGCCCTTGCTCAGGAAGAAGCTTCATACACATCATTAGACATTTGCCAATGGCATTCCTACATTAATCCTGCAGACCCCAGAGAGCTGCAGACAGTCTCACTACAGGCTGCCATATTCTAGAAGACACAGGGTAAGGGATTCAATTTTCCGGAAGAGTGTTCCTTCTCACACTGCCAAGACCTTTACTTTTCTCTCAGCTTAATTGTCTACTTTCAGAACATTGCTGAAGGTGCTGCTAGCTTGGATGTGTTTTTGGGAGAGGTTCTTGTGAAAGGTGTGCAAAAAGACTTGTTTCAGCTTTTGAGTAGTGTCAATCTGCAGCAGAGGTCACCTCCTTACAAAAGGACACCTCACCACTCTGATAAACATATTTGTTAGTGCACAGTGTCATGTGTTGAACACTATTTAATGCTTACAATGCGGGCGTTATCACGCGTTATATTTACAACACAGCCATTATCACGCAGGTAAGTGGCAGGCACGCCATTTTTTGTCATTTTTTAACCCAGAACATTTGTATGCAGGTTTTTAAAAAGTGTTATTACATCAAATAAGGGCATTAAGAAGAAAGGGTTTTTACGTGTTCAGGAATGAGTAGGGTTAGGGGGTAGTAAGAAGTACTAAAGGTTCTTTAGGATACATGGATGGGTAGGACTCCTGGGTAGTAAGGAGTTTTAGGGTTCTAGGATTGATAAGGGAAGGGGTTGTACAGGTTTTAGGTTCAGATATGGGTAAGGTATGGAGTAGTGAAGGGTTTTAAGGTTGGATAGATGGGTAAGGGAACCAGGTAGTACAGAATATTTGAGGTTTTAAGGGTTGCCATCAATGGCGTCATTGAACTGGACCTGAGTGTATTATGTGATGCCAAAAGCAGCGCATGGCAGGGGTGCAAGTTACAGTTAGCTGAGTAAGCTATAACTGGTGAAATTCAGTGGTTTTTCGGAACTAAATAGTTGCAAAATACCTATTGTTTTTTCTATCTATAATGTTTATTTTTTTGTGCAGTTTTATAAAGCGCAAACTTGACCCGAAGGTGTTGGAGCACTTATATGAGCACAGGGAGACTCAGCGTTTTGCCCAGAATCAAAGATGTTGAGCGAACGCCAAGATTAAAACCTGGTTCCCCAATTCTGAAGTCAAATAAAATCAAATCAAAAACAAGTTATTCAGTTTTAAGATAAAACCATACAAGTTACACATTTCCATATTACAAATAAAACATGCAGTTACAATCAAATATATACACGGTGCACAGACATAATATCGACTCCAAAATATCGTTTGGACAGAATATCGAGTATTAAATATCGTTTGGACAAAATATCGACAGGACAGAATATCGACAGTCAAAATATCGTTTTTAAGGTAAGTGAAGTAATATCGACTGTAAATAATATAGAAAGTGAAAATATCCAAGTATATAATCTAGATAGTAAAGAATATCATTTTTTAAATAATATTTAATTATTTATAGTGTTTTTATGTTATAATATGTGTGAAAAGTGTCATTTTATGTTATAATTATTTTTAATTAATGATTTTTTTGTAATTATTGTGTAATTTTATTCTGTAGCGGGTTGTGGGTTTATATGGGAATAGGGTGGGAAGTAATTTAATTATAATTAATTAAATATGTAAATTTATTAATTGGTAGTAATAATTAATTAATTGGTAATTAAATAATATTTATATGTGTTAATTATTTAAAATTTAATTGGTAATTAATTTAATTAAATTGATTAATTGCTAATTATGTAAATTAAAATAATTTATTTCCTGTAGCGGGTTGTGGGTTTATAGGGGAATAGGGTGGGAAGTAATTTAATTATAATTAATTAAATATGTAAATGTATTAATTGGTAGTAATATTTAATTAATTGGTAATTAATTAATATTTGTTAATTATTTAAAATGTAATTGGTAATTTATTTAATTTAATTGATTAATTGCTAATTATGTTAAATTAAAGGGGTATTTTTAGGGTTCAGGGTCAGTTTTTGGTTTTTGGGTAAAGGGGTATTTTTAGGGTTCAGGGTCAGTTTTTAGTTTTTGGGTAAGGGGTATTTTTTGGGTTCAGGGTCAGTTTTTAGTTTTTGGGTAAAGGGGTATTTTTAGGGTTCAGGGTCAGTTTTTAGTTTTTGGGTAAAGGGGTATTTTTAGGGTTCAGGGTCAGTTTTTAGTTTTTGGGTAAAGGGGTATTTTTAGGGTTCAGGGTCAGTTTTTAGTTTTTGGGTAAAGGGGTATTTTTAGGGTTCAGGGTCAGTTTTTAGTTTTTGGGTTAAGGGGTATTTTTAGGGTTCAGGGTCAGTTTTGAGTTTTTGGGTAAAGGGGTATTTTTAGGGTTCAGGGTCAGTTTTTAGTTTTTGGGTAAAGGGGTATTTTTAGGGTTCAGGGTCAGTTTTGGGGTTTTGGGTAAAGGGTTTTTTTTAGGGTTCAGGGTCAGTTTTGGGTTTTTGGGGTACAGGGGTACAGTGTAAAAATAAAGTAAAATTAAATTTACATTAATTTAATTTAATGAAATTAAATTAAATTAAATTATATTAAATTAATTTTAAATAATTTAAATTATAAAAATTATTATATACTTACCAATACTTACGTTGTAATGGTAGTGCGTTGTAAAAGTTGCGTTGTAACGTCATATATCCACTGTTGCACTCCTTGGAGTGGGAATAGTAATTTTAACCCCTACGCTATCCAACGCTTTCCCTACTGTTGCACCCACTGGAGTGGGAATAGTAATTTTTACTCTATTGTATTTGTACGTTAATAATATTGGCTATTATTTAATTAAATTTTGTTACTATATATATATATATATGTTTTAAGAAATATGATTAAAAAATATAATTTTTTTACTTTCATTAATTATTTAATTATTAAAAGTTATTTTAAGTATTGTTAAGTATATTTTAGTAATTAATTTTTTATATTAATGTAATTAAACATTGTTTTTATTAAAGTCGATATTTTTTACAACGATATTTTTGTAAACGATATTTTTAACTCGATATTTTTGTACTTCCCTGTTTGTAGATAGAAACTCGATATTTTGTCTCTCGATATTTTGTCAACTATATTTTTGTTGGTCGATATTATGTCCCTCGATATTATTTCAGTGATCCATATACACACAGTACAGGAAAATAAAAGAAGAGAGAGCAGAATACCCGATGGCTAAAAATCATCTACATAGGGTGATGACGGGGTGCCTACCATCATCAAGGGGGAGCTAGCTGTCCATACAAGTCCTGAGTTTCAATGTAGATTTCAGGAAACTTAATATACGGTACACAATCTTGTTTTAGCAGCTGCAAGTAAAAAAAGGGCAGGACGAACCTGGTTAAAATTCAACCTTTTTAATAGCGGTGTTAAAAAATGTCTACGAGGTACTTCATAAAAAACAAAGTGTAGCAAATCCTGTGGAGACAGGCCATCACAGCCACAGGATGCTAACATCTGACCTCTCCAGCTCCCTTTTGGAACAGCAAATAATAAATGGAAAAGATCCAATCAGAAACTGGACAGTAAAAAACGCTTGTAGGTCGACCGTGGCCCCAGAAGATATGGCTCTGTAAAAGGGGCTGTTTTAAGCATCACAAATTTACGGACACTCGATTTTCCAATTTCTGTCTCATCTCTTTCAAACATTTTTAAGCTAATAAAAGTTTTCTTTACAAACTCCACGTCTTTTGGAGTAATTGAAGCAGTGTCTTGAAAACACCCCTTGATGTATTTCAGCCATGGTATACGTAGCATGTGATCAAGACTTAAACACTCCCTTAAAATCTGATGGTTAAGAGCTAAGTCATTATTTAACTAACATTTGAGCCAAAACACCAATGGGTGCAAAGCCAGTGTGTCACATAAGTACCGCATCCCCGTTTCTTCATGAACGACTAAAAGTCTGTACACAGCCTTAGGATAAGGAAGCAAAGGTCGAAAATCCTAGAGTACTTGAAAATAGTGGATGGTGAAATTATTATTCTGCAAGAAACACACCTATTGAAGGAAGAATGGGCAAAAATCTTGAAAAAACAAAAATGGGGGGATGCATATGTCTGCACAAGTCAGGAGAGTAGTGTAAAAGGTGTAGCAATCCTGTTTGAAAAATCACTGAAAGTAAGGATGAAATCCACAGTGGTGGATAGGAAAGGTAGATGAGCAACAGCAAAAATCAAGATTCAGAACAACCCATATACTGTAGTTATGTTATGTTATGTTATTTTTATTTGTACCGCGCACAGCTGCCCCAGCAAAGGGGCGTCCTGGCGCTTTGGGAAGGTAAACACAACACAGCATTAAAAGCGGGCAGAAAGGAGAAGAGACACAACAGATGAGCTAAACAAATAAAAAGGTCTTGATAGCCCGTCTAAACTGAAGGAGCTCATCGATGGCCCGGATTTGTGGAGGGAGAGAATTCCACCAGCTCGCTGCCAGGACTCGAAAGGAGCGGCCACCAATTCTGCTCAACTTAAAACGCGGGACCACTGCTAAGTTCTGGCCTAGCGATCTAAGAGTGCGAGAGGGGACATAGGGGATCAGCAGTTTCTCCAAGATTTGTGGGGAAGTACCCTTGAGGATTTTAAATGCAAGGCAGAGAACCTTGAATCTAATCCTCTGCTGCACAGGGAGCCAGTGGAGAGAGCGCAGGGCATTGGACACCAAGCACCGCCTAGGCAGACCTGTCACCAGTCGGGCCGCAGCGTTTTGAACCCGCTGGAGCCGCAGAAATTCTGACTGGTTAACCCCCGCCAATAGGGAGCTGGCATAGTCCAGCCTGGACAGCACTGATGCTTGGACCACCAGCTGTCTTGTGGGTGCATCAAAGAATTTGAGGATGGGTCGAAGTCCTCTGATGATGCCATAGCAAGAAGCCGCCACCTTCTTGGTATGACAGATGAAACTCAGAGAAGGATCAAGCCACACCCCCAGGTTTTTTATCTCTGCCGCTGGGAGGGGAGTCATACCCAACTCCGAAGGCCACCATTTGTCACCCCACAAAGCCACCTGTTTACCAACCACCATAATCTCCGTCTTCTTGGTGTTTAACTGGAGACAGTTGGAATTCATCCAGTTAGCCACTTCCCGCAGACCATCACAGAACCTGGGAGCCTCCAGGTCTGAGTCCCCACTCAGTGTGACCGCCAGCTGCGTGTCATCTGCGTAAGAGACCATGGTCAGGCCCCACCGCTTGACGACCGCAGCCAACGGTCTCACATACAGATTGAAAAGGGTGGGACTCAGTGATGACCCCTGTGGGACTCCCTGGTCTAACCGGTAGGATGACGACTTACCGGGCGGGCTCGCCACCTGGAATGACCTATCCGTAAGGAAGGATCGAAACCAGTGCAAGGCGGAGCCAGAAACGCCCACCTCCTCAAGACGCCGAATCAGAATCCCGTGCGAGACCGTGTCGAAGGCGGCACTGAGATCTAATAACAATAGTGCCGCCATCCGACCGGAATCCAGCACGGAACGCAGATGCTCGACCATCGAGAGAAGGGCCGTCTGCGTGCTGTGACCCGCACGGAACCCGTTCTGGGTAGGGTCGAGAATGTTAAGCCTACCAAGATGGTCTGTAAGAGTGGCATTCACATGGGCCTCCGCTATTTTCGTGGCCCAAGGGAGAAGGGAGATAGGGCGGTAGCTTTCAGGTTTAAGGGGGTCAAGGGTCGCCTTTTTCAGAATTGGCGTGACTATTGCCTGCTTCCATCTGACGGGAACCATTCCAGTAGAGAGGGACAGGTTGATCAAGGACAGCACCGGGGTACGGCAAACCGGCGCCAGGGTCTTGAGTTGGGCCGGTTTCAGTGGGTCTGCCGGAGATCCAGACTTAATTTTGGCGCTGAGAGAGTCAAACACCTCCAGAGATAAGGGGGGTAAGATAGAAAGACATTCCCCCTCACCTAAGGTGCGACCAACCTGCTCTAACATCAGGGAACCCGTTGGAAAAGTGCGATAGATGGCTTGCACTTTTTCATGGAAGAAAGAGGCCAAACCCTCACAATGTGAGTCCGAGCATATTTCCACTGCAGTTGCTCTCTTCGCCATCAGGTCCTTTAATACTTTGAAAATAAGTTTCGATGGATTGGCAGAGTTCTGAAACTGTTGAGCATAAAAGGAAGTGCGAGTTTGACACACTGCCCTGTGGTAGATCTTGACCTTGGCCAGATAACATATCTTCAGATCTGGGTCGTACGACTTCCTCCATAATCTTTCGGCCTGTCTACAGGCCCTCTTAAGAGATGCCAAGGAAGTGTCATACCAAGGGCTCGGCTCCTTCCGATGACACTTGGACCAACACATAGGAATCAGATAATCGAGGGCACCAGATATCCACTCACAGAAGGAGTCGTATCCACAATCAACCTCGGTGAGCGGACCTAAAGGAACCTCCTCGAGCAGATGGTAAAAATCCTCCAGTCTTAATTTGTTCCAGTGTCGTTTAAGAACAAGTCTGTCCTGAGATAGAAAAGGAGAGTCAGACAAAGAGCATGCCGTTTTCACCAGCATGTGGTCTGTCCAGACCAACTGGGAGGAACCAAGAACGCTGAATCCTTCTAGATTTGTGAAGAATGGGTCAAGAGTATGACCACCTCTATGTGTGGGGAAAGTAATCATCTGCGAGAGCTGTAGAGCCTCAAGATCCGCCAGAAAGCTCCTAATAGAGGGTAAAGAAGGGCAGTCCAAATGGAGATTAAGATCTCCCACAACATTAAAATTTGCGCATCCTAGTGCCTCTGTACTAATGTACTCAGGAAGAGCAGCCCTAAAAACAGAGTCACAGCCCGGAGGCCGGTAAATTAATAAACCAGAGAAGGTAAACTGGTGACTAAACGCTATTTTAAATAGGGCACCCTCACACCCCAAAAGTTCAGCGGCTTTCCACTCGCAGGGATAACACCGTTTGGTGGCCATCGCAATGCCTCCACCTCTAGTCGTCCGATTTAAAGTAAAAATAGCATACTCTGGGGGAAAGGCTAGGTTAATTATCGAGGAGTCAGAGTCCTGGAGCCACGTTTCCGTTAGAAAAAGCACATCCGGCGAGCCATCAATGAGAAGGTCGTAAACCTCCTGATGGTGCTTTACCACAGATCTGACGTTTAAGCTCCAGATACTCAGATCCCGTTGTCCTACCCTCTTTATAACAGGCCCCAAGGAGCGTATAAGAGAGGGGGGTTCCATTGACCAAGCACCACACCTACAATGATATGGGCCACAAAGCGGGACTACAGGCGAAAACTCGCAATGTGTACATCGGTCCCGAAGGGCCAGTAGATCGGCCCTACTATAAGTTCTCAAAGGTAAAGTCATGATGGCCAGATCCAGAGTCCTGCCGCGGGCCGCGCCTCCTTAGCGCGGACGGGCAGGACTCTGGCACGACTCAGGCACACCCACTGCGCGTAACCGCTGCACGTTGGAGGGAGCTTTAAATAGGCGTCCCTCCACTCAGCCGGAGCGCTAGACCGCTCGTCAGCAACACCCACCCAGAGTGAACACCACTCCAAAATGGCGCCCAAAGTGAACACCACTCCAAGATGGCGCCCAAAGTGAACACCACTCCAAGATGGCGCCCAAAGTGAACACCACTCCAAGATGGCGCCCAAAGCCAATCCCACCCCAGAAACCGGACCCGCCAAAACAGCGGTGAAGGAGCCGATTAGAGTGCAAGTGAGGGGGTTACAATAAATCCTATTAAAATCAGGGCAGAGTACAACTAAGAAGAACACAAATAGTTATAAGGGTAGCTTTAAAAATGATAGCGCGGTATTTAGGCGCATAGCGCGATGCAAAGCGCGAGTACCTTCTCAGGGCAGTCCACAGGGCAGGTCGCCTTAAATAGGCGTCCCTCCACCCAGCCGGAGCGCTAGACCGCTCGTCAGCAACACCCACCCAGAGTGAACACCACTCCAAAATGGCGCCCAAAGTGAACACCACTCCAAGATGACGCCCAAAGTGAACACCACTCCAAGATGGCGCCCAAAGTGAACACCACTCCAAGATGGCGCCCAAAGTGAACACCACTCCAAGATGGCGCCCAAAGCCAATCCCACCCCTGAAACCGGACCCGCCAAAACAGCGGTGAAGGAGCCGATTAGAGTGCAAGTGAGGGGGTTACAATAAATCCTATTAAAATCAGGGCAGAGTACAACTAAGAAGAACACAAATAGTTATAAGGGTAGCTTTAAAAATGATAGCGCGGTATTTAGGCGCATAGCGCGAGTACCTTCTCAGGGCAGTCCACAGGGCAGGTCGCCTTAAATAGGCGTCCCTCCACTCAGCCGGAGCGCTAGACCGCTCGTCAGCAACACCCACCCAGAGTGAACACCACTCCAAAATGGCACCCAAAGTGAACACCACTCCAAGATGGCGCCCAAAGTGAACACCACTCCAAGATGGCGCCCAAAGTGAACACCACTCCAAGATGGCGCCCAAAGCCAATCCCACCCCAGAAACCGGACCCGCCAAAACAGCGGTGAAGGAGCCGATTAGAGTGCAAGTGAGGGGGTTACAATAAATCCTATTAAAATCAGGGCAGAGTACAACTAAGAAGAACACAAATAGTTATAAGGGTAGCTTTAAAAATGATAGAGCGGTATTTAGGCGCATAGCGCGATGCAAAGCGCGAGTGGGATACTATGGCCCCAACATGGAAGATCCAGAGCCTCTTCAAAAAGTATATTCCCAACTTCTATACGCGAAATCACCAATAATAATGGGGGGTGATTTTAACTTAATTTTAAATCCTAAAGAGGATAGGTTTCCCACAAAGAACTGCCCCAATTTACCTAAGGTGAGGGATTGGAACAAGAGAATTGGAATTATAGACATATGGAAGGAAAAAGAGGAAATGACTCATGAATTTACTTTGCAAAACAAAAGACTGGGGAACTGGTCCAGGATAGACTATTTTGTTAATACTAATACCATACAGTTACCTTTTCCGTAAAAAATTTAGTTTGGCAACTGTACTGGTTTTTAGATTTCACTCACTCACTTTGGGCCCCCACTTAGTTTAGAAGTGCATCCCTGTCGTCATAATGCCCACCCTCTATGAAACCCATTTTTTAGAGGGCGAGGACGACTGATGATGAAGCATGACACCAGGTGGTGCGTGAGGCCAGTCCTTAAATTATTGTGAGATGTCTATACTCACACTCACAAGTTAACCTTGAGCATTTTTAGGTCACAGTACCGGGAGCGGCCTCATTTGTGTAGAGCAAACATAGATTCAAACCGTATTAAAAAAGTCATATTCAGGTTATCACTAAAGAATTTAAAGATCAACACTCATGTCTTCATCAGTGTTGAGGTGTTGTGGAGTTTGGGTCTTTAATTTAAAATACAGTATGATTTCATCCTTTTTAGTTGTATTTTTTAGCCCCCTCATCCTGTTTTCCGACTGTCAATGTCATAATATGGCAACTTTTCTAGTTTAACTTTATGCACCTGATTATAGTGTCTGGCTACATGATTTCTTATGCCCTGCATAAGTTCTAAGTTTTTTTACCAGGTGTATGGTGCTACCTACACACTTTCACATTGCATGGACATGAAAGCATGTAGACCATTAACCACAAATTGCATGTTATACATTTCTTTATACTTTTCAGAAATTATAATGTCTTTCAAATCTATACCCTCTATCTATGTACCCTCTATCATCTATACTCTCTATCCTACCACCCATGCAGCTTTCCACCCGTTTGTGTTTCAGTGAAAGGAGTACTCTATGTGTGATGACAGGTTATAGTGGAATTCATTTATTCATGCACAGGATTGTCTATAGAGACATTACAAATGTTATTCACCTGAAAATCAGTAAAAAGTAAGCATAATATCTACTGCATATGGGTGACTTTACTTATATGCTTCATGCCCTGCATGGTGTGAA
Organism: Lissotriton helveticus; assembly: GCF_964261635.1. Lineage (NCBI taxonomy): Eukaryota > Metazoa > Chordata > Amphibia > Caudata > Salamandridae > Lissotriton > Lissotriton helveticus. The sequence continues at coordinate 49,046,878 of NC_136068.1, read as the reverse complement.
GGACATGCTCATTAGCACTATAGAGGTAATACAGAATTGGGTCTGGGTGTAGCTTGCTTAAATCCTACCAGTGTAAAAAACATATTGCAAACTGTCAAATTAATTGTATGAGGTCATCAGTGATGTCTTCAGTGATGTCATTTGTGATCAGTAATGCCATCAGTTATTTCATTTAGCACGTCATGAGTGACTTATATGTGTGGTCATAAGCAGTGCATGGCAGGGGCGCGAGTTATAGTTAGCTCACTGAACTGTAACTGGCGAATTTCTGTTTTTTTTGTTTTAAATGTTATGTTGTGTGTGACTTTGTCATCTAAGTAGAACATCATTTTAAAGTTTAGTTTCTTCAGTGAATTTCTCAGTTTTTTCAAATGTAAGGTAAAGAGTTCTTTCTCTACCGAACTATAATGCTACTGTAACCTTTGGTTTTATCAGTGAATTTCTGTTTTTTTTAAATGTAAGGTAATGAGTTGCTACATACCTAATAATAAAATCACTTTAATTGTTTTTTCAGTGAATTTTGGGCTTTTTTAATGTACATTAACTCATTCCGTGCTGGTGACGGAACCACTCCGTCACGAGCCACAGACGCGCTGTGCTGGTGATGGAGTGGTTCTGTCACAGCGTGGCCGCCCCGCCCCCGCTGCAGCAATTCCGCAACTGCGCTGCAGTTTTAATGAGCAGGCGGGGCCGTGACGGAACCACTCCGTCACAAGCAAAGCGCGCCCCTGGCTCGTGACGGAGTGGTTCCGTCACGAGCATGGCGGTGCCACGCGGCCCCCTCCCACCCAGCGCCGCGGCAGAATTACCGCAGCGGCCAAGGGGTTAAAGAGTTTTTTCCAAACCTCATAATCACGTTTAGGGTAAAAGGGGATAGGGGACAGAGGCAGCAACTAAGGTTTGTGGTAGCAAATGGGTAGTTGCAGCACAACATACCTGGGTAGGAAGGGTGGCAGGGCATCCACACAGAAAACGAGGGGATCAGGGGCAGCAAAAGAGGGCAGTGGCAGCACAACAAAGCAGGGCAGCAGGTGGTAGGGCATGAACATATACAACAGTAACAGAAGCAGCAACTTAGGGCACTAACAGCACTGGGGTAGGAGCATCACAACATAACAGTGAGGGAGGCGCAGGGCAACACATGAGTAAAGAAGGGGATGGAGCAGCAACAAAGGACAGTAGCAGCAAAATGGGGGCTTGGGGAGGAATTACTTTTTGAGGTCCTCTCCTGGATTTGTTAGGCGAATGGAGAGGACAAATAAAGAAAGGCTATGGATTAGGGGGAGGGAAGATCAGAGTTATCACATTTATTTCTAGTTAATGGTCATAATTATCTCTTCCATTACAGGTGAATTGCATGAAGACCTTTAGTGATAGGTGCTAGTTTTTTAGATCCTAGGGTCAGAGTAGTGGCGGGTAAGTGAGCAGTGTTGTGTTATAAAAGTGGGCTTTATAGGGGAGCAAACGCAAATTGCTATTGAAATGCTTTTGGCGCTTCGTGATGCGGACCCAAAAGATTTAATTAAACCAGGAGTCTTTCATTAGGCCTGGGTTCCTTACCATATTCGGCTGGTACGTAGATCTGTGGGCAGCGTGGCAGCAGCTGTACTTCCCTGCTTCACCCTCGATCCAAGAACCAAACTGTGGATAAGATGTAGGGCCTGGCCGCCGGTGAGGGCGCAGTTGGTGGCAGTCAGATGTTGGTATATAAGACAGACATGGCTGCAATTGCTCTGGTCAAGGAAGGGGGCATCAGAGCAAAGAAAACCTAAGACTAGGAGTGGGCGGAATTTGCGTAATCGCGTTACGCAAATCTCCACGAAACATGCAGAAATTCCGTGAACACGCGGAATTGCTTGTTCGCAATGCTTTTTTCCTGTTCACAATCGCTGTTTGTGTGCTCGGGGAAATATCTCACGAACACGCATTTTGAGAACGCAAACAAGCAATAAATTTCACGAAGTCGCGGAATGCAGAATTTTGGGCAATTTCGCGTTCTCCGCAGAACGCAAAATTACCCAAGTTCAGCAAATTCCACGAGCCAAACGGAATTTACCCCCCAGGCCTACCTAAGACCTTCACCTGCAGTAGAGCACAGTAAGATGAGGGCATCTGATGTGAGCACTGTTTGACTGCGGTATGTGACAGGCCTCGGGTGGGCACCAGAGCACATTGCAAAGCCATTCAGAGGAGCAAAGCAAAATGGGAGGAGTTAGGCATACTAATCAGGAAACAAGGCAGCTTAAGCAGAAAGTAGGTGACAGAGATAATTAAGCAATGTACTTGTCGACGATGTAGAGAATCATCTGAATTATAGTTGGGGCACAGGTATTTCGGGACATGAGCAGGTGGTTGAGTTAGTTGGCAATGAGTTAGGTGAGCTGACTCACTTATGCAAATTTGTGATGAAACACAACACAGCATTAAAAGCGGGCAGAAAGGAGAAGAGACACAACAGATGAGCTAAACAAATAAAAAGGTCTTGATAGCCCGTCTAAACTGAAGGAGCTCATCGATGGCCCGGATTTGTGGAGGGAGAGAATTCCACCAGCTCGCTGCCAGGACTCGAAAGGAGCGGCCACCAATTCTGCTCAACTTAAAACGCGGGACCACTGCTAAGTTCTGGCCTAGCGATCTAAGAGTGCGAGAGGGGACATAGGGGATCAGCAGTTTCTCCAAGATTTGTGGGGAAGTACCCTTGAGGATTTTAAATGCAAGGCAGAGAACCTTGAATCTAATCCTCTGCTGCACAGGGAGCCAGTGGAGAGAGCGCAGGGCATTGGACACCGAGCACCGCCTAGGCAGACCTGTCACCAGTCGGGCCGCAGCGTTTTGAACCCGCTGGAGCCGCAGAAATTCTGACTGGTTAACCCCCGCCAATAGGGAGCTGGCATAGTCCAGCCTGGACAGCACTGATGCTTGGACCACCAGCTGTCTTGTGGGTGCATCAAAGAATTTGAGGATGGGTCGAAGTCCTCTGATGATGCCATAGCAAGAAGCCGCCACCTTCTTGGTATGACAGATGAAACTCAGAGAAGGATCAAGCCACACCCCCAGGTTTTTTATCTCTGCCGCTGGGAGGGGAGTCACACCCAACTCCGAAGGCCACCATTTGTCACCCCACAAAGCCACCTGTTTACCAACCACCATAATCTCCGTCTTCTTGGTGTTTAACTGGAGACAGTTGGAATTCATCCAGTTAGCCACTTCCCGCAGACCATCACAGAATATGGGAGCCTCCAGGTCTGAGTCCCCACTCAGTGTGACCGCCAGCTGCGTGTCATCTGCGTAAGAGACCATGGTCAGGCCCCACCGCTTGACGACCGCAGCCAACGGTCTCACATACAGATTGAAAAGGGTGGGACTCAGTGATGACCCCTGTGGGACTCCCTGGTCTAACCGGTAGGATGACGACTTACTGGGCGGGATCGCCACCTGGAATGACCTATCCGTAAGGAAGGATCGAAACCAGTGCAAGGCGGAGCCAGAAACGCCCACCTCCTCAAGACGCCGAATCAGAATCCCGTGCGAGACCGTGTCGAAGGCGGCACTGAGATCTAATAACAATAGTGCCGCCGTCCGACCGGAATCCAGCACGGAACGCAGATGCTCGACCATCGAGAGAAGGGCCGTCTGCGTGCTGTGACCCGCACGGAACCCGTTCTGGGTAGGGTCGAGAATGTTAAGCCTACCAAGATGGTCTGTAAGAGTGGCATTCACATGGGCCTCCGCTATTTTCGTGGCCCAAGGGAGAAGGGAGATAGGGCGGTAGCTTTCAGGTTTAAGGGGGTCAAGGGTCGCCTTTTTCAGAATTGGCGTGACTATTGCCTGCTTCCATCTGACGGGAACCATTCCAGTAGAGAGGGACAGGTTGATCAAGGACAGCACCGGGGTACGGCAAACCGGCGCCAGGGTCTTGAGTTGGGCCGGTTTCAGTGGGTCTGCCGGAGATCCAGACTTAATTTTGGCGCTGAGAGAGTCAAACACCTCCAGAGATAAGGGGGGTAAGATAGAAAGACATTCCCCCTCACCTAAGGTGCGACCAACCTGCTCTAACATCAGGGAACCCGTTGGAAAAGTGCGATAGATGGCTTGCACTTTTTCATGGAAGAAAGAGGCCAAACCCTCACAATGTGAGTCCGAGCATATTTCCACTGCAGTTGCTCTATTCGCCATCAGGTCCTTTAATACTTTGAAAATAAGTTTCGATGGATTGGCAGAGTTCTGAAACTGTTGAGCATAAAAGGAAGTGCGAGTTTGACACACTGCCCTGTGGTAGATCTTGACCTTGGCCAGATAACATATCTTCAGATCTGGGTCGTACGACTTCCTCCATAATCTTTCGGCCTGTCTACAGGCCCTCTTAAGAGATGCCAAGGAAGTGTCATACCAAGGGCTCGGCTCCTTCCGATGACACTTGGACCAACACATAGGAATCAGAGAATCGAGGGCACCAGATATCCACTCACAGAAGGAGTCGTATCCACAATCAACCTCGGTGAGCGGACCTAAAGGAACCTCCTCGAGCAGATGGTAAAAATCCTCCAGTCTTAATTTGTTCCAGTGTCGTTTAAGAACAAGTCTGTCCTGAGATAGAAAAGGAGAGTCAGACAAAGAGCATGCCGTTTTCACCAGCATGTGGTCTGTCCAGACCAACTGGGAGGAACCAAGAACGCTGAATCCTTCTAGATTTGTGAAGAATGGGTCAAGAGAATGACCACCTGTATGTGTGGGGAAAGTAATCATCTGCGAGAGCTGTAGAGCCTCAAGATCCGCCAGAAAGCTCCTAATAGAGGGTAAAGAAGGGCAGTCCAAATGGAGATTAAGATCTCCCACAACATTAAAATTTGCGCATCCTAGTGCCTCTGTACTAATGTACTCAGGAAGAGCAGCCCTAAAAACAGAGTAACAGCCCGGAGGCCGGTAAATTAATAAACCAGAGAAGGTAAACTGGTGACTAAACGCTATTTTAAATAGGGCACCCTCACACCCCAAAAGTTCAGCGGCTTTCCACTCGCAGGGATAACACCGTTTGGTGGCCATCGCAATGCCTCCACCTCTAGTCGTCCGATTTAAAGTAAAAATAGCATACTCTGGGGGAAAGGCTAGGTTAATTATCGAGGAGTCAGAGTCCTGGAGCCACGTTTCCGTTAGAAAAAGCAAATCCGGCGAGCCATCAATGAGAAGGTCGTAAACCTCCTGATGGTGCTTTACCACAGATCTGACGTTTAAGCTCCAGATACTCAGATCCCGTTGTCCTACCCTCTTTATAACAGGCCCCAAGGAGCGTATAAGAGAGGGGGGTTCCATTGACCAAGCACCACACCTACAATGATATGGGCCACAAAGCGGGACTACAGGCGAAAACTCGCAATGTGTACATCGGTCCCGAAGGGCCAGTAGATCGGCCCTACTATAAGTTCTCAAAGGTAAAGTCATGATGGCCAGGTCCAGAGTCCTGCCGCGGGCCGCGCCTCCTTAGCGCGGACGGGCAGGACTCTGGCACGACTCAGGCACGCCCACTGCGCGTAACCGCTGCGCGTTGGAGGGAGCTTTAAATAGGCGTCCCTCCACTCAGCCGGAGCGCTAGACCGCTCGTCAGCAATACCCACCCAGAGTGAACACCACTCCAAAATGGCGCCCAAAGTGAACACCACTACAAGATGGCGCCCAAAGTGAACACCACTCCAAGATGGCACCCAAAGTGAACACCACTCCAAGATGGCGCCCAAAGCCAATCCCACCCCAGAAACCGGACCCGCCAAAACAGCGGTGAAGGAGCCGATTAGAGTGCAAGTGAGGGGGTTACAATAAATCCTATTAAAATCAGGGCAGAGTACAACTAAGAAGAACACAAATAGTTATAAGGGTAGCTTTAAAAATAATAGCGCGGTATTTAGGCGCATAGCGCGATGCAAAGCGCGAGTACCTTCTCAGGGCAGTCCACAGGGCAGGTCGCCTTAAATAGGCGTCCCTCCACTCAGCCGGAGCGCTAGACCGCTCGTCAGCAACACCCACCCAGAGTGAACACCACTCCAAAATGGCGCCCAAAGTGAACACCACTCCAAGATGACGCCCAAAGTGAACACCACTCCAAGATGGCGCCCAAAGTGAACACCACTCCAAGATGGCGCCCAAAGTGAACACCACTCCAAGATGGCGCCCAAAGTGAACACCACTCCAAGATGGCGCCCAAAGTGAACACCACTCCAAGATGACGCCCAAAGTGAACACCACTCCAAGATGGCGCCCAAAGTGAACACCACTCCAAGATGGCGCCCAAAGTGAACACCACTCCAAGATGGCGCCCAAAGTGAACACCACTCCAAGATGGCGCCCAAAGCCAATCCCACCCCAGAAACCGGACCCGCCAAAACAGCGGTGAAGGAGCCGATTAGAGTGCAAGTGAGGGGGTTACAATAAATCCTATTAAAATCAGGGCAGAGTACAACTAAGAAGAACACAAATAGTTATAAGGGTAGCTTTAAAAATGATAGCGCGGTATTTAGGCGCATAGCGCGATGCAAAGCGCGAGTACCTTCTCAGGGCAGTCCACAGGGCAGGTCGCCTTAAATAGGCGTCCCTCCACCCAGCCGGAGCGCTAGACCGCTCGTCAGCAACACCCACCCAGAGTGAACACCACTCCAAAATGGCGCCCAAAGTGAACACCACTCCAAGATGACGCCCAAAGTGAACACCACTCCAAGATGGCGCCCAAAGTGAACACCACTCCAAGATGGCGCCCAAAGTGAACACCACTCCAAGATGGCGCCCAAAGCCAATCCCACCCCTGAAACCGGACCCGCCAAAACAGCGGTGAAGGAGCCGATTAGAGTGCAAGTGAGGGGGTTACAATAAATCCTATTAAAATCAGGGCAGAGTACAACTAAGAAGAACACAAATAGTTATAAGGGTAGCTTTAAAAATGATAGCGCGGTATTTAGGCGCATAGCGCGAGTACCTTCTCAGGGCAGTCCACAGGGCAGGTCGCCTTAAATAGGCGTCCCTCCACTCAGCCGGAGCGCTAGACCGCTCGTCAGCAACACCCACCCAGAGTGAACACCACTCCAAAATGGCACCCAAAGTGAACACCACTCCAAGATGGCGCCCAAAGTGAACACCACTCCAAGATGGCGCCCAAAGTGAACACCACTCCAAGATGGCGCCCAAAGCCAATCCCACCCCAGAAACCGGACCCGCCAAAACAGCGGTGAAGGAGCCGATTAGAGTGCAAGTGAGGGGGTTACAATAAATCCTATTAAAATCAGGGCAGAGTACAACTAAGAAGAACACAAATAGTTATAAGGGTAGCTTTAAAAATGATAGAGCGGTATTTAGGCGCATAGCGCGATGCAAAGCGCGAGTGGGATACTATGGCCCCAACATGGAAGATCCAGAGCCTCTTCAAAAAGTATATTCCCAACTTCTATACGCGAAATCACCAATAATAATGGGGGGTGATTTTAACTTAATTTTAAATCCTAAAGAGGATAGGTTTCCCACAAAGAACTGCCCCAATTTACCTAAGGTGAGGGATTGGAACAAGAGAATTGGAATTATAGACATATGGAAGGAAAAAGAGGAAATGACTCATGAATTTACTTTGCAAAACAAAAGACTGGGGAACTGGTCCAGGATAGACTATTTTGTTAATACTAATACCATACAGTTACCTTTTCCGTAAAAAATTTAGTTTGGCAACTGTACTGGTTTTTAGATTTCACTCACTCACTTTGGGCCCCCACTTAGTTTAGAAGTGCATCCCTGTCGTCATAATGCCCACCCTCTATGAAACCCATTTTTTAGAGGGCGAGGACGACTGATGATGAAGCATGACACCAGGTGGTGCGTGAGGCCAGTCCTTAAATTATTGTGAGATGTCTATACTCACACTCACAAGTTAACCTTGAGCATTTTTAGGTCACAGTACCGGGAGCGGCCTCATTTGTGTAGAGCAAACATAGATTAAAACCGTATTAAAAAAGTCATATTCAGGTTATCACTAAAGAATTTAAAGATCAACACTCATGTCTTCATCAGTGTTGAGGTGTTGTGGAGTTTGGGTCTTTAATTTAAAATACAGTATGATTTCATCCTTTTTAGTTGTATTTTTTAGCCCCCTCATCCTGTTTTCCGACTGTCAATGTCATAATATAGCAACTTTTCTAGTTTAACTTTATGCACCTGATTATAGTGTCTGGCTACATGATTTCTTAAGCCCTGCATAAGTTCTAAGTTTTTTTACCAGGTGTATGGTGCTACCTACACACTTTCACATTGCATGGACATGAAAGCATGTAGACCATTAACCACAAATTGCATGTTATACATTTCTTTATACTTTTCAGAAATTATAATGTCTTTCAAATCTATACCCTCTATCTATGTACCCTCTATCATCTATACTCTCTATCCTACCACCCATGCAGCTTTCCACCCGTTTGTGTTTCAGTGAAAGGAGTACTCTATATGTGATGACAGGTTATAGTGGAATTCATTTATTCATGCACAGGATTGTCTATAGAGACATTACAAATGTTATTCACCTGAAAATCAGTAAAAAGTAAGCATAATATCTACTGCATATGGGTGACTTTACTTATATGCTTCATGCCCTGCATGGTGTGAAGGACATGCTCATTAGCACTATAGAGGTAATACAGAATTGGGTCTGGGTGTAGCTTGCTTAAATCCTACCAGTGTAAAAAACATATTGCAAACTGTCAAATTAATTGTATGAGGTCATCAGTGATGTCTTCAGTGATGTCATTTGTGATCAGTAATGCCATCAGTTATTTCATTTAGCACGTCATGAGTGACTTATATGTGTGGTCATAAGCAGTGCATGGCAGGGGCGCGAGTTATAGTTAGCTCACTGAACTGTAACTGGCGAATTTCTGTTTTTTTTGTTTTAAATGTTATGTTGTGTGTGACTTTGTCATCTAAGTAGAACATCATTTTAAAGTTTAGTTTCTTCAGTGAATTTCTCAGTTTTTTCAAATGTAAGGTAAAGAGTTCTTTCTCTACTGAACTATAATGCTACTGTAACCTTTGGTTTTATCAGTGAATTTCTGTTTTTTTTAAATGTAAGGTAATGAGTTGCTACATACCTAATAATAAAATCACTTTAATTGTTTTTTCAGTGAATTTTGGGCTTTTTTAATGTACATTAACTCATTCCGTGCTGGTGACGGAACCACTCCGTCACGAGCCACAGACGCGCTGTGCTGGTGATGGAGTGGTTCTGTCACAGCGTGGCCGCCCCGCCCCCGCTGCAGCAATTCCGCAACTGCGCGGCAGTTTTAATGAGCAGGCGGGGCCGTGACGGAACCACTCCGTCACAAGCAAAGCGCGCCCCTGGCTCGTGACGGAGTGGTTCCGTCACGAGCATGGCGGTGCCACGCGGCCCCCTCCCACCCAGCGCCGCGGCAGAATTACCGCAGCGGCCAAGGGGTTAAAGAGTTTTTTCCAAACCTCATAATCACGTTTAGGGTAAAAGGGGATAGGGGACAGAGGCAGCAACTAAGGTTTGTGGTAGCAAATGGGTAGTTGCAGCACAACATACCTGGGTAGGAAGGGTGGCAGGGCATCCACACAGAAAACGAGGGGATCAGGGGCAGCAAAAGGGGGCAGTGGCAGCACAACAAAGCAGGACAGCAGGTAGTAGGGCACGAACATATACAACAGTAACAGAAGCAGCAACTTAGGGCACTAACAGCACTGGGGTAGGAGCATCACAACATAACAGTGAGGGAGGCGCAGGGCAACACATGAGTAAAGAAGGGGATGGAGCAGCAACAAAGGACAGTAGCAGCAAAATGGGGGCTTGGGGAGGAATTACTTTTTGAGGTCCTCTCCTGGATTTGTTAGGCGAATGGAGAGGACAAATAAAGAAAGGCTATGGATTAGGGGGAGGGAAGATCAGAGTTATCACATTTATTTCTAGTTAATGGTCATAATTATCTCTTCCATTACAGGTGAATTGCATGAAGACCTTTAGTGATAGGTGCTAGTTTTTTAGATCCTAGGGTCAGAGTAGTGGCGGGTAAGTGAGCAGTGTTGTGTTATAAGAGTGGGCTTTATAGGGGAGCAAACGCAAATTGCTATTGAAATGCTTTTGGCGCTTCGTGATGCGGACCCAAAAGATTTAATTAAACCAGGATTCTTTCATTAGGCCTGGGTTCCTTACCATACTCGGCTGGTACGTAGATCTGTGGGCAGCGTGGCAGCAGCTGTACTTCCCTGCTTCACCCTCGATCCAAGAACCAAACTGTGGATAAGATGTAGGGCCTGGCCGCCGGTGGGTGGCAGTCAGATGTTGGTATATAAGACAGACATGGCTGCAATTGCTCTGGTCAAGGAAGGGGGCATCAGAGCAAAGAAAACCTAAGACTAGGAGTGGGCGGAATTTGCGTAATCGCGTTACGCAAATCTCCACGAAACATGCAGAAATTCCGTGAACACGCGGAATTGCTTGTTCGCAATGCTTTTTTCCTGTTCACAATCGCTGTTTGTGTGCTCGGGGAAATATCTCACGAACACGCATTTTGAGAACGCAAACAAGCAATAAATTTCACGAAGTCGCGGAATGCAGAATTTTGGGCAATTTCGCGTTCTCCGCGGAACGCAAAATTACCCAAGTTCAGCAAATTCCACGAGCCAAACAGAATGTACCCCCCAGGCCTACCTAAGACCTTCACCTGCAGTAGAGCACAGTAAGATGAGGGCATCTGATGTGAGCACTGTTTGACTGCGGTATGTGACAGGCCTCGGGTGGGCACCAGAGCACATTGCAAAGCCTTTCAGAGGAGCAAAGCAAAATGGGAGGAGTTAGGCATACTAATCAGGAAACAAGGCAGCTTAAGCAGAAAGTAGGTGACAGAGATAATTAAGCAATGCACTTGTCGACGATGTAGAGAATCATCTGAATTATAGTTGGGGCACAGGTATTTCGGGACATGAGCAGGTGGTTGAGTTAGTTGGCAATGAGTTAGGTGAGCTGACTCACTTATGCAAATTTGTGATGAAACAGACTGGGCTGCATGTTGGTACTGAGATACAAAAATGAGGTGCCAAGGAGGATAAGGAATATATATATAGCCGAATCCAAAGCAACTTCGTGTCCGTGCCTGCTTTCCATGGAGTTTCTGTGGCAGTTGGATGTGTTTATATATATATATGTTAGACCTGACACCCTTGGCGTGGTTTTTTCCCCATCTTTTTGCCTCTGACTCATGTATTTTTGATGCTGTGCTGGATTTCGTTTTTGCTGGTTTAGATGCTTTGGACACTCTGCCACTGCTGATCAGTGCCAGAGTGTAGGTGCTCCCTCTGTAAATTGTCATATTGATTGGGTATACCTGATTGGCATATTTGTTTCACCATGAAGTCCCTAGTAAAGTGCACTGTGTGTGCCAGGGCTGGTGATGACAGATGCTACTAGTGGGCCTGCAGCGCAGATTGCGCCACCCACATGAGTAGCCCTAAAATGGTGTCTCAGGCCTGCCAGCGCAGGGCCTGTGTGCAGTCAGTGACTGCCATGTCCGCCTGGCCAGTGTCCCCACTGGCTGGGCTAACCCTTCCCTGTCTGTGCACATCAGTCACCCCTATGGAAGGCTCAAGGTACCCCCCTGGGCAGGGTGCAGTGTATGGATAAGGTAGAGCATGTACTAGTGCAGGTCACATGCTCTGGTAGTGAGCAGCAGCCATTTTGTGTGCTCACTGCTGTAAGGCTATCTTGCTCCATAGAGTAACATGGGGGAGGCTGGTCACAATGGATACCAGCCTATCTTCCCATAGGAACAAGATGGGACATAAGTGAAGGATATCCCTGAACTCAGAATTTAATAACACATCTTTTAGTGAAGGTTGTTTTTAAATTCTGTGTTTGAGAATAGTACTTTTAGAAAGTGGCTGTTCTCTTGTCTAAACCTTTCTGTGTGCCTGGGCCTGTTTGTGGATTGACTGCCTGGCCTGAGTGTGACAGGGGCTGCAGAGCCCCCAGGGGATTGTCTGAGTCAGCCCGTGGATGAAAAGCAGCATCTGCTGCCAGGGAAGTGGGAGGAGATCACACCTGATAGTGACAGGGCTGTCCCTGCCTGACCACAAAGCTGGCTCCACCCCCCTGCTGGGCGACTGTCACCTCTGTCCCTGATACTGGGAGGAAGAAGGAAGCCAGGAAACCCCCAGTGCCTCAGCCACCCCCAGAACTGGTTTAGACCGGGCTCAGGGCCCACTTGCACAAAGACTTCAAAGGACTTCAAAGACTTTTTGGGGTATAAGAGAAGGACCCCTGACTACAGAAAATCAGATTCTACCATCAAGAAGGAACCTCTGCTGGAAGAAGGACTGCTGGAGAACAAGAGGAAGATTGCCTTGCTGTGTGCTCTAAGGGCTGACCTGTTCTGCTGTTGCAACTAAAAGCTGAGGAGGAGAAAGGGACTTTGCTGTGTGCTGTGACCCTACCTGCTTGAAACTGCCAAAACTTTGCTGTGTGCTGTGTCTGCAACTTGAATCTCCAAGGGCCTGAGAAGAGCTGGCCTCCTGTCTGCAACCCAGGGACATAAAGGTTGCCTAAAGACTACAAGACTCTGCTGTGCCCCTGAAGCTGCTGTGTGGCGAAGAGATCGTGAAACCCTGTAGTTTAACTGCTTAGCGCACTGGCTGCTCTCTAGTTGGATTGAGGGCGCCGCGCTGACCCAGCCTGCTGTGTGGTCGAGATCGACGTGTTCATCGACACGTGTGGGGTGCAGGCCGGAGACTTGTGGGCCTCCCCAGCGCAAGAAGCGCTGAAAAACAATTGTGGGCCGTGTCACCGTTGCAGCCCGGGGTTCGTGAACTCCCGTGAAGGTGCCCCGTCCTTGGCCGGTGTTGACGCCACGAAAATCGAGCCCGCCGCGCTCTGATTGGGTGAGAGAGCCGAGCCCCCTCACCAGAGCCGCGACGGGATTGGCCCGTGGAGCGTAGCGTCATCGGCGAGGCCGCGCTGCCATTGGTTGGCGGCCTCGCGTCCAGAGGGGCTCGTCACAGGAGCCACGACGGGATTGGCTGGTTTCGCAGAAGCTGCTGCGGAAGCCGAGGAATCGCCGGGATCACCGCCGGGACCGGGGATGACCGACCCGACCTCGCCGAGGGAATCTAGAGCGTCCCGCACCCCTGGCCTGCCGTCCCCCACAAGGTGAGCAACACCACCTCCCCCGCCACTCGTTGGATTGTCGAGAGCGGGCGGGAGAGGAAAGGGGACCGGCCGGGGCGGAGACGAGGGAGATCTGCTTGGCGCGGTGCGCCTGGGGCATAAGAAAGAGTGAGGCTGTACCGGGGGAAAAGAAGAGTCCCTGGGCCTCGCGGGAAAGCGCATTTGCAGCGCTTGAAGCCCACAGATAAGATTACACGTGGGCAGTGTTTTTAATGCTCGTTTTTGAGAGCACATTTTCCTGAAGTAAGTCAGTATTGCTTATTTTGAACGCTGATTTCCCAGAGACCTGAGACTATCGTTTATTTAACAAGAACTTCCTGAAATTAACTGCAACCATCAAGATTAAGTACCACATGTTCTTAAAGAAGTGATTATCGTGCAACTGCTTATTTACCTTGCTGAAACTAGATAAAGATATATATTTTTATAAAAATATACTTACCTGTGTGGTCTCAGTTTGTGGTGGATTGGGGATTATTGTGGTGTTAAGTGCAAATATTATACACATTGTCTTGGGGATAAGCTTGCCTGCTCGCGCCAAGCTACCTAGAGGGAGAGCGGAGGTTATCTACTGTGTGTATTCCTTCATCCTGACTAGAAGCAAGGGTCCCTACTTGGTCTAAGGTACTTATCTCTGCCAATTAGAGACCCCCAGATCTAACATTGTTGGACAGCGGTGCGGATTTTGAACTAATAATTGCACTTGACCTACAGTGATTTCTTGTACATCACTAGTCTAGTTTAGCAGCACAGGTTGCGCAAGATTTTTTCTTTTTGGTGAAACCCTTTTTGTTGAAAAGGTTAGGAAGCATCATGTCTCAGAAAGCGGCAGGCGTGAGAGTAGAATTGGAGCTTGAATTTGAAATTCAGGAGTTGTTCAACTACAGTAAGGAGCAACTGAAGCAATTCTGCAAACAGCTTGGATGCCCAGCGAAGGGCAGCGCAAACAAGGAAGAGCTACGGAAAGCTCTGAGGGCCTGGTGGGAGGCCAAACATGGTGATCCAGAAGTTGATATTGGAGAGGGAGGCACACAGGAGAATGCTTTTGTATCCGGTGATTTGCCAGTGAGGAGGCCAGCGTCTAAGGCTGGCAGCAACCACTCCAGTAGGATTATTTCTCCAGAGGAGCTGGAGGATAATCAGAGAGCTAGGGCCCATGAGATTGAGCTTTTTAAACTCAAATCCCAAGCAGAAGAGAGGAGACTGTGCTTTGAAACTGAGAAAGAGGCGGAGGAGAGAAGAAATGCTCTCGCTTTGGAGGAGAAGAAACTCCAATTGGCTCATGAGTTGAGCATGAGGGAACTGGACATTAAATTAAAAAAGGTGGAGTCCAGTTCTAATGGTGGCAGCGCACAACCAGTACAGGCGGGTAAGGTATACATACCAAAAGATCTGGTACAGAATTATCAGAGGGGTAAGGATATTTATGCGTGGTTTAGATCGTATGAACTTGCCTTAAAGATGAATGAAGTGCCTGAGAAGAGTTGGGGGGCAGGATTGTGGAAGCATTTTGAGGCCTCTGGGAGGAATGTCTTGGCACCCTTAGAAGCAGCAGGTACTTTATCCTACCCCGCTATGAAGGAGGCTTTGTGCCTCAGGTATGGGCTCAGTCCAGAACAGTACCGCCAGAAGTTTAGGAACTTCAAGAAGCTTGATTCAAGTACTTGGGTGGAGTGTGTGAGTATGTACACGCGTGCACTGGAAGGTTGGATAAAGGGCAGCAAAGTTACTGATTATGTGGGGTTGTGTCACTTGATTAGTTGGGAGCACTTAAGTAGTTTATGTGTTCCAGAGCTGCGCCAGCATCTTTTAGATAGCAAGTTAACTGATCCCAGTGAGCTTGCTAAAGAGGCGGACCGCTAGACTAGTACCAGGGTCCACAAGGAGGTGGTAAGTACCCCAGCCAAGGGTGGACAGGGTCCCCAGCAGAAGAGTGGGGGGGACACGGGTAATCAAAAGGAGTCTTCTAAAGGGCCCCAAAATAGTTCCCAGGAGAAGGAGTCTCAACCCCCCAAGTCTAAGAAGTCCGGGCCCCATAAGGGCAAGCAGGACAACAGGCCCCCGCCTACTTGCTTTTCATGTGGGGAGGTGGGGCACATTGCCCTCAAATGTCCAAAGAAGAAATCAGCACCCACTGGTGCTCCCGCTCCGGCGTTAGCCAGTGTAGTTTTGGGAGGGGATTTGATTTCCAGTGGGGAGGAGGGGTTAGCAGTGATGACCCTTGTCTCTTTAGGAGACCAAGAGATGGCCCAGGAAACCTTGCTGCCCCAAAACACTAAGAAATACGGGCAGAAGGTGACCATCAATGGACAAGAGATAGAGGCTCTGAGAGACACAGGGGCCAGCGTGACATCTGTCAGGTGTCAGTGGGTGTCTGAAGAGCAAATCATTCCCAAGGTACTCCGGCCTGTGGTGGCGTCTGACAGTTCAGTGCGCCTCTGCAAGTTGGCAAATGTTTCATTTGAATGGGGAGGACTCTACGGTATTTTGGAAGTTGTTGTAAGTGATGCCTTGCCTGTAGATTGTCTATTAGATAATAACCTGGAGAGCTCTCCATGGAAAGAGGTGGAGCACAGGACTCACTTGGAAATGTTGGGTTTGCCTGCGTGGATCTGTGTGTCCACCCGTGCAATGACAGCCAGAGAGGGCGGATTAGCAGAGCTGGAGCCTGGAACAATGGCCCAGGGACCTGCCAAGAGAGGAAGGGGTAGAGGGCGCGGGAAACCAGACCCCACCGTTCCCACGGTCCAGGAGGAAGCAGACCCTTAGGGGGATGCCCTGGAACCTACAGGGGAGCAGGTGGCCGAACTGGGGGAATTGCCTGAGCTGTCCCAGTGGCAGCAAGAGGGTGGTCCCTCCAGGGAGGAATTCTGCCAGGCTCAGAAGGAGTGCCCTTCTCTCATGGGTGTGCGGCAGCAGGCTGCAGACCAGGCAGCAGGCCTGGGGTCCAAGGAGCATTGGCTCTACTGGGAGGATGACTTACTTTATAGTGAGCCTAAGTTCGCTGAGCCCGGTGCAGCCCGTGTGCTGGTAGTACCCGAGCGCTTCAGGAACTTCCTACTGGGTCTGGCTCATGACGTGCCTCTCGCAGGACATCTGGGGCAAGACAAGACCTATCACAGGCTTGTTACCCATTTCTACTGGCCCCAGATGAAGAAGCACGTCGCTGCCTTTTGTAAGTCTTGCCAAACTTGCCAGGCCAGTGGCAAGAGTGGAGGGAAGGGCGTGGCACCCCTCCAACCCTTTCCTGTGGTGAGCACCCCTTTTGAGCGGGTGGGCATTGACATCGTGGGGCCCCTGGACCCCCAGACAGCCCTAGGCAACAGGTTTATCCTGGTCTTGGTGGACCATGCCACTCGGTACCCGGAACCCATCCCGCTCAGGACAGTCACAGCCCCAGTGGTGGGCCGTGCCTCGATGGGAATCTTTTCCCGTGTGGGGTTCCCCAGAGAGGTGGTCTCAGACAGGGGGACAAACTTCATTTCTAGGTATATGAAGTCCCTGTGGGCGGAGTGTGGGGTGACATACAAATTCACCACTCCTTACCACCCTCAAGGAAATGGGTTGGTTGAAAGATTCAACTGCACATTTAAGGGCATGATTATGGGCCTGGAAGAGCCCATGAGGCGGAAATGGGACGTCTTGTTACCATGCCTGTTGTTTGCCTACAGGGAGGTGCCTCAGAAATCCTTAGGGCTCAGTCCCTTTGAGTTGCTGTATGGTCACCCTGTCAGAGGGCCTCTCACTCTGGTGAAGGAGGGGTGGGAGAAATCCCGTGGGAAAACCCCTCAGGATGTGTTCAGCTATGTGCTGGCCATTCGCAACCAGACCAAGCGCTTCAGGAAGCTCGCTCAAGAGAACCTGGAGGCTAGCCAGGAGGAAATGAAGAGATGGTGTGACCAGAACACTTCTCTGGTTGAGTTCCAGCCTTGTCAGAAAGTGTGGGTGATGGCGCCAGTGGAGCCTTGTGCGCTCCGTGACAAGTGGTCTGGGCCATATGAGGTGGTGGAGCGCAAGAGCGAGGTTACCTACTTGGTTAACCTGAAGACTCCCAGGCAGCCCCTGAGAGTGCTACATGTGAACCACCTCAAACCCCACTTTGAGAGGTCAGAAGTGACTATGCTCATGGCTACAGATGCTGGAGGGGAGGAGGATAGTGATCCTCTCCCTGACCTCCTGGCAGTCAAGGAGCAAGATGGGTCAGTGGATGGTGTGGTCCTCTCGCCCACCCTGACCCCAGAGCAGCAAAAGGACTGTCGCCAAGTCTTGGGTCAGTTCGCCCCCCTGTTCTCCCTGACCCCAGGTGTCACCAAATGGTGCGTCCACGATGTGGACACTGGAGACAGTCTACCGGTGAAACAGAAGTTTTACAGGGTGGCTGACAAGGTCAGAGCTAGCATCAAGGAAGAAGTTTCCAAGATGTTGGCACTAGGGGTTATTGAGCCCTCCAGCAGCCCCTGGGCTAGCCCAGTGGTCTTAGTGCCTAAGAAAGCTGCTACCCCAGGTGGCCCTCCAGAACTCCGGTTCTGCGTGGACTACCATGGGCTCAATGCGGTCACCAAGACTGACGCGCACCCCATCCCCAGAGCTGATGAGCTGGTGGATCGGTTGGGAGCTGCCCAGTACCTGAGCACTTTTGATTTGACTTCAGGGTACTGGCAGATTGCCTTAACCGAGGGGGCCAAGGAGAGATCAGCATTTTCAACGCCAGAGGGGCACTTCCAGTTCCGTGTCATGCCCTTTGGGTTGAAAAATGCCCCTGCCACATTTCAGAGATTGGTCAACCAGGTACTGGCGGGGCTGGAGCAATTCAGCGCAGCCTACCTGGATGACATTGCTGTGTTCAGTTCCACTTGGGAGGAACACCTGCAACACCTCTCTGAAGTGTTGAAGGCTCTGCAGAAGGCAGGCCTCACTATCAAGGCCAGTAAGTGCCAGATAGGGCAGGGATCTGTGGTGTACTTGGGACACCAGGTGGGGAGCGACCAGTGGCGCCCCTACAGGCAAAGATTGATACCATTCTGGCTTGGGAGCCCCCCAAGACTCAGACTGAGGTGAGAGCCTTTTTAGGTCTCACCGGGTATTACAGACGGTTTGTCAAAGGTTATGGCACCATTGTGGCCCCTTTGACAGAGCTTACATCTAGAAATCAGCCCAGTAAAGTGAATTGGACTGAGGCCTGTCAAACTGCTTTTGACACCCTCAAAGCTGCCATGTGCACAGCACCGGTGCTTAAGGCACCTGACTTTTCCAGTGAGTTCATTGTGCAAACTGACGCTTCAGAGCAAGACGTGGGAGCAGTACTCTCACAAATCAACGATGAGGGCGGAGACCAACCAGTGGCTTTCATTAGCAGGAGGCTACTCCCCAGGGAACAGAGATGGAGTGCCATTGAAAGAGAAGCTTTCGCTGTGGTCTGGGCTCTGAAGAAGTTGAGGCCCTACCTGTTTGGGACTCACTTCCGTGTTCAGACCGACCACAGGCCCCTCAGATGGATAATGCAGATGAGGGGTGAGAATCCAAAACTGTTGAGGTGGTCCATTTCCCTACAGGGGATGGACTTTACGGTGGAGCACCGCCCTGGTACAGAACACGCCAATGCTATGGTCTGTCCAGATTCTTCCGCCTTAGTGATGAGGACTCCCAAGAGGTTGGGTAGTTCTCCCCACTTTCAGCTGGAAGGGACACGTGTTAGACCTGACACCCTTGGCGTGGTTTTTCCCCCATCTTTTTGCCTCTGACTCATGTATTTTTGATGCTGTGCTGGATTTCGTTTTTGCTGGTTTAGATGCTTTGGACACTCTGCCACTGCTGATCAGTGCCAGAGTGTTAGTGCTCCCTCTGTAAATTGTCATATTGATTGGGTATACCTGATTGGCATATTTGTTTCACCATGAAGTCCCTAGTAAAGTGCACTGTGCGTGCCAGGGCTGGCGATGACAGATGCTACTAGTAGGCCTGCAGCGCAGATTGCGCCACCCACATGAGTAGCCCTAAAATGGTGTCTCAGGCCTGCCAGCGCAAGGCCTGTGTGCAGTCAGTGACTGCCATGTCCGCCTGGCCAGTGTCCCCACTGGCTGGGCCTAACCCTTCCGTGTCTGGGCACATCAGTCACCCATATGGAAGGCTCAAGGTACCCCCCTGGGCAGGGTGCAGTGTATGGATAAGGTAGAGCATGTACTAGTGCAGGTCACATGCTCTGGTAGTGAGCAGCAGCCATTTTGTGTGCTCACTGCTGTAAGGCTATCTTGCTCCATAGAGTAACATGGGGGAGGCTGGTCCCAATGGATATCAGCCTATCTTCCCATAGGAACAAGATGGGACATAAGTGAAGGATATCCCTGAACTCAGAATTTAATAACACATCTTTTAGTGAAGGTTGTTTTTAAATTCTGTGTTTGAGAATAGTACTTTTAGAAAGTGGCTGTTCTCTTGTCTAAACCTTTCTGTGTGCCTGGGCCTGTTTGTGGATTGACTGTCTGGCCTGAGTGTGACAGGGGCTGCAGAGCCCCCAGGGGATTGTCTGAGTCAGCCCGTGGATGAAAGGCAGCATCTGCTGCCAGGGAAGTGGGAGGAGATCACACCTGATAGTGACAGGGCTGTGCCTGCCTGACCACAAAGCTGGCTCCACCCCCCTGCTGGGCGACTGTCACCTCTGTCCCTGATACTGAGAGGAAGAAGGAAGCCAGGAAACCCCCAGTGCCTCAGCCACCCCCAGAACTGGTTTAGACCGGGCTCAGGGCCCACTTGCACAAAGACTTCAAAGGACTTCAAAGACTTTTTGGGGTATAAGAGAAGGACCCCTGACTACAGAAAATCAGATTCTACCATCAAGAAGGAACCTCTGCTGGAAGAAGGACTGCTGGAGAACAAGAGGAAGATTGCCTTGCTGTGTGCTCTAAGGGCTGACCTGTTCTGCTGTTGCAACTGAAAGCTGAGGAGGAGAAAGGGACTTTGCTGTGTGCTGTGACCCTACCTGCTTGAAACTGCCAAGACTTTGCTGTGTGCTGTGTCTGCAACTTGAATCTCCAAGGGCCTGAGAAGAGCTGGCCTCCTGTCTTCAACCCAGGGACATAAAGGTTGCCTAAGGACTACAAGACTCTGCTGTGCCTCCTGAAGCTGCTGTGTGGCGAAGAGATCGTGAAGCCCTGTAGTTTGACTGCTTAGCGCACTGGCTGCTCTCTAATTGGATTGAGGGCGCCGCGCTGACCCAGCCTGCTGTGTGGCCGAGATCGACGTGTTCATCGACACGTGTGGGGTGCAGGCCGGAGACTTGTGGGCCTCCCCAGCGCAAGAAGCGCTGAAAAACAATTGTGGGCTGTGTCACCGTCGCAGCCCGGGGTCCGTGAACTCCCGTGAAGGTGCCCCGTCCTTGGCCGGTGTTGACGCCACGAAGATCGAGCCCGCCGCGCTCTGATTGGGTGAGAGAGCCGAGCCCCCTCACCAGAGCCGCGACGGGATTGACCCGTGGAGCGTAGCGTCATCGGCGAGGCCGCGCTGCCATTGGTTGGCGGCCTCGCGTCCAGAGGGGCTCATCACAGGAGCCGCGACGAGATTGACTGGTTTCGCAGAAGCTGCTGCGGAAGCCGAGGAATCGCCGGGATCACCGCCGGGACCGGGGAAGACCGACCCGACCTCGCCGAGGGAATCTAGAGCGTCCCGCACCCCTGGCCTGCCATCCCCCATAAGGTGAGCAACACCACCTCCCCCGCCGCTCGTTGGATTGTCGAGAGCAGGCGGGAGAGGAAAGGGGACCGGCCGGGGCGGAGACGAGGGAGATCTGCTTGGCGCAGTGGTAGTGAGCAGCAGCCATTTTGTGTGCTCACTGCTGTAAGGCTATCTTGCTCCATAGAGTAACATGGGGGAGGCTGGTCCCAATGGATATCAGCCTATCTTCCCATAGGAACAAGATGGGACATAAGTGAAGGATATCCCTGAACTCAGAATTTAATAACACATCTTTTAGTGAAGGTTGTTTTTAAATTCTGTGTTTGAGAATAGTACTTTTAGAAAGTGGCTGTTCTCTTGTCTAAACCTTTCTGTGTGCCTGGGCCTGTTTGTGGATTGACTGTCTGGCCTGAGTGTGACAGGGGCTGCAGAGCCCCCAGGGGATTGTCTGAGTCAGCCCGTGGATGAAAGGCAGCATCTGCTGCCAGGGAAGTGGGAGGAGATCACACCTGATAGTGACAGGGCTGTGCCTGCCTGACCACAAAGCTGGCTCCACCCCCCTGCTGGGCGACTGTCACCTCTGTCCCTGATACTGAGAGGAAGAAGGAAGCCAGGAAACCCCCAGTGCCTCAGCCACCCCCAGAACTGGTTTAGACCGGGCTCAGGGCCCACTTGCACAAAGACTTCAAAGGACTTCAAAGACTTTTTGGGGTATAAGAGAAGGACCCCTGACTACAGAAAATCAGATTCTACCATCAAGAAGGAACCTCTGCTGGAAGAAGGACTGCTGGAGAACAAGAGGAAGATTGCCTTGCTGTGTGCTCTAAGGGCTGACCTGTTCTGCTGTTGCAACTGAAAGCTGAGGAGGAGAAAGGGACTTTGCTGTGTGCTGTGACCCTACCTGCTTGAAACTGCCAAGACTTTGCTGTGTGCTGTGTCTGCAACTTGAATCTCCAAGGGCCTGAGAAGAGCTGGCCTCCTGTCTTCAACCCAGGGACATAAAGGTTGCCTAAGGACTACAAGACTCTGCTGTGCCTCCTGAAGCTGCTGTGTGGCGAAGAGATCGTGAAGCCCTGTAGTTTGACTGCTTAGCGCACTGGCTGCTCTCTAATTGGATTGAGGGCGCCGCGCTGACCCAGCCTGCTGTGTGGCCGAGATCGACGTGTTCATCGACACGTGTGGGGTGCAGGCCGGAGACTTGTGGGCCTCCCCAGCGCAAGAAGCGCTGAAAAACAATTGTGGGCTGTGTCACCGTCGCAGCCTGGGGTCCGTGAACTCCCGTGAAGGTGCCCCGTCCTTGGCCAGTGTTGACGCCACGAAGATCGAGTCCGCCGCGCTCTGATTGGGTGAGAGAGCCGAGCCCCCTCACCAGAGCCGCGACGGGATTGACCCGTGGAGCGTAGCGTCATCGGCGAGGCCGCGCTGCCATTGGTTGGCGGCCTCGCGTCCAGAGGGGCTCATCACAGGAGCCGCGACGAGATTGGCTGGTTTCGCAGAAGCTGCTGCGGAAGCCGAGGAATCGCCGGGATCACCGCCGGGACCGGGGAAGACCGACCCGACCTCGCCGAGGGAATCTAGAGCGTCCCGCACCCCTGGCCTGCCGTCCCCCACAAGGTGAGCAACACCACCTCCCCCGCCGCTCGTTGGATTGGCGAGAGCGGGTGGGAGAGGAAAGGGGACCGGCCGGGGCGGAGACGAGGGAGATCTGCTTGCCGCGGTGCGCCTGGGGCATAAGAAAGAGTGAGGCGATACCGGCGAAAAAGAAGAGTCCCTGGGCCTCGCGGGAAAGCGCATTTGCAGCGCTTGAAGCCCACAGATAAGATTACACGTGGGCAGTGTTTTTAATGCTCTTTTTTGAGAGCACATTTTCCTGAAGTAAGTCAGTATTGCTTATTTTGAACGCTGATTTCCCAGAGACCTGAGACTATCGTTTATTTAACAAGAACTTCCTGAAATTAACTGCAACCATCAAGATTAAGTACCACATGTTCTTAAAGAAGTGATTATCGTGCAACTGCTTATTTACCTTGCTGAAACTAAATAAAGATATATATTTTTATAAAAATATACACACCTGTGTGGTCTCAGTTTGTGGTGGATTGGGGATTATTGTGGTGTTAAGTGCAAATATTATACACATTGCCTTGGGGATAAGCCTGCCTGCTCACGCCAAGCTACCTAGAGGGAGAGCGGAGGTTATCTACTGTGTGTATTCCTTCACCCTGACTAGAAGCAAGGGTCCCTACTTGGTCTAAGGTACTTACCTCTACCAATTAGAGACCCCCAGATCTAACAATATATATATATATATATATATATATATATATATATATATATATATATATATATATATATTAATGGTAAACATCTAAACTTAATGTAGTTGATACAAAAATAAAGAGACGTTTTTGGAAGAATGCATCAGTATTAGGGGTAATGGGTTTGAGTGACAGAGGAGGGGGTTGACAGAAGGCAGGCTTTCAGAGGCAGGGTCTGCAGATATGCTTTAAAGAAATAACAGAAGGGGTGAGGTCTAGCTTGAAGGAATCAGATGCGGCAACAACTGCGAAAGTCTAGTGTGGCTCGCAAACCCTGGGTTGATGAAAGGGTTTAATTCTCGGCATCCAGTCCAAAAGCAGCGGTGGACAGGAAAGAAAAGAGAGAGGGTGGGTTTAGGGTGGCTCTTCTCGTGAAGATTATGCACCTTTACATGGATTATGCTCGTTGTTGAGGATCGCAAAGTGAAAGATAGTGAATTGCTGGACAAGTACTGGGTCCGAGTCAGGCAGTTCAGCATAACAATGGCAAGGAAGTTGGGGCATATTATCAAGGGATTTATCTCCGCTTTTTTGGCTTTAAAAGCCAAGAAAGCGGAGATAAAATTATCTCCCTATCAGCAACAGGGTGCTAACACGCAAATTCGCATGTTAGCACCCTTTTTCTCTACGCTTCCCCTTGCATCTCTAATGAGATTGTTAAGCGACATTTCTCCTATTATCAAGGATTTCGCTAACCCTGTAAGTGATAAAAAAAAGCAGCGCTAACCGCGGTTAGCACTGCTTTTTTTACACCTGGTATTTTCCTGACTTAGCCATGATATCCTATGGAAGGTGGATATCATGGCTAAGTTTGTGAGCCCCTATCATCAAGCTAACGCCAAACTCCGAGAGATTATCGTTGGTTTTCCAGCGATAATCTCTCATTTGGCAGTTAGGGCGAGGATTTTTATCACTTCTGAGATAAACCTTGCTAATAGCAAGTTATCTCTGCGATAATTTCCAGCAATGCTTAGCGTTAAAAAATTTGTTGCTAAGCATCGTTAGCGATACATATCGCTCATCGTTGGTAATATGCCCCTTGATGTTTTACAGGCACCAGAACAAAGGGCACCGGAACCTGTCAGCACCAAAAAAATACAGACATTTATGACATAGGTGTGGATGGATTAGGCATGGACCACGACACTGAATGAACGTATGAATGAGATGATTTTATAAAGCACACATTACCCGAGGGTGTCTTAGTGCTGAGCAGATTCAGTCAAGAAAGATCGAGGGGGTCATGGGATTTACAGGGTGGGGGGGAGAGAAAAAGACCAGGTGGCCTCCTTAACTTAATGTGGAAACAGTCAGGTCTTCAGCTGCTTCCTGAACACCAGCAGCGCCAACTGTGCACGGAGAACCAGGGGGAGAGAGTTCCATAGTTTTCCTCCCTGATCCAGTTGGCTCGTTTGATTCTAGGGACCGTAACCATGAATGCGGAGCTGGATCTAAGGCTCCTGCTGGGCACATACCAGGAGAACCGCTCTTGAAAGTACGACGGGCCTGTCTTATAAAGCGCCTTGTGCATAAGGCACAGTGCCTTGAAAGACACCCTTTTCTCCACAGGCAGCCAGTGCATATCATGCAGTAAATGGGATACCGGTTTGAATTTAGGAATTTTCAGAAGTGCCCTTGCTACAGCAGTCTGAAAAGCCTGCAATTTTCTTAGCAGATATTTAGAAGGGTTGTATGTCAATACAACGCAGGCTTTTACCCCGCGTGCCATTACAACGCGGGCTTTACAACGCAAGTCGTTACCATGACTTGCGCTGTAGGGTGCTGGACTTAGGAATAGTATGATTTACTATTCCAACACCAGCCTACGTACAGTAGGGAAGGTGTTGGAATAGTAAATCTACTATTCCTTAGCCTAGAGCGCCCTCCAGCGCAAGTCGTGGTAACGACTTGCGTTGTAAAGCCCGCATTGTAGTGGTAGTGCGGTGTAAAAACCGCGTGGTAATGGATGTTCCCCTTTAGAAGCCCCTAGATGAAGGGGCACGGTACACACACTGTACACAGGCATGGCATTCTCGAAGAGTAAGGACGTGTTGCAGCACAAAAAATATGATGGATAAAAGTGTGATGACAAATGAAGTGTTGGCAGTGGGTAAAAATAAGAGGGACACAGCAGTGGGGATATTTGAGTTTTTAGAGAAAAAGGTAAGTAAGAAAGCGAGCATGGAAATAAAGCATAATAAGCTCCCTTACAAGTACATAGCAAAGCTGTTGGGGGCTCTGTTGATGGCAGCTAGAAAGGAAATAAAAGACTTGAAAAGGGGAGTGCATTGATGTCTTTCAATTATGCTCAAACAAGTTAGAGCTACGGAAGGGATAAAGGATGGGAATTGTCTAGAAGGCAGAGGGCGCCTGTGACTATCAAAAAGTGGACAGCGGCTTTTCTGATTTACGCCATGAAACATTCCACGAGTGTAATTTGGCCCTGTTTAAGTGCATGTATGTCATACAAAAAGCTGAGATAACTTTTGATGGGTGGGCCTGGGATAGATACGATGAGGAATTTCGTACCACTTTGCTTGAAGGCACCAATGGTAAGAAGGGGAGTTGGCCAACGATCGGTGCCTACAATGAATTGCCCCCACGCTGCCCGCTCCTACCACATACACTACGAGCAGCATTCATTAAATTTATCAACCCTTTCAGGAGTGGCCCACCAAGGAGGGGTGAGCAGTTTTTGGTAACCCTGGGCGTAGTGGGCGTAATGGGGCTACGTGAAGCATCATGAAGTGGGGGTGAATCTACTCACACCCACACACTTCGCGTAGCCCCCCTACGCTCCGCCCACCTCCCTCCGGCCCTCTTCTAAATGCCCTTAAAATCATAAAAAACATTCTAAAACTAATGAATACGACTTACCTGAGATGCGGCGTCCCGGGGCTCCCTCTTCCTGGTTTATTGCCGACTCCTTCCTCACAAAGGTGCACTTTGCTCCTCCATGGCATGTGCGTAGTCTGCCTACTACACCTACTTTGCGAATCACAAAGTAGGTAACATTACGCACACTCTGTGGATGGAACAGAGCACTACGCCCACCCTTAATTTTGGAGGGTATACAAGACAGAAAGAAGGGCCTGTTGGGCCTTTAATGATGGATTATGGAAAAGGGAATTCAAACATGAATTTTTCCAAATGTGAAGGAATACCAGGTACGTCCGGGGGTTGGACTGTTGCAGGGTGGAAGTGGAAGAGGTAATCACGGTCAGTTGGAACAAGATGCAAATGCTAACTAAGTTAAACAGACTAAACCTTTAGTTAACAAGCTACTCTTCTGAAGTTGCTGAAAAACAAGACTACTGTTTTGCAGAAGGTTTTAAACTAGGTTATGAAGGCTAAGGTGCTGGGCAGAATATGTGCAATCTGCCAATGAATACCAGGTTGTGGTGCAAGAAAAATAGGACAAGGAAATCATTGGAATTGGAACTGATAAGAAAAAGTTCAGTTGAGCTGGATACTTCATTCATCTTGGCTGGAAGGGACATTAGTTAATGGTTTAATGGCAGAGGAGTTGACATCAGTTAAGGGTGACTCAGGGGATGATCCTTTGAAATGGTGAAAGTATGCAGAGCATATACATATATATAACTAAGTGTGATGTGAAGTCTGATATTCACAATTTTCTCTATGAAACTCACACTAGGTTTAGGGCAGCAAAACTAACTACAACAAAAAAGGGGGGAGGCAGAAGAAGAAAATGTAAAGGTGGGTATAACCATTATTTGGACGTAAACCCTCACTCACCCAAGGGTGACATGCTTCATAATTGTTTGTACTTTGCAGGGACAGAAGGTGAAAATGGGACTGCCCCAGAAAATATGAGATGCCTGGTCACTCTGTGGCACCCCTACATGTCTGTTTCCATAGAAATGAGGGATAGCACAACTGCCAGGAGCTGCCCAAGCATGGCTTATTCCGACTACAACTAACATACAGAAGTAAATCAAAGTTTATGGCCGAGGAAGGACTTGCCAACCTAATGAAACACAAGTTGCTTTGCAAGTTGGTGTTCCATGCACACACAAAACCACAGCAGAACATAGTAGCCTGGAGTCACATTGTATTGTCCGCATAGGAAGCAGGAATGGTGGTATACCATCAGAAATATTTCTCAAGCTCTTAAAAATGATGACCTCTTATGCAGAAGTAGGAGGAGTCTTCAGACTTCTAAACTGCTACTCCAGGAAGCTGTGTCATTGGCCTACAGCAAGGACCTACACATATACTACATTAAAGACAAGACTCATAGTGGACAAACAGACATAAATAAAGTAATACTACAACTCATACCGTAAGAGACATCAACATGTAATACAGCCCCAAGCAGAATGCAACTAATAGCAGGTAGCATGACTATTGATAAGGCGAGAGTCTGAATGGGTCAACTTAGTGAGCTTCTGCTCTTTTATTCAAATTTCACTCATTAATAATCAAATTCTAAGCATACTGAGAGACTTAAGACAGACTTAAGACAAACTTAAGACAGACTTAAGACACACTTAAGACAGACTTAAGACACACTTAAGACAGACTTAAGACAGACTTAAGTTAGGGTTTTGTCTTAAGTCTGACCTAAGTTTGTCTTAAGTCTGTCTTAAGTTTGTCTTAAGTCTGTCTTAAGCCTGTCTTAAATTGGTCTTAAGTTTGACTTAAGACAAACTGAAGACAAAATCCTAACTTTACTACTACTAAATGCCTTCTGTGAATACCAAAAGTAGTAAGTTTAGGATTTTGTCTTAAGTTAGTTCTGCGAATCAGCCCCTCAGTGTCAGGGCGGTGTGCCATGGGTATTGTGGTAGGTACATATTGAAAATCTGGGAATGCTTTAAAACCATGCACTTCCCCAGGGGTGGTGTAATGAGGAGAAATAACTGTACTTTTCCTCATTTTTAGATCACGCCTAGTAAGCGCTTGCCCTGTTGCTTAGCGACCTGTTGTATATTCTTTGTGGGGTTCAACTCTGTCCATTGATTGTAATTGATTTTCATTTGTCTATGCCTGTGTCCTTTAAAAATCCTTGCTTGCTAGTGGTCAGGTCTGCCTCTTTGTCCCTCCTTTTTTTCTCTTCTGTTCCTCCCACTAGAAGGGACTCAGTCCTGTATTCTTACAACATGTTTTTTCATCTGTTCCAAGGGGGAATATTTTTTTCTTGGTTTCCTGCTCTGTTACTGTTTGCATGTGTTCAGCTTCGGCGCCATAGCTGCTTACATTGTAGCATTCCTCCCTCGCACCTCCTCTTAATGCCACAGTTGTGTTAGAATTGTTTCTCACTTCCTTGCTTATAATTCTTTTGCCTTTTAGCAATTTTGGATGTTGACCGTCAGTTGGGCTTCTTTTGGTGAGATTTGTGTTTTTATTTTAGGCTTCCTTTTAAGGGGGATTGGGCTTGTTGTTTATTTGCTGTCTAGTTCTCCTATTGCTATTAGGAGCCAGTGAGGCTATTTCAAGCCCATGGAAGCACAGACGCATAGCGGACTAGGGCAAGGCTCCTTATTTTAAACTGGCGGCATTTTAAATATTTATTAAAAAACGTATCATTAATATTTTATTTGTTTTTAACTTTGACTGGTTTAGTGTTTGCAAAGTTATCAGAATGGCACAATGTGCTTTCTCTTTAAGCATGGTTCTGGTGTTTAATCCCAGCTTTCGGGCTGCTTCACGGGGCCTCTTATTCAGAGGTGAGAGGCGGGCACAGTGCAGGTCTCTCAGCGGCCGCAGCTCGACTCACACTCTTTGTGACGCAGGGTGGCTTGTTCATCCCAAACACATTTAGGACAAGGACTGTGTTGCCGTTGCAAAGGCTGATCAACATTTGAAATGTTACCTTCTATGCACAAACACAGACAGGATGAAATACCAGTCCTGTTAAGTAGCTGAGGGTGTAGCCCCTACATAGACTTCAGCAACTTGACAGAGAACATAGCCACAGACTGAGCCCCCCCCTCTATTTCTTCCCTAAGATACCAGATACATCAAGACATCTTGCAGTTCAATGTACATGCTCTTGTATAACGCCACACACTGAAGAACACAAACTTGTGCATAACCACACAAATCACATTAGTTTGTTTTTGAGAAAACACGCTTATATTTTCACAGGTCACTACATTTAATTAATCAGCTAACAACCGTGTGGCTGAATTTTACAGACCGTCTTTCCTCATCCTTGAAATGCAGAGCTGCTGGTTCGAGCATCAACAAGGTGTGCGCCTCAGCTCTCACTCTGCTTACGTACCTACTAGGAGAAATGCGAGGACAACATTGGAAACACATAGGGGCATATTATCAACAACTAAGTGCTATTTATCGCTAAAGAAGCTTAGAGACATTGTTTTTATTGCCAAGCATCGCTGGATTTTATTGCAGAGATAACGTGCTATTAGCATCGTTTATCTCCAATGCGATAAAATATCAGGCGATAGCGGCGAAATGCGTGAATATTACTGGAAAACCAGCGATATTCAGGCATTAACGCCAGTAGGGTCTTAACCTGAATATCCAACTCCATTGGATATACAGGTTAAGAACTGGTCCGAGCAGGCGTTAGTTTTCAGTGATATTTGCGCTTAGCGCGAATTTTTTTATTGCTCGCCTGCCTTGCTAATAGGCGATATCGAAGTTAGCGACTGCTTTGAGTCGCTAACTAGTTGAGTATGCCCACTTTGCATGTCATTAGCGATAAATATCGCTGACATGCAAAGCGGGCCCCAAACCGCTCGCCATCACCTTAAAGCTGTCGCTAACTGATGTTAGCGACAGCTTGCTAACAGGGCGATGAAATGATCGCCGCCTAGTGGCTGAAAACGGCCGCAAAAGCGGCGATAATTTCATTTTGCGTGCCTTGATAATATGCCCCATAGAGCTTTTGTCAGACCTTTACTTAAATGGAGCATTACAGAGCCAGCGGTTTATGTAAAAGAGCACTAGGTTATATCATCGGTTTACATAAAAGAGAGCTATGATGTCATCAAGATACATGGTATAGTGTTCTCACTGTGATGTCAAAGCTGTACCATTATCAGTCACTCTGGTGTTTTATGTTTTTGTTCATGTGTATTATTACCTGTAAGAAAAGTAAGTGTTAAAGTAAAAAAAATAGAGGTTGCATCTAATTGCCTAAAAATACATGTTCTTGGTTTACATTCAAGTAAGGCTAAACATTCAAATAAACCATTCTAAAAAATCTACTCACCACAGCCCTATTCAACACTATTTCACATTGAATAAAGGCTCTCTTTGAACGAAGCCCATCATAATAAAACAATGTTGTCAGGCAATAACTGAAGATAATTTCAAAATTAACGCCGCGTCGCTTTAAACGTCGATTTGTCAGTTAAAGACCAACATCTCTGAATATGCAGTCCTCAAAAATACACACATTACCTTCGGGAGTGAAGAACCTCAAGCAAATGCAACAGCAAACAGAAGTGACTTGGGAGAGGCAAGGTGTAAAATAAAAATACTTCCCAATTTTACCTAAGATCCTGCTCTGGTGACACAAACACAGGGATATTCAACAATACAAACTGGGGAAGGCATTCATTTACAATCCAAATATAATTGTTTAAATGAATTGTTTACTATAACACCATGCTAAAATAAAGTTCAGAAAAGGAGATGAAAGGTCATACCAATCAAATCAAAAAGCTGTTTGAAGTATTCCCACAACATAAAAGTAGACACAGGAAACAGTTTCTTGTCAGGTTTATTCTTTAGAGGATCCCATCCATCAACAGGTAGGCAATGTCACCAACTGCTTCAGTTTTGCTTTGAATCTTAAATAGAATCTAGTGACATATCTACAATTCCTATATGACATAACCATATGACATAAATACAATTCCATTAACCCCTTGGACGCTCATGACGAGCTCGTCATGAGCCACGGTGCTCGTGTGCTCATGACGAACTGTTATGTTGTTATGTTATGTTAATGACTCTTTTATCGCGCATGACTCACCCAGGGGCATCTCAGCGCTCACCAGAAAAGGGGGATATCCTGTGGTTAGAAAGGTTCAGAACAACCAGGTTTTTAATTGTTTCCTGAGGGACAGGTAAGTTGGGGATTTTCGCAGCATCACTGGAAGGGAGTTCCAGTATTTTGGTGCTATAAATGAGAATGCTTTACCGCCTGTGCGGGTTAGCCGTATCCGGGGAATGTTCAGGAGAGCAAGAGCGTTTGATCTTAGGTTGCACTCGCTTGCGTGCTTGAAAAGTTTGTCCCTAAGATAGGCTGGACCTTCACCTCTTAAAGCCTTGAAAGACAGGCAACAGATCTTGAACATGGCGCGTTTTTGGATTGGCAGCCAGTGCAGTTGTCTGAGCAGGGGGAGGGAAGGGGTTCCAGGGGGGCAATTCAGGACCATTCTGGCCGTGGTGTTCTGTATTACTTGCAGCTTTGATAGGGTGGTGATTCCTACCTCTGCCAGTAGGGCGTTACCATAATCCAGCCTGCTTCCTATCATTGCCTGTACTACAGTTCTGCGGTGCTCCAGAGGTAGGTAGGGGATAATTTTGCGAAGTAGGCGTAGATTGTAGTAACATGAACCTGCAATGTTTTTCACATTTTCCTTCATATCTAGTTTGGCATCCAGTTGGATTCCAAGGCTTTTTACTGAGGTAGAAGGAGTTGGTGCTGAGCCCAGTTGGGGGGGCCACCAGTCTGGAGTCCAAATGACTGCGGACTTCCCTAACATTATTAGCTCTGTTTTCCCCGGATTGAGTTGTAGGCATTGCTCCCTCATCCAATTTGCGATCGCCAGCATACCACCCATAAAACGTTGTTTCTCTTCTGTGATGTTTTTACCGATTGGGAATAGTAGCTGCGTATCGTCGGCGTAAGAGACAATCTCAAAGCCAAAGGATTGAATCACCTTGGCAAGGGGCGCTAAATAAATATTAAATAGGGTGGGGCTGAGACAAGAACCCTGTGGTACCCCCTTATCCTGTAGGAACTTTTTTTTAGAGACAAAAGGCCCAAGCATGATGGTTTGCCATCTATCCTTTAGGAAGTTTCTCAGCCACTGTAGGGCCGTGCCCCCGATACCACACTCACTTAGTCGCTCCGCTAACCTCAGATGAGATATCGTATCGAAGGCCGCGGAGAGATCTAAAAGAATCAAGATGGAAGAGCCCCCGGCATCGAGGGTACGTCTTAGTGAGTCGGTGACCACCAGCGTAGCTGTTTCAGTGCTGAAACCCCGTCGAAATCCTGATTGGGACGGGTCAAGTATGTTATTTGCTTCCAGGTATTGGCTGAGTTGAGTGTTTATATTTGCTTCCAGTAGTTTCCCTAATAAGGGTAGCAGGGATATCGGTCTATAGTTACTTAATTCCAGTGGGTCTGCGGATGGCTTCTTCAAGATCGGCCGCACGACGGCTTCTTTCCAAGCCCCCGGGATGAGACCAGTCTCGATTGAGGCATTAAAAATACATTGGATTAGTGGGGCACATAGTGGGACGACAAGGGCCATCGTACTAGGTGGACATAGATCCTGAGGGGACCCGGATTTGGCAGCTGATAATAGTTTGCTTGTCTCTGCCAGTGAGATATGATTGAATTGACAGAGCATAGCACTATCGTTATAGAGGGGGTTTCGGACTCATTGTTTAATTGGATATTATTTATGTCCACAGCTGGGAAGTTTGCATAGATTTTAGCGATTTTTTTCATGAAAAAAGTAGGTGATAGAGTCACATAATTCCTGGGATTCTGATGGAAATTGCTTGCATACTGGTGGGGAAGCGAAGTCTTTAACAATATCAAGCAGGGCTTTAGTAGAAATGTTTGATTTTTCTATTTGGGTTTGAATATAGACGCACCGAGCATTTTTAATTTGTTGATGATAGTGGGATAGCGCTGTTTTATATGTTTCCCTTTCTTCCGTGAGCTTTCTCTTCCTCCATTTCCTCTCCAGTACTTTACAAGTGGTTTTCAAGGCTTTTAGTTCATTCGAGTACCAGGGGGTTGATGGGCCTCTTTGTACCAAAGTCGCCTTTTTTGAGGGGATCACTGCATCCAGTGTTTTCGTTAATGCTCCATTGAAACTCGCCAGCATAGCAGAGGGATCAAGATCCATCATATTAATTTTTATGGCCTGTTCGATATAGGGCTTGGCAAAGCTGTCCATTGTCAGTTTTTGCCATGATCTTTTGTATTTCCCCTTATTGTATGTGGGATTTACCCTATAGTTTGGCCCTGATTGGAGATGGAGAAAAAATTGGATGAGATAATGATCCGACCAGACTAGTGGGAGAGGCTGCAGTACATTCAGCTGTTCTGAGTTCGTAAAAATAAGGTCTAAAGTGTGGCCTGCAGTGTGTGTGGGACCTGACACCATCTGATTAAGACCCAGATCACCCAGATTTGAGAGGAGCCCCTTCACCTCTGGGTTATCTTCGATTTCACCGTGATAATTAAAGTCTCCTAGCAAGACGAAATTCTTAGCGTTCATGACTAGCATAGCAATGAGTTCTGTCACGGCTGTAGCAGAGTTGGATTTAGATTTAGGCTCGTCATGACCGTTGGAACGCTCGCATGCTGGGCTAATTCCCCTGCTGTGTGAGCGTTCTAAAGGAATGGGTGTGGTCATGACGAGCTCAGCTCGTCATGAGCACACGACCACCGTGGCTCATGACGAGCTGAGCTCGTCATGAGCACCGGGGCGCTGTGCGCGCCCCCTCTCCGCCCAGCACAGCGAGGGAATCCGCCCCGCATGCAAGGGGTTAATGACACATTACAATTCTAATATTGACATAGTGAGCAAGTCATAAGAAAGGCAGAACTCCACACTGTTCAGGGAGTATTTGTATCCATGATCCAGGGCCGCATGTGCCATTTTCCGCAAGCACAACCAAGCATTTCTTAACCATTCATATGCGTGGTTAAGGCAGTATGCGGTCAACTTGTACGGATTGTCGTGCACAGGAAGAGGAAGGATCGGCAGAGCACGAGGACAGGTAAGTGGGGCTGGGGCCAGGTTTGGGGTGGGGGTAGTTTTAGGGGCAGGGTAGTTATTTGGACTCAGGGGAGGGTCTGGGTTGCTTGCAGTGCAGGGGCCAATGTTTTAGTGCTCAGTGTGGGGGGAGGTGGGCTTCAGAGTAGTTTTAGGTTTTAGGGATGGGGTACTTTTCATGGCTCTAGAGGGGTCAGGTTGTTTATAGGGCAGGGGCCAGGGTGTTAGGACTCAGGGTGGAGGGGCTGGTGTGTGATCTTTACTACACATCCCTTTACCACGAAATTGCATGGTAAAGGCATGCATGGTAAAGGATTGGGCTGTTCAGGGGCATTCATTGTTCGGGCTGCGTTGTAGAGGCACCCATGGTTTAGCCATGCGTTCCTCTGTCATACAACCTTTATATGCACTTCTACCACTGTTCACAGCATTCACGGAAAGAGCAAAAACCAATCAAATAAAAACTGATGGATGAGAAAAGAGAGAGGAACGGGGAAATACTGCTTAGCTACAAATTAACCATTTCTTGTGATGGTGTGGTGGTGTTCTGGTGATCTCGATCTTCCTTTCTAGCTATTCTGTGCAGCTCTCATCCCATCTATTCACCATGTCATCACTACACAAATTCAGTCCACACCACACAATTCCACCTCATACATTTACACAACTAACAAAGTCCAATCCAACACACATAATTACACTCCACACCATATACCTTCAATCCACTCCAAACAACACACATTGCACAAAACCTATTGCATTGAAAATGCTTGTTTCTGTTTTCTATCTGAGCTACATTTTGCAGTACACACAGAAACAGGAAAATGCCCCATTGATTGTTTTTGTGCAGGAAGGTGTCTCTTCCTGTTCAAAAACAATAATTCCAAAAATGCAGGCACCCTTGCACCATGGTGCATGGGTGCCTTCATTTATTTATTTAATGAGTTTTATATAGCGCTGGCTATACCCGTAGGTAGCAGAGCGCTTTACATTAGGTTACACAATTTTACAGAAAATGATAACAATTACACATGACATCAAAAATAAGCAACACATTGAGAGAGGAAAGAAAGGTGAGACAAATAGAGACGGAGGGGTGAAGGGCGAAGTGTGAAGAGGGAGGATGAGGGAAAGGACGTCAGAAGAGACAAAAGGAAGTCTGCCCACAGACCGACTGGGTAGGTGACATCAGAGGAGGGAATCCAAAGCCTGTCTCCCCTAAAGTTAAACAAGGTAGCTCCAATGAGAATTAGTGAAATAGCTAAGTCTCAATTGACGAGGGAAAGTTCACAGAAGAATGTCCTGTGGATAAACAGGGTGGGAACAAGGAGCAATGACAGGTGAGGGCAAAGGTCCAAAGCTGGAAAGAGGAGAAGAGTTGAGTGGAGAGGGGTAGGGATAGGGGTTAGGGTGAAGGGGAAGGAGGGAGATAAGGTCAGGAGAGACGCAGGAGAGTTTGCCCAAAGACCGGCTGGGTAGGTGATGGCCAAGGAGGGAATCCATAGCCCATCTCCCCTTTAGCTCGCAAGGTAGCTCCACCAGGCATCAGTCAAAATGGCTAATTCTCACCAGTCGAAGGAAAGTTCTCAGAGTAAATGTCCTGGTTGGTGAGCAGGAACAGAGTCGGGTGAGTGTTGATCAAGATCAAGCCGCTGACCAATGATTTTAGACCAGGAGAGATAGAGCATTGAGGAGGGTCCCACAGTGGCGGCCATTTTGAGATCAGGCAAGAGGGATAATTCTCTGAAGTTCGAATTCAGTCAGTCCCCATTATTCTCTATAACCCAGAAGGAAAGTGGGTGTAAGCTAAGCAGTGGATCGGCAAGGAAACTCACAAGCAGCGGTCACGTTTGGCCCGCAGTCTGTAGCGGCAAGACCCCTATGATGTGGCTACATGAGGAAGAGATAACCGCCATTTTAGGGTCAGGCAGGGCCTCTCAGGATCACCTCCCCCTTAGTTTATTTTAAAATGAGATTAAGATTTAATGAAGATTTTAGCTACTGGGTCAGCGCGTTGGAGGCAGAACTCCATCCCTGGCCTTACGGGCTCTCACTGGTCAGCAGACATCGCTCTGGTGCAATTGGCCTCGAGGAGTCGCTTTTTTTGGGGTCAGGAATCCAAGTTGAATTAAAGTAAAAAAATGTTGTGAAGAGCGTCTCACCGCCACTGCAGTTAGCGCGTCGGAGGCAGCAGATGTTAAGGTCAGGGATCCTGAGACTAGACCCCCGTCCCAGACCTCGTGGGCATTCACCGGCGCTATTATTTGGTCTCCAAGTCCGAATGCTGGTGACGAGCATTGGCGCAAGGCAGCCATTTGTGTACCACGCAGTAAATGAGGACAGGAATGTGCTGTATCTCATAGATATGGTGCATTCCTGCCCTTTTCTTTTGATGTAGGGTAGTGCAGAAATGTAACTTGCTGCCCTTTGTCAAAATCTTGTAAAAGAAGCCCTAAGTTTGGCTCATTCTTTTGCACTGTGAGTTTAACTTTTTGCTGTAGTTCCAGACAAAAATGGGAACTACCTGCACACAATGAATTTCTGTTAAATTTTAGACTCTAATTTCTGGGTGAATGATATAGTGAGATACATCTCTCCAGCTATTAAATAATTGAAGAATAAATGCAATCATAGGCTGCTTTCTCGAACAGAGGATATGTTTGAACAAGGGTGAAATCAACAGAAAATATGCCAAAGTATACACCAAATTGGAGTAGTGACATATCTGTGTCCTGAAATGACAGTGGAAAGGAACAAATCCAAAGTTCAAACACAGCTTATGGAAAAGGTGGCCTGCTTGACGACAAAGGAATACTCACAATGAACAAAAAGCAAAGGAGGGAGTAATATTACAGGAGGAGGAAAAAAGAATGCCGCAATGCACTTACTCACAGAGAGACCTAGCAGGCACCTTAAAGCACAAACTAAAGCCAACAAATTATGCATCTGTAAGCCCACAGCCTGCGGCCAATCCTATACAAGGATTCAGAGGTTAGAGGCAACCCTACTCGCTATGAGGGAGTGAGCATGCAACCTAAGCCAAATATAGCGCCAAATGAACCTAATTCTGGCTAAAGAGCCAATCTGACTCCTCAAGTAACTTACTTAATGAAAATATTACCACAAGCTGTGTGTAGTGGGTCAGCCCCTTTACAGACATCACAGGCAGACTGTACTATCATTACCTTTAGAGATGCAGGCTTAGTTGGAACCTTACTGAGTCGACTCCATAATACATCTTCTAACGTGGAGGGCATTCGAGCTTAGCCCTCAGTAAAAGAGGACAGGAATGTGCTGTATCTCATAGATACGCTTCATCCTGCCGTTTTCTTTTGATGCAGGGCAACGCAGAAATGTAACTTACTGTGCTGCCCTTTGTCAAAATCTTGTAAATGAAGCCCTAAGTTTGGCTCATTCTTTTGCACTGTGAGTGTAACTTTTTGCTGTAGTTCCAGCAAAAATGGGAAATACCTGCACACAATGAATTTCTGTTAAATGTAAAGTCCACATTTGTAAAGCGCACAATCACCCGTAAGGGTCTCTAGGCGCTGGGGGCCGTCGGGAAGATTAAGCGAGCTATTGCCCAGAGTCACATGGTGCTGGGCTAACCTGCCGCCGGAGCCGGGGATCGAACCGTGGTCCCCAGATTCCAGCGTCAGTCGCCCTGGCCGCGGCGCCACACCTCTCCCTCTAATGTTAGACTCTCCTTTCTGGGTGAATGGTATAGTGAGATACATCTCTCCAGCTATTAAATAAATGAAGAATAAATTCAATCGCAGGCTGCTTTCTGGAATGGAGTATCTGTTTCAACAAGGGTGAAATCAACAGAAAATATGCCAAAGTATACACCAAATTGGAGTAGTGACAGATCTGTGTCCTGAAATGGCAGTGGAAAGGAACAAAGCCAAAGTGCAAACACAGGACTACCTTCAAGGTTCCTACTACACCCTCATTGGCTTGGGAATGCCCACATCAACTGGCCACCAGCCATATTAAGCAAAGGAAAATGGACTCCCTCGAGAAGAAGTAACATCTATGAATCCACGAAGAGAAGGAAATCAACAATATTTCCACAGCCCATGAGAAGCTTATGGAAAAGGCGGCCTCCTTGAATAAACAAGGGAATGCTCACAATGAACAAAAAGCAATGAAGGGAGTAATATTTTTTTTTTAAACTTACAGGAGGAGGAAAAAAGATTGCCACAATGCACTTACTCACAGAAAGACCTAGCAGGCACTTCAAAGCCTAATCTAAAGCCCACAAATTATGCATCTGTAGGCCCAGGGCCCACTGCCAACCCTCAACAGGGATTTAGATGTTAAAGGCAGCCCTACTCACTATGAGGGAATGAACAGTCAACCTAAGCTAGATCTAGCCCAAAATGAACCTCATACATCCTTATTAAATAAGGTTTCTGTTGTAGTCTTGATAGAAAGTAGATGCTGGTAGCCATATAAATTCCTTTAAGTACCTTTAATCCAGTTGTATAGCAAATTGGTAGCTTGGTACATTAGGCATGTAGTCCAGGTAACAGCTGAATGTAAAGGGGATTAGCCAGTAGACAGCCCTTGGTTCCAATAGTAGGAAACTCCTTGTAGTAGGAAAACCCCACCAAGAGCAGCCCCTCTCTCTCTCTCTGTCATTCCTCACTCACACAGACACCCAACATTCCATGCATCACTGCATTCCCAACATTCTACAGTCAACATGCACTTTGGCTGAGCTGGGGGAAGAAAAGATGAAGCGTAGAAAATACAGTAACTATGCAGGGCATAACAGTTTCCTTCCGGCTGAAGAAACACTCTGGCTTCTCAAGTAACTTATTTAACTAAATTATTACAGCAAGCTTTGTGTCTTGGGTCGGCCCATTTACTAAGACATCACAGGCAGACTGTATAATCATTAACTTTAGAGATACGGGCTTAGCGTCGACTCCATAATACATCTCCTAACGTGGAGGGCATTAAAGATCAGCCCTTAGGTTTTTTTTTATCAACCACGTTTCTTATGCCGTTATTGCTCCAAGAAGGACACTCGCAGTTACCCCGCAAACCAGATGAAGGAACATCTCAACACCAACCACACTATCCCTGTACTTCCAATAGATTTGAGGCACTGTCCTCATCAGGAAGTCAAGAGTGACAGCTACAGCCACAGCCAGGAGAAGAAGCTGGACCAATTCCAAATCTCTGAGTGATCCTAACATGTACCCAAGGTGTTACGAACATCCGAAACAGTCAGGCTAAGATCTTAAGCATCATCTCAGGGTGTGTGGTGGGGCTGAGTACCAAGTTAGGAAACCCAGACTGTAGACACCAGCGGAAGAACATTCTATAATCTGTTATCAACAGACCTTGCTCATGGACACCCCCGACATTGATGGATATGACTCTTACTCAGTCCTAGCCATCCCCTCTAAGTCAGGCAGGGCAAAAGCAAGACGGACTACTTTTATCACTGTATCGCTAGAAGACATATGGACACAAGAATTTAAGGTGCTGTGCATCTCTCCTAAAATCTTGATGCACCAAGCCCCTGCAGGGTTATCTTGTCTACTGAAGCCCTACATGCCCAGACGCGCTTTGAGATCTGCCGACCGTGGGCTTGTCTGTGTCCCTCGAGTTTGGAGAGCGAGGGCCGGGGGCCGTTCGTTTGGCCTCTTAGCGGCTAAACTCTGGAACTCTCTCCCAGCGCACATTAGAGGTATCCCCAATCTCTTGATGTTTTGCAAGACCATAAAAACCTGGCTGTTTCCATTATCTGATGTTTAGGCACCTGCCGGTCTTTCTGTTTTCTCTCTGTTTTCTGGCTGTGCTGGGACGCCTCGTCGCTGAGGCAGCCATGCGCACTACAAATCCCAAATAAATAAAAAAAAAAAAGAATTTATTGCAACACCTTATTATCATTTGTTGTTAATAATCCTTAAAAAGTCACATGATTTACTGCTGATTCATTTTTATTACAACATATTTGATCATACAGCAACTGAAGTGATAGAGGGTTTGGAGGATGCCATAAACGAAACGCAACATGGGCGTGGGAAAGAACTGCGAAATATTTGAGTAGGTGATTATAACATAGAGGTTTGTGAGTCCAAAGTATCAATGGCCCGTGAAATATATGACAAAACTGAGCAGCCCCCTACACAGTTTAAGCATAGCCCATACGGTGACTCATTAAATAGAGTTGTTACAGGTGGAGACCTGATATTTGCACAGGAGCGTGATCAAACTAGGGATTTGCAAATTCCTACTGATGTGGGCCCGCGTTCAAACTCAAAAATAAACCATATACTAATTACTAAAGATCTCCTACCCCTCTGTAAATGGTGCAAGGTGCTGATGTCTAAGCAATCATAACCCAATTTGAATGTCACTTGACATAACTCTGTGGAAACGGCCTGGGATTAAACAACAATACAAGGCCCAATGCAACAATAATAGGAGTATAAACATCAAGTGGGGGCAAATAGATAAGGAGGCATTTCTGAGAGATCTTATGACAAACAAACTTGCACAAATTGACGTAGTCCTAAAAGAGGATGCAGAACCAGAGGATATTGTACGGGTCTTCGCCTCTTTAAATAAATATATAGAAATTGAACCAAACCCCAAGAAAAACAACTGAAGCCCCAAGATGGTTTAATAGTGCTTGTTCTGCAGCGCATAGATCATGAAAGCACGCTTTAAGCATACGCCCGAGAGACAAAGGAGGAATGGTAAAGGCTAGGGAATTATATAAAGAAATCACGTCAAAAAAGGAAGCAGGAATTAAGAGAAAAGGCCTGGGAAGATCTATAAAATACTTGCATGGCAAGAGGTCCACAAGCTTACTTGCAGGATGAATTTCATTACAAGTCAAGGAGGCTACATTATGCATTAATCCTTTAATGCAACTCACAAACACAAAGGAAAGAATAAGAATGTGATGACAACATAGCAACAATATAAGGCATGTGCAAGAGCAAAGCTGCCTCTTTTAAATGCGGCTCGCAAACAGATACGTTTCTCTTACTTGCTCTCTTTGTTTTCTAATTGTATTGATCTATGTTGATTGCCTACATTTATTTAGTACCTATATTCATTGCCACCTTATTTTATAATGGTGAAATTATGCTGACTGTCTGCTTGTTTTGATTGCCCGCTGACTGCCTGCTTGCTTTGTTTGGCCTTTCCTCGATGGATTCCCCCTAGCGTATGATCGGCTTCCGATCCCAGCCCTACCTTCCTCTCATTGACTTCCAATTTACGGTTGTCGACTTCCCGCCCTCCGCCCCATTTCTCCCTGTCACCGGAGTTTTTTGCTAGGCATTACCAGCGTGCTCGCATGAATAGCGGTTCTCGCTGCGTCCCTCTCGCCTCCTCTGTGTTTTTCTTTGCGTCTCCACAGATGCGCCGTGGTGATTGAGGCGGGCGCCCCCCCCTATCGTAAAAGCGAACACGAGTGAGGAGTGGCCCTCGGCAACGGCGGCGTAGCGTACCCTGTCCGCTGACGGCCATTCCTCTAATCCCGCGGCAGCAGCTGGCTCGAGCACGTCAGTTACATCGATCTTGCCAGCCGCTGCCGGAGGCATCGATCAGCTGTTGTTTCCTTCGCTTTTGACATTTTCTGCAATCCCAGTTTATTCCGCTTGTCTTACTCCGTTATTTACCAATAAATACCCTAGGCCCGCTTGGAGCGAATTTCAGACCCTTTATTTTACAATAAAAAAATAAAAAAATTGATTCTCAATCCTTTCCCATTTCTTAAAATAACCCCTACATATTACTTAATAGTATAAAATATATAAATATTTATATATATATAACTAAATAATATTTTTTTTTAAATTAAAATAAAAAAAATAATAAAAAAGGGGAAGCATTTTATAATTTCTCTAGTTTAATAATTCTTAGATACCCTAGCCATGCTTACCTGCCATGTCTTACCTGCCATGGTATCTGACCAGTTCCCCTAATCATATTAATGACTCCTTTAAAATATTCTTACAAAAGGAGATGAAGTCCTGCATGATGGGCATGCTCAAGGAGGTCATGTCGCATAAGAGATCCTTCCTACATGATGATGATACTCCTCGTGATCCCGAACCTGTATACTCAAAATCTTCTAAAAAAGTCAAACACTTTGATGGCAAAGTTGGAGGTCGTGGTACCTCACTTGACCTGGCAGGTCCTAGCACCTCGCGATCTATTGGAGGCCCTTGCGCCTCAAAAGGTACTGGTGCCCCTCGCGGCACAACTAGGATGGGTGTCCCTGGCGGCACGAATTTGGCGGGTGTCCTCAGCGGCACAATTGTTGATGGTGCACATGTTGACGCAGGATCTGATTCAGATGAAGGCGATGTCTTCAATGACTCTTACAACGAGTTCTTTCTTGACCTGGATGTCCAGGATCTGGACGACTTAGATTTTAATGTACACTCCGAGGCCGACTCTTCCCCCTCTTCTAAGGATGCCATATTTGACCCTCTGGGTGGCGAAATGTTTTCCCCTAATAATATCTCCCACCCCAATAGTTCTAAATGGTTCCCACATGATCACGTTGCCAAATTTATTACTAGATGGCTGAGAAATTCTCTAGAGAGAGAAACTCGCAATACCCTGCAGTCCGAATGTCCGAGGCCCTGCATCGAGGACAAGGTCTGCCAGACCCCTAACCTCGATCCCGACCTCAACATTTTTTTATTCAAACTAGGTAAAGACCCCAGAAAAGGCCTCGAGAGGGCCCTTAAGAGTTGCCAAGATTGTCTCCTTGATGTTCTCGGACCCCTTACTAAAATCCTCGATCTCGCTGAGGGATCCTATATCTCTGATTCACCCCTCAACACTAACCTGATTAGGGGCTGGAGCCAAAGGACGATCGTACTTCTTGGTAATGCTAACTCGGGCCTTAATATTGAGAGGACGAAGATCATCCTCAATAAAATTAACCCTAAGCTAGGTGACCTTGCCAAAAAAGAACCTTCCAATAAGCCCAAGGGCCTCCTCCTCGGCGAGGATATGATAAAGACCATTGCGAAGTATGTTGCCACGTTCACCGCCCCAGAAAAGGCCCAAAATTATATGAGACGGGTCTTCTCCACCAACCTTTTTGGACAGGCCGGAAGAAGGGGCCGTTCTTCTGGCCGCGGAAACTACCGGACCTTTTCTTCCATTAGAGGAAGCGGTACCACTGGCAGAGGCTTCTACCCCTTCAACCGGCAATTCTACCCCCAGAGAGGAAGAGGTTCACGTGGCAGAGGTTTCTCCTCCCGTGGAACTTCCAACAGCAACCCTCCAAGTAAGTCCTTCTCTTTTCTCTCCTCCTCCCAGGGTCGGGGGAAGGTTCAAACACTTCTATCACGTTTGGAGGTCCTTGACACAAGACCCGTGGGTTCTCGAGACAGTTCAGGGGTTCAGAATAGATTTTGTGGATTTTCCATGTCAAACTATTGCTCCCAACCCTTTGGTTCTTCCCTAAGAACATCTAGAAATTGTCAAAGAGGAAATTTCCTCTATGCTCCAAAAAGGTGCCATTATCGAGGTTCTTTGGTCTCAAAGAAGATTTGTGAGCATGCCTTTCTTAGTCCAGAAGAAAGACAAAGGTTGGAGAACAGTTATAAACCTTCGGGATGTAAACAAATACCTTGTGTACAGGCATTTCAAGATGGAGAGCATCCACCTCCTCAGAGACCTTCTTGTTCAGGGAGATTGGCTGGTCAAATTGGATCTAAAAGAATCGTACTTTACCATCCCTATGGCAGAGGAACATCAGCCCTTTCTTCAATTTATATGGGACGGTCACCTCTTTCAATTTCAAGCCCTCCCATTCGGGCTTTCTTCCGCTCCTTGGTGTTTCACCAAGAT
Organism: Lissotriton helveticus; assembly: GCF_964261635.1. NCBI lineage: Eukaryota > Metazoa > Chordata > Amphibia > Caudata > Salamandridae > Lissotriton > Lissotriton helveticus. Next base: position 49,002,881 of record NC_136068.1, on the reverse strand, counting down.
TATGAGGACAATTGTCTCTCTCCTGAGAGCGAAAGGTATCCGCCTCATTATTTATCTAGACGATATTCTCATCATGTCTCAAACTCACTCTCAGCTCTTGGAAGATCTCAGGATCGCCATTAATCTCATAGAGGATCTTGGCTTCATTATAAACTGGAAAAAAGTCCATTCTTACCCCTTCAAAATCTCTAGAATTCCTAGGTTTCACTGTGGACACCTCGAAATGTCTCCTCCTACTTCCCAAAAAGAAGATCGCAAAGATTCGGAAGGAGATCAGGTTTGCTCTAAGGCTGTAATCCCTCACTCTTCGGGCACTGGCCAGACTCCTGGGCTTACTTTCTTCTTCAATCCAGGCCATCTTTCCCGGACCCCTCAACTATCGTGCCCTCCAGAGAGTGAAAGCCAATGCCCTCAGATCCGGTCTGTGGTACGAGGACCCTGTTTGCTTGGATCAACAAGCGAGGTTGGAACTCTCTTGGTGGCTGGATAATTTGGATGCATGGAACGGAAGAGTTATCTTCGGTTCGACTCCGGACGTTGTCTTGGAGTCAACGCCAGCCTTCATGGCTGGGGTGCACGTCTCCTCGACAAGGACACCGGCTGCGTCTGGTCTCGGGCAGAGTCCTCCCACCATATAAACTTTTTAGAGTTGACTGCCGGTCTTTATGCCCTAATGAGTTTCAAACACTCTCTTCAGGGCAGATCCATTGGTTTGAAGATGGACAGCGTCTCTGCAGTCTCCTATATCAACCACCTTGGTGGGACAAGGTCAGCAGACCTCTCTGATTGGCCAGGAAACTCTGGATGTTCTGTTTGGAACACAAAATTTCTCTGAGGGCAGAATATCTTATAGATGTGAACGTTTTCAATTCTCTTTCTCTTTTTTGGGGCCCTTTCGATGTGGACCTTTTTGCCAGCAGGTTGACTTTCCAACTTCCCCAATTTTTCCGTTGGGCGCTCTTGCAGTGAACGCCTTTCTCCAGCCATGGCCCCCTCTTCGACCTTACGCCTTTCCTCCGTTCGCCATGATTCAGAGGGTTCTTCAAAAAGTAAGACAGGATCACTGCTCCCTAGTCCTGATAACTCCTTTCTGACCATCTCAGGCCTGGTTCCCCACAGCTCTGGAAATTTCAAGCGACATTGCCTTCCTGATTCCTGCAACGAGAGGTCTGGTACTAAATGCAAACGGAGAAGATCACAACCTGGTCCTTTCAGGGAGTTTGAACCTTCTTGCTTGGAAAGTGTCAGGCAATCTAACGAGTTGTCTGGACTTTCGTCATCTGCGCTCACTCTCCTCGGAGAATACTGGGCACCAGGGACTCACTACAGATATAATAGCATCTGAAGAAAATGGTTTCGTTGGTGCATGGAGAGGAACTTGGATCCCGTGGAGTCTCCTATCGTCAATATAGTTCATTTTCTTGTTGAACTTTTCGACAATGGCCTCTCCTATAGATCGATTAATTGTTATAGATCTGCCATTTCCGCCGGACATTCTCTTGTCAACGGTAAAACGGTAGGTAAGAACGTTATTATTTGTAGAGTTCTAAAGAGTATTAGGCTAAAAAGACCTCTTAGGCCTAAATACCAATCTGTGTGGGATGTTAAACTTATGCTTGACCTTTTTTGCTCTTGGCCTGATAATTCTCTTCTTAACAGGAAATGTCTTTCCATTAAACTTGCTTCTCTTTTATGTTTAATTTCTTGCCGTAGAGTTTCCGATGTGAAAGCTCTAGATATTTCTAATAGATGCTATGACATGTTTGGTGTTAAGTTTGAAATCCTTAGGAGAACTAAAACCATGTCTGACTGTATTTTTTACCCTCGTTTTGACTACTACAAAAAACTTTTGTTGTTGATTGTATGAGGGAATACGATTCCAGAATGAGAGATCTTCGCCCTCCTGATGCCAATCAACTTCTCATTTCTTTTTTCAAACCTTTTAAACCTTCCTGCTCTATTGCCAGGTGGGTTAAAATAGCTATGAGCTTTGCTGGTATTGATCTTTCCAAATTTCAAGCTCACTCTCTCAGAGGTGCTATAGCCAGCAAGTCCTTCTGGTCTGATGGTAAGTTGGATGTTATCCTTAAAGCTTCTGATTGGTCCAATGCTTCTACTTTTGCTCATCATTATTGTAAACCTATTGGACATATGTCCGACGTTGTTCTTCAAGGCTACCAACAAGCATAATATAACCTCCTTGTATTGTAATGAAATTGAGATTCTCCTATTAACATGACCAGAGAATCTGGATTTCATTAAAGACACGGAGGCTAACATTATCCCTCCCGTCCCTCCCTTGGACGGAAAATCTATTCTTTGCCTTGCATCTCATATGATGTTGTTTACTATTTGCATTTCATATGATGTTGTTTTTTGTTCATGTTCAAGTTTACAATTTGCCTTTTCTTTGCAAGGTTCTTTCAACCTTTTAATTTTTTTTTTTCACTTTTATTTTTAGATAATTCGTCCTAGCGGATCTTCATGAATTTGCCTTCACTTCCTTCCTTGGTTTCACCTTCTACATCGCCTTTTGCTCCAAGTTGCGCCTTGATTTTGCTGACTTTCTTCTTGCTTCATTGCATTTAAAAGAGGCAGCTTTGCACTTGCACATGCCTTATATAGTTGCTTTGTTGTCATCACATTCTTATTCTTTCCTTTGTGATGTAAGCGGCTGTTTGTGAGTTGCATTAAAGGATTAATACATAATGTTAGCCTCCGTGTCTTTAATGAAATCCAGATTCTCTGGTCATGTTAGTAGGAGAATCGCAATTGTCCAAGCTAGAAACAAACATACCAGCAGCGGACTGGGCAAACGATTTTTTGGAAAATATGTTGTCATGACATGCAGACTCCCAGTCCTGACAAGGAAGTTCCCCTAGATATGAATGTAGCTTTGACCCCTAGCCACTCAATTGAGATAGAAGATGCTGTCTCAGCCATAGAGTGCAGCCCCTCTGAGGAAGCTCTGGGACCTGGTAAAGTACCAATGCACCTTTGTCAAAATCTTGGAAATGAAGCCCTACAATTGGCTCATACTTTTGCACTGTGAGTGTAACTTTTTACTGACATTCCAGCAACAATGGGAAATACCTGCACACAATGAATTTCTGTTAAATTTAATAATCTCCTTTCTGGGTGAATGATATAGTGAGATACATCTCTCTAGCTATTAAATAATTGAAGAATAAATGCAATCATAGGCGGCTTTCTGGAATGGAGTATCTGTTTGAACAAGGGTGAAATCCACAGAAAATATGCCAAAGTATACACCAAATTGGAGTAGTGACATATCTGTGTCCTGAAATGGCAGTGGAAAGGAACAAAGCCAAAGTGCAAACACAGGACTAACTTCAAGGTTCCTACTGCATACTCATGGGTTTGGGAATGCCCACATCAACTGGCCACCAGCCATCTTAAGCAAAGGAAAATGGACTCCCTTGAGAAGAAATACATGTTTGAATCCACGAAGAGAAGGAAATCAATATTTCCACAGCCCAGGAGAAGCTTATGGAAAAGGTGGCCTCCTTGAATAAACAAGGGAATGCCCACAATGAACAAAAAGCAATGAAGGGAGCAATATATATATTTTTTAAACTTACAGGAGGAGGAAAAAAGATTGCCACAATGCACTTACCCAGAGAGAGACCTAGCAGGCACTTCAAAGCCTAATCTAAAGCCCACAAATTATGCATCTGTAGGCCCACAACCCACCCTCAACAGGGATTTAGATGTCAGAGGCAGCCCTACTCACTATGAGGGAATGAACAGTCGACCTAAGCTGGATCTAGCCCAAAATGAACCTCAAACATCCTTATTAAATAAGGTTTCCTTCCGGCTGTAGAAACACTGGCTGCTCAAGTAACTTATTTAATTACATTATTACAGCAAGCTGTGTGTTGTGGGTCGGCCCATTTATAAAGACATCACAAGCAGACTGTATAATCACAGGGGTCGGCTGTAGGCTCATGGCGACCCTGGGCAGGGAGCGTAGGTAGGGGGCCCCGGAAGAGGGGGTCCGGGTGGGGTCCCGGAAGAGGGGGGGAGTCAGGGTGTTTGGAAGTGGAACAGAGCCGGAGGCCGCCAAATCCCTGCCAGGGGCCGCCACGCAAGTATCTATCCATCCTCAGAGGATTATTATATTAAGTATATATATTGGCGTGGTGGCCCCTTGGGTTTGGCGGCCCTGTGCAGGTGCACAGCTTGCACATGCCTAAGGCCGCCCCTGATAATCATTATAGAGATACAGGCTTAGCTCGACCCTTACTGAGTCGACTCCATAATACATCTCCTAACGTGGAGGGCATTAGTGCTCAGCCCGTAGGTTTCTTTTATCAACCAAGTTTTTTATTCCGTTATTGCTCCAAGAAGGACACTCGCAGTTACCCCGCAAACCAGATGAAGGAACAACTCCACACCAACCACACTATCCCAGTACTTTCAATAGATTTTGAGGCACTGTCCTCATCAGGAAGCCAAGACTGACATCTACAGCCACAGCCAGGAGAAGAAGCTGTACCAATTCCAAATCTCTTTGTGAACCTAACATGTACCCAAGATGTTACGAACAGCCGAGCAAGTCAGGCTAAGATCTTTAGCATCGTCTCATGGAATGTGGTGCGGCTGGGTACCAAGTTAGGAAACCCAGACTGTAGACACTGGTGGAAGAACACTCTATAATCTGTTGTCAAGAGACCTGGCTGATGGACACCCCCGACATTGATGAATATGCCTCCTACTCAGTCCCAGCCATCCCCTCTAAGTCATGCAGGGCAAAAGCAGGACTGACTACATTTATCACTGTATCGCTAGAAGACATATGGACACAAGAATTTATTGCAACACCTTATCATCATTTGTTGTTAATAAACCTTCCAAAGTCACATGATTTACTGCTGATTCATTTTTATTACAACATATTTGATCATACAGCAACTGAGGGGATAGAGGGTTTGAAGGATGCCATAAAGGAAACACAACATGGGCATAGGAAAGAACTGCGAAATATGTGGGTAGGGGATTATAACATTGACGTTTGTGAGTCCAATGTAGCAATGGCCTGTGGAATAAATGAAAAAACTGATCAGCCGCTTACACAGTTTAAGAATAGCCCCTATAATGACTCATTAAATAGAGTTGTTACAGGTGGAGACCTGATATTTGCACAGGAGTGTGATCAAACTAGGGACTTGCAAATTCCTACTGATGTGGGCCCGCGTTCAAATTAAAAAATAAACCATATACTAATTACTAAAGATCTCCTACCCCTCTGTAAATGGTGCAAGGTGCTCATTAGATGTCTAAGCAATCATAACCCAATTTGAATGTCACTTGACATAACTCCGTGGAAACGGCCTGGGATTAAACAACAATACAAGGCCCAATACAACAACAATAGGAGTATAAACATCAAGTGGGGGCAAATAGATAAGGAGGCTTTTCTGAGAGATCTTATGACAAACAAACTTGCACAAATTGAGATGGTCCTAAAAGAGGATGTAGAACCAGAGGATATTGTACAGGCCTTCACCTCTTTAAATTCATGTATAGAAATTTGACAAAACCCCCAGAAAAACAACTGAAGCCCCAAGATGGTTTAATTGTGCTTGTTCTGAAGCGCATAGATCATGAAAGCACGCTTTAAGCATACGCCCGAGAGACAAGGAATGGTAAAGGCTAGGAAATATCATAATGAAATCACGTCAAAAAAGGAAGCAGGAATTAAGAGAAAAGGCCTGGGAAGACCTAAAAAATGCTTGCATAAACTTTCTTGGAGGATGAATTGTCCAAGCTAGAAACAAACATACCAGCAGCGGACTGGGTAAATATTTTTAGAAATTTTTTTGTCATGATATGTAGACTCCCAGTCCTGACAAGAATGTTCCACTAGAAATGAAAGTAGCTTTCACTCAAAGCCACTCAATTGAGATAGAATATGCTGTCTCAGCCATAGAGTGCAGCCCCTGTGAGGAAGCTCAGGGACCTGGTAAAGTACCAATGGACCTTTATAAACATCTCCCACAATTCTGGGCCCCAACAATAGCCAATATCATCAGAAGGGCAATAGTAGGACCCCTAATCAAGACCTGGCAGGAGGTCATTATTGAGTCAATCTTCAAACAGGGGGACAGGAGTCAACCACACTGCTATCGCACCGGTATACAGACAAAATATCGAACCAAAAATATAGAATTGCACTAATATCGAAGTCAAAATATAGAATGGACAAAATATTGAATGGACAGAATATAGTCAACAAAAATATCGAATTTAAGGTAAGTAATTTAACATCGATTTTCATAAATATAGAAAGTCAAAATATCAAAGTATATAATATAGGTATTAAATATATCGAATTTTTAATAATATTGAATTTTTTAAAGTGTTTTGTATGTTAGCATATGTGTGAAAAGTGTATATTTATTTTATAATTTATTTTAAGTAATTAATTATATGTTATATATTTGTGCATAATTTAATTCTGTAGCGGGTTGTGGTTATATGGGAATAGGGTGGGAAGTAATGTATTTATAATTAATTTAATATTTAAATGTATTTATTGGTATTTATTTTGATTTATTTGTTAATTAATTTTCAATTGCTAATTAATTAATTGTTAATTGGTCATTAATTTGTATTAATAGGTAATGAATTTCAATAATTAATTTTTATTTGTATTTTTAATTGATTAATTATTATCTTATATGAAATTAGTAATTACTTTTAAAGAATTTTTTATTGGTATTAATATTTAATTTATGTTTATTAATATATGAAGTATTTACTTTCCCTACTGTTGCACTCACTATATTGGGAATAGTAATTGTTACCCCTACGCTATCCAACGTTTTCTCTACTGTTGCACTCTCTGGAGTGGGAATAGTAATTTTTACCCCTACGCTATCCAACGCTTTCCCTACTGTTGCACTCTCTGGAGTGGGAATAGTAATTTTTACCCCTACGCTATCCAACGCTTTCCCTACTGTTGCACTCTCTGGAGTGGGAATAGTAAGTTGTACCCCTACGCTATCCTATGCTTTCCCTACTGTTGCACTCTCCGGAGTGGGAATAGTAATTTTTACACCTACGCTATCCAACGCTTTCCCTACTGTTGCACTCACCGGAGTGGGAATAGTAATTTTTACCCCTATGCTATCCAACGCTTTCCCTACTGTTGCACTCTCTAGAGTGGGAATAGTAACTTTTACCCCTACGCTATCCAACTCTTTCCCTACTGTTGCTCTCACTGGAGTGGGAATAGTAATGTTTACCCCTACGCTATCCAACGCTTTCCCTACTGTTGTACTCACTAGAGTGGTAATAGTACATTTTGCCCTCCCGCTTTCCCATGGTAAGAATATATTGTATATTTTTTTTATTAATAATATGTTAATATATATATGTTTTGAAAAATAAAATTCTATGCTTTTTTATAATTTAAATTAATTATTTAATAATTTTAAGTTTTTTAAAGTATATTTTAGTTAATTATTTTTAATATTTTATTAATTTTAAATTATTTTTAAGACATTTAAAAAAATTCGATATTTTGACAAACTATATTTTTTTAAACTATATTTTTGATTCGATACTTTTGTACTTACCTGTTTGTAGATAGGAATTCGATATTTTTGTATTCGATATTTTATCCTCGATATTTGTGTAATTCTATATTAGTGTAATCGATATTATGTCAGTGATCCACTGCACCATCGCCCTTCTTGCCAGTACAGTGAAAATATTGGGCAGGGTGATTGTGGCAAAACTGAAACTGGGGGCTAGAGAGACCCAATTACTGTCAGATTTTCAATTTGGGTTTTGCCCGAGGCTAGGCAAAGTAGAACAGACCTAAAACCTGTCCTTAATAATTAAAAAGTGTACAAAGAGACAAAAAGGCGGAGTCCAGCTAGCATTTATGGATTTAACATGTGCCTTTGATACAGTGGATCGCTCTAAACTATGGGCACTGATGTCAAAGATGGGGGTAGAAGGAGCCATTGTCACATTAATTACCAGAATTCAGGACCGAACATCAGTAAGAGTCCATTATAGAAGGACCGGCGACCTTACTGAAGTATTGTCCTCTACCGTTGGGGTTAGACAGGGTTGTGCGATGGCACCATTCGTCTTCCTGTTCTATGTTAATGGGCTGGGTGAATATTTGTGCAGGAAGGGGAAGGACACCCCAAGGGTAAATGCACGCCAAATACCGGTTCTCCTATATGCGGACTAGGGGTGGGCGGACATTTTCGTTCCGCCCACGGAATGTGTGGAAATTTGCCCCTTCCACTTACCGCAAAGAAGGCGGAAAAACGGGGCAAATTTTCGCACACTCGGGGGCGGAACGGAAGTTGGCCGCCCACCGCCCGCCCGCATATTAAACAGATTAAAGGCTAAAATAAGATTTTAAAGACTTACCGTTTCGCGGGGTCATCTCTTCCTGGTCTGTCGCGCCTTCTTCTTGAAACTGCACACGCGCAGGAGCCTGCGCATGCGCATTCCATGCGCAGGCTCCCGTGCATGCACAGTTTCAAGAAGAAGGCACAATAGACCAGAAGATGTCCCCGCGATAAGGTAAGTGCTTTAAATCTATTAGCCTTTAATCTGTTTAATATTGCGGGCGGGAGGTGGGTGGGAGGCAGGCGGGTGTCACGTAACGGAAATTTGCGGGAAAGGCACGGAAATTGGTTCAATTTCCGTGCCTCTCCGCGAAAGTCCCTTACGCGACTTCTGCCCACCCCTAACGCAGACGACGCTGTTTGATAGCGAGAACAGCAAACGTACTCCAATCCCTCCTACATGCTTTTAAAGCATTCATGACTGATTTGGGACTCCAAACTAATCATTTGTCATGAAGTGTGGGCCCAAAAAAGCTAAAACAAGGAGGTTCATGCTAGGAGGGGAAGAAATTAGAACCCCTCCCACCCCCCACCTTTCGTACCTGTAAGTGCCTTTTGATACAAATCTTAACTGAAACTTTTTAATGAGCGTTAGGGCAATGCAATTTCAGCGGTCCATAGAAGCTGTTTTTAGATTTTCTAAAAGACTTGGGCACAAGCCAATTAAGGAATTGCTTCATGTGCTTAAAAGTAAATGTCTGTCCGTTGTTTCTTTCGGCGCTGGCGTCTGGGGATATATAAATTGTAAAGCATTGCAAAAAAATAGAAAACAAATTTATCAGGAGACTGCTGGCAGTGCCACAATGTACATTGGTATTGTTTTGTCACAAGGAAGTCAGCCTAGGATATTTAGAAGAATATTTAAAACTGCAACCTTTGTTGCTATGGGAAAGAATTTGGAAAAATCCGGAAGCCTGACTCAGTACAGAGATTGCATACATTTAGACAACTACCTAGAGAACCCACTGGCTAGGTATATCAAATCCACATTCTTAAAGATGGGTACCCCTGATTATTTTTTTATCCAGATACCTCTACTAATACTTCTCTCAAAAGTATTATTAATCTTTATTAGCACCATCAGATGCACTCTCCAGATGATGTTATCTCCGATCGGGTAAAGTTATTTCGCCAACCCAAAGCACAGCCTGCACTTTATTCACAGCTAAGTTTAAATTGAAAGCCAAGCATTTCTGCTGACCAGGCTACGCCTTTAAACTGTACACTTTTTAGCAGCCTTTCCCATCCAAGGCACATGGTTTTCTTCATTACCACCCTGCCTGTGATGGCATAACAAATCAAAGCCCTAGACACCTTATTTTGTTTTGCACATTTACACTCCACAGAGAAGGCAATTCCTTCGGCCATTACTAGTGGCAGAGAAAGTTAGGAATCATGAGACCACTTTGGCCAGTTGTATGATGTTACAACGCATACTATTACAATGCATGCCTTTACAACGCATTTTTCACAACGCAACATCCTTTACAACGCATTCCATTACAACGCATGCCATTACAACGAATTGTCTTAAACTACCTTTACAACAGATTCCATTACAACGCATACTACCTTTACAACGCATACCATTACAACGCATACCATTACATTGCATGTTTGGTAAGTATTGGATAGTATAGGGGTAAAAATGACTATTCTAACTCGAGGGGGTTCAACAATAGGGTAAGTGTTGGATAGTGTAGGGGTAAAAATTATTATTCTAACTCCAGGTGGTGCAACAGTAGGGTCAAGTTTTGGATAGTGTAAGGGTACTATGCGTTGTAATTGTTAGATCTGGGGGTCTCTAGTTGGCAGAGGTAGGTACCACTGTCCAAATAGGGACAATTGCTTCTAGTCAGGGCAAGGAGATAACCTTCTGAGATAACCCCTGCTCACCCTCTAGGTAGCTTGGCACGAGCAGTCTAGGCTAACCAGAGGCAATGCGTAAAGTATTTGTACCAACACTCACAGTAACACAGGGAAAACACCACAAACTGACTCCACAACAGTTTAGAAAAATAAAGGTATTTTTAATCTAAACTACACAAGACCAAAACGACAAAAATCCAACATACACAGTTCAAGAATATGGTTTCAAAAAGAGTTCTTAAGGTTGCGTTAGAATTCTCTACGTTGCGATAGAATTCTCTACTGATGCGTGAAAAGTTCACAGTTGCGTCACGTTTACTCACAGTACCTTTTAGTTGCAACAAAGTTCCAAAAGCAGAAGCTGGTGCGGTGGAAAACAAGCGATGCGTTGCTCCTGAGACCCTGGGGAGGTGATGCGACAGCCCCGCTGCAGCAGCGGGCGTGTTGCGACGAATCCGGTCTGTATGGGGAGGAAGGCCACTTGTATGGATTCCGGTGCGTAGGTTCCGTAGGAAGTCTGTTCTCGCAAAGGCACGATGCGACGATCTCGTAGGGGCTGCGACGATCTCCGGGGCGACAATGCGCGGTCCAGCGGTGATCCTCTCTCTCGCAGCTCCTCGATGCGATGGTTCTGCGACGATGCTCGCGGCGACGTGATGCGGTCCGCAAGCAAGCGGTGCGGCGTTCTCACCCAGCGACAACAGGCTCTGCGACGATACTCGCAGCGATGTTCGATTCTCCCGCACTGGTCAGGTGCGTCCCGCAAACGAAGGATGCGACGTCTCTGGCAGCGGCGTCAGGCGCTGCGACGATCTCGACCTCCGTAGCGGCGGGAAACTTCTCGCACTGTCGGGGATGCGCTCCGCAAGCGAGCGATGCGACACTTTTCAGATTCAAAAAGTCTCTCAAGCTTAGTTTCAAGCTTCCCAGCACAGGTACAACCTCCAGAGGCCCCACAACTGGATCAAGCACTCTAGGAGGGACAGAACTCTCTCAGCAGAGTTCAGGGAAGCTGGGGGTGAAGTACTTTTGTTCCTGGGACTTCAAAACAGGGAGCCAGCTCTTCTCAGGCCCTTGGAGATTCCTTCAAGACAGGGGACACAGCACACAGCAAAGTCCTTCCCCTCTCCTTGGCAGCAAAGCAGCAGGTCAGTCCAGCAGAGCAACAGCAGGACAATCTTCCTTCTTCAGTTTCAGCTTTCTCCTTGGCAGAGGTTCCTTCTTAATTTCCAGGATGATCTAATTTTCTGTTGTCAGGGGTCCTGTACTTATACCCCTAAAGTCTTTGTTCTCTCTGTGCATGTGGGCCCTGAGCCCGGTCTGAACCAGTTCTGGGGTTTCCTGAGTACTTTGTTTTGCTGGCTGCTTCTTTCCTTTCAGAGTGAGGGGCAGGGTCCTCAGCCGCCCAGCAGGGGGTGGAGCCAGCATTGTGGAAGGCAGGCACAGCCCTATTCAGCCCAGGTGCTAACTCCTCCCACCACTCCAGTTGCAAATGCAGTCATTCAGCCTAGTGCTGACTCATCCATCCTCCTGGGGAATTCCCCAGCCCCTGTCACTCACAAACCAGACAGTCAATACACAAACAGGCCCATGCACACAGAAGGGTCAGACAAGAGAACAGCAGCTTTCTAAAGGTGCTGTTCTCAAACACAGGATTTAAAAACAACCTTTCCTAAAAGATGTGTTATTAAATTCTGAGTTCAGGGATACTAGATACTTATGTCCTATCTTGTTCCTAGGGGAAGAAATGCTGTTAACCACTGTAGCCAGCATCCCCAATGTTAACCTATGGAGCAAGATAGCCTTACAGTAGTGAAAAACGAAAATGGCTGTAATTCACTACCAGAACATGTTACCTGCACCAGTACATGCTCTACCTTTCACATACACTGCATCCTGCCCAGGGGGGTACCTTGGGCCTTCCATAGGGGTGGCTGATGTGCACGAAAAGGGAAGGGTTAGGCCTGGTCAGTGGGGACACTGACCAGGAGGACATGGCAGTTCTAAACCGCCCATGGGCACTGCAGTGGCAGGCCTGAGACACCATTTTAGAGCTACTCCTGTGGGTGGCACAATCAGTGCTGCAGGCCCACTAGTAGCATTTGTCATCACCAGCCCTGGCACACCCAGTGCACTTTACTAGGGACTTCATGGTGATACAAATATGCCAAACATGTATATTCAATCAGAATACCAATTTACACAGAGAGCATATGCACTTTAGCACTGATCAGCAGTGGTAAAGTGCGCAGAGTCCTATTGCCAATAGCCACGGGTCAGGAAAAAATAAGGGAGGAAGAAGCAAAAAGTTTGAGGATGACCCTGCAAGAAGGGCCAGTTCCAACACAACCCCCTTCCAGCCTAAAGCCAGGGTAGACCAAACGATACCTTGATGGGATTCCCTGCTTAAGGCGATAGAACACGGAAACTGGCCCACACAGTAGGGCAGTCCTGTTCTACGCCGTCCTGAACCCAGTTCAATCACTCTATCCATACTCTCAGGGTCCACCATGCCAATCCATGTGGAACCCTTCTCCTCACCTGTGGACACCACCTGTGCGGCACCTAGCCTTAATTTCCTCACAAGTGTGTCCCAACAGACCGACAGCAAGCCACAGTGACCACCAACAGTGATCGGGGATGAGACCCAGGCCTCATGCCTCTCAGGGCGCTCAAACCTCTGTGGTGTCAGAGGGTGGGGGACAGTAGCCCCAGGTGCTTGGCACCCTTTGTCCACTCCCTCTCTTGTCAGGTCAGGTCTGACACTCTGGCACTGACCCACCAGTCCTGGACCTGTATCCAGCGGCTGGACAGGAGGCTGTGGTGGGCTTCCCCACACCCGGTCCTCCTCTTCCTTGGGGCTCTGTACCCTCCCACCTGGAGCGGTACCCCCTTCTAGAATTGCCAGGGCACCTGTGGCAGGTGTCCCGCACCATTCATCCACCAGTTCAGGGGTGCTATCCTGCAACTGGTTTTCCAGGTCTTGGGGGATACCCCTGGCCTGGCCCTCAAACCTAGGCTCCCAAGCCTCCAGGTCAGACAACACCTGAACCTGGCTTCCCCACCCAGGGACTAACCCCTGCAGTGGAACACTTGCCTGGCGCACCAGGACTTCACTCACTGAGGTGCCTATACTGGTAGACAGTACCCACCTGGCCAACACAACGGTGTGGCCCAGTCCACCCCCAGGGTGAGACTCCTGCCCTCCTTCCAGGGGCAACCCTGTCCACCAAGACAACCAAGAACACAACTTTCCTACCAGTTCAGGACCTCCCTCCAGCAACTGGTCTCCCAACCAAGGGTTTAACCCCTCAGGTTGTACCGGGGTCAGGGGCGAGGGCTCCCTCCCTCTGCACCCCCTTCCAGAGCGCTGCACCCTCCCTACTGGAGGGGTACCCCTGGGAACCATATTGGTCAGGACACTGGTTACAGATGTCCTTCCTTCCAGGTCAGGCAAATCCTGAACCTGATCTCCCAACCCAGGGACCAAAACCTGCGGTTGTGCATTTGCCTGGCATACCAGGACTTCTGGGGACTCACATAGTACCCCCTTGAGGGTGACACACAACTCATGTGTCCTGTGACAGTCTGCCTGGCGCAGATCTCCCGACCCCTGTCCACCTGACAGCGCAGGAAGATCCCCCAGGACAGAAGTGAGGTCACCATGGTCACTCAATGGGGACTCAGCCCTTCCGACTGGTCCCTGACCCACTGGTTCTCCCACTGGGGACTCCTTCCCCCTCTCACCCCTCAGTTTGGACTTCTGCACCCTCCCAAATGGAGTGGCACTGCCAGACACCAGAACTGATGGAGGCCTGGTTACAGGCACTCCCCGTTCAACAGACACTAGGAGATCCTCCTCAAATGGCCTACAAGTACAGTCTAGGTCCCCAACCTGGTGTTCCCTTAAGGAACCCTCCAGGCCCTGAGACTGGGTTTCGGGCTCCGTGAGACACACCGTCCCACACTCATTCCTTCTCCACTGAGACTGGACATGAGCCCCTACACCCCTCCCACTACACTGGGACCTAACTGGACTACGCTGAACCTCTTCCACCTCACAGGTCTGGAAGATATCTAAGCCACTCCTTTTGGGATCACTCCCCAATGCCCCCTCAGACTCTCTGGAATCCACCAAGAGGTCTGCCTCCAATGCAAGCTCTCTGGGATCAGAGAACTCACACTCCACCGGGTGTTGGCATAGCTCTGGAAAACAGGGACTTAAAATATGCTCTCCAACAAATGAATCACACAGCCCCCACAGTTGTTAACCAAGCTACCCTTTGCCTCACCCTCCAGTGCCTCACACAAGTACCCCACACCACTCTCCTGAGACTGGCAAGACAGTATCTGACTGTCTCTGTCACACAACCCACACTCTTCTGGCTGGTCTTCACACACATACACCAAGGTTTCTACCACGGGGGAACCCCTCTCCCTGTACCTCTCTTCTAGAGACAGTAGAGTGTCCCACCCACCACTAGGAATATGGTCCCCTGTGCCAGTCCCCCAATCTAATTCAGGGACACTGCACTCCAATGGAACTACATCATAAACCTGAACCCCCTGGTGTATGTCGACCCCCTCCCTCAAGTCAGGCGCCACATCTCTGGGTGTTTGTACCTTTCTTTCCACACTAGATATCATAATCATGCTGCCACCATCTGAGCTGGACTCCACCTCCAACTCAGCAAAGCTCACCTCTTGAGCTACCCATGTTTCTTCTTCATCTGAGACCCTCATGGCCTCACGCCTCTTGAGCTCCAACTCAAGCTTCCTCATTCTTAATTCATGGGCCAAGGTCAATTTCAATTCCTCCAGGGCACAGGCATTTTTGCTCTCCTCCGCCGCCCTTTCTCTCTCTTTATCCATTTCAAATTGCTTAAGCTCCATTTCAAGCCTCAACATTTCTAACTTATGATCTCTAGCCCTTTGGTTTTCCTCCAACTCCTCTGGGGAAAAACCTTCAGCTGAATGATTGCTGCCAGCCCTTGAGGCTGCTCTGGACACAGGCAGATCCTGTGGCCTGAAACCATTCCTTTGTGCATCCTCATCCACTTCTGCATCATCTGTCTCCCCAGCCTCTTTGGTCTCCCACCAGGCCCTTAAGGCCTCCTGTCGCTCCTCCTTCTTGGAGCAGCGCGTCATGGGGCATACAAAGTTCCTGCAGAACTGCCTGAGTTGACCTACTTTGTAATCACTTAACATTTCAATATCAAACTCCAGTTCTGCAACATCACTTGCTGTTTTACCATTCTGAGACATGATGCTTGGATTCTTTCAGGGTTATGATCAAAAATAGAACCAAAAATATAAAATGTAGTATGCGGTGGCGTAGTGGTCTGCACTCACTAGTGATGTACACCAATTAATGTGGGTCAAGTACAAATACAAGTTCAAATCCCACCGCTGCCACCAATGTTAAATCTGGGGGTCTCTAGTTGGCAGAGGTAGGTACCACTGTCCAAATAGGGACCCTTGCTTCTAGTCAGGGCAAGGAGATAACCTTCTGAGATAACCCCTGCTCACCCTCTAGGTAGCTTGGCACGAGCAGTCTAGGCTAACCAGAGGCAATGCGTAAAGTATTTGTACCAACACTCACAGTAACACAGGGAAAACACCACAAACTGACTCCACAACAGTTTAGAAAAATAAAGGTATTTTTAATCTAAACTACACAAGACCAAAACGACAAAAATCCAACATACACAGTTCAAGAATATGGTTTCAAAAAGAGTTCTTAAGGTTGCGTTAGAATTCTCTACGTTGCGATAGAATTCTCTACTGATGCGTGAAAAGTTCACAGTTGCGTCACGTTTACTCACAGTACCTTTTAGTTGCAACAAAGTTCCAAAAGCAGAAGCTGGTGCGGTGGAAAACAAGCGATGTGTTGCTCCTGAGACCCTGGGGAGGCGATGCGACAGCCCCGCTGCAGCAGCGGGCGTGTTGCGACGAATCCGGTCTGTATGGGGAGGAAGGCCACTTGTATGGATTCCGGTGCGTAGGTTCCGTAGGAAGTCTGTTCTCGCAAAGGCACGATGCGACGATCTCGTAGGGGCTGCGACGATCTCCGGGGCGACAATGCGCGGTCCAGCGGTGATCCTCTCTCTCGCAGCTCCTCGATGCGATGGTTCTGCGACGATGCTCGCAGCGACGTGATGCGGTCCGCAAGCAAGCGGTGCGGCGTTCTCACCCAGCGACGACAGGCTCTGCGACAATACTCGCAGTGATGTTCGATTCTCCCGCACCGGTCAGGTGCGTCCCGCAAACGAAGGATGCGACGTCTCTGGCAGCGGCGTCAGGCGCTGCGATGATCTCGACCTCCGTAGCGGCGGGAAACTTCTCGCACTGTCGGGGATGCGCTCCGCAAGCGAGCGATGCGACACTTTTCAGATTCAAAAAGTCTCTCAAGCTTAGTTTCAAGCTTCCCAGCACAGGTACAACCTCCAGAGGCCCCACGACTGGATCAAGCACTCTAGGAGGGACAGAACTCTCTCAGCAGAGTTCAGGGAAGCTGGGGGTGAAGTCCTTTTGTTCCTGGGACTTCAAAACAGGGCGCCAGCTCTTCTCAGGCCCTTGGAGATTCCTTCAAGACAGGGGACACAGCACACAGCAAAGTCCTTCCCCTCTCCTTGGCAGCAAAGCAGCAGGTCAGTCCAGCAGAGCAACAGCAGGACAATCTTCCTTCTTCAGTTTCAGCTTTCTCCTTGGCAGAGGTTCCTTCTTGATTTCCAGGATGATCTAATTTTCTGTTTTCAGGGGTCCTGTACTTATACCCCTAAAGTCTTTGTTCTCTCTGTGCATGTGGGCCCTGAGCCCGGTCTGAACCAGTTCTGGGGTTTCCTGAGTACTTTGTTTTGCTGGCTGCTTCTTTCCTTTCAGAGTGAGGGGCAGGGTCCTCAGCCGCCCAGCAGGGGGGTGGAGCCAGCATTGTGGAAGGCAGGCACAGCCCTATTCAGCCCAGGTGCTAACTCCTCCCACCACTCCAGTTGCAAATGCAGTCATTCAGCCTAGTGCTGACTCATCCATCCTCCTGGGGAATTCCCCAGCCCCTGTCACTCACAAACCAGACAGTCAATACACAAACAGGCCCATGCACACAGAAGGGTCAGACAAGAGAACAGCAGCTTTCTAAAAGTGCTGTTCTCAAACACAGGATTTAAAAACAACCTTTCCTAAAAGATGTGTTATTAAATTCTGAGTTCAGGGATACTAGATACTTATGTCCTATCTTGTTCCTAGGGGAAGAAATGCTGTTAACCACTGTAGCCAGCATCCCCAATGTTAACCTATGGAGCAAGATAGCCTTACAGTAGTGAAATACGAAAATGGCTGTAATTCACTACCAGAACATGTTACCTGCACCAGTACATGCTCTACCTTTCACATACACTGCACCCTGCCCAGGGGGGTACCTTGGGCCTTCCATAGGGGTGGCTGATGTGCACGAAAAGGGAAGGGTTAGGCCTGGTCAGTGGGGACACTGACCAGGAGGACATGGCAGTTCTAAACCGCCCATAGGCACTGCAGTGGCAGGCCTGAGACACCATTTTAGAGCTACTCCTGTGGGTGGCACAATCAGTGCTGCAGGCCCACTAGTAGCATTTGTCATCACCAGCCCTGGCACACCCAGTGCACTTTACTAGGGACTTCATGGTGATACAAATATGCCAAACATGTATATTCAATCAGAATAACAATTTACAAAGAGAGCATATGCACTTTAGCACTGATCAGCAGTGGTAAAGTGCGCAGAGTCCTATTGCCAATAGCCACGGGTCAGGAAAAAATAAGGGAGGAAGAAGCAAAAAGTTTGAGGATGACCCTGCAAGAAGGGCCAGTTCCAACAGTAATGGTATGCATTGTAATGACTGCGTTGTAATGACATGCGTTGTACTGGAATGCGTTGTAGTGTGATGCGATTTAATGGTTGCGTTGTAATGGCATGCGATGTAAGGGATGTTGCGATGTAATAACTGCGTTGTAATGGTAGTGCGTTGTAAAAGTTGCATTGTTAAGGTTGCTACCCGCTTTGGCCTATTTATTATACCTAGATTACACAAACATATATGCTGTTTTAAATGTTTTAACTGTTCTTAGTATACAAAGCAAATGCTAAATATGTATTATGGTCATTTTCTTTTTTATTGGAAGTAATATGTATATATTTGTGAATTTGATATGGCAATGGAAGTACATGGACTAGTTTGTATGCACTTTTATGGCTCAAATAGAGCACAATAAAGTAATTTTGATAATGATGAATGCACAAACCTACCAGAGAATCCTAAACACAACATTCCCCACTTAAATGTCTTCAAAATTAGGCCTGGGCGGTAAATTCCGTTCCGCTCGGGGAATTTGGGTAATTTCGAGATCTGCGGAGAACGCGAAATTGCCCACAATTCTGCGTTCCGTGACTTCGCAACACTTTTTCGCTTGTTCACGTTCTGAAATGCGTGTTCGCGAGATATTTCCCCCGAGCACGCTAACAGTGATTGCGAACAGTAAAAAAAGCATCGCGAACAAGCAATCCCACGTAATCGCGTAATTTCTGTGTGTTTATTTACTGTTTTGCGGAGATTTGCATAACGCGATTACGCAAATTCCACCCACCCCTATTCAAAATAAGGCATAACAAAAACATGCATGTCCAAGCCAATAGGTCTGTCTTCAGTTTGATAATTCACACATACACATCTGATTCCACAAACCTGCCAGAGAACCCCAGACACATAATTCCCCACTTCAATTTCTTCAAAACAAGGAAAGACAAAAATCCATTGGCAAAGCCAGTCTGCCTGGCTTCAGTTTGCTAGCACACACAGCACACACAAACAGCATTTGTGACTGTTTGCTGACATCCATTATCACATTGAGCCCAGGCATATTGGCTTCACCAATACTTGTTTGTAATTGTAAAGGGAGGCCTTCCACAGAAAGCAGGAAGCGGAAAATTCATGACTAATGACTCGTAGTGACTGGCACTGCCTTCTGATGGCCTTGGTCATGTTCTCAAAATAATTACAAATCTATAATCAAACAAGTTTTCGAAATTCTACAAAAAAGAAAGGTTTGCATTACATAAACTGGAGGCATTTGCTTAATAACAGTGCAAATTCTGTTAAAATTAGCTCTATTTTGGCAGTGGTCATAGTGAACAAAAATGAAATGGGCTGGTTTGCTACACTCCTGGGGATTTATCCAGGACTCCTCCTTTTCAAGGACAGTGGACACTTTTAAACTACATCAAAAGCAGTGGAAATCCTGGAATAATCTGGATGGGGAATCAATACTTAAACACTCTTTAGTGACGAGGAGAAACAGCTACATCCAACCTCCAACAGCTCTCATCAGCACCAAAAGAACACGCTAAGTTCTTCGATCTAGTCAGAATGTGAGGCTGCGGTGTCGTGAGTAATTACTTGTAAGCCCCTGCTGAGTCAGATACTGTCTGTGGGTGGTCGTACTGGAAGCGTGACACCTCTCAGCGTTGTGGAAAGCTGGCTGTAGACTGTGGCAACCGGAGTATTCGCCCAAATGTCTGGTGCTTTTCCACGGATGTTTGAGGGCTGCAGAGCAGTGGATAAGTACTGAGATGCCATTAACAATGCGAGACTGGATGTGTCCTTCGTATCCATAATGAGCATTTGGTAGAACTGTCACTGGGTTTGTAACTAGCACAGAGAGAACAACCTGTTTGGTGTATGACAGTGCATAGTTTGACATATGACACTGTATGGTAACTGATAAGCCGTCTGGTGCACATCACTCTCCTTTTCTCTGCTACGCAATTCATGCTCGAAACAACTGATTCTCTCTGCACCATTCTCAGAGTGCTGCTTTGAAGCCCAGTGATATTGCGAAGTGGTAGGTGGAGAGAGCCTGCTCAGGAGAAAAGTGTTTGGAACCTGGGGGTTTCACTACCGCTGGTCGCGGGTGCCTGATCTGTTTTGGGGGGAATAATAACGCCACTTAACATTAAAAGGTGGTTGGTGAACCTGGCAACATTTGGGCCTCATTTATGAAAAGTGACGCATCGCTGCATGAAAGCAGCGATGCGTCACTTTTCACTGCGCTCTCCTTGCGACACCAATGATGCATCATATTTACAGTATGACACATCATGTCGCAAGGAGTTACAGATACGTCAGTATTTTTGACGTATCTGCCGGCGCAAAAGTGACGCATTGCTGGAGTGTGCCACAAAAGTGACGCAACTCCATCAATGTGTCCTTTCACATGGGTCAAGCCCCATGTGAAAGGGCCTGCGTCAGTCTTACGCCTGCCATGAGGCAGGCGTAAGATTTTGACGCATTTGAGTCCTAGAAGTGGTGCAGTGAAATCTCATAGATTTCACTGCGTCACTTCCATGAACCTTTCTTGCGTCAATACGCCCCCCTTGCATACATTATACCTGGCGCAGGTATAATGTGGCGCAGGGGTTTACAAAGTGACGCATCTACCTAGATGCGTCACTTTGTAAATATGGCGCAACAAGGCGCATTTTATACGCCACTGGTGCGTCACAAAAAGTGACGCACCGGCGGCGTAAAAGTGACGCACAGCCTCATAAATGAGTCCCTGTTTAGCTCACTTGTGCTTATTAGCAGTTGTGTGGAGAAAGCGTTTGCCGGTCACACTGACTGGCACAGCATTTCATTTTCATCATTTGGTGAGGCGTTCCTCACACTATTGCCAGCACAGGGAGTGTTGGTTACACTGACTGGCACAGCTGCGCATCGGACTGGTTCGCAAAGTTAACCCTTTTTCAGCAGTGAAGGACTTGCAAGTCACGTTCTGGCACAGCCAATTCATCAGGAATTAGAGAGCAGATTTAACACCTTGAACGCTATGGGGATTTTTCCCCTGTGCTGGAAAAGCAGCAGATGCACTTTACATGACGAGCTGGGCTCGTCATGAGCGTAGCAGGAGGCTACTGCATGACGAGCCCAGCTCGTCATGAGCGTCGAAGGGGTTAATCATGGAGTGTTGAACATGTCCCTTAAGGGGCACGCATTTTCCATCTGTCTTTTCTTTTGGCGCGCGCTGCCTCCGCTGAGTGTAAATGCGAATGACAGTGCTCAGGTACTTTCAACCCTTCATGTCAGCCAAGGTGTCGGTCTGTGAACAAGAGTTTCCAGCTTATAACATGTGAAAGAGCAGGCTATCACTTTCAAAAGGCACTAAATGAACTAACTACGCCATCTAGTGGAACGTTTTTGGTTCTATTGCTGTTTCATTGCTACAGCACATTTGTAATTTCATTATCAAAACTTTTGACTCAGTCGTTTACTAGGTGGTGTGTGAATTTGTAACTGGTGGGTGGTATTGAGAAGGGAGTTTTTATATTAATTATTCCTGGTATAAGTGTTCTATCCCATATACATAAAATGCAGAATGTTTCAACTCCACCATTCTTTTTGGTCACACCAGGGGAGCTTACTCTGAAGTGGATCAAATGGAAAAAGGTTTTTTAAAACTGTGCAGTGGTATGGAAAAGAAAGTAGCACTGTTATTACACTACCTGGGGGCTGAGGGTCAAGAAATTCTAGAACATCTCCCCGACCTGAATGCTAACGATGCCAGAGGTCTAAACGAATATGAAATAAGCTTAAAAAAACTAGACATACATTTCTTGCCTAAATTCAGCACCATCATTGAACGGTACCATTTTGGAAAAAGAGGACAGAAAGAGGGCGAGACAGTAGAATAATTTGTGTCTGAGTTTAGGAAACTGGCAGCGACTTGCAAATTTGGGGGGGCATGCGAAGAAAGAATAAGAGATCAGTTTATATTATCGTGCAAGATTGAAAGAATACGCAAAGAACTCTGGCTGAAAGATGACCCACCTCTGGGGAAGGTGTTAATTGTTGCTAAGCAAGTTGAGCACATGATGAAGTGTGTCAGTGAGATTAAACAGGATTGTGAAAGGACGACAAAGATAAATGAAATAACAAGTGAGAGTGAAAGTGTACTAGTGGTGAAAGGTGCTAAAAGTGATCAGAAGGAAAACAAGGGTGGTTGGAATACAAAAGGCAAGTGTTACAGGTGTGGTAAAGTAGGCCATTGGGCAAATTGCTTGGAGTGCCCTGCCCTCAAGGCAACCTGCAACAAGTGTGGTAGGAGAGAACATTTTAGAACCTGCTGCTGGAGCAATATTAACTACAAAAGAAGCAGTAGATATGACACAACACGAGTCTGTGATGAAATTGTGTTAAAAGTTGAGGGTGGGGCTGCGAGTAACCCAAAAAACTACATAGCTGTTGAAGAAACAGAGATTGAAGCCATGTTTGACTCTTGCTCCAAATTGACTATTATCTCTGCAGAGGAATTTTGAGAAGGTGTCAAGAGGAAAGTTGAAACTCCAAAGAATGGATGTCAGGCCAGGTGGATATGGCGGTCAACCCATCCGCATGAAAGGTTTCTTTTGGGGCATGGTTGGCTATAAAGATAGAGTGGCAGTAACCAAGGTCTATGTGTCAAATAGAGGAGACAACATACTGGGGTGGCAAGCGCAGAAAGATCTGGGCATCTATCTCAATCCATATTAGAACCCGCAAATTTTGATACAAGAGGTGGGCAAAGCATGTGTAGGAATTGAAGATGAGTTCAAAGAGGTGTTCTCTGAACGGTTGTGTTGTCTTAAAAACTATGCGCATAAAATCAGAGTCAAAGAGAACGCTAAACCAGTGTCAGCCAAGGTCAGGAGTCTGCCGATTTCCATGCAGGAACCAGTGAGAGAGGAATTGGAGAAACTGTGTTGCTTGGGAGTGATCGAACCGGTGGAAGCCACAGAGTGGTTGGCATCCAAAGTAGCAGCCAAGAAGGGAGATGGAGCAGTGCGTTTGTGCATAGACCTTAGGGCGCTTAACAGAGAGGTGATTGTAGACAAGTTTCCCCTCCCCAACATCTCTCAAATGATGAGCAGACTTGCTGGTGCCAAGGTCTTTTCCACTCTGGACCTAACATCAGCCTATTATCAAGTTAGGCTCCATCCAGAGTCACAAGACCTCACAGCGTTTGTCACACCTATGGGGGCCTACAAGTTCAAACCTATGCCTTTTGGACTTGTCTCGGCCGCAGCTGTCTTCCAAAGGATCATGAGCAACCTCCTTAAAGGGATTCAGGGGGTTCTATGCTACCAGGATGATGTTCTGGTCTTTGGAGATGACAACATACAGCATGAACGTAGGCTCAGACAAGTCCTAGGCAGATTCTTAGAGCAAGGCCTTACTGTGAAGACGGAGAAATGTAAGATTGGGTGCTCAGAAATAGAATTTCTGGGACATAAGGTAACAAAGGAAGGGATACTTCCCAAGACAGAGTTGCAAAACACCATCCTTAACTTAACTCCTCCCAGAAGCAAAGAGGAGATCAAATCCTTCATGGGCATGATTGAATTTTACAGTAAGTTTGTTAAGAATTTAGCAAACCGTACATATCAGATTCGTAATCTCCATAGGAATGGGGTAATGTTTGACTGGAGTGAGGCATGCCAAAGGGAGTTCGATGACACTAAGAAAGCACTGGCTGAGGCACCTAAGCTCAAAGCTTTTGTTCCCGGGTGGAGGACCATCTTAACTATGGACGCTAGCTCCAAAGGGTTGGGTGCGGTGCTGACCCAAGAAAGTGAAAGGGGGGTAGAGACCATAGCGTTCCCTTCTCGTTCCTTACGCCAGGCAGAGTACAACTACTCAGATACAGAGAAAGAGGCTCTTGCGGTACATTGGGCCACTAACAAATTCAGAGATTTTGTGTGGGGTATTAGGTTTGATGTAAGGACTGACCATAAACCCCTTGTCGAAGTCTTTACCAAGAAAGGGTTGGATGCCATCTCGAGCAGGATCAGGAGGTGGGTAGTGAACCTACAAGAATACACCTTTGGGGTCGAATATGTACCTGGCGTGAGGAATTTAGCCGCTGACTGTCTCTCCCGCTTCTTGAGGAAACTCCAGAAGGGTGAAGAGAGGGAAACAGGCAAGGTGAGGAAGACTACGAGATGGGGGATGAGAAACTGTGTGTCATCACTCAAGGGGTGGTGGATGAAGAACGATGGAAGCAGGAGTTGAGCGCAGATGCGCTTCTCCAAAGAGTATGTGAGAAGACCAAGGGGGGCTGGTCTGATCTAGATAAGAGGGAAGAGTCTCTCAGGCCATACTGGACGGTCAGAGATGAGAGTTTCATCATGGACAATTGTCTCTTCCGTGGTACAAAAATTAGTTCCTCCAGGGAATTTGAGAGAGGTTCTGGTTAACTTGGTTCATGAGGGCCACCTGGGCATCACCAAAACTAAGCAGAGGTTACGCCTGGACTACTAGTGGCCAAATATGGATTTGGAGATTGAGAGGAAAATAAGAGAGTGTGTACCATACTCCACCAGTGATAAGGTGCTTAAACAACACACACCTCCCATGCACTGCAGGTCACTGGCGGAAGGTCCGTGGGCTGATGTGGCTTTAGATATAGTAGGACACTTAACAGGAGAAAACCGCACTCCATACATACTGAAACTCATAGATTCATACTCCAAGTGGCCTGAGGTAAAGTTTGTGTCAGAAATCACAACTAAGTCAGTCATTGAGTTTCTGCTGGAGGTGTTCCTTTGGGAGGGCTTACCCAGCAGCATTCGTACGGATAATGGGGTACAGCTCTGTTCTAAGGATATGAAGGAATTCCTAGAGTGCAATGGGATCAAACACAACTTGTGTGCTCTCTACCATCCTGAGGGTAACGGGATGGTTAAAAGATTTAACAAGCCCATCAAAGAAAGCATCCAGTTGCTAAGACCAGTGGGTTGAGCTGGAAAGATGAGTTTGTCAAACGCCTAGAGGCTTACAGGTTAACTCCTCATCAAAACACAGGATTGACGCTGTTCGAGCTTTTGAGAGCTAGAAAACCTAACTCTAGATTGGTACCAGGGTGGATGAAATGGTACAAGAGGTGGAACACTCTAGCCAAAGAGATGCCATGGAGAGACAGAGAGAGGGAGGCCAAGGCAGATAGGAAGAGGAGGTTTGACAGGACTCACGCAGTAAAAGAGATTCAATTCAAAGTAGGTGACCTAGTAAAGATCAGAGCTCCAACAGGGAGGCAGAGCTGGTCAAAGTTCACAGAACCCACAAGAATTGTCAAGCTGTTCAGGAATGCTGTCAAGACTCAGGATGGGTGAATCTGGATTCAGGGCAGAGTGGTAAGATGTACTGTTCCCACAGCACTTTGGGACACGTGTAAAGGTGTGCAGTCAGGCAAGCCAGGTTCTCATATGTCTAGTGGGTCAACAGCCGCTGAGAAGTCCAACACTCACCGTAGGTTGAGCAGCAGAGTTGTCGGTCATCCTAAATATTTGGAACAGTATGTATTTTTTTTTAAACATATTGTATTGGTTTTTAAACATCATACAAACCGAAAGTAGCATCCATTTCACTTTAGACCCATCAAATATATCTTCGAGTTTATCCCCAACCAAACCCCTCAGAACCCTCCCCCTCCATTCAGCAATTGGTGTGGGTACATTTCAAAGGATATACATCACAACATAGCACCAGTAATAATGGGAATGTTCATAACACAGTGCGCTTACTAATTGTCACATGCATGCTCTATACAGTTCAATCTTCCCCCTCCGTCTGCGAATTCAGTAGAGCCTGTACCATTGTATCCCAAGCTTTAGCCATTTCCAGAGCTTTTTCATTGTTCGTTCGCTTGGCCTGTTGGAACCTAACAGAGCTCTCACTGCTAGCCCATCTATGTAGCTCCGCTCGCCACCTCTTACTCGATGGCCCTTCTTTCGATTTCCAGTGCCAAGTAATTTCCCGCTTTGGCAGAAGTAATCCTAAATCAATGAACTTACTGGTTACCTTAGTTTTGGGTGTGTGCGGGAACCAATGTAGCAGGCATACATCAATATCAAAGTCTAATTGTCTATCAGTGATCTCATTGAGGAGCTCCCCCACTTCCATCCAATAATCTCCCAAAGCTGGGCAGTTCCAGAGCATGTGCTCCAGTTCCGCACCCTGTTCCGAGCACCTAGGGCACACTGTACTACGGACCTGAAAATATTTCTGGATCTTGCCTGGGGTCAGATAAGCACGGTGCAAAATAAAAAATTGTACTTGCTGGAAACGAGCGTTTCTGCTCCCCTTCCATGTTCTCCCCATAATGTGGCCCCACACTGTGTCATTTCAGTTTCAAACCATCTAGAGGCCGGAGTCCCTCGCGCAACATTCGAGACTGAAGGCATGTGACCGCCTTAAAGGTCCCTGCCGCCATTACCACATACTGGCAAGCCATAGTAGTCACTGGTTCTGCCTGTCCCCCCTTCCAATGTTTCCGAATTGCCGCAGTCACTGCTGTATTTGGAACAGTATGTAGATAAGTAACCTAGAGTGTTCTTGTTCTATGTATCACTAATCCTATTTTATTTGTATTGCAGAGGAGGGGGATGTGTGGTATCTTCTGTTCGGGGGATTATTTTCCCTTTGCCGCACCCCTCCCGTTCAGGTCACAATGTTCTCACCCTATGTGAGATGCCGTGGAATGTTGCCGCACTGAAGGTTCCTGCGAGGAGACGACGGGCACCGGCGGTGTGTGCTGTGGCTGAGGTCATTTGCTTTGTAACCTAATAAAGATCCTTCAACATAACACCGTTTCCTTTTGACTTCTCTGACCCCCTTCTTGGATATTACACACACCTCTAAAACTATTAAACCAGCTCTGCCACGGAAACGTGTGAGATTGGAAGGATTTTCCAACAAACTGTATTATTTTATGGTATATTATTTTAATACATGTTTGAATTTCAGCAAATTAACAGTTCAGTAAATAGTGAAGGAGGCAGATTAATTGAAGTTGGACAGTACGAATTGTCAACTCAGATACACAGGTTCGAGTTAATGAAAACACCTGAGAAGCTAGATGAATTCTCAGTATATAAGACAGGCATCTAAAAAAGCAAACTTCAAAAATTTAAAAGAGATGCGTAGAATTACAAGAGTGATTAAGCGTATAATTGGTTGACATATGAGTCAAACCACTTACAAAAAATATGATGAAACAACCATTGAGTGAAAACTCAAGCAGTACTGTGGAAAGCTGAGAAAACATGCGAGAAACACACGAATAAAACGTAGAATGTCGAAAGCGGAAAAAAAGCCCTGAGAGGTGTATTTGTGGCCTCACTGCCCAGGACTACAGGCCCCAGAGTGCTGCAGGGCTAAGGAAAGGGTGAAGTTCTATATAATACAAGCGCTCACCCACAGCTCAGGATGTGCATGCGGTCTGTCCCTGGGCAACGACCGGGGCAGGACAGGACTCTCTGCAACTTTCTGAATCTGTAGGGTGCTGGGCCAGGGCTAACCTCTTTGCCTAGCTCGGGTCATCTGCTAAAGAAAAGGGGAAATGTAAGTCTACTGACACCTCACAGAACGCAATGCCACCAAGTAAAAGCTTGTCTCCTAAATCCTCTACTATGTCCTTGTTATGCCTGGGCTGGAGATGTTGTGTTTAATCTGTGGGTTTCAGCCCACCCACAGCTTCCCATTTGCTCACTCCGTCTGTCTCATTTTCTATGTCACCATTTGTCCCTGGCATGAATGGTCATGCCTCCTCTTGTGGTAAGCCCTCCCCCGGAGCTTGAACCAAGTTTTTGTGAACATTCACTGCTTCAGTTTTTATGACCATTTTAGAACCTACTTTTCTTTCTTTTTTAGCACTCTACATAAGCTTGGGCTTTTACTATCTCCATCTCCTCCCACCCACTCTCATCTTCCATCCACAGATCAGCCTCTCCCCATCACTGCTTTTCTCTTCGTTGCTGCTTTCCATTTCCTCTGCCTCCTCCTCCTTCTCTCTGCTTGCTCCCTCACACCTCCTGGTGCTTGCATCATCCACAAACCACCCCTCCCCAACCCCTTCACTGCTTTAAACCCCCCACTGTAGTCTGTCTCATTCTAGTGAGTGGTGGTGTTCTGCCTTTTAATGTGCTGTTAGTTTATACCCGACGTGTTGATTGGAGCATGTGTGCATCGCTGCTATTACATGGCACACATGTAGTCTGTTTATTTTCCACACGTGTGGGTACTAGGGGCCAGATGTATGAAGCTCAAACGGGTTCGTGTTGGACCTGGCCTCGTGGCGTGGTTCCCCCCCGTTCCTAAGCACCCCATTAGCGTAGCCATGCACCCAGAGTTCCCTGGTCGTCCTGCTCCCTGTACGCCACACCCGGTAACCGACGACCAGCCCCGCTTATCCCGTCCCACTCCCGGCTCCGAGCGCCTAGAGCCTGCATGCCCCACAAGGCCCGGTAGCCATCTTCCCTTCCCGAGATCCCTGACTCCCTGAGCCTAGCGTGACCCCGGCTCCAGCTAAACTCAGACTCCAAGGCTGCCTCCCCCAAGAGACTGGTGGTTGTCACACCTTTAGCCCCCCCCTGTGGGTCAGTTTCGATCGCACCTCTGGCCTCCCCGAGTGATGGCTCCAGACCTGCTGGGCGTCTGGGAATTCCCGGGTGCATCTTCAAAGGATCAAAGAGCCAACCGCCGGACCTCGCCAACGACCAGCCCCCAAGGCCTGAGACCTCCGCCTGCGAGGGTCCGGACATTTAAAGGGCCATTGGACTATATCATGGCCCGCACCACAACTAGCGGGCAGTTGTATCCTGGACAAGAAAGCCTTGCCGATCTGATCGCGGCTGACCTGAAGGAGAACTGAACCTTTGAATCTCTGAGCCCTGCTGACGCTGTCGCGGCTCCTTTCTCGTAACACGGAACTGAACCATCAGAGCCCTGCTGACGCTGTCGCGGCTCACCCTTGCCAAGACCGAACTAAGACCTCGGAGGCCTGCTGACGCTGTCGCGGCTCGTCCTCTCAAAGACCTCGGAGCCCTGCTGACGCTGTCGCGGCTCGTCCTTTCGAAGACCTCGTAGCCCTGCTGACGCTGTCGCGGCTCGAGCTTGAACTCGAAACCATCTGAGCCCTGCTGACGATGTCGCGGCTCCTTAAGAACTTCTCCAGATCGAGCCCTGCTGACCTCGTCGCGGCTCGAGGAGTACTCTGGTCCGGCTGGACCATCGACGCTACCATCACGACCTGAGCCGACTCGACGTGAGTGAAGCAGCTAGTACGACCCTCATCTTCTGTATCCCCCGGCTCGAGGATTGTGAGCTGTGCGCAGGGTACGCTTTGTACGGGCCTAAAGACTAAAAGACTGTCCCGCTTGCCTCTTCCCGAATCCCTAAAGACTTCACGATCCCTCGATCGTTGTACATAAGAGTGCTACTTCCTTTTTACTGTTTATAAAGAACTTGTTACTGAAAACCTACGGTGTGGTGTCCGTTCATAAGCGTGGTGCGAGCTCAGTGTGTACGATCCTAGACTCGAAGTCCTCCCCGGTGGGGACCTCCTGATAAGACTCGGCAATATCTGGGGGAGAGGTGGGTCCTGAGGTGGTCGGGTGAGCACAACCTGGCCCTCGGAGTTCGCCCCTTCTAACAGTTCGCAAACGCCGGACTTTGCGAACTCATTTGAGCAAAATGGTATGTATGTAGCAAATTTCAGTGCAAAATAAGGAATCGCAAATTTGAGCTTCCTTATTTTGCAATTGCATTTAAGGAATCGCAAAATTTGCGATTCCTTAAATGCAATGTATGATGCAAAAAAAATTGCTAATTGTCCCTAAGGAATCGCAAATTACCACCAACTTCAAGTTGGTGGTAATTTGCGAATTTCTTGAAAAATGCCCATTTTTGCATTTTTCAAAGTGCCATGTGATGCACATACATGCCCTTAGGGCATGTATGTGCACCACATGTGCACCCATGCTTATTTCAGGGATGCAACAGGGTGTCCTTTGGACACCCCTGCACCCTTGAAATTATTCTTAATTTGCAATTAGCAAATTGCGAATCGCAAATTGAGAATAATTTCACATTCATTCCTATGGCCTCCTGGCCCATAGAAATTAATGGGAAATTATTCCTTAATTGCGATTAGCAATTTGCTAATCGCAATTAAGGAATTTTAAGAAATTGCAAAAAAATAGCGAATTTCTACATACATACCATTTTGCAATTCTCAAATAGCGATTCCTTAAAAATTGCTATTTGAGAATCGCAAAAGTGTACCTTGATACATCTGGCCCTTTGTGTGTGTGAGTGTTTAAACCATATGTGGCCATTCTGCGATGTTGTTTATAGCTGAAAAATCAGTCCTGAAGGGAATCAGGTATGCGTTATCACGGGGCATGTCAGAGCTTCTAAATTACATGCGTCTTCTGCTGTGATTTCACATTCATGTTTCTCCTGTGCGTAATGATTCAACTAATCATTTCTCACCTTGTTGCTTCACATTTCTTAGGGTGGGACTCTATTTCTCCAAATTTCTCCCATCGGAACCCTTTCTTATGTTTACCACATTCACCAGTGAAGTGTTTCATTGCGCCATTGTTGCTTAACTTGAATTCTCTTCAAAGGATAATTCACTTAATCTTCCCATTTCTAAACACAACAAGCATTGGCAAAACTAGTAGGTTTCAACTCCGTGAAATCTATAGTTTTTTTTGTCTCGGCTAGACAGCGCATGCGCTGTTCAGCTAGACAGCGCAGTCACTGTTTTGAAGAGACATGTTGTGTTGTATCTGTGGGTTTACAGGCCGTCCATCTCTTTCTATCGGTAAACTTCGATGTTGCACTGATTTTCTTTGACGCCTTTCATCATGGCACGCGGGTGTCATGCCCTCTTCTTGTGTTTGGCCCTTCCATAGCACATGGATCAAGGACAGGTCTCCTTACAATGCTCCCGATTTGTGCAGTTATTTTTCTGTTTTCAAGCATTCAATCGGAGTACTTGTATTTTCAGGCATTTTACTTTGTACACATATACACGTACCACTGAAATGCATGCACATGTACCTTAACAAATGCAGTTCTTAAAAAGTTGTTAAAACATGAACAGCACTTGTGTATTTGTTTGCATGATACAATGGTGTTGGAGCATTCGCTCTGTCCTCCGTCTTGCCATAGGACGAACACGAGCTGATGGTATTGAAGCACCTTAAGTGCTCACCAGTTACATTCCACAATGACACATTAATTTTTGTAACTTATAATGCTTCAATGAAAGAATTTATTTCATCACTTCATTGTTGCTTCCTCCTGCCCTCTCTTTTGCTGCTTGCTCATCTCTCCATCTCCTCCTGCTTCCCTGCTTGACCCATCCCCCAGTACCTCCCTCGTTGCTGCTGCTTTCATTTTTATTTGCACGATCCGATGGTATTGGAGCGCCTGTTCTGTCCTCCATCTTGCCATAGTGCTAACCGCAACGGATGGTATTTGAACACTTTAAGTGTTCACCAGTTACATTACACATTGACACATTCATTGTAGTATGCAGAGATGTATAAGTGATTTGCCCAGAATCACAAGCTGTTCATACGACCCGGGAATCGAACCTGGTTCACCAGTTACCCTGTCTTCAGCTCTGGCCTTGACACCACATCCTTCCTTCACCTCAAAGCTCCTCAACTGTTCTCACTATCGCTTCGACATTTGTTTAGCAAAGACCCCGTCAACACCGAAGAAGCATTGGCAAATCCAACAGATTGCAGCAATGCTTGAGCTATTGGCCTTGTCAATGTAACTTTCTTTTAGCCATGTTGTCTAGCAGCATATGTCTGTTTGGCATGGCTGAAAGTCACTGAAAAAATACCTATGGTGCAGCCAGCGCAGGCCACGTCCTAGCTCTTTTATGTGTTAGGAGGGGCAGAACAATAAACTTAAACTCGGCGTCAGCTCAACATCCTGTGATTCTGGGCTTTCAGTGAGTTTAAGCTATGCTGAACAGCAGATGTGCTACTAGGTAACATGGCTAAAAGACAGTCACATTGACAAGGCCAATAGCTTCGATATTGCCAAGAGCTTTGCAGATGGTTGTTCGGTGTCACGGATCACAGACGTTCCTTAGGGACACATATTCCACCTATTATTTGACTAAATATTCTGAATCTTGATAAATTCTTACAATAAACTAAAAAATGACAATAAATAGAAATCATAATAAAACCGCAGATTAGGGAGCAATTCCCAACGAAAATGAGTATATTCAACCAGCAATTAGAATTCAGAAAAACAAAAGAAACATTTTTCCACCCCAAAATGTGACTCAAATAATTTGTTTTCAGGTATGTGGTCTACACAACATGATCCTATGTTAAGCGGGGGTGATTTAGGTATCTCTACACATGGCACTTAGGACACTGTCCACTCAAAGATACTAATCACCTTATAGAAATACATTATAGCTGCATCTATCCTTACACTCTCCTCAACATCTGATGCCTGTATGCAGCAAGCTTCAACATACCTAGTTTAACCACATCTACAGACCTCATGCAGCTCATTCAACTCTCCCCACATTTGCTGGCAAGACGAGGCGACAGCTGCAGTGCTGGGATGCAGTGGGAGTAGCCACAGTAGGTTCCTGGTTCAGCAAAAGCCACCTAGTGGGCGAGAAGCTGTTCAGTTGAATATTGAAGGGCAGGGAGAGAAGCTTTCGTTTGCTTTTAGCCAAGTGTTTAGCTAATTAAAAACATTGATTGGTTGAGATTGGACATGAGTAGAACAATGGTTGAACATATTTTTAGGAAGCATGGTTTTCAGCTTAGAGTGAGTTACTGGGTTTCTTTTTTGCTTACACCAAAGGCTATAGAAGTTGTCATCAAAGATTCAGTAGATAGAAAGTGGCAAAGGGAGACTTAATCTCAGGTTAGTCCCTGTGACTGGGGAGGTGAGTACATTTAATGCTTCTACACGTTGAGGTGCCAACCTCAGACGTAAGCAGTTACTCTTGCTGTGTCAAGTCTACCATACGCCAGTGTTCCTAAATACATTAAAAAATAATTGGCAATCATCAGCATGCCCTAGATGTGGGGAAGGAGGGCTCTTGGATGCATATGATTTGGCCATGCAATGTATTAAAAACCTATTGGCACTGGCTCCCAGTCATCAAGAGGATTTAATTTAAGGCACTCATTATTGCTTTTAGAGACTTTACTCACAATGGTACTCTCTATCTAAGATTCAGATTAAAGTGCTATTGGCAAACCAGGTCCTTAAGATCAAATAAGTTGAAATTGCTTCAAGTTCCATGCATCTACAAAGGAAGAGGGAGGAGTTCCTTCTCCTATCTGGCTCCCAAACTTTGGAATGCACTGCCTCTTGGTTTGTGTTCCTGCCCTTCTGAACCCTGTTTCAGAAAGAGTCTCAAGACCTGGCTATTTGACTCCTGTCTGATAGGCAAATTGGCCCTTTTATATTTTTAGACTTCCTCTGCCTGAATTTTCTGCAAGTACCTGGATGCCTCCGCCAGGGCAGCTGCACACCCTAGAAATGCAGTAAACTGAATTAAATTTAATGGGCAGATGATTTTACCAGCTTTGCATTGCTCCAATCCTGAATTTAAATCTCCTGATAGGGGTGGGGGTAAGGCACCTAGAGCTAGGATCAAAGGGGGATAGGGAGGCTTGATTCATTGCTAGCCGGATAGCCACGTCCATGTTTACAACCTATTGGTGATCAACCACACCCTCACATGTTCATTATTTGAAAGAGAATATGAGTTTTGTGAATAGAAAGGAGAGAATCTATGCTAAACTAGCTGGTTTGCTGAACAAATTTAGTAAAGCAGGGAGCGTGTTTTGCTAAACTGGTGTAAAGGAGGCAATGCAGTGTAAAGGCTTTTGTTCTTTACCAAGTTTTTAGCTGTGAAAGTCTATGAACAATTAATTTGCCTGCATAATGATATAATTGGCTAATGAAGATAGTACATTAAATTAATTGTGCCATTATTCTGAATTAGTTTTTGTATTATGCAATTTTTGAGCTGAATGATTTTTTTTTTAAGTGTTCCCAAATTGGTCCAACTACAACCAACAACAGTGCTTAATTTATGTCAGTGTTTGCTAGTATTTGGCACTGTCACTTATTGCTAGGGCCACTGGAATTATGTGATTCTGCCGTCACCACATCATTTTTTGCATAAATATGGATTGTCCGCATTTGCTACATATGCTATCATCTGCTGCATTAAAAATGTTGTTTCTAACACAAATGGATCAAAAGTTACTAAAAACATGACAACATGTTTGCACGCGGTGGAAGCCCCCTTGCCAAGGAAAACTGGTCATCTTTCATGTGCCTATTTTTATATTTAGTTGTTCAACTGACACTAATGAGGTGTAATCTTTGTCCAGACAGTATTACCATGGGTAAAACTGACAAATTAGGGGAGTTTGGCTAGACCACCTGCAAGATGGCTGCTGGCTTCACAATCTTCCGGAGGCACAGAGAATTTTGATGAAGCCTTGCATAGCAGCCCTCATTCACCACTGAGGTGAGCCAATGCGACACCAGAACACGGGAGAAGTGGGTAGATGTCTTTTCAGACCATTTCATGGTTTGTAACCCTAGATTTCTACTCTGCTCCTCATGATGGGCCACTGCGACTGCCATTTTAGACAATGCCTTAACCGATATATCACACCCAACGGTTGCGCTTGCTAAATAATGAGGAGGCAGTTCGAGGGCACACCAGAAGTTTTTCAAATGTTTTTTTTTCTCATGATTATTGTTTTATTTATTTGTCCTTGTTTATTTATGAGAAGTGAGGGAAAGGAATACTGCTGAATGTGTATATTAGAGGTACAATTGAGGAATTTGAACTCTCCTATGTTCACCTCATATTAACTGTGTATACTGCTGTCAGTAGTTCATTTTGGAGAAATTCACTGACAGACCAGACTGCAAATAAAACATCTTCAGGATCATTTTCTGTAGAGCTTTTCAGTGGTCACCCAAGTTTGGTCTGCTATATAAAATATCTGGAACACTCTTTTGAAACTTTACAAGAGCTTTTTTCCAATAAATTGTTGTGAATAGGTTACATTTTCTTTGGTTATTTCCAGATTACCTTTAAGTTTTCAAATATGGACTCTGCTGTGTCTTACAATTTGAAGCCTTCACCCTCGCCTGCAGCAATACCTCATTCACACAAAGATCTTCCCAGTAATATTAACAAGAGGCAAAAGAAAGACCTTATCTCACTGACAAAAACCTCTTTACCCCTGACACTTGAGAACTTGATGGATCAAATAAGACACTTAAAGCCTTTTGTAATGGAAACAAACACATAGCTTCAAAGGATTGAAGAGAGATAGTTAAACCTTGAATCTAGGGTAACTGAGGTGGAACAGCAAATAAGTGATGTCCAGGATATGACAAATAAGGTATAGGTGATGTCCAAGGACATTTCTCTTCTCAAACAATAAACAGACTATTTAGTAATATGCAAAAGAGGCTATAATATATGAATCTATGAAATTCCTGAAGGCGCAGAAGGTTCAGACATGCTATCTTTTTTTTTTTAAATACATATTTTAAAATTGTTGGGCTTAAGCATTGTGTCGATCTAAATGTACAAAGAGCTCACATCGTCGGCCCAAAGTCTTTGGCCGTATCTACGTCGATTCAACCCAGAGGAATTATAATTATGTTTCTACATTCCTCTGATCTGATGAAGGTTATGTAGAGAAAGCAAATGTTGTGATCAGGTCAGAAAGACTTTTTTTTACACAGAATGTGACCAGGGTGACAGCTAAGAGATGAAAAAAGTTTGTTTTGCTACATCTTGCATTAAGGTCCATCAATGCCCGGTATGGCCTTGAGCATTCTTGTGTGTTTAAGTTTACATACAAAGAAAACCTGTGCCCATTGAATCCCCAGATGAGCTAAGGAGATTCATCTATCTTCATAAGGAGAAGAGATGGACCTCGGGAAAAAGTGATTTGTTCACTCTTCTACTCCTTACCTATGCTATCTGATCCTTCCTACAATACTGCTTCTTCCCATATTATCTTTTACAAATGTCTCACTCTGCTATTGCTTCAATGGTTGTATTGCTGGCTTTTATTTGTTCTCCTATAAGTTGCATGCCGCTGTTTAATATATTTTCTTCTTTTTGCATAGATGACAAATAACCTTCGCATTGTTTCCTGGAATGTCATAGATTTGTGTAATCTATTAAAAAGCAAAGGGTACTCATATATTTATCCAGATTAACATTTCAAATTGCCCTAAAACAAGAAACCCACTTCTCAGACAAGGATATTAGTACTCTAAGAAATAATTAGGTGGACATCTAGTTTGCACACCTGCTAAAGAAACTAAGAATGGGATTGCTATTTTGTTCCACAAATCACTTCATCTGGTAGTTGAGAAAGAATTAAAAGATAAAGAGGGTATATGGCTTCTTCTTCATCTTACTACACATAATTCTCGAATATCCATTCTTAATTTATGGTTCCATCAGCATAGATGTTCAATTTTGGGAGCAGATGTCTAATACATTATTGTCAAGCTCATACACTAATTTCATTGTTGGTGTTGATTGTCATCAACTCATGGATCCAATAATTGACAGAAATTTCTCTGTCAAATATGTTCCCAATAAAATTAAAAAACACTCAGAAGGTGTATTTATTCTAGAGGGCTTGCTGATGCATGGAGGGCCAACAACTCAGGTGCTTTGGAATATGCTTTTTATCCTTGTGTTCACCAATCTAAACCAAGTATCAATTACATCTTTCTAGGACATATTCTATTTTCAGATCATGCACCAGTTATAGTCAATCAAGATCTGTTGCCTGAAATCTCTTGGTCCAATAAATGGTATTTCATTAACAGTTTATTGAAAGATAACATTTTGAAGTACAATTTCCGCAAACATTTCTTTGATTCTAATATCAATCTAGATACCCCTTTTCATTTTGTTTGGGATGCCTTTAAAAGAATAGCTAGATGATGTATTATTGATTATGTTGCGACAAGAAAGAAAAAAACACCCTTAAAGAATCCTTACTTTCATTTACCTCTATTAAATTACTCAAGCAAGAATATTACACCTCCAACAGACACTACAATAAAACATCTTATTCAGGCCAAGTTAGATTTTAATAAATGATTGGCTGAAGACCCATCTGGTGTACTACTAAAAATAAATGTGAAAAAATATAGTGGCCACAATAAAGCTGGTGAAATGCTACCCAATTATTTGAAAGTCAGGAAACAAATATCTAAAATCAATACCATCAAAGAAAAAAAAAGAAACTAAATATTTGAAAGACAATGAAATCCTAGCATGTTTTAAAGACTTGTATTAGACATTATTTGCTCCAGAACATTCCCCATCTGATGACACTATAAACACCTTATTTGACTCTTGTCCAAAACACCAGGATCAGTTAGTTGATCTTTCTCCATTAGATGAGTACATCGCTATCCTTGAAATATGAGCAGCTCTTGTCAAATTACCTAAAGACAAAGCCCACCTTACTGATGTTTTTTTTCAGTTGGGCTTTAATCATACTTTTTTCATATTTTGCTACCACACTAACTATCTTTATTTCATTATTTTCTTTCCAATAATGAAGCCTGTGGTACTTTTTTTAGTAGCTATGCTTTACCTAATTCCCAACAAATTAAAAGCTTAATAGCTTCATTCTTGACTTGAATGTAATAGAACAATTAGATTTTATCAAGGGAGATATATGGCAGAAAACTCCAAAGTGTTTTTGGACATTATGCATCTCATATCAAAAGGTAACACACCTGTTGCTTCCATCACAGTGGATGCGGAAAAAACCTTTGACCATGTCAATTGGAGCTTCATGATACACGCATTCAAATGTCACGACTTCGGTCCAGGAATATAAGGTATATGAGCCAGCTTTACTCTTCAGGTAAAACATCTATTTATGTTAACGGACTCCAATCTTCATCTTTTCCACTAGTGAGGGGCACATGACAAGGTTGCCCCCTGTCACTGTCATTGTTCATATTGTCCCTGGAAACTTTTCTACAGATTTTTCTTCAGTCATCTTCTTTTCATGGTTTTAAGCATAAAGAAACAGAAATTAAATTCACTGCATATGCAGATTTTGTTATTCTTTTTGTATTGGATCCAAAAACGTCTATTTGTGCTATTGTTTATTGACACATTATTAAACTCTATCTAGTTATAATCTAAATAATGATAAGTCGGAGGTTCTGCTAAGTATTGTTTAAAGGAAATATTTAAAGGCACTGGATTCACGTGGAAATGTATTAAATGTTTAGGAATTAAATATTCCACCTCTATTTCAGAAACAATTCGGATTAATTTAGCTGATGCACACTACAAAATCCTTAAAATATCAGAGAAATGGCCACCTTTGTATTTATCTAGTGAGGCATAATAGATACAAACAAAATTATGACGCTACCTATCATTAATTTCTATTTATCAATGCTACCAGTGAAACTCCCTCAGAAGTTTTTTTAAAATGTTAATAGTTTGTTTAGGACATTTTAGTGAATTGGTCAGAAAGCACATTTCTCATTACATTCATTGTGTAAATCTAAATATATGGGCAGGGTAAACTTTCCCAAATTTCAGAAGTATCACTCTGCTTTTATTTTGAAGTAAAGTTTGCCTCATTTGGACAGGGATGAGGATACTTCATTCACTGCATGGCATTAATTGGAAGATTTAATGATTTTACCTTTCTCTTTTCATTCTGTGGACAATATTTCCCACCCTCCTAAGTCTTTTACTTCTCCCACTAGTCAGAACTCAATACACCTTACACATCCCATTGTCACCCACTCGTTGTCACCCTGCAGGTGTTTCTAGAATCCTCTATATGGTACAATAAAAATATTAAACTATTGAACTGGATAATCTTTTGGAACAATTGGATGGTGACAGATATCATCCGAATTAAACAGTTAATGCAGGGCACTGTTTTGATCTCCTCATCTGAAATTCAATGTCGGTACGGTGTAACCACCATATCCACACATAAATATGAGCGATTGGAGGCTATTTTACAATACATGTCTACTCTTTGAAGTATGCTTTCTTCTACTCCCAGTACATTTTATGCTACACTTAAATGTTCCCCTTCTTTCAAGGCTTCTTATACAGATAATCATCTTGAATACATACTTCCTACCCACTCAAACTCTAAAGTAGAACTACAGTGGGAATCAGATTTAAACTGTTCTTTTCCATTACAAACTTGGAATATAATCTGGTCTAAGATTCATCACACTTCTTGCATGGCTAGTAGTCAACACACCTTGTATTATTTCTATAATAAGCTTTTTTAACCCCTACTTCCCTTCACAAATACAATCACAACATAGATAATGCATGCTGAACAGAAACAGGTACTCTCATGCATATGTTTTTTCACTGCCCATCAATTAAAACTTTTTGGTTGAAAGTCTGGACTATAATTTAAATAAAAATTCTATTACTTTTTCTTTTGATAGTCTTTACATTTTTTTAGGTTAGTTCTTCTCAAATATGGATTGGCAATTGTAAAGTGGGTACATTTGTGGACCTAGTCGATGCAATCGCTTAACAAATTATTACATCTAGTTGGAATGGTGCTAACATAGTCACTGTAACAAGTTGGTGGAATTTATTATTTCACCATCACGGACTTGAGAGCGAACACCGCCTCTACACAACAACTTATTATGAAGGACTTATTTTGGCTATCTCTTTCTACCTATTTGAACTGTATGCCTGTTCAGTTATTGGACATTACTACTTTTCAGCCTTCATGAACTATGGATTTTATTTAGTATTCTGAAACAGCACATATGATTTATCTAATTCATAATTGTATTGATGGTCAGCTATATATATTTTCTTCAGTCAGGCTGTATACAATTTTATCACTCTTTCCTTTCCCTCTTTTTCTCTTGTTGATTCTCTGTCTTTCTCTTTTCTTTTCCCCCAACCCACAAAATATAAAGTGCTAAGTTATTAGGCATTGTGTTGCATATTTTTTAATCAGTTTCCCATAGCTGTTGAATTCTAATTCACTTACTGATCTTTACTACATTCTACAATAGTGTTTGCTAATGTTCAGTATATTGACTACATATAGATATGTTTACTATGTACTTTTGTTGAAATAATTCAAATAAAGCTTTTACAAACTGAAAAAAAGACAAAATGATGAATCCTATCTAACAATATGCTGCATTGTGCCACATAATTTTCCTTTTCCCATTGCATAATTTAGTCAAACCTGGTGTATAATTTGGTGTTCTTTTGCCACATAATTCCAGTGGCTCTAGATATTGCTAAACACAGATACTTGTTTATGACAGCCCCACCACGTAGGAGGTGCTAGCAGAGCTCCTCAATAAAGTGTTCAATATACTTTATATGGTTAGAATATGGCTGTCCTGAAAGGGACAATGAGTAGTCTCACCCCCACATAACTTCTTGAGAAATTCCTTGGGCCGGGGGACTAGTATTAGTGAAATTTAGCAATGGCCAAGACTCTGTGTGAAATCACCCAACACCATGATGTATCACCAACCTATTTTTGAAGAACATGTTATCCATGTTCTCCAGCATTCACAATACAAATTCTCAATCATAGGACAGTGTAGAATACTTAGGGCTTCCTTTATGAGGCCCTATCGGCACTTTTGCGCCACCAGAATGTCACTTTTTTTACACTCTTGTGGCGCAATGTGACACCGTATATTTATAAGGCCACGTAGAAGCAACTTTATGTAGTTTTTAATGACCTTATAAATGTGTGCCCCTTTCATGCAGAAAACTGCTTGAAAGGGGCGTTCCATGTGTGTTTCTGTGGGTGTTCCCACGCAACACCAATGGAACCTGCATCTTTTTCTAAACTTCAGGTTGTACACCAGCACAAGATGTGGGCCCTCTTCTGTTAACCGTATGTACTGTGATACCTGGGCTACAAATGTCTAGTGCCTGCTTTCTGGTGAAAGATTTCAGCAACACCCCAACCACTCAGTGGCATATACCATAGGGGTTCCTGTATATTACTGAATGCATTAGCCATTGTGCTACCAGTGGCTGTTGGTGCCATTTAAAAGTGGTGAGGCATAAATGCCTGTCTGGAATTCCATGTGGTGAGTGAGTTCAATTCTGGAGTTCAAACAATGTTTGCAGCAGGAACAGTGACCGACTGAACTACCATAATAAAAAGCAATAAGGGTTAAATACAACATTTCTGAAAGGAACTACATATTTTGTACCCAGCAGACAAAAAACACATAACAAGGTTTTCTGTCATCATTCAACCAATAAGAGTGGTGGATAGCACAAAACTCAAACTTAAAATTTCAGAAATCCAGATTAACGCAAAAGAGACCCTCAGATTCCAACCTTAGTTCTAATTGGTGAAAGTCCATATGTAAATTAAAGATATCTCATCGAGCAGCGGAAACCTTTACTTTCACTTTATTTAGAGAGTTCAATGTAGTTATTGTGAAAATAAAAAAAATCCCAAAAATGTTCCGCGTGTTTTGCCATTTTCTGTTTACAAGGAGGGAGAGGGAAAGAGAGTTAATACTTCATTGCACAATTAATTAGAATCATGACAGTCTGTAACCCCTGAACAGGAAGGGAAGCAATACCAATAAATAAGAATAAAAAGCATATACATTGTAAATCAAATGCATTGGGAGGAAAATATTAATGAGCAAACTGTTCCTCCACAAATGTCTCCCCTTAGCACCCATTCAGTTACTATTATAGGACAAATTGGGGGGTGGGGGAGGTTAGTTAGCTAGAGCCCGATTCACAGAACTAACTTAAGACAAAATCCTAAACTTACTACCATTTTGGTATTCACAGAAGGCACTTACTCATTTCGGTATTCACAGAAGTTAGGAGTCCTAACTTTAGGACTACTAAATGCCTTCTGTGAATACCAAAAGTCTTAAAGTTAGGATTTCTCTCAATTTACTAGTAGTAAAGTTCTAACTTTACTACTCCTAAACTGAAAAAAATTCTAATTTCAAGACTTTCAGTATTCACAGAAGGCATTTAGGAGTCCTAAAGTTAGGAGACCTAACTTCTGTGAATACTGAAATGAGTAAGTGTCTTCTGTGAATAGCAAAATGAGTAAGTGCCTTCTGTGAATACCGAAATGGTAGTAAGTTTAGGATTTTGTCTTAAGTTAGTTCTGTGAATCGGGCCCCTAGTCTTTAAGGCGCAGACAAGTTATTCATTGTGAGATTGTGACATTGAGCATGGGGGCAGTCTCACAGAGCTGCAGAGAGGCCAGTAAAGCAACTGCAGCTTTCATGAATTTCTCAAAGCCAGCAGCTAGCCGAGCAAGTATGGCCGTTTGAAATGCAAAGGAAAGGTTGGAGCAAGAACTTCCCTAGTCAGAGCTGCTCCTCACAGATGCAGAGTACATGGGTCAGCAACTCCTCTCCCTTCGAGCAGAGGCAATAATGTCTGTTGATGTCATACAAATTCCTCCAGCGGAGTCCCGTCATACCAATAGGGCTTCAGAGTAGGGGTGGGCGGAATTTGCATAGTCGCGCTACGCAAAGCTCTGCGAAACGGTAAAAAATCTCTGCGAACATGCAGAAATTCCACGAACATGCGGAATTGCTTGTTCGCGATGCTTTTTTCCTGTTCGCGATCGCTTTTTGCGTGCTCGGGGAGAAACATCTTGCAAACACGCATTTTAAGAACACGAACAAGCAAAAAATTCCGCGGAATGCAGAATTTTGGCCAATTTCGCGTTCTCCGCCCAGGCCTACTTCAGAGGGACTAATCTGAAGCGCAAGCCCATTAGCTGGCCTTTCATAGTTAAGTTAAGGGGAAGAGAAACATTGGATGGGAGGGACCCTTGCTCATACAGCGTTGAAGTCAAACCTCTGTGATCCAATTTCGTTACAGCTTGTGCATCACGATCCATTCATATTAGCCTTGCTTGTTTAACCAGCAGTTTAGCAACCCCAGGCACCTGCAGGCCACTTGTCTAGATTGCACATGCTTCCAGGGCCTCCAAGCGTGATTTAGGTACTTGTACCAGTTTGTTGCCGGGGAGCCTATCAGTTTCCAAATAAAGTGTTTTATCGTGTGGGCGCTCGCCTGCTTGGCTTTCGGGCTATAGACTATGACCTTGGCTAACCAAAACTCTTGTTGTATTTGAGCATGTTAAGTACGACTAGGAAGCAAAAATATGCTGCGGTAGCAAGAAGACTGTGCTCTGTCCAACCAATCGGTCATTTTATCTCTGAATGCCAATGACCTGTAGGCAATGGTGGGGAGTAGATGTCCTTCTATCACCTCCAGAAGAGAGGATAAATCTGGATTCTTCATTGATTTTCTCACTTTACAGCCGATTCTAAGGAGTTTGCTGCCCATTTTGGGCATTGATGTGTCGTGCCATAGAGTCTTTGTGGTCCAGGCGAAACTCCAGATATTTGCAGGTATCCTCCACCTCAAAG
The DNA here is from genome assembly GCF_964261635.1 of Lissotriton helveticus. Taxonomy (NCBI): domain Eukaryota; kingdom Metazoa; phylum Chordata; class Amphibia; order Caudata; family Salamandridae; genus Lissotriton; species Lissotriton helveticus. Next base: position 48,959,269 of record NC_136068.1, on the reverse strand, counting down.
GCCTTACCCTCGATGGACTATGACCCCCTTTTTACCAGTTTGCATGGAATTATCATTACCTTTGTTTCATTATGTTCACTTTTAGGTGACTGGCCATGCAGTAAACGGTGAGCTCACTGAAGAGCTTCTGGAGGCCAATTGGCATCTGGTCCAAAAAGACTGTTATCTGCATACTGGAGGGAATGAATTTTGAGATAAGCCACTTTAGGAGGGAATGCCCTCAAAGGCGCCAGGTGGCCTGGGAGGTCAGCTAAGTGCAGATTGAATAAGAGTGGTGCCAGTATGCATCCTTGCTTCAAGTCTTTGTTTGTCCAGATTTTGCCCCTAGTAGTCCATATGGTCCTAACTCTTATCTTTATCTAGGTGTCAGAGCGAAGGGTAGCAATGGCTTTTAATAAAGTTTGAGGGATGCCCCAGGAGTTGAGTTTTGCCCAAACCTTTGGCCACAATACACCGTCGAATGCTGTTTGAAAATAGTTGAACACGCATGAAGGGCCTTACCCTTGGCTGCTATTGTGGCTTCAATCAGGTGAGAGATACAGATGAGCTTTTCTGCAATGTGGCGGCCCTTTTGAAAGCCGCTTTGATTCAGCTTATTTTTTTCTGCCCAGGCCTGGATCTCCTGATTTAATATGCTGGCATAGCACTTCTCTTCAGTGTTGAGGAGTGCGATCTGCCGATAGTTTTCCGGAAATGATCACAAGCCTTTTTTATGGTCAGGAACCGAAAGTGAGTCCCTCCATGTTTCAGGGATATGTGCCCCCAATTGACACTCCTGGAATAACGGCACCATTGTTGAGGACCATCAGTATGGGGCCCATTTGTATTCGACGGCCGGGATACCACTTGGACCAGGAGTACCACTTGTTTGCATTGACTTGATGACTGATGCTACTTTGGCCGGGTTTATTGTTCACATATCTAAGAGGTTGGCCAGGTCACACCATAAGTCATTTAGGCCCTTCACTGGTGGCTTGAGTGAGCCGTGCTCTGCCGAGACATCAACGTAGAGATCCTTGGTGTAGAATTCCCATTCCTTGGGGGCGATTTTGGTAACAGATCAGGCAATTTAAGTTGGAGCATTTGTAGATCCATAGGCAGAATTTCCTCAGATTCTTTGATTTTATTACCTCCTGGGAGTCGATTCAACTGTGTGCTTCCTCTTACCTCCTTTGGGCAGAAAGGGCTTTTCTCTATTCTAGGGTTGCTATTTGATGTTGGCTGCAGATCTGGTGTTCAAGTAAGACTTGCCATGTTCTAGTTCTCCCAAGTTGAGTTCCTTGGATGGTCATCTAGGGTCTCCCAGATGTTTGCTATCATAGATTCTCTGCTTGCTCTCAGAGTCGTATTCAGGAAGCTGACCACAATCGCCTCTTGTCTTTCATGATTTTCCAAGGACCATTTTATTTTCTTAGTGGGCTCAAGGTCTTCTTGGTTGCCAAATGGTCTTGTTTTAGGGCAGGTGGGCCATGGAGCCTGGAATTCCCAAGTTAGTAATGCGCGGTTGGAGGAGGGGGGCACATCATACTTGGATATGCACTGGAAAGGAGCCTGAGACACCCAGATATAATTGAGGGTGGCCATCCTGAAGCAGGAGGTATGCATGTTGGCTGCAGGCGGTGAACCTGTGCTGTTTCGTGAGCGCAGGCGTAAATTGTTTAGGAAGGAGGCTGAGATGTTGCCCTGTTTATCAGATCTTTGGAATTGCTTGTTGATAGGGGTATTGTCAACATTTGATCATCCAGGGCCACAAATGGGCTAGTCTACTCTGCGGATATAAGGTTCACATTAAAGTCTCCCGTCATCACCCACATATCATCCGGTTGTAGAGCTGATAGTTCCTTGGTCTTTCCGAGTAGGGAGCAGTGAGACCATAGTTGCCTATCTTCTTGCTTTTGCTAGGTAAAGATAGACTCATCCTAACAGAAGGATAAGCCAGAGCCTTATGTTACTGGTCTTCACCAGCGAAACTTCGAGAAATATGTAGTCATCATTCCCTGTGCGGAGTACCATGGCAGTTGCCGCCAGATCTTTTTTCACATAAAGTGGCACCCCTCAGGAGGCGTGATCCCCTGTCCATGAGGCTACTGCTGGTGCTTCATAAATTGTAAAATTGGGCCAGGAAGACAAGTGGAGAGTCCAAGTTTCCTGCGGGGGGAAATTTCTTTAATTCATTGACAGATGCTTTCTTGGCTTTAACCCCTTCGCCGCGCGGCAAATTCCGCCGTAGTGCGAGGGGGGGGGGCGGGGCTGGGCATGGCACACAGGTACCCAGGACGGCTCTCGGCCGTCATTAATCACGGCGGGGCATGTGCTTATGACGGCCAGGAGCCGTCCAAACTCCGCCCACTGATTAATTCTCCCGCACAGGCAGGGAATTAACCGAGCGTGGGTGGAGCGGCAACGTTCGGACGGCTCCCGGCCGTCATGAGCACATGTCTACTGTGACTCATGACGGCTGGGAGGCGTTCTGAGCATGGATGTGGTTAAGGTAAACAAAAGGGTCCTAGAAAAACCTGGATAGATTTAATGCTAAATGAGGCCTACTGAGTCATAGTAACAGAAAAGCATCTGTAAATATGAAATGGAAGGGCCGATGCTTTAAGAGAGAAAGAAACAAACTATAAAATATGTCAAAGTCAACCAAATTATGGCTTTTGAGACAGTGTCAACAAATTGTTGGCCAGTTAATCATTGTTACCTTTCATCTACTTTAGAAGATTCCGAAATGGCTACATGCATCTGCAGTCAATCTTGCACAGCTGCTCTGTTCACCCGTGTCCACCTGTGATGTCATTGCCAATGCTGCGTTGCTGTCAATCTGGCTCTCGAACTTCCCCTTCTCAGAGCTCCAAGAGCCACATGTTTTTCCACCAGCCTCGTGCTGCATCTGATTTAGTTTGGTAAATTTGCTTACATCAGCCCATCCAATCCCAAAGCTGCTCATTAAAATATTTGAGTATTAGAATTTCATTAATCTGTATGAAAGCAGTGTAGGGATTGGCTTGAGAATGGCAACTGAGCACTCCAACAGAGATCAGAGACCTGCCATATCTGCCACCCGGGCTCTCTAACACATGCAGTATCAGAGGCCTTTGAAGTGCGCATGTCAGATTGGACTCACATGAGCAGTTGCCCAGCCTGACTTGTGCACTTTAATTTAAGGCAGCCCTTTGATCTATAAAAGACATTATGAGAGGAGGCCCACACCTCCTGCACTACACAGCTCTACTATTGCGGCACTGGCCACTGCCACATAACATTTTACAAATGTTTTTACTGAGGAGATCAGAATTGGAGACAACAGCTGTGCAGTACAGCCATCAGGCATTGGGTGGCAGCTCCTAAGTGGAGGGGCAATGCTTATTTGCCCCTATGGATGAGGCGTGAGGCACCTCTGTGTGTTATGGTTTCCATTCATTAGGCTTTTTCCCATGACAGCATTCCTTGGCTACAAAAAGGCATTTCGTGTTTGTATTCTAATGGCTTTGATATCAGATTGACAGGTAGCTATCTAAAGTATTTATTCTTTTATCCTCATGCATGTTGTGCAGCCCAATTTCCTTGTTTATTCAGAATCACAATAATATTTTAAGAAAGAAGGGAAAAGGTAACTCTACCCTCATCTTGTTTCAGTGAAACATAATATGGAGTCCATATTGGTAGACTAATGTCTGCCATGGCTAAGAGGACCTTCCAGAAATTGTGTTTTATGCTACATTTGCACAGGGGATTAGACAGCATGCATTAAGTACCCACAAGGTTACAGGCTGTTATATTGCTGAAGATCTCCTTTTAAGGCTTTGTAAAACATGTGCAAGTGATGTGTACAGAACAGTATTGTGGTGCACAAGATTTCCTGCAATTAAACAAAAGTGACTGGTGCACGCTGATGGAGAAGTAACAGACAGGGCCCTTTTATGCAACTTTTGTTTCAGCTTTGTGAATATTTCTGCTACTTTGTTTGGATGATAAGGCTTTTTACCTACACCAGTTGACAATTGCCATCAACTTTAGAGAGTCACAACTGCTTGTGGCTGTTCCTGTGAGTTCCAGGAAAATGGTGTTGTTTATTTTGGTTAGTTCTAGATGGACAGTTTATATGATTCCATTGTGAGATTCGACATTCGCAGAGTTGGCATATTGAGCCTTCCCTCAAGAATATGATATTTGGTGCCTGCAACACGACCACAAGTTGTGAGAACCACTGTTGATGGTCACATGTTGACACTAGGCATTTCAAAGTCATATTGAAGTTGTGTACCTTGTACTGCACTTATGGGCCATGTGCATCAGTGTGAAAGGAAAGCCAAATAGCCTCGACCAACGCGGACATGGAACATTTCCTTATGGTCCTTTTTCAAGATTCCTAGATACACAGTTGTGGGTGGGGATCTGTCAAACTGGATATCTTAATTCAGCCTAACCACTAAATAGTGCAATTATGTACAGCATAGGAATCTATAAAGTACTCTTGCCTCAAAACTCAACACAACATCAAAACCATCAATGGCAGAGAACCATGACTCAAGTAAATCTTCATCGCTTTACCACCAACAAACACAGAATTTCACAACTGATATAATTCTTCACACCTTCACCACCATTCATGGTAGAGAACAATGAGGCATCTAAGGGGCATATTTAAAGTTTGGTGGAATTTACACTGCTCTCCCAGATTAGAGACAGGAAATACTCTGCTGCCCTATTAGAATACACCCTATTGTTTAGAGATCTTGTGCCTACAGAAAAACAACTACCATGGGGCTCCGCAGAAGGTGTTGCATCTTTGTTGTTTGAGATCTATGTTCAATATGCCCAAACAGAAAAGTGTTTTGTTTTCACAAACAACAAAAAGAACATAACCATGATAAGGAATTATTTTCTCAGCTTGTCAGAGGAAGGGCATGCTTTCCATGGCAGTCCAGAACAAGAGTACACATCTACGTTAGAGGTAATGAGGGGGATGGTCTAAGGTCCCTTGACTGATGCCCAAATATCTAAGTGACTGTCAGTCACAAAGGCTAACACTAGCAGAACCTATGCGAGCTCTACCGTTGGCAACATGGCAATGTCCACAACAAGACAGTGGAGGATCCTGAGTTTGGAGGAGTACTCCTACACTCTTCTGCCAAACTCTATACAAGCGCCCAATTGATCATCTATTTAATGCCAATGGCAGAGATCAATGGCACATCAAAGTCTTCTTCTCTTCACAACCATCAATGGCAGAAAATCATGACCCATGTAACTCTTCATTTCTTTACATCCATCTTGACCCATGCCTTAACCAACATCAAAAGCAGACAAACTCAGTGGATTTAACTCCTCATCTCTCTTCACTACCAGGGACAAAGAACAATAGCCCACCTGACTGTTCTTTTCTTTACAACATCAATGGCAGAGGATCATGATCCATCTAACTATTAATCTCTTTACCAAAGAGAACCATGATGCATTTCACTCTCCAACTCTGTAGCACCATAATTGGCAGCAAACAGTGACAGAACAAACTCTACATTAACCATGGCAGAGTACAAAGATCAATCTACCCATTAATGTTTCTACCAACATCAGTGGTTGAGAATCATGACCCTCTAACTCTTCATCTGTTCAGTAATAAAGGAAGAGGAAATTAGCAATGTACCTGGTGATGTGTCTACTAACATTGATGGCTGAGGACTATCTAACTCTTCATGGGTTCAGTACCAGTACTGACAATCATGATCAATGCAATTATTCATGGCACATTACCAATATTAGTTGGTCATAATCCAATTACATTTTCATCCCTTCATTTCTGGTTTTTGGTGACACTTTGCAATGCATTAAACATCAATAATATTAAGGGAAAATCAATGACACTTGTTACCACTTATTTAGGTAAAAAATCTAGTAATTTATTCTGTGAAATGCACAAACATTATTCAGCCACCAAATTACAACTGAAGTGAGGGTGGAAAAGGGGCATAATTGCAATGAAAATACAAAGAAAACATGTCCGTAAACAACTCCGCAGGAGAACATCTTGCTTTTTTGTCAGAGATGTATGGAGCTTCTGAAAGTGATTCTTCACCTCCTGTGGGTGTGGTTGTATTGCCAGCATCTCATGCATTTGTCAGGTGTTCCACTTGGTGATCCCCTTATTGAATACATAGCATCAGTGATGGGTCTCCTTCACATGGTCTAGAGAAAAGACAATCATGTAAAGGGTGAGTTTTTTTTAATGGAGATTGTGGTCCTGTTTGTGACATATTTTATGTTTTTGGCAGTTTGTAAGTGCCATCTACTTCTGTTTATGACAGAAAACCATCAGCAGATTGCCAGGAGACTTGTAGCATGCCTAATCTTGAATATCTGCCACTCTGACCATATCACCACTGCACTTCATGCCCTTCACTGGTTAGGACTAAACAAAACCACAAATTCGGTTCTAGATCTGGGACCTGGGGGCATATGTAACATCCGTTTTTTGTCGCAAATGCTGCGATTCGCAAAAAAGCAAAAAAGCAGCATTTGCGACAAAAAAAATCAGAAAACGGGATGCAAGAGTCCAATCGCATTGCAAAATTAAGGAATTGCAAAATTTGTGATTCCTTAATTTTGCGTAAGCATTTAAGGAATCGCAAATTGTGATTACTTAAATGCTATGTATGAAGCACCCAAGTTGTGCGATTTCTCATTAAGAAATCGCAAACTACCACCAACTTCAAATTGGTGGTAATTTGCGATTTTTCCCAAATGTACTTTTTGGGCATTTGCAAAGGTGCCATGTGGCGCACATACATGCCCTTACGGCATGTATGTGCACCATATGCGCACACATGTTCATTTCAGCGGTGCATCAGGGTGTCATAAGGACACCCTTGCACTTCTCAATTTGCGATTTTCAAATTGCGAATCGCAAATTGAGAAGGACTTACCATTCATTCCCATGGGCCTCCTGGCCCATAGAAATGAATGGGAAAGTATTCCTTAATTGCGAAATTTGCAAAAAAATTGCGATTTCTTTATTATATCCAATTTTGCAATTCTCAAATAGCGATTTCTAAAAAAATCGCTATGTGAGATTCGCAAATGAGGATGTTGATACATATGGCCCCTGATCTCAAAACCCTTCCTAGGAGGAATCCAAGCCCGCTAACCAAGATCTACAATCATCAATCAGGCAGATGCCCTGAGGGTGGCCTTTCAGAATAGGCTAGTCATCAGACATGACAGATACATACATTTTAGTAGAAGAGTATTGCCCTCTCATGACTCCAGCATCTAGAAACCCTTCACCTCCTCCTTCGCATGCAAGAGGTCTTTACATTTATTACAATACTAAAACCCTTTCATAGGCACATTTTGAGTCAACTTCATTTCTCACTTTTGCTAGAGCATTGGACACCCTGAGCATTTCTTCCCAGGCCCTCCCTAAGGGTTTCCCATCCCACAGTTTAAAGACCTCTCAATTAAAAAGCCTCTGAGGCACCATCAAGGTTTTATACACCTGACCAGAGCAATATGCTCTCATTATCTATTTTAGGCTTTAACCAATTGCATACCTGTACTGCAGGGGGCGCTGTAATCCTCCACGGCAAACTCATCTGAAAGATTGACCAAACAAAGAGAAGAATGTCATATAATTTAACAAAGAAGCATAGTTTTGTCTCCTGCTTCAGCGAGTTGGTCATTTGTACAAAAGAAATTCAGCAATAGATTTAACAATCACATGCACTACTTCTAAACACCTAAGAACTGCAACTAACACAATTCAGATCTACCAATTTCTACTACTAGTGGGTGGATAGTATGTTATCTGTTTCAGCATGTAAATAATATGGACTTTATACAGTTATACATCACATATTACATTTAGCTTTTGTGGGTTCACACATTTTACCACTAGATAGCAAATAATGCCATTCTTTCGATTCTATTGGATAGTGACCGATTTATTCTACCAGAGTGCAGAACATGAGCCTTAACACAAAAAAATGAATTTTTTGAGGTGGCACCTTTTAGGTCAGAGTGCTGTATCAAAAAACGGAAGGGGGTTCAACAGTCATTTAAAGCAGCAGGTTAGTGCATCCCTTGGAGCGTAGGGGGGCCCTTAACCTGATAGGTCTCCCAACTATTGAGGGTAACCCAATTCAGCCCATGACTAATTACTATTTTTGAAATATCATAGACTCTGGTCCCACTTCACAATCTGCTGGGGTGAGGGGGGGGGTCATCATTGTGTGTTATGTCAAGGCAGATACATTTGAGATCTGCCATCTGACCTTCCTGCATAGGTCCAGAAATGCTGGATATTTGGAAGCTTTATTGCGTGGCTGGTTCATGAACCAATCTCAGTCCTCTCAGATGTCTCACCTCTCAGGTGATCTTCCATAAAGATCCCCTTAGCAAGTAAACAAAATTGCCACTCACTTCACAGTTCATCAATGAACGCTTAACCGGTACTTAATATATTTTAATGATTGCACAACAAAGGCGAGATAATTCCAGAAAGAAAATCATGTTCATAGAAGATGAAAGGGGTCTCCTTCCCAGATCCTGGGCTCCACACTTGAGAAGGCAGCCATTGCCAGAGAAGCCCTCCCAAGCAGGAGAACTCTCCACCTATCCCTATTGTGTGTTGAGGCTTGGGGTGTCAGATGATCATAACTAGAGTCTTGTGAGGATATTGTAACTTGTATACAGGACAACAACACAGTGAGTGGTGGGAATCCTGGAAATTATGCCCCATGCATGCAACTGGCAACTTTGCCTAAAGTTTCTTTGAAATTAAAACATTCTAACAAAATCACAACTGGCCTTCAGAAGGTTCCTAGACTAAGGGCTTTGTATACTGGTGAACTAGCATTGTGTTTGTAAAAGTCAACCAACCCTGCATCTGGCAATATCCTTCAACCTTCTGTTTGAAGTCTTTAGCATAAATCAAACTTTTGATGCATTCAGCATCTGGCTTCCCACACAAGGAGATTAATGGCACCCTAAGGCCTGAGCCAGTGAAATAATACAAAAATCTACCTGTTTCATAGTAATCAGTTACTGTGACCATAGCCGGTTTCCTGTGTGTCACTTCAAAGTCCTGCTCAACTGAGAACCAAAAGGAGATGGTAGCATTGGAGACCTGCAGAAGACAAAATGGAGGTCAGCATCATTTCACTTTGCATTTGGATTCAGTTTGTTTTATTTTCATTTCGTGAAGCAAAGGCTACCAGTGACGCTGTTCTTGCTGCTCATAAAGCCAGAATTCACTGTGGTTATTACTTTCATATGTTCTTACGCAATTAAACGAATATGAAACTACTCTGACAGAGGGTCACTTCTTTCTTGCCCGTAATAACTTTTGCATAAGATTTCAAGGGATATTTATCTTGTAATATAAAGTTTTTGGTAACATCTAATTGAGCAGTGGTCTAATGGTGGTATGGTAACATTTATTATATGCTTAGTTAATAAAAACCATTGCATAAAAAAGAATGATTAAAAAGTAAACAAACAATATGTATTTAACTGAATAAAACAGACAGCTTCTTCACTCCGGATCTCAAGTCTCTTATAGCAGTTCTGTGTACCTATAAGCAGTCTTTGGTGGCCTTATTCTTCCCTTGAGCGTAATTACCAAATATTACCATACTAATGATGGAACCTATCCATGATAAATAGAGTGCATGTGCCAGAAGCACAGGAGCAGTGTGTTATGTTTTCTAAAGTAATTTACCAGTGACAAATGAGTACATGAAAAGTAAATAAAAATACCTGTAGTTCAAATTTATGATTAATACAAACCGTTAGGAAATTTTTTAGAGTTTGGTGAGGATCCTGTAACCACCCAAAAAAAATGAGAGATGCTCCATCTACAAAATCCTCTACTTCCCCGTCCAATTTAGAGGTTCAGAAAATGTTGAGTGTTTGGCGCCAATGCCTCATGTGGCTTTGGCATTCAAAACAGCTAGGAATTAGTAATATACGCTCCACCCTAGGAGGGCATACAGTCATTAGATTGCCCAGCCTGAGTCTGCCATGTTGGAAATCTATTAATAGCCCCAATCTTTAGAGACAAATTTCCATGTGCATCTGGACCAATGATATATTTATTTTGAAAAACAATCCCCCACTTTTTTGAGTGGTCAAAACAAATATGACCCTTGTACAGCAACGTTCTGCGGGTGCCAGCTGTACTTATGAGATTTGAGATCCCTAGCGAGCAGGCAGGGATCACTAAATATGGTGAGTGATCCTCCACCTGGGAAATTTAGCCATATCATGGCTGAGCTGGTGGCTCAGCGGGCCGCCTGTCAGGGCCTCACAACACGGCTATTTTGTGTTTCTTCTGGTTTCATGTGTGTGGTTTACATCAATGCTTTTGTAAAATAGTATTCATAAAGATAAAGGCAACAGGGTTTGGTGGCTATCTACTTGTGTGCCTTCTTGACAGTATAATAGGAATAAATACTCTTGGTTGCCCACAGTTAAGTCACAGAACTGAAAAATACTTACCTGTTCCAGGTAAATAATGGCATTGTTAGGGTGGACCTCTGTCCGTCCAAAGCCATTCCGGGTGTTCAGCTAGAAGCAAATAGTAGAGAAAGAAAATTGGTGACAAAAATGATCTCCAAATCTATAACAAGAAAAAAACAAGACTGCTCAGTGCATACCACAGACCTATGAGATTATTTAGGTACTTATAATTAGTATGACTAACTTTGGGGTATGTGCACTGGATTTGATTACTGATCATATGTTAAATGTAGATGGTTAGTTTTCTCTAATGCCACCCAACTTTTGAATAACTAGAATCGGAGGATCTGGGAGTCAGAATGGTATGCCAAGATCTCCACTTTTGATGAATTTGGAAACTCAGCATTAAAATTCAGATTTTGAAGTTCTATGGTCTGTAATTAATATTTCTAATATTTCAATGCCCACATGTATCATAGGAAAGCATAGAAAGAGACCCAAAACGATTCACCATTTCCAAGGCCCACTTTCAAATTTTAGAGGAAGATGTGCCACTTGGGTCAAAGCCATTCAGCTTAAATTATCTTAGGCACATAAGCAATCAGAAAGGAATGCAAAGAAAGACACAATGGGTGACAGGGAAAGTGACACACTAATGCATTGAAGACGAGGTATTGATGTATGTTTCTGTGTTAGGGGCTGCACAGCTACCGGTTTCTTAAAAGCTCCACAAGAAGAACCATTATACACACTACTAAGTCTGTGTGATTCCCAGCTAATGATGGTACTCCATGAAGATCTAGGCATCACATAGAGCACCTTCTTTGACTCAGTGAAGCTGTAATGAATCAACTCTGTTGTCACCCTTAGTCCTTGCCACTAAAGCTCTTAATATTTAAATGATGTGTACACTCAGGGGGTCATATATTTAATCTGTGTGCCCCTAATAATGACCACTATGTATAATGTTGATTCTTTCTCCAGCTTACATTTTCCAAATGCTTGCTATCTCAACAAGCCTTTTTCTACTATACTCCTAATACCTTGAAAGAACATTTTAACTCATCTTACTTTCTTATTTCAGAGTGGCGCCTCTTCTTGCCTTCTCTGCATTCCTTCTATTTCTGTGTGTAGACTCCTGTCAGTCTCATGCCGGCCTGCCTCAATCCTTCTTATTCCAATTCTGCAACTGGCTGATACTTGATTTCATAGATCAATGACCACTCCTCTTTAAAGCCTTCTCCCTTTAATCTGACATTAAAAAATCACCAATAATCCACCTGAAACCAGATTGCCCTACTAATGATCAAACCTACCAGGAATTTATACATCACAAAGAAACTGGAGTAAATGCAGTAATTATTTTCTCGTCAGCCCGTGACTAATTCCAATAACAAACAATAACCACTAGATTAACCACTAACTTTGTGTTCTGGATCAGCGGGCTACTCGCCATAAAGCCCTTCAATGCCTTGTCAAGGGCAATATATAAAATCCAAATACAATTACCACTGTTGTAAATCTGAGGTTGGAGTACCCCCACTCAGTGGTTTAAGCATTACCTTTATAATGGATCCATATCAGTATTCTCAGGGCGTTCATCCTTAAGAGTGATGATTGAGAAAATACTTTGCCTAAATTATATGAAAACCAAACTCCTGAGCTTCAGTTCTGCTACGGATCTCATAAATTGCTGCACATCCTGCCCCATTCAGGTGATCTTGTAATGCAACATTTTCCCCTGAACTAAGGGTAAAAGATTTGGATCCGCACTTGCGTGTGCCATTTCCCTGAGTCACACATCAATTCTATGGGCCCGATTCACAGAACTAACTTAAGACAAAATCCTAAACTTACTACTTTTGGTATTCACAGAAGTTAGGATTTTGTCTTAAGTCTGTCTTAAATTTGTCTTAAGACAAACTTAAGACAAAATCCTAACTTCTGTGAATACCAAAAGCCGTATGTTTAGGATTTTGTCTTAAGTTAGTTCTGTGAATCGGGCCCAATCTTTTTTATAGGGAAACTTCATATCAAAGTGGTTTTGCAAGATAAAGGTCCGCACTTGTGATTATGATATTTGCATCATCGACCAGTCAGTCTTGATCCTAAACCATGCTCAAGATCATCAATTCTTCCCTTGTCAAGAAACTTCAAATACTTTAGAATTTTGCAGCTAAAAGTTACTGGCTGGAGTGCTGTTTACTTGTTTTGAAGGCGCTCCATTGGCATACAGCCAGAAAAAGATACCAATGTAAAGTCCTGGTGGGAATACTTAAAACATTCCACACAACCTCCAATGTACCTCTCTGAACTCTTAAACTTACTGTACCCTCTGTCCTTTTCCAGCCATCTCCTCTGGGGCCCTGATGCTGTCAACAATATTTCAGGCTCAACAAATATGCCAAAATATCCAATAAACAAGATTCTCAAATGGTTGAGGAACAATAGATTATTAACAGAGGGGGATACAAAGCTAAATTATCAAATTAAGAACCACAAATTAATAATAGTGCGTGATACTTTCAGGTTTAAATGCAGGAAAATGGAAGAACTAGACAGTTGTTCACATAAGATAAAGGGAAACAGGAACCCTTGTATTATAACGCCAGGGGCGGCCTTAGGTATGTGCAAGCTGTGCACGTGCACAGGGCCACCAAACCCCAGGAGCCACCACGTCAATATATATCCTTAATATAATAATCCTCTGAGGATGGATACATATTTGTGTGGCGGCCCCTGGCAGGGATTTGGCGGCCTCCGGCTCCGCTCCACTTCCAAACACCCTGACACCCCCCCACCCCACCCTCTTCACTGGCCTCCACGCTCCGCCCCGCCCGGACCCCCGCGTCCGTGGCCCCCTACCTACGCTCTCTGCCCAGGGCCGCCATGAGCCTAGAGCCGTCCCTGTTAACGCAGCCCCATTCCAAGAAGAGTGTGTATATGCAAGCACTGCATCTGCCCCTGGAGAATCTGCCCCTGGAATGATCAGATAATGATGCCAACTTAAAAGACTCCCTATCCATTCATGTGTTGGAATGCAGTGGTGCTGCACTCACAACCAGAAATCACTCTACTAACCATTATTTGAAAAAGTGAACATTAAACTGGTATTGAAAGGTTACCTTTTTCACTGTTGACTTTACAGGGATGAAGCCAGAGGGCATTTTCACATCCACAACAGCCATATTTGAGGATGGACGTCTACCGATGTAACTGGAAGGAACATTGAAAGTTAGAGGGGTTTTACTGTAGAAGTGAAATCAACAGCATAGCAGACAGATCTGGCATCTCATATAGTGTAAAAGACACGGCGTTTCTATTGCTCTGACACCAAATAACCAAAAACTGTATTGGGCAGAATCCTATCCAATCACTGACACTTGTAAATTTTCTGGTCATGTTTTGTAAAAGACTCCTGAAGCCCCTAACGATTGAACCTCAGTTTTAGTTCATTAGATTTCACAGTATGATATTGCTTCTCCCCTCTAGTGTATTTACAGTTGTTAGATACTCCAGTGTATTATAAAACTAAATATCTCTCTCATTCTTTGTTTAGGACATCCTACCCTTGAGAGGCATAGAGTGTTCACACTGTCTGCAAAGTGACACCAGTGGGGTGCCTCTCTCATTCTTTGTCTATAATGTGCTACCATAGAGAGGGACAGAGTGGCCACACTGTGTACAAAGAGATGCTAGTGGTGTGCCTCTCTCCTTCTCTGTCTATAATGTGCTACCATAGAGAGGGACGGAGTGGCCACACTGTGTACAAAGAGATGCCAGGGGGTGCCTCTCTCCTTCTCTATGATGTGCTACCATAGAGAGGGACAGAGTGGTCACACTGTCTACGAAGAGATGCCAGTGGTGGGCCTCTCTCATGCTGTGTGTTGAAGGTTAAATTTGGATAGATGACAAGGTGTAGCCAAGTGGTATAATCATGTAGAGGTTTATTTATAATCCATAGCAGTTCCATAGATGTTCTTAAGAAGGTAACTTAGTAGGTAAAGGGAATCCCACCAGGAGCTGCATGACTGCTGCTCAGCCCACTCTCTCCAACTGTCATTCTCCCTCACTAGCAAGCACTCTCATACATTCCAATCACACTGTCATCAGGCATTCTAACATTCTACACACACAACTCATTCGTCCTTGCTGAGCAGCTGTCTGAGAGGATGTACTAAGATAAATTAGATTACAACATATCCTCTTCCTTTAGAGAGAACAAACAATAATGATTGCGATAATGCACCAAAACCAAGATAATTGATGAACAAGATACATAGTGCATTATACATTTAAAGATATAGATGAAAATTTAAATGCAGCAAAAGCTAAGGGAGAATTTGCAAAGTTTAAAGTACAGAATGCAAGATAGATGAGAATTTAGAAGCTGCAATAGCTAAAAAATAATTAGTACAGCTTAGAGTACAGAATGCCAGAAAGCACAGCATGAGAAAGCACTGCATGCAAGATAGCACATCACTTCTCCTCTCTTAGGGGGGAAAAATAATTGAACATGTGCATAAATAAACTTTCCAGTAACCAGAACAAGCAAGAAAAGAAAGAAATGAATAAAAAAAACAAGATGTGAGTTAAAAGCATAGTTGGAGACAGATTAATAAAGTAGGCACTAAAAGTACCAGCCCAACTATGTTTCCGCACTTCGCACAAAGGAGGCATAGTGTGGATAATTAATGTCACACATACCTCCACCAACATAAATTGTTAAAAAAAAGAATCCATGAATGGGACAAAGACAAAAGTGCATAAAAATAAATGATATAAAAATATCTCAAAGCACTATCAATGTAAAAAATACTTTCAATATCCATGGATGATATCTAAATCCAAAATGCAACTGAGGTACTAAACAAACATCAATGAGGCAGTACACAAAAGTGCACTGCTAACTGGGTAAACACCCCTCACAACGCATCTTAAAATAATAGGCGCTGGAGCATAGTGCAGAACAAAGAAAGTAGAGGATACACATGAGATTCATGAAGTATAAACTCCACACTACAGTCATTGTTCAACTAGCTAAAATAACAACTCTCACGATGACATCATGGGTGTAAACTTGAAAATTGTAAGTAAATCATTCAACAACTTAAAAAGCTCTACGAATTGTCTTTTCACATCCAAAGTAAAGAGTGAGAAATACCGCTTAGGTGTAAGCATAGCTGAAAGTGTAGAACAAAGAAAGTAGAGGATACACATGAAATTCATGAAGTATAAACTCCACACTACAGTCATTGTTCTACTAGCTTAAAATACAACACACACCACGACACCACAGGTGTAAATCTAAAGAATGGGTATAAACCTGAAGAATGTATGCAAACCATTCCTAAAAAAACATAAACTCCATGAAGTACTCTTACACAATCAAAGAGCTCAGATGTAAGCTACGCCTCAAATTTAAAGTATACTGTCTTTTGAATACCGCACCCATGGTACCCAAACTAAATGACATTAAAAACGAGCAAATTCCAAAACACAGCAAACAAATTATAAAGCCCACACCGCTGTATTACAAGTACAGCCAAAAGAGTAAAAGACACACCGCTGTATTTTTAAACATGGGTTGGAAACCACTTTAAGTTACACTAATCAAAGTGCAATATAAATAAAGTCACTGCAATAACAAAACAACTGCCGAGAAGAATAAAACCCACACTGTGAAATACATAAGATCAGGCACATATATAGGGAGGGACCAGTGAAAGAGTGTGCGCACCACTTAACACTGAGAATAGACCAGAGTAAAGAGACCTGCTCCCACTCACTACTACCCACAAAGCAATCATGCCCAATCAACACCACAATACGACATTTCACCTAACTACCACATACACAGGCAAATAATGGCAGTGAACATTATAAACAGATACATCACTGTGGTATTCCATGTTATTTAGAATTCCTTGATGTCACTTAGAATGTTTATGCTGTTCTCTTAGTCAGTTGTGGAGAAGATCTACTGAGAGAACACCTCTTCCCACTTGTGGTTGTTAAGCTGTCTTTCTTCAGGAATAAACCTATCTTGAACGTGGTCTTACATAAGGAGATTCTTCTCAAATTTCATATTTTACCTCCTTCCACTCTAACAGCTTTGCTGAAAACTTCAATTACTTTGACAGGATCAGACCATTTTGATACCCTTCTGTGTAATAATCCACCCAATTTCACGCGTACAAAATCACCAACCTTCAATCTGCAAACATTATACTTCCTCTTGGAAAAGTGTTGGACCATCTTTTCTTGGTATTTACCAATTCTACCTTTCAATTCTTTAAAATCTACCTCGTAAGATGAATTACTTTTTAACCACCAAGGCAAAAGTCGAGAACCTGGTTTTCTCCCACGTAGTAACTCGAAAGGAGATAAACCAGTCACAGAGTTGGGAGATAGACGGTAAGTTAATAAAGTCGATTGGAGAGCTTTTTTCCACTTCAAACCACTCTTCACAGCTAGTTGACAAGATTCCTTGATAACTCTGTTAAACCTCTCGACTTGGCCATTAGCTTGTGGAAAATAATTTGAGGTCTTCTTATGTACAATTCCACATTTACTAAGAAAATCTTCAAATTCCTTACCAATGAACTGTGGACCATTGCCCGATATAAGTTCCTCTGGCAAACCTTCCTTCGAAAATATTTCATCAAGAAATTCAATCACATTCTCAGAGGGAATTCTCTCTACAATCTTCAATTCCGGCAATTTTGAAAAGTAGTCAACTAAAACCAAAACCAAACAACTCTTTGCTGGATTGATAATTGAAAGGTCCAATGATGTCAATAGCTACTCTCCGCCAAGGACCTTTGGCATATTCAATTGGGGTCATCTCAACAGTGACATTTTTTACAGACTTGTCACTAGACAAACAAGGAGAACAATTCCTTACCCAACTATCCACCATGGAATCAACCCCAGGCCACCAGTAATGTTCCCTGATCCTCCTTTTAGTAGTGGACATACCCATGTGTCCTTCGTGCGCCAATTTACAAATAATTTCCCTGAGTTCTAGCGGAGGAACGATTTTATCAGATCTCACAACAATATCCTGATTCAACATTAATTCATCTCTGACTTTATAAAATGACGCTAATTCGCCAGAAAGTTTCCTTTCTTCAGGCCAACCATTAGTCAAATTTTTTTTAACCAAGTTCAAAACTTCATCATTATTCATGGCTTCTGACCAATCCTTCTCTGTCAAAACTAAAGAACCTTCTCTGCTCAAAATTACATTCACATCTGCAATGGAGTATGCAACATCACTTTCAACACTTCTACCAACAGCTACACTCGTAGGAAAACGTGACATACAATCTGCATGGACATTTAAGCGTCCTGGTACATACACAACTTCACAACGGTATTCTTGTAATTTGGTGGCTAGCCTTGCTAAACGAGTGGTAAGTACCCTTCCGCCACCTGCAGACAACATAGTAATTAAGGGTTTGTGGTCCGTTCTTAAGGAAAACTTAGTCCCCCACAAAAATTGTCTGAAGTGTTGAGATGCCCATGTACAGGCTAGCAACTCTCTTTCTATAGTTGAGTAATTCTTTTCAGCGTCACGTAATGCTCTAGAGGCATATGACACCACAAACTCACCAGAACTATCTTTCTGCATCAACACAGCGCCTAAACCAATGTTGCTTGCGTCAACATAAACAATGCATTCTTTACCTACTGAGTATGGCCTCAAAAATGGAGCTTCAACAATTTTGTTTTTCAAAATTTCAAAAGATTCTTGTTGTTCTTTACCCCACTCAAATTTTGCATTTTTTTTTTAGCAAAATTCTCAGTGGATGTACAATATCAGAATAATTACGTACAAATTTCCCATAAAACTCAGTCATACCTAAAAAGGAAAGTAATTGTTCTTTAGATTTAGGTGTAGGTGCATTAACAATACATTTTACATGGTTGACTTTAGGCTTGATACCCTCCTTTGAAATTTCATGGCCTAAATATTCCACTTTTTCCTGCCTAAATTTGCATTTATTAAGTTTTAAGGTAAGACCTTTGGACTTTACTTTTTCTAAAACTGAAATAAAATTTTCATCATGTTCACAACTATCTTTCCCAAAGATCAATATATCGTCCTGGAAGGCTATTGCTCCTTTACATTCCTTCAATAACTCTTTCATTAAACGTTGGAACACGGAAGCTGCACTCGCTAAACCAAAAGGCATACGTAGATATTGAAACATGCCTTGGGGAGTAACGAATGCAGTTAATTTCCTGGAGTCTTCATGCAACTCTACCTGGTGGTAGGCACTAGCTAGGTCGATAGTGGAAAATACAGTGGCCCCAGATAATGTGGCAATCAATTCATGGATATTAGGCAAGTGATGTTTATCTATCCAAATCTCCTTGTTAAGGCTGCGAAGATCCGCACACAAACGAAGATCACCTGAACTTTTAAGTGATAGTACTATAGGCGAAACCCAAGGGGAAGATTCAATAGGCTCAATTATTTTCTTTTTGACTAAGTCTTCTAACATTTCCTTTAATTTTGGTCTATAAGCCAAAGGAACGTTTCTTACTCTGTGCTTAACAGGGACAGCATGGTCATTCACTATAATTTTGTGCCTGAAATCAACATATTTCCCTAATTTCTCGTTAAAGATTTCAGGAAACTTTTCTAGAACTTTCTCAGTGAAATTAGTATTGTTAGGTGAATTCAGGGTTAAATTCACCATAGAGTCAATTTTAGATTCAGTACAAGAGGACTCATCAACGTAGACTGGGGGATTAGCATTTGGGTCTAATTTTATTCCTAAATCACGTTGATGAGGCCAACTAAGAATAGATACCCCTTTAGTAGCGACATAAACTTTAGCTCTAGTGACCCTATTTTTAAAAGATATTTTCGCCCAGAAAAATCCTTCTAGAGCAATATTTTGTCCGGTGTACCCACCAGGATATATGTCCGGGCTTAATAATTCTCTTTGACACCACAATTGTTCAAAGATGTTCTTGCCAATAATGGTGTACCACGCACATGAATCGACAAAGATTTCAACGGGTTTGTCATCCATTAAAATTGTACAAGAAGGAAATTTCTTTTGGGCACATTCATCCACAGAAAGTATACAATTCAAACTATTTAGAACTTCTTCTTCTTCAGGTGATATATAATTAATTCTCTGCCCTGACTTGCATACGTTACCAAAATGTCCTTTTCTTTTGCATTTTACACAAATTTTGTCCCAAGCAGGACAACCTCTGTAATTGCCTACATGGTTAGAACTTCCACAACTATAACAATATATTGTATTTCTTTTCACAAAACTTTTGTTTTCATTCGTATTCCTTACATATTCTTTCTTGAAATTACTTTTACTACTAGAAACACTCGAGGTGGGTTGATTTTTAACAATTGCTACTTCAGTTTCAGGTACATGTGTCTTTTGATTCTTCCCTCTAATTTCAGACACAAATAACTCAGAATGTTCTATGCCCTTTGCTATATTCACAACTGCAGCTAAAGTAGTTTCCGTTCCTAACCAGAGTCTTTCCTGGATCTTTTTACTCTTGGTCTTCATCATAATTTGATCCCTAAGAACTTGTTCGTAAGATATAGTCTCAAAAGAGCAAGAACAAGCAAGAGAACGTAATGCTGCAACATAATCCTCAATTGTTTCGTCGGCTTTCTGTTCACGAGAATAGAATTTAAACCTTTCCATTACTGTATTTATTCTCCTACCAAAACAAATTTTCATTTGTTTTGTGGCTTTGTCAAACACATTTAAATCGCCAGCTTCCTCTAAAGGTGGTAAATTGTCAAATTCTTTTATCCCAGCACCTCCAATACAATGTCTCAAAAGAGCTAATTTCCTTTTGGCAGAACAACCATCCTTTTCCAAAACATCTACGTATGCAATAAACATAGGATACCAAAGATCCCATTCTATATTAGGTTCGCCGGCAACTTGAAGGAAATGTGGAGGTGCAGCTATATTTGACATTTTGTAGTAAAGTTGGCAAAAGTGGAATTAATTTATTTTAACTGTACGATAAAATGTAAATTTTGACAAAAATTAACAGTATTGGTGTGCAAATCACCGTAGTATTGACTTGCTGTAGATTAAATCCTATGAAAGTCTAAACAAAATGTGTAAGACGAATATGCTTGTTCTTCCGTTTCATTTTTCTTATTCTTCAAGTAACACGAAGATTCCTCAGTTCGCGCTAGTAAAGCTTCAAACTTCACCCAGATGGCGGCTTTAGACGTGCGTAATGACGTCAGATATCCCAGCATGCACTTCGCGGAATTCGGACAACGGGAAAATTCTATGCACTGTGCGTGAAGGCTCGAGGTAATTCTCCACTTTTGAATATAAACAGTTCTTTTTGAACATGTGGATTGTTTGCTTAAATTAGTTCACTTTGGTCAATTAATCCCCAAGTTTTGTCAGGTTCAAGTGAAGTATAGCAAGCACCGCTCGATATATGCGGTCGGAACAATCACGTTATGGTTTTAGCGCTATCCAAAGAAAAGAAAGGTCTTTAACTCACGTTTTTGGAGTCGGATTCTTGAGAATGTACCGCTGGTAACCTTTCTTGAAGTTCTTTATGAAAAATTTCTCGATTTACTTGAAATGTTCAAGAATTGTAGATTTCTCTTCGTTTAAGGACGTGTGAGCGCTGTTTTTCTTGAATCTTGAGTTGGATACTCCCAATCGTCGCCAGTATTTGTGTAGAATTTGTATACCACACAGAGGTTAAGTTCAAGATAGGTTTATTCCTGAAGAAAGACAGCTTAACAACCACAAGTGGGAAGAGGTGTTCTCTCAGTAGATCTTCTCCACAACTAACTAAGAGAACAGCATAAACATTCTAAGTGACATCAAGGAATTCTAAATAACATGGAATACCACAATCACCAACCTAGAATGATAATAAATCAAAGTTAAAATGCTGTCAAATAGCACAAGAATGACAACTATTCCTGCAAAAAAAAAAAACACAGCAAGTTGAAAGTATGCCGGTGAGCGAACTGTCTCACCCGAGATGTCAAATGCCTTCTGCTCCGATTAATTAGTCCCGAATGTCACACACCACGGTAGAAAGATTGTGCTCTCAGACGATTTAGATGAAAATGTCAAAGTTCAAATACCTTCTGCTCCGATCAATTAGTACCAGAAATGTCACACACAACGATAAAAAGGAAGATGTCAATGTCTCTTAATGCTTCCAAAAGAATTCCAAAGTGTGAACAGCAGGCATCTCCACCGTTTTTCTTTTAACTTTATTGACCTCCAGAAGCGTGAACACCGCAATGAAAACTAACTCTCCAAAATGGCGTCACGTCTACTGACGCAAGGTCATAGAACAGACAGCAGAACGTGTATCAGCAGTTCAAAGAATGCTGTGACATCAATAAGGAGACTTCGTCATTGGGCTCTCGATGACAGGTAAACACGCGCTTCTCATTTTTTTAAAATTCCTGTTTTACAGTTAAAATAACAAGTTGCGTGTAAAATCTATAGACATGCCAAAGTAATAAAATTTCAAAGTTTGTCATCATTTTTCATTTGAGCCTTTCTCCGGAGGTTCACTCTTCAATTTAAAATGTTCCCACATGTCAGAGTTTAAAATAACGAGCAACAGACTCTGAAAAGCTTACAGGGTTTCCATGCTTCCATAAATCAAATTCGCGAGCACTTCCGATGTTATCTTTCATAAAGTTTAAGCAGATGGCAAGAACTTCAATAAACAATCCGATAATAACATTGCTGGTAACTTCTTTTAACATCTTTTGAGACCAATTTGAAGCTGCAGAACATTGTAGCGCTCGTCAAAAGAAAACAATAATCAGCAACTCAAAAAATGTGACTGCAATGTTTGTTTAAAAATTTTAAATTCTATAATTACAAGAAGGTTGATTTGCCTTTAGTAGGCTGTCCGTGTGTTAAAGGACACTGATGGGATCCTCAAGGGCATTCTTTTCTTATCTTGTAATTTACTTAAATTGCTAGTCTATCTTTAGTCACATGTAAATAATATATTTCCATTAAAATGTCACGATTCTTCTCACCTCCAATGAATTTCACAGGGTTTGTTTCCAAGCGTCGCCAAAATGTTGAAGGTTAAATCTGGATAGATGACAAGGTGTAGCCAAGTGGTATAATCATGTAGAGGTTTATTTATAATCCATAGCAGTTCCATAGATGTTCTTAAGAAGGTAACTTAGTTGGTAAAGGGAATCCCACCAGGAGCTGCATGACTGCTCCTCAGCCCACTCTCCCCAACTGTCATTCTCCCTCACTAGCAAGCACTCTCATACATTCCAATCACACTGTCATCAGGCATTCTAACATTCTACACACACAACTCATTCGTCCTTGCTGGGCAGCTGTCTGAGAGGATGTACTAAGATAAATTAGATTACAACACTGTGTCTATGACACTCTACCATGGAGAGGGACAGAGTGGCCACACTGTCTGTAAAGAGATGCCAGTGGGGTGCCTCTTTCATTCTTTGTCTATGACGTGCTACCATAGAGAGGAACAGAGTGGCCACACTGTCTACAAAGAGATGGCAGTGGTATGCCTCTCTTTTCTGTGTCTATGACACACTACCACAGAGAGGGACAGAGTGGTCACACTGTGTGCAAAGCGATACCAGTGGTGTGCCTTTCTCCATCTCTGTCTATGATGTGCTACCATAGAGAGGCACAGAGTGGTCACACTGTCTACAAAGAGATGCCAATGGTGTGCCTCTCTCCTTCTCTGTCTATGATGTGCTACCATAGAGAGGGACAGAGTGGCCTCACTGTTTACAAAGAGATGCCAGTGGTGGGCCTCTCTCATTCTGTGTCTATGTGTTATATCCTAGGTTTTTACCTTACATCTTCCCTGTTTCTCTGCCTCTGCTGTTCAGCCAGTGTGAGTGGAATGTTAGTGTGAGTGTGATGTCATTGGATTGTATGGTATGCTGTGAGTGGACGGTCAGTTGGATCCTGGGCTGAGCAGCAAAGAGGATGCTCCTGGTGGGGCTTTGATTACTTATATACTGGAAAACCCATCTAACCATCTAAGAAGAATAAACGTAGCATCTGTAACCTATACAAATCTTCTGGAATTCCTTACCAGGATGTAACACTATGATACACTACCATATAGAGGGACAGAGTGATCACACTGTCTACAAAGAGATGCCAGTGGTGTGCCTCTCTCCTTCTCTGTCAATGATGTGCTACCATAGAGATGGACAGAGTGGCCACACTATCTACAAAGAGATGCCAGTAGTGGGCCTCTCTCACTCTGTGTCTATGGCACACTACCACAGAGAGGGACAGAGTGGCCTCACTGTCTACAATGAGATGCCAGTGGTGTGCCTCTCTCCTTCTCTGTCTATGATGTGCTACCATAGAGAGGGACAGAGTGGCCACACTGTCTACAAAGAGATGCCAGTGGGGTGCCTCTCTCATTCTGTTTCTATTACACACAACCATAGAGAGGGACAGAGTGGTCACACTGTCTGTAAAGAGATGCCAGTGGGGTGCTTCTCTCAGTGGCAGGGTGGCCTCAGCCTCTGCTAGGATATTCCAGCAGAAGGTCAGACCTTAATTCTTCTTCACTCATGGGGTCTTACCATAGGAAAATGCCACAGGTGCCATGCTCATGCTCGATATTGGAATAATGGAATGTTGAGAGCTCCTTTAAGGATAATGGAGCAATGGCAGTCTATAAACACTGGTACAGGCCAGCTGCTTTCAACATTACAATGTCCTGATCCACAGCCTCCGCCTCTCTGTTCCCTGTCCCTTTAGGATGTGTGGATGGGACAGGGAAAAGATGAGGAAGAGGCTGTGGGTCACATAGGAACCTTCCAATGTCCTCTTCCTGTATCTCATGGTTCCTATGGAGCCTCGCAAGAAGGGGGGGGGTGAGAATTCTGCTAAGTGCCTGGGTCACCAAGGCTCATCTGAGCACGGAAATACAGCATGACCGAGCCCAGGAAGCACGAAGCACTGACCGCTGCCTCCTTCCACAGCTGTTGCTCGGTTTGTTTAACAGTTAATAGAAATAGCCCTGTGAGACACCGTAATCATTAAACTTTTACATCATTATACCTACAACTAACCTTGAATTTAAAACTAACATAGTTGCCACATTTAGAACAGACTGACACCAACAGCTAGAGTTATTGCATGCTTTGCACATCTGTTTGGGGGAGGAGCTACGGGCCCCACAGTAACAGTTCTAACAACGAACATGTGTCCAATTTTAGTATTTGGGGCTATAGATCTTCAACCACGCATGTTTTGGTTAGACTAAAATTTGGTCTTACTCATTTAGACGAAAATTTGTTCTTACTCAGTTATGCGGTTTTAAACTATATATTGCAGTCAATTATTTACACGGGCCATATTATCAAGAAAGGGCGATACATTATCGCCACTTTTTTCGGCAGGTTAACACCAGAATCTGTTTTTTTTTTTTTTTAATCTTTTTATTAAATTTTTTTGTTGTTACATACAGGACACGGCATTGTTACCAAAAAAAAAAATATATCGCATTGAGAGAAGAAACCAAGAGTACGAATAAGATCAGCACCCAGTTAGAAAATAATCACAAATCAGTGTTCATGTTCTTAAAACATTAATCTAGTCAAAAGAAAATTTGATTCTACAATGTTCCATACATTCACTTATATACAATTAAATCATGCTCATCTATGTAGTATCCACCTTTTATGTCCCTCACAATATTACAATAGTATTATTCAATACCCTATAAGTTGTCCTAACTGAGCCAAATTTTACTCACATGAAATTTTTATTCTATTTCACCCTCTTTCCATCGTGTAATAGGGCCCCATATTAGTTTACCCAACTTCCTTCCCCTTTTCCCTTTTCGTGCATAGATCTCTTTCTCCAGATTATATGTTGTTATTAATTTGGCCAACCAATTATGAAAAGTAGGGGGAATAGGGTCGATCCATGCAGAGGCTATGCATAATCTCATAATTGATAATGCTACAAATAAGAATTCCCTCCCGGTTGATAATTGTTGTTCATCCTCCACATTCACACCTAATAATATAGTTCCGGGAGTTAGCACAATTTCAGTTCCTAATATGTTGTTTATAAAGCCTTCTATATCTTTTTTAAGTGTATATAGATGAGGGCACGTTGCAAATACATGTTTTAAATCAGCTTCCAAGCTTCCACACCTATAACACTTAATACCCACGGTGCCGCCCCATTGTGCTATTTTTGCAGGGGTATAATATAAATGATATAAAGTTTTATAATGTTGCGCCTGCAATGGTGCCGAGCATAACAGAGAATATCCATTTTCTAAAGAGATGACAAAACTTTCCCCGCTAATATTAAGGTTTTCTTTCCATTTTCCATTCCATTTGTCATAATCATCCTGTTTTGATTTTATCAGTTCAGCATAAAACCTATCTTCCCCTAATTGAATCAATTCCATAATCGGATCTTGGCTAAATCCCAATGGACCTCCCTTTTTGCTCAGCAAGAAACTCCTAATTTGTAAGTATTTAAAAAATTGCCTGGTGTGTAGGTTGAATCTAGCCTGCAATTCTGAGAATTGAAAAACCCCCTGATGTCCCATTACATCCCCTATGCTTCTAATTCCCTTACTTTCCCACTCATTAAATGTGAAACCCGGGAAAATCTCTTGTGGAAGGTTTGGGTTATCTATAAATCTAGTGTATACATTATATTTCCCCAAGCCAACTCTTTTAATAAAGCTTTTCCAAATTGTGCATGCTGCTATAAGCGTCTTAAACGTTGTCTTTTTGTAGTAGCTAGCCTCTGTAAACTTCAAAAATACATTCTCCACTTCTATTCCCAGGGTTAGTCCATAAATTGCCAGTGTTCCAAATTCACTCCAGCCTTCTAGCTCTGCCCCTCCCAGCAAGCCAGTCATATTTTGAAGAGCTGCCGCCCAATAATAAAGCTTTAATTCTGGTACTGCCCAGCCTCCCCTCTCTCTCTGGAGTGTCATAAATCTAAGGGCTCTTCTAGTTTTCCCCTTTGCCCAAATGAATCTATTTATAATGTACTCTAATTTTTTTAAATAATTTGACATCGAATAACAAAGGTATGGCTCTAAATAAATATCAAAATTTTGGGAGAATCAGCATTTTTATTATATTCGTCCGCCCTACAATTGACATGTGTAGATTGTCCCATCTGTCTAAATCTTTCTCCACTTTCTTAATTAAAGAGGAAGTGTTCTTCTCTACTAACGAGTCCAAATCTGCCAAGATAGTTACCCCTAAGTATATGCCTGTCTGCGTCACTCAGTTATCTGTACAGATAGTATAAGAATTTTTAATTATCTGTGTTTTCGATGTATTTAATTTATAGCCCGATATCTTTCCAAATTTTAACGCCTCAATTTCCACATACTCTATAGATTTAGTAGGATTAGGAGTGATTACAGCAAGATCGTCTGCATAGGCTAAGATTTTACAGTGCCCAATAAGTGTTATTAAAGGTATAATCATCTCAGACGCCTCTATTCTACGGATTAGTGGGTCCATATATATAGCGAACAAAAGCGGTGAGCAGGGGCACCCCTGTCTTGTACCCCTTTGTATTCGAAATTGTCGCGTATTGCCAGCATTCACGCGTACAGTTGCTACCGGGTTTAAATATAGAGTCTGTATTGCTTTAAGATATCCCTGTTTAACACCTGTTCTCTCTAATACAAACCAAAGATAATCCCAGGAGACCCGATCAAATGCTTTTTCTGCATCAAGTAGCATTACTGCCATCGGGTCTCCTGTGACTGTTGTAACATCAAATAGAGTTATTACTTTGCGTATGTGATGAGTGGTCCCTCTTCCCGGTATAAATCCATGTTGAGCAGAACTAACTATTTTGTGAATTATTCTGGCAAGTCTTGATGCTAGTGCCTTGGAGAATACTTTCACGTCTGCATTCATTAAGGTGATAGGCCTATAAGATCCTGGTTCCTCCGGATTTTTCCCTTTTTTTAATATTACTACCACCTCCGCACTCCCCCATGATTTGGGTGCTGAGTCACCCAACTGTGCCAACTGCATGATCTTTATTAGCTCTTTTTCCAAAAACTCTATAGGTATTTGGTCAGGGCCCGCTGATTTCCCTGAGGGAAGTTTCCATACTGCCTCCTTAATTTCTTCTGTGAGCAAAACCCCCTCTAAGCCATCTGCGTCATCCTCGTCCAATATATCTACCCGGATCTCTTGTAGGTACTTCTGCATGTCTTCTTTAATTCTCTCTGTGTCTCCCCCCGCTAACTCATCATCATATAACTTCTCATAAAAAGTCCTAAATACTTCCCTTATTTCATTCGAATCTGTATGCCCACTACCCGATGTATCTCTGATTTCTCTCACTATTCCCACCGCTTCTTCCTGTCTTGTCCGTGTAGCCAAATTTCTCCCTACTGACTCACTCAGTTCATAACACTTCTCCTTTTTAGTAGTGTAAATTTTCGCTGCTTTGCTAGCTATATGACTCTCTGCCTCGCCTTTTGCTTTCACAAGTTTTATCAAGGCATTATCCATTGGACCCCCGGTTAAAACACATTTTTCTAGATCCTCCTCTGCTTTGAGTACCTTTTCATATAGCTCTAAATTCCTCAACTGTTCCTGCTTCCGTTTATAAGAATTAAAGCTCTTCGTTTCCCCCCGTACCCCTGATTTAAAAGCGTCCCAGACCACCCCCAATTCTGCGCTATCCCTTAATGAGGAAAAAATCACTAATCCATTTATTCATATGTTCTATATATTTCTTCTCTTTTAGTAGCTCTCTTTCAAAAGTCCAGTTTGTATATTGTCTAGCATTAGTTTTTGTTGCTATTGTAAGTACTAAGGGATTATGGTCGCTAAGAATCCGTGGCAGCCTTTCAATGTTTGCGTTCGATATGTTAGTACTTGAAACAAAAAAATAATCTAATCTTACACAAGTTCGATGGGGGGCTGAGTAATATGTAAAACCTTTGTTATCCAGTCTCTTTTTCCCCCATACGTCTGAGAGAGCATTATTTAAGATTAAACTGTGTAATGCCTGGTTAACCCTCCTTTTCCGACCTTTATATTTTCCAAAAGAGCCCAATCCTAATCCATCTGCCCCATTTATGTTGATTCAGAAAAGGGGGTGGTGATGAACAGAGTGCCTGAATTAAGCAGACCACTCTTACCCAGTCCAAAGATCAGGGCTTGATCCATCACCGTTTTTTAGCTCACTGCACCATCCCAGCTCAGAACTTGGCTGTATGCAAATTAGTCTGTTCCTGTCCCAGTGCATGATGGGAACAGGGCAAACCAAACTACCAAGCCAATTCTTATACTGGGAAGGAAACAAGCTTCCGGGGACCGGTTTCTGCCATTTCAGGCGTCGTCGGCCCGGCTTGCTTTAATCCTGATGGTGCAATGAGCAAGGGACTCACATCTGAGTATACCCTTCCACGCTTGTGGTGGACAAAATGATTCAGAAAAGGGGGTGGTGATGAACAGAGTGCCTGAATTAAGCAGACCACTCTTACCCAGTCCAAAGATCAGGGCTTGATCCATCACCGTTTTTTAGCTCACTGCACCATCCCAGCTCAGAACTTGGCTATATGCAAATTAGTCTGTTCCTGTCCCAATGCATGATGGGAACAGGGCAAACCAAACTACCAAGCCAATTCTTATACTGGGAAGGAAACAAGCTTCCGGGGACCGGTTTCTGTCATTTCAGGCGTCGTCGGCCCGGCTTGCTTGAATCCTGATGGTGCAATGAGCAAGGGACTCACATCTGAGTATACCCTTCCACGCTTATGGTGGACAAAATGATTCAGAAAAGGGGGTGGTGATGAACAGAGTGCCTGAATTAAGCAGACCACTCTTACCCAGTCCAAAGATCAGGGCTTGATCCATCACCGTTTTTTAGCTCACTGCACCATCCCAGCTCAGAACTTGGCTGTATGCAAATTAGTCTGTTCCTGTCCCAGTGCATGATGGGAACAGGGCAAACCAAACTACCAAGCCAATTCTTATACTGGGAAGGAAACAAGCTTCCGGGGACCGGTTTCTGCCATTTCAGGCGTCGTCGGCCCGGCTTGCTTTAATCCTGATGGTGCAATGAGCAAGGGACTCACATCTGAGTATACCCTTCCACGCTTGTGGTGGACAAAATGATTCAGAAAAGGGGGTGGTGATGAACAGAGTGCCTGAATTAAGCAGACCACTCTTACCCAGTCCAAAGATCAGGGCTTGATTCATCACCGTTTTTTAGCTCACTGCACCATCCCAGCTCAGAACTTGGCTATATGCAAATTAGTCTGTTCCTGCCCCAGTGCATGATGGGAACAGGGCAAACCAAACTACCAAGCCAATTCTTATACTGGGAAGGAAACAAGCTTCCGGGGACCGGTTTCTGCCATTTCAGGCGTCGTCGGCCCGGCTTGCTTGAATCCTGATGGTGCAATGAGCAAGGGACTCACATCTGAGTATACCCTTCCACGCTTATGGTGGACAAAATGATTCAGAAAAGGGGGTGGTGATGAACAGAGTGCCTGAATTAAGCAGACCACTCTTACCCAGTCCAAAGATCAGGGCTTGATCCATCACCGTTTTTTAGCTCACTGCACCATCCCAGCTCAGAAATTGGCTATATGTAAATTAGTCTGTTCCTGTCCCAGTGCATGATGGGAACAGGGCAAACCAAACTACCAAGCCAATTCTTTTACTGGGAAGGAAACAAGCTTCCGGGGACCGGTTTCTGCCATTTCAGGCGTCGTCGGCCCGGCTTGCTTGAATCCTGATGGTGCAATGAGCAAGGGACTCACATCTGAGTATACCCTTCCACGCTTATGGTGGACAAAATGATTCAGAAAAGGGGGTGGTGATGAACAGAGTGCCTGAATTAAGCAGACCACTCTTACCCAGTCCAAAGATCAGGGCTTGATCCATCACCGTTTTTTAGCTCACTGCACCATCCCAGCTCAGAACTTGGCTATATGCAAATTAGTCTGTTCCTGTCCCAGTGCATGATGGGAACAGGGCAAACCAAACTACCAAGCCAATTCTTATACTGGGAAGGAAACAAGCTTCCGGGGACCGGTTTCTGCCATTTCAGGCGTCGTCGGCCCGGCTTGCTTGAATCCTGATGGTGCAATGAGCAAGGGACTCACATCTGAGTATACCCTTCCACGCTTATGGTGGACAAAATGATTCAGAAACCTTTATGTTGAAGTCGCCTGCCAATATAATTTTCGGTGCCCAGGTAGCTAACTCCACATCTAAAAATTGAAAAATTTCGGGGTCATCCTCCGTTGAACCATAAACAGTTACGAGCGTTGTCCACTCCCCATCTATCAGACACTCAACCATGGTCTTACTCATGTAGACGAAAATTTGTTCTTACTCAGTTATGCGGTTTTAAACTATATATTGCAGTCAATTATTTACACGGGCCATATTATCAAGAAATGGCGATACATTATCGCCACTTTTTTCGGCAGGTTAACACCAGAATCTGGGTTTCTATGGGAATTCACAAGTACATATTATCAAGCCCATTATCGCCGCTTTAGCAGCAGTTTCGTGCCGATAAAAGCGACGATAATGTATCGCCTTTTCTTGATAATATGGCCCCCACATCCCTTCAAACTACCTACCATACCCTTTGTCTATGTTCTTCTTTACAGGACTTGAGAAACAAGTATTTTAGACCACTCTTTCGAGAAGCAGGCAGAAGCAGTTGTGGCTGCCAAAACACGAAGGTGGGGGTGCGGTAGAAGGATGTGCAGACAGTTTTGGAAAAATAATAATTTAAAATAAAGTACCTTTTCCCCTGCAGCTTCTGAATGCTACCAGCAGCCGGCTCCCACCTCAGATCTGTCCCAGAAGTCTCTCGGAAGGCAGAGGCTGCTCAACCAAGCCAGATGCTGCTCTGCTGGGAGAGCAGCAACTGTATTGGTCTGAGCAGCCTGCTCTGCTGCTCAGACGCTGTCTGTGAGCCTAAGACATTTCTACAATACGGCTGTGAACACAGCCGCGTTCACAGCAGGGTTGGAGAAATAGAAGTGTGCATGTATGTTTGGCCTGCCTAGGACAGCCGGCCAAACATACATGCGCACTTCTAAGTGCCACCACCTGCCTGTCGTGGCCCGGTCTGGCCCCACCCTCCACATTAGTCAAATCCAAAGACAAATACACTGATATTGCTTCATTATCATTTTATTTTTCCTTGACTGGCTCTGATGAGTGGGGCGATGCTCCTCCGCCATTATGGAGGAGCCGTCCCTGGGCAAAAGTGCACTCAAAGATGCAGCTATGCCCTGTTGTTCTTGGAGTTGCAACAAATTAATTGGGTGCATAATCACATTCTTTGACTGGTGGGAATATGTCTAAAGACCAAGCAGAAATTATTTACCCTATTTTAAAGTTTTACTTATGAATTCTTATCTAATGAATGATAAGACTTTATTATCATTAGTATCTATTTGGATGTTTCTTTTTACTAGTTATTGTATTGCATTTAATTTAAATTATGCAATAAACATTTACCTTCCTACCTATCATTCACAGCAACAGCTTTGAAGAACAGAGTTTGGTCTTTGGTCTTTTCTACCCCCTATGTTCCTCGGGCGCCCTTTGTTTTTAATTAAGACATTCTGTCCTCATGGGGCTGAATGTTGTAATAGCCTTACAGCATACAAGAGCCATAAAGTCGTCTCTGGCTTGTAATGGCCAGTATAGCCAGCTATTTCCGGCTATAAGGCTATATTAATGATGCGCTATTATGAAAATCTAGCAGCAAAATGTCATCTTCCATACTATCTCTAGTGTGGAGAAAACGTAGCTCATGAATTCTGTGGAGTTAGCATTTTCTTCAGAAATTGGAGGATTTTCCATTTCCACACCATTGTAATAAAGAATCTTAGAATGTACCTCTGGAGGAAGGAGTAAATGTCCAGATTTCTTTAATCTGCACCACCCATGTTGCATGTGACATGCTCCAACATGGACTTGTGTGGAGAAACCACCTGGAGGACCTCAAGCTTCATCAGTATCACTAGTCACATCGTCATACTATAAAGTTGAATCAGGACCATCTCTCAGGGCCTGAAACTGCAATCTAGAGCCAGGACCGTCTGCCAGATCCACAGGCAGCAAGGGGCACTCAATACCACCTGACAGGTCCACAGGCAGCAAGGGGCACTCAATACCACCTGACAGGTCCACAGGCAGCAAGGGGCACTCAATACCACCTGACAGGTCCACAGGCAGCAAGGGGCACTCAATACCACCTGACAGGTCCACAGGCAGCAAGGGGCACTCAATACCACCTGACAGGTCCACAGGCAGCACGGGGCACTCAATACCACCTGACAGGTCCACAGGCAGCACGGGGCACTCAATACCACCTGACAGGTCCACAGGCTGCAGGGGGCACTCAATACCACCTGACAGGTCCACAGGCAGCAAGGGGCACTCAATACCACCTGACAGGTCCACAGGCTGCAGGGGGCACTCAATACCACCTGACAGGTCCACAGGCTGCAGGGGGCACTCAATACCACCTGACAGGTCCACAGGCTGCAAGGGGCACTCAATACCACCTGACAGGTCCACAAGCAGCAAGGGGCACTCAATACCACCTGACAGGTCCACAAGCAGCAAGGGGCACTCAATACCACCTGACAGGTCCACAGGCTGCAAGGGGCACTCAATACCCCCTGACAGGTCCACAGGCTGCAAGGGGCACTCAATACCCCCTGACAGGTCCTCAGGCTGCAAGGGGCACTCAATACCCCCTGACAGGTCCACAGGCTGCAAGGGGCACTCAATACCCCCTGACAGGTTCACAGGTTGCAGGGGGCACTCAATACCCCCTGACAGATCCACAGGCTGCAGGGGGGCACTCAATACCACCCGACAGGTCCACAGGCTGCAGGGGGCACTCAATACCACCCTACAGGTCCACAGGCTGCAAGGGGCACTCAATACCACCTGACAGGTCCACAAGCAGCAAGGGGCACTCAATACCACCTGACAGGTCCACAAGCAGCAAGGGGCACTCAATACCACCCGACAGGTCCACAGGCTGCAAGGAGCACTCAATACCCCCTGACAGGTCCACAGGCTGCAAGGGGCACTCAATACCCCCTGACAGGTCCACAGGCTGCAAGGGGCACTCAATACCCCCTGACAGGCCCACAGGCTGCAAGGGGCACTCAATACCCCAGATCCACAGGCTGCAGGGGGCACTCAATACCACCCGACAGGTCCACAGGCGGCAGGGGGCACTCAATACCACCTGACAGGTCCACAGGCAGCAAGGGGCACTCAATACCACCTGACAGGTCCACAGGCTGCAGGGGGCACTCAATACCACCTGACAGGTCCACAGGCTGTAAGGGGCACTCAATACCACCTGACAGGTCCACAGGCTGCAAGGGGCACTCAATACCACCTGACAGGTCCACAAGCAGCAAGGGGCACTCAATACCACCTGACAGGTCCACAAGCAGCAAGGGGCACTCAATACCACCTGACAGGTCCACAGGCTGCAGGGGGCACTCAATACCAGCCGACAGGTCCACAGGCTGCAGGGGGCACTCAATACCACCCGACAGGTCCACAGGCTGCAGGGGGCACTCAATACCACCTGACAGGTCCACAGGCTGCAGGGGGCACTCAATACCACCCGACAGGTCCACAGGCTGCAGGGGGGCACTCAATACCACCCGACAGGTCCTCAGGCTGCAGGGGTCACTCAATACCACCCGACAGGTCCACATGCTGCAGGGGGCACTCAATACCACCTGACAGGTCCACAGGCTGCAGGGGGCACACAATACCACCTGACAGATCCACAGGCTGCAAGGGGCACACAATACCACCTGACAGATCCACAGGCTGCAGGGGGGCACTCAGTACCACCTGACAGATCCACAGGCTGCAGGGGGCACTCAATACCACCTGACAAGTCCACAGGCTGCAAGTTCCACTCAATACCACCTGACAGGTCCACAAGCTGCAGGGAGCACTCAATACCACCCGACAGGTCCACAGGCTGCAGGGGGCACTCAATACCACCAGACAGGTCCACAGGCTTCAGGGAGCACTCAATACCACCCGACAGGTCCACATGCTGCAGGGGGCACTCAATACCACCTGACAGGTCCACATGCTGCAGGGGGCACTCAATACCACCTGACAGGTCCACATGCTGCAGGGGGCACTCAATACCACCTGACAGGTCCACATGCTGCAGGGGGCACTCAATACCACCTGACAGGTCCACAGGCTGCAGGGGCCACTCAATACCACCTGTCAGATCCACAGGCTGCAAGGGGCACACAATACCACCTGACTGGTCCACAGGCTGCAGGAGGCACTCAATACCACCTGTCAGGTCCACAGGCTGCAGGGGGCACTCCATACCACCTGTCAGGTCCACAAGCTGCATCAGTATAACTTAGGTCTTCATGCTGTAAAGTGGAATCTGTATCACCAGGTAGTGCCTTAAACTGCAAACCGGATCCAATACCATGTCAGGTCCACAGGTTGAGAAGTGCACTCAATACTACCTGTGAGGCCCTTAATCTGCACCAAGGACTCAATAACACCAATCAGCTTTTCAATTAGCAAAGTGGACTCAACACAACCTGTAATCATTTTTAAGCTGCAAAGTGACTAAATATCATCTGTCAGGTCCTCAAACTGTACAGTGATCACAATGCCCTCTGTAAGAACTTTAAAATGTAAAATGGACTCTGTGCCACGTGTTAGGTCTACAGCCCACAAAGCGGACTCAGTGCCATCTGCCAGGTAGTTAGGCTGCTGGCTGGACTCAATGTCAACTATCAGATTGCAGTCTTCAAAATGAACTAAACACCACTTGGAACCTTATCAAACTGCAGAGTTGCCTCACTACCTCCTATCAGGTTTGCAGTGTGTAGGGTGGACTGAGTTCCACCTGTAAGCCTCTCGAAAGTGGCAAAGAGGACTCAATGCCATCTGTCAGCTTCTCAAACTGCAACCTGGACTTGATAATAAGTGTCACCTCCATCAACTGCAAAGAGTACTCAATAGTCCCAGGCAGATCCTCAATCTGCAGAGTGGACCCAATTTCGCTTGTCAGTGCCACAATCTGCCCAGTGGACTCAAAACCGCCTGCCAGATCCTCAAACTGCAAACTGGCTTCAATACCACATGTCCGGGCCACAGTCTGCAAAGTGGGCTCAGTGAATACCATCTTTCAGCTCCTCAAACCTCAAACTGGACTCAGTAGCACTTGTCTCCTGTACTGCATAGAGGGCTCAATACCACCAGTCAGATCCTCAAACTGCAAAGTGGACTCAATGACACCCATTAGGTACTCGAACTGAAAAGTGGACTCAAAGCTTGAAGCTCCATAGCACACTGAGTTTTGTTAGTAAATTGAGATAACCTTTAGGAAACTGCCCCTGACCTTGTGATGGCATTGAAATCCTTCAGAATGAGGACCACAGTCTGAGTGTTCCTGACTAGGTCAAATATTAACTTACCCTGAGACAAACCAACTCAAACTTACCTGACGTTCACATGGACTTCAAAGGTCTTCTGAGACTTCTGGTCACAGATATCAGGTACGGTCCAGACATGCAGATCAAATGGAGCGTCTCCCTTCGGATGAGGAACGTTGTATCGGAGGGTGGTCTGAAAGACAATTACAGAAACAAGCCATGTGTTCTTGACTCCTTTGAGACCATCAGCTCAAGGCAAAACTTTCCCTTGGTGGAGTTCTATTGTCTCTGGAATCCATCATCAGGGCACATGCATCTTTCTGACTGCCCAACTCCTTGAGAAGTAAAATATTGTCTCTTGTCCCTCCTTTCACTTATTCATTCCTTGTTTCCCACGGAGCTGAGAGTCCCACAGTAAAGCACACATTAACAAGTGCAAGCCTTAAACAAGTCAGCTTCACTTATTAAAAGAGCAGACTAAAAAGAGGAGAATTAATTTCCATGCTATTCAGCACCAATCTTCTTCTTCGAGACTTCTCCTTATACTGAACTTTTAAAATAATAATCTTCGCACAATTCTTACATCCTCATCTTTCCAAACTATACCCTTCTTCATCACAATCCTTTTCCCTTTATCCCTGGTTACCTCTTCAAACTCCCTATCACCCGTCTCTACCCTCACGTCAGTCTTCACAAACATCTGTCTTGTTCCCTGCTCCTTTCCGCCTTGCGACTCATTAATTCCCTCTTTCGCTTCAGGCAGCAGCACTCAGACATGCACCTCAAAAAGTGCATGAATAGACACTGCTAGATGCAAATTAGTAGGTTTTGGTGAAATCCACTCCATCTTTATGTCAATCATTGAGAGTATAGGACACACAATTGTTTTTGAAAGAGTGGCTACTTGTCTAACACTGTTCTGTGTAGGTGGGGTCATGATGAAAGTAAGAGCAAATGTGTGCATTCTAACCTAATCATAATCAAAAAACAGTTGTAAAAGGGTCCTAGGGGAGAGAAGTTTTTAAAGACCTATGAGCACCCTATCCCCCAATCTAGCTAATGAAAAAACAAACGGGGTACTAATGGTCTATAGGGGCTAATGAGATTGAAGAATGCTCAAAAATGTTGTGTGCTTGTATAAAGACTGCTAGGTGAAGACAAGAAAACCCATCAGCCCACCCATTGGCGGAGCTTCATCATTTGGGATTTGTATATATACTGGTATCCACCAAGTTCCTTGCTGCAGGAGATTGCAAGGAATATCCTGGATGAGGATACACCAGTGATGAAAAGCCAAGAGAATGTTGTAGAAAAGGGCTGTGGGAAAACAAAGTGTTGCAGTGCTCAAAAGAAATTTATATGGTGGTGATGTGATGTTAAAATTGACTATCACGGTGCCAAACAAGGAGCTTTATTAAGAGGGCCGACGTGATGGCAAAATTAAAAGCAGAGTGTTGATAGCATTGCAAAACAAATATTGCTATCCAATGGGCTATGTACTGGTCAACATGTTTCAGCCAATCATGGCTTTCTTCAGGACCTGTATTGATCACTACTGCAACTGTGAAAAAGTGAAAAAGTGAACTCAATTAACACAAATACCATGCTAAACAAAATATAACATACCATAAAGTGATTCTAAATGGTAAGCGTTGAAGTCATGGTTGGAGGGGATCTTCTCCCAAGTTCTTCTTGGGAGTAGCCTCACCTCACCTGGCACTCGCTCAGGAAAAAGAGGCCCCGCTCTGTCCGTCAGTACCTCCAACCCCTACTGAGCCGAGGGGTTGGGGGTACCGACGGACAGAGCGGGGCCTCTTTCTCCTGAGCGAGTGCCAGGTGAGGTGAGGCTACTCCCAAGCAGAACTTGGGAGAAGATCCCCTTCAACCATGACTTCAACGCTTACCATTTAGAATCTCTTCATGGTATGTTATATTTTGTTTAGCATGGTATTTGTGTTAATTGAGTTCACTTTTTCACAGTTGCAGTAGTGATCAATACAGGCCCTGAAGAAAGCCATGATTGGCTGAAACATGTTGACCAGTACATAGACCATTGGATAGCAATATTTGTTTGCAATGCTATCAACACTCTGCTTTTAATTTTGCCATCACGTTGGCCCTCTTAATAAAGCTCCTTGTTTGGCACCGTGATAGTCAATTTTAACATCACATCACCACCATATACATTTCTTTTGAGCACTGCAACACTTTGTTTTCCCACAGCCCTTTTCTACAACTTTCTCCTGGCTTTTCATCACTGGTGTATCCTCATCCAGGATATTCCTTGCAATCTCCTTCAGGAAGGTACTTGGTGAATACCAGTATATATACAAATCCCAAATGATGAAGCTCCGCCAATGGGTGGGCTGATGGGTTTTCTTGTCTTCACCTAGCAGTCTTTATACAAGCATACAACATTTTTTGAGCATTCTTCAATCTCATTAGCCCCTATAGACCATTAGTACCCCGTTTGCATTCTAACCTACCCTACCAAAGTGTCAACATTGTAGCAATGGGCATTGTTGTTCCAGGACTTTTACCCAGAGTGCCCAGGCTTGGTTTTGCTCTATTCCCTTTGCACACATGGGCAATGACTCACCTGAGTGTAGACGCAGCCATTTCCCTTCACCTCCACAGTATAGTCTCCGGGAACATGTAGAAGCTTGGCACGCTGGAGTAGGAGCCGGTTATCATCATCGACGTGGAACTGACTCTCGACTTTGGTTTCATGAGTTACTGTCACAGAAATGTCTCCATTCTTCACGTAGGTGACAGCGCCATAAGTTGCGAGAGCATGGAGAGCCACTACAGTGTCCTGAAGTGAACAGAGAATGTGGGAAAAGGTGGACAAGAAAGCAGTGATGAATACAACAATGTAATGGTTCATTCCTTTGTATAGATTATTTTTTGTTGGAGGTAGTAAAGTGAAATAGCTTCAATCAAAGGAGAGAGGGCTATCAATGCGTGGGAGTCCATAGTAAAGTCAGAGCACTACTCACTTGAGAGGTACAACAGCACAATGCCCATAACAACAATGGTTGAGATGTGTGCATCCCTCCTAAGGAACACAGACACACATTTCAATAATGGACTCAACATGCAATTGTTATATTTAAGGATAATGTGTGACCATCATTACCGCTGTACTGCAGCGAGCTAGTGAGGAGAATTTGAGGAGAACCACAATAAGTACTATGAGAAGTGAGAGAAGAGAGGATGTATTGGTAAAAAACTGAGCAGAGAAGAATTGAGAGCAGGAAGGAGAGAATGCAATAAGGTCTGACCAGTGTAGATCTCAGGGGAAATGGAAAAGAGTGGAGGCGAAAGAGAGTGCTAGAAAAGGATGAATAAAGGGGTATATACACATACAGATACCCTCTACTCTATGCTAGGAGCACCCAATATTCAGTAGCACAGAGCGGCTATATACTTTATCTACATATATTTATACTGAATGTGTAGATCACAGAAATCCATGGGTACGCAAAAGCAATAAGGGTACAGTAGGTACGGAACAGCCTCCAAAGAAGAAAGCATCCTCATAGGCAATGGACGGTTACAAGAAGCAGGTGTTATCTATTTTGAGTTTCTAAATAAATTATTTTCTAATGTGAAATTAACTCAGCCTCATCTGAAGGCCAATACATTACTATTCTAGATAGGCATAAGGCGAATGCTATTCCTGTTCCACCCGGGGCCAGAACTTTCACCTCCATGGTGACAGGGATGTACTCTTGTTCACCCTGATCTATTCTGGGGATTGTGTTTTTAGCTTATTTTGGGAGTACTCTAGCTTCTAAGGGACTCCCGCATTATGAAATAAGCAGCATTGATAACCCTTACGGGATTAGCCCAAATAAGATACCCAAACAATGGTTCAACTGTACAGACGGGTGGGGCAAGAAAGGACATCCTTTTTTGCAGTGTCCTTCCCACTTTATCGGTTTAGTTCGGATGGCTTTTTGACTCTGTGCTCTATGACACTGTTAGATAGGGTCACAGCACCTGTGCTTTCTCCCTCTACAATGTAGTGTTCCACATCACTAGTTTATTTTATTTACAGGGAAGACAATGGTAGATATTGCAGAAATGCACCAGTGGTGTGGAAGATAAATGCATATGAGGCCTGCATTGTGTATTGATACCACCCACATTATACTCTGGCAGCAGGAAGGCTGGAGTATTCTAAACATGGGGCATGAGCTATGGATCTGGAAGGGGAATAGAATTGTTGCAACACAAATTACAGTTTTCAGAGTTCTTACTTTTGAAATAGACATGCCAAATAAGGATGTGAAGTAACAAAACAATTGATGCTTGGAAACTGCCTAGACTTTCTGCCTGTGCTCCTAGCAGGAGGCAAAACCAGATCCCCCATTGGCAGGAGGGAGGAAACATCATCCTTACACGGGGGTGGTGAGAAGAAAGGACAAATCTGCTGCTTGAAGAAGTCTAGAAATATCTAGGATGAGGAATTCTGGGAATTACTGAAAAAAGAAGAAGTCATTTTAGAGGAAAGTTATTAGGATTGGTTGTGGAAAATTCGTCCATCAGTGGCTAGGGCACAGAATAATAATAATAAAGGACATTTATAAAGGGCATAGCTACCTCAGCTGAGGTGTCCCATCGCTAAGGCAGAAGACATCAGAGCAATGCGACCGAGCTGCTAATCCCTAAGCTTGAAAAGCCAGGTTTTCAGTGACTTTCTGAACTCCAGCTCCGAGTACAGCATGCGTAGGTGGAGAGGCACGTCGTTCCACAGTTTGGTGTTTCCCACCACGAATTATCTACCCCCTAGCCTGGCTTTGGAAAAGCAAGGGACAGTGAGGTAACGTCTGTGGTTGGATCTCAAAAACCTCTCTTACTGGTAAGGGAGGAGTCACTTCCTTAGGTAGCTAGGACCCCTGCCTTGATAGACCCGGAATGCAATGGTAAGGGCCTTGAATTCAATTCTCTTGGAGACTGGGAGCCAATGGAGTTGTTTGAGATGTGGAGAGATACGATGGCAATCTGAAACGTTATGGACCAGCCTTGCAGCAGCGTTCTGTACTATTTGCAGCCTTCTGATCAGACATCTGGGCAAGCCCAGGTAAAGGCCATTGTCATAGTCAAGGTGAGGGTCTCCAGGGCATGCACAAAGTTTCTACGGCTTTCATCTGGTAGAAAGTCAAGAAGTTTTCTGATTGTTCTCATCTTTCGAAAACAGGCAGCCGAGACTTGACAGACTTGGGTCAATAGGGTCAGGTCTTTGTCCCATTTGACACCAAGGTTCTTGACCGAATCCTTAGGCACTGGTGAAGAGCTGAGTTCAATAGGCCATGAGAGGTCTGCGGGAGGGGGGGGAAGCTTGGTTAAAAAATAGAACCTCCGTTTTATCGGCGTTGAGATGTAAGAAGTTCCTGTTCATCCAGGTAGCAATGTTTTTGAGACAGTCTCTAAATGAATCCAAAGCGGACACCAATAGTTCGCTAAAAGAAAACAGCTGGGTGTCATCCTCGCTTCTAACATATTAGGCATCTAGCCTTCTTCCGATAATGAGGTAAGAGTATCTTGATGATTTTTTCATGAGCATCATGTATGTTACGAATGGCTACTGTGCATTAGGACTTACTTTAGCAGTATTTACACTTATGGATTTAAAATGTAATCATAGAATCATACAGCAAGACTCAGAAAGTGTTACATAGAGCACAATGCAGCACGCGTGAGACAGCCATCAAGCTTAAAATTCCTGGATTGGTGAAACATGAATTTTAAACAGTATTTTCCCATTTTAGCTATAGCCCTTAGGGGTTCCTGTGAGATCCAGCAATGCTTCAAGGTTAATTTAAATAATCTCAGCAAACTCTACCAGGTTTCAGCAAAGCATTATGGAAGGAGCCAAGGACAAGACCACATCCAGTATGGCTTTTGCACGATTCAATCCAGATTGTGGAGATGAGATTGGTTTGCCTCTGTTAATGTACTTTGCTCAGAACCATACAGCATACTTTACCTTGCAAGGAAGTACTCGTTTCTGCACTGCTAATAAAACAAGCATTTACAATGCAACGGTCTCGCCTTTGCAAAAGTTAGAGCTATTGGCATTGTAAATGACAATTTTTTTATTTATGTGTTGGTTTTTGAAAACAGATAAATAAATGGCATTGTCATTTACAATGCCAATAGCTTAATCTCTCGCAAATGCGAGACCTATTGCATTTGCATGCCCCCCCCCCCCCACACACACACACACATATAGATGTGGTGGATCTGGTGAATGTAGATGTG
The DNA here is from genome assembly GCF_964261635.1 of Lissotriton helveticus. Classification (NCBI taxonomy): domain Eukaryota; kingdom Metazoa; phylum Chordata; class Amphibia; order Caudata; family Salamandridae; genus Lissotriton; species Lissotriton helveticus. The sequence goes on along the minus strand of NC_136068.1, from coordinate 48,917,056 downwards.
GTGGATGTGGTGGTGTTGGATGTGGTGGTGTTGGATGTGGTGGTGGTGTATGTGGTTGTGTTGGATGCGGTGGTGATGTTGGATGTGGTGGTGGTGGTGGATATGGTGGTTGTGGTGGATGTGGTGGTGGTGGATGTGGTGGTCGTGGATGTGGTGGTGCTGGATGTGGTGGTGGTGGATGTGGTGGTGGTGGATGTGGTGGTGGTGGATGTGGTGGTGGTGGATGTGGTGGTTGTGGATATGGTGGTGGATATGGTGGATGTGGTGGTGGTGGATGTGGTGGATGTGGTGGTGGTGGATGTGGCGGTGGAGGATGTGGTGGTGGTGGATGTGGTGGTGGAGGATGTGGTGGTGGAGGTGGATGTGGTGGCGGAGGTGGATGTGGTGGATGTGGCGGTGGTGGTGGATGTGGTGGTGGTGGTGGATGTGGTGGTGGTGGATATGGTGGTGGTGGATGTCGTGGTGGTGGATGTGGTGGTGGATGTGGTGCTAGTGGATGTGGTGGCTGATGTGGTGGTGGTGGATGTGGTGGATGTGGTGGTAGATGTGGTGGTGGATGTGGTGGTGATGGTGGATGTGGTGGTGGTGCTGGTGGTGGATGTGGTGGTGGTGGTGGAGGTTGTTGTGGTGGATGTGGTGGTGGTGGTGGGGCACACCATCTTCACAATCTGACACCATGCCCAATAACCTTGATAAAATGCTGTCAAGTTGTGTGTTGTGCTATGACTTTCCATCAAATGCTGCCAAAAGCCACAACACACCATTATCTTTGGTCAGATGCTTTTGAGGTATGCACCGAGGACATATCTTTTTATCCGATGCTGTTGAGGTGTTCCATGCGCCAGTATCTTTAATCGGGCACTTCGAAGAGTACATGTTGAGCATCACCTTCGATTGATTGCTGTAGAGGTGCATATTGTAGGGAGAAGGTCAGCGGCAGCAAAGAAACATCTAGAGAAGGCCTCAAGCCTTGACCCTAAACGTTTCTGGATTGGCTTCAATATACACGTTATGTTGGTTTACTTTTTCTGAGCTTTGGTGCTTCGATAAAGTTTGTGGGGACTTGCGTATCTGTATATATATATTTAAAAAATATATATAATTTCTAATTTCAGAACATCAATCTGGCACCGTTTTAAGTTCTGCATAGAGGGTGTTTTCTGAAAGTGGCGCTTGCTGCGCTCTGACACATCCAGCCATATTCCTGTCTGTCCCTGTGCCCTCGCCAGCCTCTGAAAGCTGCCGTTGTTTGCTTGGGGTGGGTGAGGGCCCTGCTTTGCCCCCTCCTGACCCGCATGGTGAATACCACTCTGGGGCGTGGCGACCCCTCTGCGGGCCGCCAAACAGCCGGTGTCATGGCGCGTAGGCAGCCGGCTGGAGGCACGCGAGGAGAATACCCAACAAGCCACAGTGCTGTCACGTGCCCGGCTTCTCTCTACTGGGGAGGGGGCAAGGCCGGGGAATCCGTCACACGTCTGTTTGATGTCTTTGCAGGGACATGGGGACTAGGGAACGTGTCCCACTTTTCTCCATAGAGACACTGGTGCTGGGGCAGTCGGTTACGCATCAGGCAGGTTCTGAAAAGACATGGTCAAAATTCTCCTTATCGGCACGATTGTTGTCCGTTTTGTGCTCCCTCGTCCTACATGTGCGCAGTGCTCGAACGCTGTGTATCCGGAAGAGCTGTTAACTAGGCATTGTTGCTGATTGTTATAGAAAGCGGACTGTTGGAGGACCTCCCCTATGGGTGCAGATGGCACCTCCATCTTGCCGTGGTGTGTTTTTAGGTTACCGGAAGCTATAGTGTTATGTGTTGGACGTGTCAGACACCCCGAGCATGTTTTAAACAAACTGGATAGTTCCCGTGATCAGTTGTTGTGATCCTAGCATACGTGAAAATCATTTGCGTGGTCTGCAGCGTACTTAGTGGAGTGTGGCGTAATGCATCTTTAACTAGTGGGATATCTGCCAGCAGGGATATGCGTCCCGAAAACTCAAAATAAAAACAATTGCTCGCCACTTTTTTTCTCTAAGCCCCGTCCTTTTGCGATTGGGGGGCGTGTTTTTTACTGAAAACGTCGCTGAGAGAAAGAAACGAAAAAAACCACGCCCCTCAATCCGAAACGGACGGGGCTTAGAGTGACGGACAAAGCTCTTCTCCAATGGCTGGCCGCCGTTTAGGAAGCCAGCCAATGGAGAAGAGCTAGCTCATTTACCTCCCTACGCTAGGAAACATAAGATCTCGCCAGCGAGACTGCACAAGCGAAGCCTACGCTAGCCGAGACCTAAAGAGATACAGCTGGAGCAGAGCAAATACTGAGCCCAGAGGCAAGAGAGCAATTTCAGTGAAATAGAAAATAGTCCTATCGGGCATTTCCCATTCATCACGGTTCAAATTCTGAAAGTTTACCCTCTCCAAATTGAAAGGTAGAGCAAATCCTTATATGCCCAGACACTCGATATACACTCACATGTAAACCAACTTTTCACATGTGGACACACACACACACACAATACACATCTATACACATACCAACACACAAAATCCCCACACTCTACAAAATCACCCACACCCATGCTCACCCTACCTGCGTCGAGCTGAAACCACCAGTGGGGTTCTGCTGCTTTGTGATCCACTGCACAATCTTTGCAGCCTTCGTAAGATCCTCCTGAGAAACGGGATGCTTGGCGAGGCGAGCCAACAGCACGTAGGATGTCATCTCAACCTCAGCAGAGGGCGCCCGTGGACGGAAGCGGAAATAGGGAAACGGCTCCTCTTCTTTGGTCTCTTGAGTGCGGTGCCAGTGGACAGATCCATCTTAAGGAGTTAAAAGAGAGCCGTCCATCAGAAGGTGTCTGTACACTGGTGAGGTGTCTTCAGAGGGGAGAAGGATGAGATCTACAGCACGATGCCTACAAATATAGCGTTTGGTCTCTGAGCTATTTCATTCAGTACACGCATGTAGTGGCTACACAGTTGTACATCCTTGTCACACTTTGAAGGGAACCCCAATCAGAATGTCCAAGTATTAGAGGTGCACAAGTCTGGACTTCCCCTTTATAAACCAAAGGGGACCCCTCCAGAGACAGAGAGAAGACAACAAATAACAAGAAATTAGATGTGTTTTCTTCAATCATATCTACAGTATGGCTACATTTTGTACATTAACACTATGTGCTGTGTCAACTGTTCATGTAGGTAAATCTTTTGTTTTATTCTCTACCATTCGAACTCAGTTTCCAAAATTAGACTTACTTATATTGACAAGAAAAAAGAAAAGTAATTGAAAAGAGAAACTTGCATATGAGTAATACCTGCTCTATAAGCAATCATAAATGAAACAGGTTAGTCAACACAAAGAACAGGAACATAAAAACATGACCCAAGAAATACCACGGTGAACAAAGTGGAAGATGGAAAAATAGAGAAATGGATGTAGTCCATAGATCAGGCAGTAAGAATTGGAATAAGAGCAAAAGAGTGAGAAAGAATCAAGATGGGAGAAGAATCAGAGGTAACTCCAGCTTATGGAGAAAAATAAAAAGATAGAGCAAAAGGAACAAAATCAATAGTTAGAACACTGACAGGAGATTAGCAAGATAGCTAGGAATCAGAGGAGACTTGTTGTGGAATTTATTTAGGTTACCATCATGAGCTGGTGCTTGATTCCAGGTGATATCACCTAGATCAAGGGATTTGGTAATAGCATGGCACGGTGTTGCTGGGGAATTAGGAGTTATCCTCTTGTAGAATCATATAGAAAGGGGACTACTAGCCTGGTTTCTGCATGTTTACCTACAATTTCGGGCATTTTTAGGACACATATCCCACTGCTTTTTACATGGAGTATGTGGCTAGAGTTAGTTCAATTACCATTTCAGAAGAAAAGTGGAATTTTTGACTGCAATGTGAATAACAACCAAATTAGAATGAAGGCTTCAGTCAGTAGGCAGGCAGGAGAACCAATGAAAAGATAGATGGAAAGAAGGTGTGAGCCATAAGAATGCCAAACAACCCAAAATATGAGTTTATAAGGGAGTGGTTTTAGTTCATGCGAGGATAATATTCTGAAAGATTCTACTCTTTTTTTTTTTTTAAACAGTTTTATTAATTTTTTTGCACACAGCATATACAATATCAGTTCTCACACCTGAAAGATTCTACTCTTACCCTTCTCAATTGCTTCCTTATCCAGGGACTCCAGCAGCTCTGTGCGTTTGTCGTCCTTGCCAGCCAGGCCAAAAGCGTACGCCATGAGTGCCTTGGTGTAGACATCATTTGATTCCTTGTAGGCCGTTTCAAGGCAGAACAAGGCGTTGCGGACAACGGGGTGCTGCAGAGAGGTATTAAAATGTAAGTGTCATGTTTAGCCACAGCCACAAGGTTTGAATACATGGGCTTTGTCTCAGAATACCAAGGTCTTAATGCACTTAAATGAAGGGAAATTAACAAAGGAAAGGTGAGGCTGAGGATGTTCCTAGGTTGCTAGAACAGAGGTGGAGTAAGAAAAGGAGAAGCACAGCAAGCTGATTTCTTCAAGGGTCTCACAGTCTTCTCTTTGAGACTTTTTGGAATGATGCTCACAGGCCTACACAAATAGAAAACAGCAGATATGCTGAGGGCATACAAACAGTTTAAAAAAACTGAGGCTTTGGAAGGGTACCAGGAGACATGTTTCAACATGGAGATCAGAGACTCACTGTTTATTCCAATACCACAGAGGATTATAATATATCTGGTGATCAGAAAACATTCTTTCCACATGGTTGGAACAACATGTCTCTTTTTAATGTTTTAGTTTAACTCCATAGGAGTTTCTTGGACATTAGGATGGATCCTGGAGACCCACCAGAGTTTATTATGATTTTAGTATTCTGTCCAAATCCCCAAGGCTTGTACGAGTCCTAAAGACCTCACCAACACTAGCATTGCTAAAAAGTCTCAATGTAATCTCTAACCGTGCAATAATACCTTTTGCATAGATAATCATATTTGGGAAGTGGATGTTTCTAAAACACAAATTTGAATAATGTGATTCAAACAAGCTCTGTACATACCGATGAAGGGAGCGGGTACTCCAGGAGAGCGATTGTGACGTATGCTGAAAGCGTGGTTTCATCATTCACACCACCCTGTGTGTAAGAGAATGCAAAGTAAGAATAAGCTAAAAACAGGAAGCAAAACATGGTGAAATCATATTTAGCCTTCTGTATCTTATCAGAGATGCAGACAGACAAGCAGAAACATTTCCTAAACAAGCATTTGCAATGCAATAGGTCTCGCATTAGGAAAGTTTGAGCTATTGGTATTGTAAATGGCAACGTTTTTATTTATGTTTCTTTTTTTTTAAAATAGCTAAATTAATAGCTTCGTCATTTACAATGCCAATAGTTATAACTTTCGCAAATGTGATACCTATAGCATTTGTAATGCAATATGTTTTGTATTTACAAACCGCGAGAGGACAAAAAAAGCTCCGGACCACCGCCTCCTCCCAGGCCTTCAAAAGGGACCTCAAAGTTCTCCTCCTCCAGAGACACCTCCAAAAGTAATTCACGTCCTCTTGCTATTTGTGAGGAAGACTTCCCACTACTGATAATTTCTACTTTCCATGACCATGGAAGTGCCTTCCCAGTGTATGCCTGTGATTGGAGGGTCTGCCTTTTTGCAGTATTTTCCATGTACTGGTGTTCGGTGCCCTTTTGTAACATGCACACAACACTCTGCCCTTGCAACACACGGCTGCTACCTCTCACATGTCTTTACCTTTGATACTTGCACAAGTGCCACCTTGCCCATGTAACGCTTGTTCCTGAGCCTGAGTGTCTAGCACTTATTCCAGGACTATACCTCTAATTATACTCTGTTTTCTCTTATAACTGCACACTTGTCCCTTTCATTTCCTCTTGTGCACTTTTGACTACCTCATGTATTTTGGTTGCTCACAATTTTTACTCAAGTATTTTGTTTGCTCACGATTGTCACTATTACCTTTACTACCTCATGTATTTTTGGTTGTTCATAGTTTTTACTACCTCATGTATTTTGTTTGCTCACAATTGTCACTATTACCTTATGTAAGTAACGTATGTTTTTGCAACCTGTTCTTTTGTAATGTTTCACATTATGTTTAATTTCTGTTCCTAATGTGAAGCGCTCCGACGCCTTCGGGTAAAGTCCGCGCTATATAAAAATGCATAAATACATAAATAAATAAATACCGCCTTCGGGTAAAGTCCGCGCTATATAAAAATGCATAAATACATAAATAAATAAATACCGCCTTCGGGTAAAGTCCGCGCTATATAAAAATGCATAAATAAATAAATACCGCAAATCAAACATCCTCGTCACTCTGCCGGCCTGCGACCAGGAAGTCAGGCAGGCCGGCGCGACAACCGGAAACAGGAAGTAGGAGGGCGGGAGCCTACCCCGCCTCCCACGGAAGAGCCGCGATTGAAGCCGTGTTTGGAGCACCGGAGCAGGCAGGAGCCTACCCTGCGCCCCGGTGCCGAAGGAGGGAAGAAGAGTCCTGCTGCCGGGCCCTGCAGCTGAGGAGAGCCGCCGCACGAAGGAAGCCGGTGAGTGGGTTGCTGAGCAGCGGGGGGAGCATGTGTGTGTGCGCGCGTGCGGGGGGGCGGGCTCGGTATGTGTGTGTGCGTGCGTGTGTGTGTATGTGTCTTGGAGTGCGTGTGTGTGACTGTGGGGGAGGGGGTGTGTGTGTGAGCGAGTGTCTGTGTGTGCGTGCGTGCATGCAGAGGGGTGGGGGCTGCCTGTGTCTGTGTGTGAGCAAGGGCTGTGAGTTACTCTGCGCATGCGCGGGTCAGACGCGCGCTCCCGCGGTGAAAACTGCAAAGGAAAAGCGCGTGTCAGATTGGTGTCCACATTCATAAATACGGGCAGCATTAGGTCTGAAGCAGACACTCTCAATGCTCACGCATTGAGAGTACGTCTGCTCGACCTAAAAAGGAACACATTGACAATTGATTGTGATGGAAATTGGGAATACATCCTACTTATTCGGATCACTGGGTGAAAATATTGTTTCTTCATTAATTGCAGAATGGGATAAGGGGTGAACTCCCAGCCTGCTTACTTTTTTGTATACATTTTTTTAACACAATGATACATAATTTTAATCTAAATTATTTCAGCATTGAAAGGTAGACAGCACAAACATTTGGATTTGTTTCCGACATTTTTTACTATTTTATCCAGGTTTCTTTTTTTATGAATATAAAATCAAGGCAAAAATGACATGCCACCATATCAAATTCCTTTTAGGTCTGGCCGTACAGGATAGCTGCCTTCACTCCTAGTGTTACTGAGGGCCCGATGTAGGTAATCCCAGATTACCGATTCTTAAATACTGAATCATACCGATTCGGTATTTAAGAACAGGCAAATGGGATGTAGGTAATTTTTCTTAAATAATTACCAAGTCGGTAAGTTTCGGTAATTACCGAATTGGTATTTACCGATTCGGTAATTGTCATTCATTCCTATGGGCCTGGTGGCCCATAGGAATGAATGTCCGTTACCGAATCGGTAAATACCGATTTGCTAAATGGGGGAAACATTGAAGGGTGGCAAGGTGTCACTTTGACACCCTGTTGCACCCCTCAAATGTGTATGGGTGCACATGTTGCAGACATACATGCCCTAAGGGCATGTATGTCTGCAACATGGCACTGTTGGAAAAGCAAAAAAAATGCTTTTTCTAAGGTTTTCATTATTTACCACCAACTTCTAGTTGGTGGTAAATAACGAATCCTAAGATGGGAAAAGCACTCATTTGAGTGCTCCATACATTTCAGATTCGGTAATTTACCGATTCGGTATTTTTAAGAATCGGTAATTTACCAAATTCTTAAATACCGATTCGGTAAATTACTGAATCTGAAATGAAGCCACCTACATATGAAAAGCCTAATTCCGGTCAGTAACGGCCGAAATTCGGTAATTTCGGCCGTCACCGACCGGAATAACGCTTCCTACATCTGGCCCTAAATAAAAAGCACAAAATTGCTTTTTAAAAGGTATTCGGAATTTACCACCAACTAATAGTTGGTGGTAAATAACGAATCCTTGAATGTAAAAAGCACTCACTTGAGTGCTCTCTACATTAAGGATTCATTTATTTACCGAATCGGAATGTTAAAAATTCGGTAATTTACAGATTCCTTAAGTTACCGATTGGGTAAATTACCGAATCCTACAATTTGGCCACCTACATCTGAAAAGCCTAATTCCGGTCGGTAACGGCCGAAATTCGGTAATTTCGGCCGTTACCGACCCTAATTAGGCTTCCTACATCTGGCCCTCAGTGCCATGTGGCAGACATACATCCCTTAGGGCATGTATGTCTGCCACATGTGCACCCATGCACTATGCAGGGGTGCAACAGGGTGTCAATGTGACACTCTGCCACCCTTGTAGGTCTACCCCCTATTACCAATTCGGTATTTACCGAATCGGTAATTCTCATTCATTCCTATGGGCCTCCAGGCCCAGTTCACCAATCCTCTGAAAAGCAGTGAAGAATGTACAGAAATTGACAGTGCATTAAATTAAAATTTCTTTATGATTCTGGGAGTCAGATATTTATCTTCTAGGATTTACATGGCCTGCTCAGGAGTGTAAAGTCTACCAAACCTTACTCGCTCAAAGGCCTTGATTGCTCCATTTTGAGCAGACCTATGGTCCATACCCTTAGACACTCTCATACACAAAGACCTGTTTCACCCCACACTAGAGCCGCCTGGGTAACCAGTCACCTTCAAGGCGTTGTTGAAGAGCGACCCGACACTCTGGAAGCAGCCGTTATCCTTCTGATGGGACGCGAGCCAGTGCAGGGGTTCGGATAGCTGCTTCTCTTCTATGAAAATGTGAGTCCTGGCCTGAGCGAAGGACTTGAGCACAAAGGCTGTCAGCCTGAAAGAGAGAAACAAAGACGGAACACTTTTCTGATGAAGCCTCAATCTTCCGAGTTAAACTCTTCAAAGGCACTCCAAGGAGCTCAACAGGGAAAAAGGAAACTCCACACTCTTGGGATATAAGGCAAATACTTATCAGTGACATCAACAATGGTGTCCTATGGTGACACCTAAAGAGGGGTCTTTTGTATGTGTGAACAGTACTGCTTTGGCCTCTACAAGACAGGAAGGTCTTCAGAGCAAGAACAAAGGGGCCGATTACGATGGCGGAAAATCCGCGACCGCCGGGCCCGGCGGTCCCAAATTTCCCACATTCGTCCTGATTATTCCCACCGCCAAATTAGGATGGCGGTGGGAATAGGAAAGGCACCACGGCGGACAGAAAGGACCGTCTGCCGCTTTTCCGCCGGTTGACTCGTGGACCGGCGGAAAAAGGGGTTTAAGATGGTGGCGGTGTCTGAAAGACACCGCCATCCATATTATGATGCAGGCTCAGAGCAGCCTTTCCATGGCTGCATTGCAGCCATGGAAAGGCTGGCGTTTCCTGCTGTTTGGATGCATGATGCAGGCCCCCATGGTGTGGGGTGCACATGGGGGGTACCTATGGCACCGTGCGGTGCCTGGCACGTTGTGCATGTATATTTTACATTGCGGAGGGTGCTGCTAGCAGCACCACCCGCCGCAATGTAAAATATACAGGATGCGCCTGCCACACTGGTGGGAGCATCATAATTGAATTGGTGGTAAAGCTGCAGCTATTGTGTGCAGTCCCTTTAGGAGGTGCGATGGCGGGCAGACTTTGTCAGCCCGCCATCGTAATCGGCCCTAAAGATCCACCGATGACATTGAAAGACAAAGTATTAACTTTCTAAGGTTTGCCATTGTAGGAACAGAGAGTCCTGAAGTCTGGGTCGACCCCAGTCTTGCAGTCACATAAGGGAAGGTACCTGGGTTGCTAACCACTGCTACCGACTCACCAGGTGTTTCCCTGCCCAGGAGGGCCAAATGCACTGTAGCTGCCATCGTGGTGCTTGAAACGCAGCTGCTTTTGGTACCCTAGGGGGAGGAAAATAATCAATACTTAATTACATATTGTCCAAACAATGTAAAATACAAGACAGTTCTAAGGACACCCTCCCTCTGTCAAAATCTGATTATAGTCTAGCGCCCTGAACCCTGAAGAAGGTGCTATTTTAGGGCTAATGGCACCTGTCTCCTCTGTGATGTCTTTGATATGAGCACAAATGCACAATCCTTCAGTTCAATTAATAACCGACTGGATGGATAATTCCATCACTCACCGCTTATCATGTACTCAGTCGCCTTGGATTTTATTTCATCGGTCAGTTGCCCGGTTTTGTTCAAATAATCCAGGACATAGATGTTGGGGGTTAAGAGGGCTATGTTCTGCTCGCCGCAGCCAGAGGGCATCTGCAGAAGCTTGCGCAAGTTCTGGATGACGGTTCCCATGAGGTCCCCTGCAGGATGGAGAAGGTTCGGAGGTCTGATAAATCATCTTTTACAGTCTAGCATAGCATTACACTGCCCCATCTATGTTCCTATAGACTTTCCCTCTTACACCACTCATAATATTTTCTGAACACATTCGCATAATCATCCATCGCAATGTGTTGCGCTTGAGAGACACATGATATTGGCACTCTTCACATGATCATCCTGTTAAGAGCTGACAGCACGTGGTGAAAACAGGCGGGTTCCAGTACATGCGTGGAGAGGCTCAGCATGGTTTTAGGCCATTCCAGGTTTCCCAAAATCTCTAGGATGTAGTAGCCGCTGTCAGAACTTGTGTGTTTTTGGAAGGCAAAGTCACAGGTTGAAAAACACTCTCTGCTCATTTTGGCTCACCCAGACCAAGGTTCATCCAGACTCAAACTTCCAACCCTTTCCAGGGCCCTGTCCTCTCTAATACCCCAACTTTGCTCTCCATAGGCTCATATGGTGAAGTGTTTTACAATGGCGGTAGGCCTGGCACCACAGAAACTGGAACTGTGGTTCTGAACTTTCCCCAAGTTGCTCACTCAGCATGCTCTTTTATAAACATGGTTGAGGTGGCTTAGCTCTGTTATAAGACACTGATTATAAATTCATGGCTTTCTTTCTGAGGTTTGCACAACACCATTGAAGGATGTCCTTCCCTAATTAGGACAATGTTGCTTTAAAATATGTGTCTCTTTTTAAATGTCTATCATTTTCACATTCTGAGATTACATTTTGTTGCAAACTTTTCGTGCTCTTGTTTTAATTTGACTCTGCTGCAAACAATATTTGACTGAAATTTAAAATAATACTACCAGAATGGAGAAGACCTTTTGCTCAACCAGAAACCATTCACCAATTGAGAGCCTTTTGACATTTGTGTGGTCAAAGCAGGAATGAAAGGGTAACCCAGAGGATGCAGGGTTGATGGAACTGATGGGTCAATGTAGGCGCCTTCACATTCTACGACAGAGACAGGAAGGGTGTTAGGGTCTTAACGATCACTTACCAACAACGGAGTAATAGGCCCGTGAAGATCCTTCCACCATATTCTCAGGAACCTTAAGGTGAATCTTTTCGGAAACAGGGCTGTCAGCTAAAAGATAACATAAGACATGATCTGGGACATAGGAAGTGTTTTCTGATTTGGTGTGCCAAAGGTTGGAGAGGGCAGCTGTGCTCACCCTGATTTGCAAATCCTCATTCCTTGCCTTCTTTGTGAGGATTTGAGTTTATGTAGAGTTTGAAACAATAAAGTCCAAACTCTGTAAATATCACATATTAGTTTTGTGAAGCAATTCAAATCCTTGCATTATAAGCTAATATGTTTCTGAATGCATTTAGATTTTGTTTACTGCATGAAACATTGTTTTCCACACCTACAATTGTATGTTGAGCAGGTGCCCAACAAAGAAGGGAAGAAAGCATCATGGTTAAGGTTTGGGAGTGGGGCTCTTTGGAGGGCTGTTTGGGGCCCATTAGTGAAATAGATAAGATGCAGATCACTATTACTACAATAACAGAGGGTAATGGAAGACAGAAACAAGACTCATTAAAAGAGATTCATGGGTTGTGGAATACCATAATTTCGAAGAGAGCTTAAAGTAAGGATTGAGATACTTTGAACAAGATGTATGTAGGCTTCAGAACAGAAATGGCAGATGGTGGTGGAAAACAAGACTACGCTACATTGAAAGACCTGTGTGTGGCCCTTAGTGGTGGTATAGCATAGTTGCCATGGGTCAGAGATAAAACGCAGCATCAGAAATGTGTCATAACAGAGGATGCTGCTGCTTAAAATTGAAGTACATTACTTGAGCTTTGTGTGGGTTTCAGTACTGGAATAGCCTAGGTGCCAAAGATCAAGACTAAATCAATTTGCAGAGCTCTAATCTTAAAGTGTCAAGTGTGTGTTTTTTGTGAAGACAAATTTAACAAGGTGATACCCATGAGATGTGATTAACCCACCTTTTGCACAGATCAGAGCATTGACAGTCTCTTCCTTTTCTATCCCTTCAGGCTGAAAAAAACACACAGGGTAGACAATTAAGATTTGTACCAGACAGAAATAGAAAATTGAGAAAAATTGGGAAGGTAGCAGCAGGAAATGTCGGTTTATATCTGGGAGGTCACTCAGCAAGAATTTCATGCCAGATAAGAGAAACATCCTACTGAAATAAGTATCAAGAGCACACACAACCCCTACATTACCTCCACGAGAAGCGATTTGATGACTGTATCCTTCCTCTGCACATCGTGGGCAATAATTAGGTTCCCGCACAGACCTTCTCCCTTCAGTGTCTCGGCGCTAACTGTGAAATTCACCTCCCCTGAAATAGACAGCAACAGAAAAAGGCAAATCATTGCGACAAAGAGAAGGAACAACAAATCAAAATATCTTCCTCTAAACCCAAGCCAACGTTTGAGATTCATTTAGGAGGACACATGGCTCGATGGTGTTTAGATCATTGTATTAGGAGTTTGGAGAGGTGTGGTGCAGCGACCAGGGCAGCTGACTTCGGAGCACAGGGTTCACGGTTCAATCCCCAGCTCTGGTGGCAGCTCAGCTCAGCACCATATGACTCTGGGCAATAGCTCACTTAGGGCCCGATTACGATTGCGGTGAATCCGCATCCTCCGGGCCGGCGGAAGCCACCGCCGGCCCGGAGGATGCGGATTCACCTCTGCGTTGGGAGAAATGACCCCCCGCCAGATTAGGATGGCGGGGGGGTCATCTGCAGACGGCAAGACCGTCCGCCGCTTTTCCGCCGCGAGACCGCAGCGGAAAAGCTCTAATATGGTGGCGGTGTCGATCAGACACCGCCAGCCATATTAGGATTTGCTTAGGGATATGCCTTTCCGCGGCGACAATGCCCCCCTGCATTTGCATGCACGAAGCGGTGCCTGCCGCTTTGTGCATGCAAATGCACTGCTTGCATTTTTAACATTGCCGCGGGTGCTGCTTCAAGCCGCACCCGCCGCAATGTTAAACATACAGGATGTGACCGCCAGGGTGGCGGTCACATCCTAATTTGCACGGAGGGACCGCCGTTGCCCCTGTGGACGGTCCCTCCACCTCTGGGGTGGCCGACGGACGCCATTCTAATAGGGCCCATAATTTCCACGACGGCCTCCAGCGCCTTGAGACCTGTAAGGGTGAGTAGTTTGCGCTTTACAAATATGGATTTGTTATCTTCACGGAAACTTCTCCTTAATAGTTCTTAGAAGAGAGATGAACATCTCTGTTCCAGCAGAAATGTCTCCATTCCATTACAAATTACCTTTACGGCAGGCAGCAGAAGGAATAAGGTGGAGATTAGAAGACCCTTCTACTCCATGAGGATTTCCTTACATTGAAAGAATCTACTCATATGAACAGGGAGACAATCTGAGCATCCCTCTCTTTTTGGGAATATAGGGTCTGAAGAATAAATATGGCATTGAAGAAGCCTTCAGTTCACAAAATGTTTGGGATTGTGACTACAAATAAAGATGTGAGAAAACTGTTTTTACGACCACTATTTGTAAAATACGGAATAAGGTCACGAGCTCAAGCCATTGCGCTACTGATAGAATAGGAAAATTTGGATATCGCATTTGCACTAGGAAATTATATGAAAGGTATAAATCGTTTTGCAAGGGAAAAACTTAAGCAAGGATAGTGATTTATTTATCTTTAAACCCACCCATTCGTTATATAAATTCTTAAAGATCAAAGATAGCTGTAGACCAAATGGTTTTAATCTACTGCTGCTAAGGAGGAATGATTGGGGTAAAGTACCCCTTTGAAACTTCGGATCTATGGTATCATTGTTTAATTATGTTTTTTTGAGGCTTTAAACTTTTTAATCAAGTCTATAAAATTCGAAACATAGAGGCTGCTAGGGGTGATGGGGGATACGGTTTTATTACAGATGTATTAAACAAAGCTGTCCGCAAAGTAACTGATTTTAAATGCTAATGAGTTTTCTTGGTTGTGTTTTGTTTGGTTTTATGTATTTATAAGATCTGTGGAGTTTAAAGACTATGGTCTAAATAAACAGAGTTTTATCTCTACAAAATACATTTTTCACAATGTTAAAAAAGACCTTTTGGAAAGTGATTCCAACTTGTAAAAGGGGTTTGTCTTGAATTGCCATGAGACATACCAATGGTTTGTGACCGCAGCTGTGGCCGTATACTTATGGTCAGATGCCACCCCTCAATTTACAAAGTGTATGATTGAGCTCCCTCTATGTTTTCCCAGCATGCCAACTTGTTAAAAAGCAACACATGTGCCTTTAATGGGCACCAGCAGCTTCTAGAAAAAATGTTGACATTTTGGGAATGCAAAAGCAGGGGGCTAAGGTCCACTGTCCCTCACAGGCCTCTAGATCTGCTTTTGTAGACATTCATAGAGGAAGGTAACACCCAACTTGCCTCACTAATATTCACAAGGCTTTGAAACCCTCTAGGAATATACATTAAAGGCCAGATGTAGATAAATCGTATTTACCGATTCATAAATACCGAATTTTACCGATTCGGTATTTATGAATCGGTAAATATGAAGGTGGGAGATGTAGGTATTTCTAGAAATAGAAATACCGATTCGTTAATAATCAGTATTTGCCGATTCGGTAAATACCGAATCGGTATTTCCTATTGATTCCTATGGGCTGTGAAGCCCATAGGAATCAATGGGAAATACAGATTTGGTAATTACCGAATCGGTAAATACCGATTCCTGCCAGGGTGCAGGGGGTGTTACTTTGACACCCTCTAGCACCCCAAATACAGGCATGTGTGCCATGTGGCACACAGACATGCCCTAAGGGCATGTCTGTCTGTCACATGGCATAGGTGTGCATGCACACATGTGCATGCACACCTGGATTCGGTATTTTACCACCCAATTGGATTGGGTGGTAAAATACCGAATCTGAAAGGCCTTTGGGGCTCTGAAGAGTCCCACCTACATCTTGCAGTTACCGAATCGGTAAAATTACCGATTCGGTATTTTACAGAATCGGTAAATTTACCGAATCGGTAAATTTACAGATTCTGTAAAATAAAGGCCCCTACATGCCAATTCCTAAATACCGTCGGTAACGGACAAAATCGGCCGTTACCGACCGGTATTTGGGCTCCTACATCTAGCCCTTGGTGACTTGACTGATAAGTAAATGAGTCACGTTGCAAAAGATACAAAACATGAGCTTCGTACTTTGACCTGTCCTTTGACGGATGAGGCCCTCACTGTCAGGATGATGCTCAGCTGATGCAATATTCTAGCAGTAGAGTGAAGATCCACATTTCCATCTACTCCAATGAGATCATTTCTTTTCCCACCAAGAGCTCCACTAACAGAAGGCTGTAGTTCCAATGCACAAAAAGGATTCAAGCTTCTCTTGATTAATAGGAGTTGTTTTATCAGTCTCAGAACTTCTCTGACAAAAGACAAGCCACGGTAAACGTCGTTTACAATGCGGTGTTTACACCGCACGACCATTACCTCGCTGCCATTACAACGCAAGTCGTTACTACGACTTGCGCTGGATGGCGCTGTTGGTTAAGAAATATTGTAATTTTATATTCCAACACCTTCCCTACTGTTACAAGGACTGGTGTTGGAATATAAAATTATAATAATCCTCAATCCGCGCCCTCCAACGCAAGTTGTTGTAACGACTTGCGTTGTAAAATCCGCGATGTAAAGTACTGCGATCAAAATGATCGCGTTGTACTGTCATACATCCGGCAAGCCACACCAGGGAGAATAAGTGATGCTATGAGCGCCCGATCACAGATCGTATTTGAAATAGTCCTTACCAAGGGCTCTTAGGGTGACGTCCCAGGAGACCGTGACCCTCTCGTTGGCTGGAACGCAGTATCCCTCCTCCTCATTTGCAGTAGGTTCTGCATGGTAGTCTTCTGATTTATCCATGTGGATGCTGACCTGTCAAGAAAAAGACAACACAGACATGAAGGCCTCCCCATTAACGAGAGCACTCCCCAGAACCCTCAATCTATTCCCTGATCCCAGAATTTAAAAATTCCAGAAGCCAAAAAACACTAATCCTGAGTTCCGGAGCAGCAAGCTACCTGGTGTAAAGCACTCCAACTTCTCATTGGGGTAGTAAGTACTATAAAATACAATTGCAATGCCATACAAATTATAACCCATAGTAAAATTAAGTGTAGCACTCAACAGTCCGACAATCGTTGTTCATACAGGCTGAAAAATACCTTCACTCCTTGACACTATTATACTCACATATGAGGTTCTGTGAATTCTGAACCCTTGGGTTCCATTTTGTGCATGGTAGCCATTTTGTGGTTGCCCTCACATAGGCCTATGACGGTGGCTGAACAAGTCTTTAAAGACATGTAGACCTTAGCTCGAGTTCATGCTGACTCGTTTGACCAGAGTGAACTGACCCTGTTGCCTGAAGCTGACCTTGTTAAACCAGTTCCTGCCCTTTAGCTGATCAAGATTGAGGATCAAAGCACAGGACATTGTAGAGTTTGGTATGCACACACACACACACACCCCTTATCCTGTTTCTTATCTGTTTCTGTTCCTTCTTTTATGGTCTGTTTATGATATGGGTTGTGGTCCTTTTATTATGGGTTTGTCCGGCTTGTGTAAGAAGGAATGTTAGGCATTTTGCATGCTTGCAAAAGCTACGACTGCCCCTTACTTGTATGCTGAAGTTTGTAACCCTAAACATATAAAAGGCCTCTGTTTTCTGTATTCTTCAGACTACCTCATTCAGTTGCTACGGCTTCTGTGTGACGTGGCATCACTTATTAAATTTAATAAAGAGGTCTTTTCATATTTTCAGCTTCTGTGCCAAGTTCTTTTTTATTAGTAAGTATTCCCTGAGAATGAAGAGTATATTTACATAAGACAAAGCTGATAATGGTCAAAGCCACCATCCGGTACTAAATCAGTGACACTATAAATCACCAACAAGTGTCTGAACAGGCATGGAATAATGCAGCTGACCAACGGAGGATATTAATTTAGCCCACCACTGCAGGTCCCAATAGGCTACATCCTATGATCACTTCTTGACATCTCAAAATGCGAATCACATACGAGGTGATATTACCAAAGTCCATCCCCGAAGATTTCTCCACCATTCCTCCCTTTAAACAATGCCTGCTGAGGACCAAACACTTTAAACAGAATATCCCAGAATGGATATTCCAGTGTAATATCCCTGAGAGAGGTGTGGCACTGAGAGAGGTGTGGCCCAGCGGCCAGGGAGGCTGACTCCAGAGCGCGGGGCTCACAGTTCGATCCCGAGCACCGGAGGAAGGTCAGCTCAGCATCATGTGACTGAGCAATAGCACTCTTAGGGCCATATGTATCAAGCACTAATGCGTTCGCAAACGCCGAAATTCGCCAGAATTTCGGCGTTGGCGAACGCATTAGTGCAAAATTGTATGTATCATAGAAATCTGCGTGCAAAATTTGCGATTCTTTATTTTGCGATTGGATTTAAGGAATCACAAATTTTGTGATTCCTTAAATGCAATGTATGAAGCATAAATAAAATGCAAATTGGCCTGAAGGAATCGCAAATTACCAACTTCAAGTTGGTGGTAATTTGCGATTTCTTTGAAACATTCACTTTTTTGCATTTTTCAAAGTGCAATGTGAAGCACATACATGCCCTTAGGGCATGTATGTGCACCACATGTGCAACCATGCTGATTTCAGGGGTGCAACAAGGTGTCCTTTGGACACCCCTGCACCCTTGAAATTATTCTCAATTTGCGATTCTCAAATTGCGAACCACAAATTGAGAATAACTTCCCATTCATTCCTATGGGCCTCCTGGCCTATAGAAATGAATGGGAAAGTATTCCTTAATTGCGATTCGCAATTTGCTAATCGCAATTAAGGAATACTAAGAAATCGCAAAAAAAATTCGATTTTGTACATACATCCCTATTTGCGAATCTCAAATAGCGATTTCAAAAAAAAAAAATCGCTATTTGAGAATCACAAATCAGCTTGATGATACATATGGCCCTTTATCACCCTGACGGCCCTCAGCGCCTTGAGACCCTTACGGGTGATTAGTTTGCACTTTACAAATAGCTGTTTTTTTAAATCTGGATAAGTGGACCATGAAGTTGAGAAATTCCACCAAGGGACTTGCAGAGTTGCTCAAAGTGACACGTTTACAGCAAACCATAACCTGAGTGCTGTCGCTCACACTTCTTCACCTATTACACTTTTAAGCGTTGTGATTCATAACATAACTGCACCGCAATGGCCCTCCCAGTTGACATAGAGGCACTTTAATGCAGTGTTGTGATTGGTATGAACGCAGTGGTTCGGTGCTCAGATGGGGTATGGGAGGCTGTGCATATTCCTCACCAGGCTGTGCATTACATCCTGGTGGGGAAGTTGCAAAGTGCGCATGATTGTGTGGCCGGACCAAGAGGGCCAGCCAAGCAGTCGAACGCACTAAGGGAGTACAAACACCTTCTCGCACACCTCTGGCCAGCCCGAAAGCCACTGACTGCAATAGGAAAACTAAAATGATAATAATGACACGTTATTATTTTATTTTTCCTTTTGAGCAGTGGGGCGAACCTCCTCCACCTTAGCGAAAGAGCTGCCACTGATGCCAAAGAGTTTTGGTATCTTGCACTTTGCTTAATAAAGTTTGGAGAAATGAACAGAAAAATTGACTTACTCGTATGCTCTTGTCGAGGTAGTTGAACACGGTGACCTTCAATTGGAAAGCCTCACCACGAATGACAGAGTACG
This sequence comes from Lissotriton helveticus, assembly GCF_964261635.1. NCBI lineage: Eukaryota > Metazoa > Chordata > Amphibia > Caudata > Salamandridae > Lissotriton > Lissotriton helveticus. Next base: position 48,897,849 of record NC_136068.1, on the reverse strand, counting down.
GAAGGGTCATATCGGTGAAGAAGGGCTGGAAGGCAGTCAGAGAGGTGGTGGGGGAGAGGCCGAAGCCGGTGTCCGGCGCCAGGCAGAACGCGCTGGCTTTCCACTCAGTGATGGTGTCTGGGATCGTGTACTGGAGTTCGATAGTTCCTGTGTCACTGATAAGAAATTAAAAAATAAAGATTTACTAAAAAGTATTCTCAAAAGTGCTTGTGCAACACATACTTCCAATCTGTAGAGTATATATAGGGTAAGAGCAAATATATTACAGTGATTTGGTACTGGAACGGCAACATAAACATCTATACCCAATTGATAAAGGCGGCAGAAGTTTTCTGTTTAAAAGTTCTCTCTCACTTCTTGCCTTCCAAGCGGCACCCTATGGTCCCTTCATAAGGCATCACTAACGGGAAATGAAGCCTGGAATACAGGCTTCCTCGCCCAGCCTTGACAAGAGCAACTAAGACTGTCTTTCTCAAACATGTCAATCAAGCACGTGTTTGTTAAGCGCAACTGCTCACCATAAGGGTCTCAAGGCGCTGGGGAGGAGGGGAGGTGCTGGTTCCAGTCCATCAAGGAGGGGGTCTGTCGAGGAGTCAGGTTTTGAGGTTTCTCGTGAAGATGGGGAATGATGTTGTCTGTCTGGGGTGGAGCGGTGGGGCATTCCAGGCTCTGGCCGCGAGGAAGGAGAAGGAGCGGCCTCCCGATCTGGTCTTTCTGGCGTGGGGGACCACGGTGTAGGAGAGCTGAGCTGATCATAGGGCTCTTTGGTGTGCGTGGAATTTGAGTCGGCTGTTGAGGTTTGCTGGTCCAATGTCATGGAGGGCTTTGTGTGCATGGGTGAAGATCTTGAAGGGGATTCTAATCTCGATGGGGAGCCAGTGGAGTGTGCGCAGGTGCTGGGAGATGTGGCAGTGTCTTGGTAGGTTGAGGATCAGTCTTGCGGCGGCGTTCTGGATGTTTTGTAGCTTGCGGGTGAGGGTTTTGTTTATTCCGGTGTAGAGTGCGTTGCTGTAGTCGATTCTGCCGGTGACGAGGGGGGCGTGAGTGAAATGTCTTTCTGTGTTCGAGGGGGATCCATTTGAAGGTCTTACATAGGAGGCGGAGGGTGTGGAAGCAGGAGGATGCGACGGAGTGGATCTGGCGGTCCATTTTGAGCTTGGAGTCTAGGATGATTCCTAGGTTGCGTGCGTGGTCTGTGGGGGTGGGTGGGCTTCCAAGGGCGGGGGGCCACTAGGTGTTCCAGACGTCTGGGTGTGGGCTCATGATGAGTACTTCTGTTTTGTCAGTGTTGAGTTGTAGGCTGCTGCTTTTCATCCATTTAGCGACAGCTTCCATGCCTTCTTGGAAGTTGTCTTTGGCTGCTTTGGCTTTGTGGGATAGGAAGAGGATGAGTTTGGTGTCGTCTGCGAATGAAACAATGTTTAGTCTATAGGTTCTTTCTCACTCATCAACATTACTACAAGCTTTCCGAACTGATTCTTCAAGAGCACCACAAGCTTAACCTCGCTGTCTCACCAACAGAAATAGACTCTTCCCTAATACATCATACCCGCTGGTACAGCAAGTTCCTCACACAGCCTTAAGACTTCCTTTCTATCTGGATCACAAACAGGAGTACAAGATTTCCTAATACAGCTTCACGAATGGAAGTATAAGATTAGCCTCAGCCGGCAACCCCTTGAGACACTTCAGTAGGTCAAACCTGATGATAGTTTTTGGGAGAAGCTGACAGAATATACTGGAACATGCAGAGTTTGGAGCAACAAGCAGCAGGACCCTCATGTTAGGTCCCATTTCAGGATAAAATGTGTAATAGGCAATAATTATCACACAAAATGAATTTGGTATTCTTCGGTGTTGATCTTTATTGTGTGTGACAGAAAAGTAGGGAACTTGTATTGGGGGCCTGGGTGCATATGTTTTTTAGGTGGTCCTGTGTCTGTGGACATTGATGTAGGACAGGCAGGTGTGAGTGATATTGAGCTGAGGTTAAATCAGGGGAATCATGTGTCTTACTGGAAGGGGTGTCCGTGAGCAATGGGGAGAAGATGTAGTCTTACGGTTAGAGCAGTCTACCTCGAAGCTAGGGAGCCGGGTCCGAGTCTCGGCAGAGACGCTCAACATCCTGTGATTCTGGGCAAATCACTTAATCGCACTGTGCCTAACAAAAATAAATGTGTCCATCTGTAAGAAACTGATGCTCATGTAAGGCACTCTGAGACCCGATATCTTCGGGTCGAGTTTGCGCTATATAAAACTCTAAAAAAACACAAAAATGGTGTTGGTGAAGGTGTTACAGGTGTAGGCCAACTACCCTTCTTATGGCTTGTAAGCTGAACCTATAAACCACATATATTTGTTAGACTATTTTGTTCAATATTTTGTTTCTTGAACCCTACCATTTTCTTCCAATTGCTTGGGCTAGGGGTAAGTTATTTTATTTTACGTTCTTCCTTTTCAATTGCAAAGGGTTAGGAAGGGCTATATCAGGTATTGGATAATGTCCCTGAAGCCCCAGATTGGTGCAGTAGTATCCTCCTGCTTCTTTCACCTCCGCAGAAATCCGGAAAGATCTGTAGATTTTTGACCACCGAGGCCCTCACTCTTGTTATCCTGGCCCTGGTCAGCTCCCGCATTGACTATGCGAACTCACTCTACGTTGGCATCCCAGCATACCAACTTCGCCGCCTTCAGCCGGTACAAAATCAAGCAGCTAGGCTTATCTTCCATCAACCTAAGCATCAACACATCAGCTCCTTAATGAAAAGTCTCCACTGGCTCCCGGTGGCCAAACGCTGCATATTTAAACTGGGTTGTACCATCTTTAAAGCCCTCGCTGGCCAGGACCCAGCCTTCATCTCCTCTAGGATCCACCTCTATGCCCCTGCACGTGAACTCCGCTCCTCCCATCTCAACCTGCTCACGATCCCCTCCTTTAAACAGAAAAAACATGGCGGCCTCAGATTCTCCTTCCTGGCTCCTCACCTCTGGAATTTCCTCCCGTTTGAACTCAGATCTGTAACCTGCTACTCCCAATTCAGAACACGTCTTAAAACCCTTCTGTTCTCACAAGCATATGAGTAAGCTTCCATCTCTCTACCGCTGCTGCCACCCCGCTGTTAGCGCCATGAAACCGTTCGGTGTAAGTGCGCTCTACAAATACTTTTAACATAACATAACATTCTTGGTTTTAGATGTTGACTAGGGTCATTGTCTGGTGCCCTTTGGTTGCATTAGGAGTATTCAAGGCCCATTAGGACGGCAGGTGGATTGCCCCCGCCGTGCCGGCGGTAGGCACTGCCGGCCGGTGGGGGTGATCTGCCCGTCATCCTCACTAGAATGACCCCCCACCATATTATGATGGCTGGGGGTTCCACGGCGGACGGGAAGACCATCCACCACTTTTCCGACGGTCGACTTGTCGACCGGCGGAAAAAGTTCCTGCATATGGTGCCGTGTCTGCAAGACACCACCATCCATATTAGGATGCCGGCGGTCAATTGCCTTTCCACTGCAGCGTTGCCGAAGTGGAAAGGCATACGGTCCTTGCATTGGTGCCCCCCAGGGTGAAGGGGGGTAGGGGGGCACATGGGGGTACCTATGGTACCCCCATCATTGCCATGCCACACAATTTGCGATTCCTTAAATGCAATGCTTGAAACAAAATACTACGACCTGGCTTTAAGGAATAGCAAATTACCACCAACTTCAAGTTGGTGGTAATTTGCAAATTCCTAGAAAAATGCACTTTTTTGCATTTTTCTTGATGCCACATGGCGCACATACATGCCCTTAGGGCATGTATGTGAGCCACATGTGCACACATGCATATTTCAGGGGTGCAACAGGGTGTCCCTTGGACCCCCTTGCACCCTTGAAATTGTATGCGCAATTTTTGAGTACCTATTGGGTACTCGCAAATTGTGCATGCAATTCCCATTCATTCCTATTGGCCACTAGGCCCATTGAAAAGAATGGGAAGTTATTCCTTATTTGCGACTCGCAATTTGTGAGTCGCAAATAAGGAAAGCATAGGGATCAAAATTGTATTACATACTTTGCATTTTGCGAGTCCATAATAGTGAATTTGTAATATTCGGTATTAAGGACTCGCAAAATACAATGTTGATACATCTGGCCCTAGATGACTGGTAACGAGGAAGTAATGTTACTTACTCAGTGGTCTTCAGATCCCAGATCCAGGTCTCAGGGAAGTAGGTCCGAACTGTCTCTATCGCCGATTCCATGAATGCATCATCATAAGCACTCTCAGGTGAAAATGCCATCGGGTGGGCTACTGGGAAAACAAAGAACTTTTGGCATAGAAGCATGTTTGAGAAAAAAATATATTATGCGTTGTACCTTGGAACGCAACAATATTTGCTCCTGGAAATGCAACTCTGTGCTTTTGATATCTTGTTGCACACAATTCACTGATAAATTCAATTCTGGGTTACAGACAATACCTCTATATAGTCATGACCTGTTGTATGCCATCTTTTTATAGCTGATTCCAATGTGTTTTAATGTACGGGATAAATCACCTGACAACATACGTATCATATGTATTCACTAAAGGCATCTGTGAGCAAACAGAGAAACAGCTACAGACATCACCAACCCTTTATGCTGCAGTCCAGAAACTCTGTGTGTTGAAGTGAGATGGAACATGTCACAAACCTCTGCTGCTAAGGGAGCTGTTTTTTTTGGGGGGGGGGGGGTGAGTGGGACCTGTCAGACCCGGGTGCACCTGCCCTCTGACCTTTTTAAGACGTGAGAACTTCCTCGTGTTGCTGCCGCTTGAACATGTTGCAATGGGTTTAGTTTGGGAGTGGTCCTCGGAGTAGGCATGGGACTGTTGTTTTGGAGTTTGCCTTCCTGCATGTTCAGTGCCCTGAAACAGCCCTTTCATCTGGAAGACCTCAGTGGTTTCTGTTTTCTTAGATATACACTGAAACAATGTGGTAGAGTTGTGTGTAGTATTATTTGGAAAGTTCAGCACGTAAACTGGCTCGTATCCCAGCGCTTAAGGCGACATTAGCCAGCCGTATGAAAGAAGACTTCTTAATTTGTGCTGGTGTTTATCGGTGCCTGAGCGGTGCAAATCAGAAAAGTATTACATAAAAGTGATGTATTATAAAATATGATAGATTTGGGTCTTCCATGCCATCCATGCAGCTTTAGGGGACCTGCAATAGTCCAAAAAGTCATAACTGTATGAGTGTGATCACTAGAAGGTAGAAGGTAAAGCAGGCACTAGCATTTGGAAATAGTGGTAGGAGTTGCGGGCGGTGACAGCTTCTGCAGAATCCTGAAAAATTATTTGGGCTCTGGTACTGATTTTTGCAAATTAAGGGCCCGATTAGGATGGCGGTGAATCCGCATCCTCCGGGCCGGCGGAAGCCACCGCCGGCCTGGAGGATGCGAATTCACCGCCGCGGCCACAGAATACACCCACCGCCAGATTAGGATGGCGGTGGGATTGCGGTGGGACCAGCGGCGGACGGCAGGTCCGTCTGCCGCTGACCCGCGGGGTGTGGAGGGCTTTTTGGTGGCGGTGTCCGCCGTGGAAAAGCATGTGGTCTTTGGGGGCCCGTTGCGGGCCCCCAGGGTGTCGGGGGTGCACATGGGGGTACCTATGGTACCTCCCAGCATTTACATGCACAAAGCGGCAGGCACCGCGCGGTGCCTGCCGCTTTGTGCATGTAAATGTAAAACATGCATTTTTAACCTTGCGGCGGGTGCTGCTTCAAGCAGCTCCCGCCGCAAGGTTAAAGATACAGGATGTGACCGCCAGGGTGGCGGTCACATCCTAATTGCACCGGAGGGACCGCCGCTGCCCCTGCGGACGGTCCCTCCACCTCGGGGGTGGGGGACGGACGCATGTCCGTCCGCCATCCTAATAGGCCCCTAAGTACTCGGAGGGCCAAATTTGAACAATCACGAAAGCCTCATAATACAGCATATCACACCCACACTACTGACCATCCTGCTGACACTACCAGAAATCAAACTCTGGGGCGTGGCAGAGTCCCTGAGACAAACTCAGAGAGGCCCTATTGTGAGGGTTCTACTAATGACAGAGCGTGTGCTATGGACATGTGTATCAAATAAAAGATAACATGTCATGACTTAACATAACATTATATAACATAATAAAAAACTCAAAATGACATTTTATTGATATTTTGGCAGCACTCCTAAACAAATTGCAACATGGCATCGTGGAAGGTGGGTATAGCAAGCAATAATTGTAGGAGACTGGACTCTTATCAACAAAATATATCGTTTGGGCTGAATAGTTTATAACATCACCTTTTGATGATGCGCAGGCCCCCTACTAGTCAGTACCATGCCCATCACACACAGGCAGGTTCTTATTGTTCCAATCGTCCCTCCTGTTCAGGTGGGGATTATCAGTCAAAATAAGGTGGGAAAAAATACATTTAGCAGACATTTTGAAAATCCCACCTGACCAGGTCAGAAGATTGAGCGCCTGCATGCGACTGGACATCTTGAGGTGCGTTGTGTGAGCTAAGATTGCAGATACAAAGGGTGCTGGTAGTCATGATTCAGGAGCATTGATGCCATTGTGTGTGGACTCAGAAGTGGGTTGGCCAGGGTAGCTACCTGCGGTCCACCTTTGGGTCACACTTCTCTTGAGTTCAGATTGATCAGAACGTCTAGTAATTATGGAGCTTGACCTCCTTCGCGATCGACAAGCTGATCGGAGTTCACCTCTGGACATCTTGTCCTGTCCCCAAGTGTTTAAATGTGTTCATTTTTACTGTCCAGGGATTAGACAATCACAGGTTCCTAATTGAAGTTAGAGTTCAGGTGCCTCAGGAGATCAGTCTTGACCGTCCAAGGACTTAAGCACAATGGCTTGTAGCAGGTCGAAATGAAACTTGCGCGAGTGAAAGGTTTTTTTGCAACCTTCACTAAATTCTATGGCAACATTTGTTACTTTACAGGGTTCCAACATCTCACACGTTGCTCCTTGTGCATAGAAAATTCAGAAACTTCCAGAGAAATATCTTGTATACATTTTCAGCTGGGTTAGCAGTAGTAAACACCATATAAAGACAATTACAATTATACATTTGAATTTACATTTATCTTGCAAATGTGGAACAAAGCTACACTTGGGTGAAGGTAAACAGGAAAAAAAGGTAAACAGGGAAAAATTGTAACCCTGCATAAGGGTTAAAATCTGCACCTTTGCAAAGCATTTCCCACAAAAAACAAAACAAAAAAAAAAACACTTTGGTCTCCTCTAGTCAGTACTGAGCTTCCGCATTTGAGCTAAGTATGTAGCCTTAGGGCTGAGTTACCAGCCACCATTCAGAGGTCAAGACTGAAGGTACATTGGAATAGCTAATTATGTGACGACTGCAATCATATGTTAGAGAGTTTTGCAAATGATAAACTTTGGTGCCCATGCTGGATACTCCTGATGAATATACCTCTTTCACGCATTATTTTTCCCCACAGGGAATTAAAACGCAGTCAATACAACAACCGAGTTGTAACCACGCATACCATTACCCCGCAAGTCGCAACATCTCCAGTCTGTGCGAATAGGGAAGGTGTTGAATTTTAAATCCGATTCAAAAAGGGGGTGGTGATGGACAGAGTATCTGAGTTAATCAGAACCATCCCCACCCCCTTTTATGAATCGTTTTGGCCACTACAGGTGTGGCAGGGTATGCTCAGACATGAGTCCCTTGCTCACTGCACCACTAGGATTCAAGCAAGCCGGGCCGAAGACGGCTGTAATGCCAGAAACCGGTCCCAGGAAGCTTGTCTCCTTTCCAGTGAAGAATTGGCTTGGTAGTTTGGTCTGCCCTGTTCCCATGAGGCATGGGGTCAGACTAATTTGCATATAGCCAGGTTCTGAACTGGGGTGATGCAGTGAGCTAAAAAACGGGGATGGATCAAGCCCTGATCTTTTGACTGGGTATGAGTGCTCTGATTAACTCAGATACTCTGTCCATCACCACCCCCTTTTATGAATCGAATTTTAAATCCAACACCTTCTGCCCCCTCCGCAAGTCGTTGTTCCGACTTGCAGAGTAATGTTATGCGTGGCTACAACGCGGTCGTTGTAACAACCGCGTTGTAATTCCAACTCTTCGTGTACCACTCCTAATCCACAGTAAGTCTAGATTTCACATATGAAAAATTACACTTTGATGCACATCCCACCCTGTTGAGATCTCCCAGCATTGTTAAGAAATATTTCTGTTGCCTCACCTAGATAATCTGATTCATAATCAACGGTGTCGGTGGAGCATAAATGTGGCTTTCGGAATTCACCGTTGGTCACCACCTTCAAACCCATTCCCTGAAAATAGAAGACATATCATTTAGTTACACCATCTACACAGCAGACACTACACCTGGGAGGGCTGTCTTCATTCACAACATGTTCTCATGATCAAAAACTAGCACTTAGTGAAGTGAATCCGAGCTCTGCCCTCCCCAGGGCTGTCATTACCTGTGGTGACATCTTTCACTCTAGAAGGCGAGTCCATTGTTTATGTCTTCCCTGGTGACATCATAAATTCTGAAATGAAAATCCCAAGTGGGACTTCTGAGTGGATCCCCATGTCTTTGGGTGCCACCTTGGAGTAAGCAGGTGAATCCCATGTGGATTTCCTGATCTCTGCCCAAACCCAACAGTCAGTGACGTGGATGAAGAATGGGCAATAGAGTGTTTTGGAAAATGGATCCCATTCAGAGGAAAAGGCTGTGACAAGTGGGATGGCACACCAATTATGTGCACTTCATGCTAATTACAAGTGATAGGTGTAACCATTAGGCAGGGCCACTGGAATTATGAGATTCTGCATCTGCGGCGGTTTTCACATAGTTGTGCATTTGCTTTTTTGACACATAGTACATCTTCTGCTGCATAATCTACAGAGACCCAAAACATAGTTCCTAGCTCAAATGAATCAAAGTTACTAAAAATACAGTAACACGTGTTCCTTCACACTAGAAAGCTTTTTGCCAAGGTTGACTGGTCACCTTTCAGTTGCTTATTACTATATTTGAGTATTAAATTGGAACTGGGTAAAATGTTTTTCCAGACTATGTGTAAAAATGTTAAAAGAATGAAGTAATACTATCGTAAAATGTTGAGCATTACGCTGCCTAATTTGCCTTTTTTGCTGCATAATTTAGTCAACCCTGCTGCAGAATGTGTTCCTCTTCTGCTGCAATATTATTGTAACCCTGCCCTTATACAATAGAAATATGAGGAATGGTGTAGAAAGGTGTAAAGTAGGCATAGCAGGTTCAACTAATAGCTCAACGTAGTAAAAGAAAAGTCTTACACACGCCTCATTTTGAGTACTCCTGAATTCCATATTTGGCCGGAAATTCCCATGGTTGGTGATAAATGGATTGTTATAACTACTGTGGTACAATTGCACACTTGATACCCCTCCCCCAGGCCTTTAATCCCTTGCATGCTGTGACGGAACCATTCCGTCACGAGCCACGGTGGTGGTGTGCTGGTGACGGAATGGTTCCGTCACGGCCCAGCCGCCGTGACGATGATTACGCGTCTGTGCTGAGTGTTCTATTAGGTGGGCGGGGCTGTGACGGAACCATTCCGTCACAAGCACAGTGCCACTGCGGCTCGTGACGGAGTGGTTCCGTCACGAGCATGGCGGCGCCGCGCGGCCCCCCTTCCCCCCTAGCGCCAAGGGGTTAAACAGCACATCTCTGGCAATAGGTCCCTTTGGAGAATGACCCAGAGCTGGGATGGGTGTAAACACTGACTGCCGCAGTAATTCCTCATTTCCCAGGGAAAAACAATGGCACTGATGGAGCGAGATTTAGAAATATATTTATTTCAACTCGCAAAGTTAAACTTCCATAATGATTAATAGTATTAACGTGAATGGAGTGTGATTTACTAATCAACCTAGAATAAAATTGCAGATCACTACACGTGGGAAACTAATATATGTGCTCATATATGTGCAATTATGTGCAAGGTGCTTGTATGTGAGAAATAATAAACTAATCTTGTCTATTGTTTTGTCAGTATTAAATACGACTGTTTTATTAATGGCATGTGCTTATTTCTGTGTGCTCATGTTTTGTCTTTTGGTTTAAAACGTTGCACAAATCTGTTTGTTGCTTTATTTGCTTCTGCTAGGTAACAGATTAATGGGTTAATAGTTAGCAAAGGTGGGTGGGTAACAGAACAAACTTTATTTCGTTCATTAATTGTTGTTTTATGTTTGTTTATGCATTAGTTTTGCAAATGGGCCTGATGAAAATGGCTGACAGTGCTGCAGCTTTCAAGACTTGACCAGAGAAAAGCTTTCAAACATGCGCAGAATAACTTGCTGAGCTAACAACATTTATATGCAGAAATGATTTTGGTCGAGTTGAACGTGTTCTTGGTGACATTTCCAAGGACAGGATATTCAATGTCCTGCCAAGATTAGGAAGTAAAGTTTCTCCCCGGTTAAAGTATAATTTTGTGGAAGCGGAGATGATGGTGAAACTAAGAACAATAAGGGCTATGATGATGCCCCAGACTTGGTCAGGAGTGCGTGACCTAAATGTGGAGTGACATGGCTCAACCACTTGAGAGGTCGGATTTTCGGAAAAAACGTCCGATAAAAGATACTTTAGTTAGTTAGAAAAGTTATATAAACTGACCTCTTTGGAGGGAGGGCGCTTTCCGAATCCAGAAGGGCGTGTCGTGCTGACGGAGTTCTTTGGAGCACGTAAGGATCAATAGGGCTAAATGACTTTACAATTTTCATTTTTAGGTGAAGTGAGTTTTAGACAGGGAAGTTCGGGTTTAGGTGATGGAAAAACTGTTTATTCTGTATTAAATCATGCTAATTGACTTTGCTTGAAACGGTCAGTTCAAATTGCTTTTCTTCTAAATGCTGCTTAATAAAAGATTCTAATTAAAAGGCACTTTGAATAAATAGTTAATAAATGAGTTTCTGGAAATACAAGCTGGCCTTGTTATTTCAAGAGTTTAGTTACCATCAGCAGACCCATTTGCCTTAGTGGCTTAATTAAATGCAGAATTACAAAAACCATGGTATAGTCATTATACCGCAGTTGTATATAAATGTTTATGAATAGGTTTTATTAATTAGGTCACATGATTCAGTTGCTCAAAATATGTCATGTTAGTTTATGGGCCTTGTGAGTGATTTATGATTAATGGTGAGTATTGTGGAGTTGGGTAGCGTTGCTATGACATATTTTCTATAGGGGCGCTGGATCAATTCTCTGGTAGCAGAGTTACGGTTGCTATGGTAACCTACATGCTACATGATAATTACATAGGATAATTACATAGGATCGATGTTTAACATATGTTGAGCTTGTTCACATGTTACATGTAGTCGAAAGGTTTTTTCCAGTAGCGTGAAAATTCCTAGCTAGCCGCGGCATTTGAGTGGTGTAACAAGAAGTGAAGTTGCACAGTGCATTTGTTCGGTTTCAAAATAGTGGTATTATTATCACTAGTGTTGTGGGCGTACAACACAAGTTTAGGGATTCTAGGTGTGTGTGAGAAAGAATGTATAGTGAGGATTGTCTATGAAATCGTAGCTTTCGAGTATAGGGACTCGGAGCCTGTTTTAAAACTCACTGTGAAAAGAGTAGTAGAATTTTATCCAAACTTGAGTGAAGGGTAAGGTAGTGTCGCCTATTCTTACTGGCGAATGTGGTTTTCTATGGTTGGTTAAAGTCCTGCCAAGATTTCATGTATGTGTGGTTAGGGAAATTTTCCGTTTGACGGTGCATAAATGATTCTGTAATTTCGTCCGAGTCAAACCGTTATTACCTGTTAGAAGGTTAGAGTAAAAGTTTACTTTATCAACGAATGTATATTCTGTGAGAGTAGCGTTGTTTATTCCACGCTAAAGAATACCTGAATGACTGTAAAAGCTATCACTTTATTTTAGCGAAACAGACAAATGGTTTGTTCTTTGTTATTAATTGAAAATCATTGAAAAAGTGTTCTTAAAATGGCGCTGTGAAAAGTTTTTGTGAAGATGGGGTAAGCGCTAGGAGCGAGATACGAGAAGCTGCAGCGGCTGTGTACGTCATAGGGTCCGCACTGTGATTGGCTAACATACGTCACAGCTAGCGTGCTGATTGGTTCACGTGACTGAGTCAAGCTGTAGGCTGATCGGCTTTTCCAGAAAGCAGCAATTCTATTGGTTGAGCAAGGTGGTGACTTAGCTTGTTGGTGTGTTTCGCGCACGGATTGGCTAGTTTAGCGGAACAACCAGGAAATATCCACGATCATTTTAAATTGAACGGATTTCATTAAAACATGAGGTATTATTACAGAAAGGAGGAAAAGAAGCTTACTTGGCTTCAGAAATTAAAAAATGTACTTTCACCTGATATGACTTTCCACCTCGCATCATAATTTTCTTAAGTACAAAACACCCGCAGTCTATATGGAAGGTGAATATGGTTATCATACTTTTCTTTGGTTTGACGTTTGGATGGATATACCAAGAATGAAGGTGTTTTAGCTTGGCCGGAGGATGGCTCATTTAATATGACAATTTTGAAAAACGAGAGAAAAAATGATGGCTCTTGTGCCGAGACCAAGACCTACGCAATTTGAGGCTTTGGTTGAATGGGAGGATGAGATGTTTGAACTACAGCGGGAAAGCAGTGGTATAAAAAGACCTCCAAAATCATCAAATTTTAAAAGAGAAACTCATGAGGATAGAATGCGACGATGGAGACAGGCAGACATGTGTGATGGTCTTTATCCAGTGAGAGTAATGATTGCTGAAATACCAGGTCAAAAGAATACCCAAAAGAAAAATAACGTTGAAGAAAGTGATTTGGAAGAACCAGTTTTAGAAGAAATTTATTTGACTAATAAAAAACAGACACCTTTAAAACCAGCTTGTTCATGGTCTACTCCGATGGTTTCTACAGGAACCACACCAAGTGCACCTCCATTAAATGAGGGATCACCCAGATTATACCCGAATAATTCTGAATCTTTTGAAACTCCTGAAAGGTTAGAGACGAGAACTATTTCTAGTGTATATGGTGAGAGTAGAAATTTTCCTGAAACCCCAATGGGAAGAGGTTTCTAAAAATTCAATGGGAGCTGGTAGAGATGAGGAAGCCCCAAGTACTTCAGAACATTTACGATCAAAAAAAGAATTCGACAATTAACTAAAGGCATGGAAGCAGTGACAGTTCCACTAACGATTGGTCCTGTTCAGCCAGTATTTGATCAGGGAGCAATTAGGAATCCAGGTTTAACAATTCCATTAAATGCAGAAATTCAAAAAGTGCCTGAAAAAGTTGTATTCAGATTTAACTGAAATTAATCGAGAGAAAACAATGAGGCCTGATTTAACTTTTAATCCAGGTTCATTATGCAGAACACCAATAGGTGCAGAGTCAGATACTGAATCTCCAGAAAAGTGTTGAAAAATCAGATTCATCCTCAAAACTTTATGTAGCAAGACTAAAGCAGATTTAGAGGAATTCATAATTGGCACAATTGGTCCTGACAGTTTAAAGCATTATCAAGATGATGAACTGTTATTCATTTGCAAAAGCATACAATGGAAAACAAAGAATAAATATGATCAATTGGAAGAATCGGCTGCAGAATTAGAAATCGATGTGAGTAAACAGAAAAACTTGGGAAAACATTATAGATTGGATTTTACTGAAAAAGACATTGATAATTTCAATGCAATGGGAAGAATTGTGCATATAAAAGATATGATTGTGTACATTAAAAAGTTGGGTGACCTGAGTAAATGGAGAGTGAAGTGGACCAAGAAAAGAGAGGAAGAAAAAAAGAGAAAGGATGGCTAATCAGTACCCAATGAGAGAAATAGCAGGTCGTGGTTATTTTCATGTTCCCTGGTCTAGACAAGACATTCTGTTGTTCACAAATAATTTTCCTCGGCTGAGAGAAAAGCCTGTAGAATGGTATCGAAAGGTGGACAGGTTTATAAAAGTGTCGAAGGTTCTGTGGATTGATCTTGATGGATTCTTTGACATGGTTGTCCCATCAGATCTTTGGACAGAATGTAAAATTGCTGTAAGTTTGCCAAAAGTAGAACCAGCTCGAGATGCAGTAACAGGTGCTCCATCATCAGAGGTCATGGGATTGTATGACAAAGTGATTTATTGGTTGAAAAATAAGATTCCCAAAAGAAGATGATTGGGTTAAAATTGACAGAACAAATCAGGAGCCAAATAAATCAGTTCATTCATTTTATGAAAGATTACTGTTGGTTTTTAAACAGTACAGTGGTTATGAAAAATTAAGTGAAAAGGACATGAGCCATTTTATTTACAGATTTGTTTATGGTCTCAGACCTGAAATTGGTGAAATGATTAGAAATGGTATTGTTGGTTGGCAATCTCTCTCAGTTGACGACATACTGAGAAAGGCAAAATACTGCAGTGATGAGATAGATGCCAGACAAAAGAAATGAAAGGAAAAGGCAATGTGGGCACAGGTGAAGGTAGCTGAACAGCAGATTGCAAATTTGGAAAATAAAAATGTAAATTTAAATCAGAATCAGGGTCAAGGAAAATTTAAGGGCAATTATAATAAACCAAAATTTTATGTTAACATTGAAGAGAGGAAACAAAAATTGCCTTGTTTTAATTGTGGCGAAATTGGACACTGGAAGCGCAAGTGTAAAAATCCGCCCAGAAATTTAAAAAATGCATCATTAAATCCACAGATGCAGAATGATTTAAATCTGCAGCAACAGCTACAGCGACAACTAAATGAGTTGAATCTGCAGCAACAGCTACAGCGACAGTTAGTGAATCAGCAGAGTCAGATTACACAACCTCCTCTCCCTAACTGTGTGAATGGTCAAAGGTATAATTCGGAAACAGGATTCAGCAGAGGTGATCAGGTAACCAGACCAAAAAGAGTGAATGTGCCAAATGTTTCTGGACAGTTTTTGATGACAGAAACTGGAGGAAGTGATTCAGAGGATTACTTATGACGGTGCCTGAGAGAGGGGCAAGAGTGTGCTTGGAGCCACTCTTGAGGTTGACCAGTCTGGTCCATTTGTAAATGGCAAAGTGAATGATGTAGAAATCACTTTTCTTGTGGACACTGGTGCTACCAGTTCTACTGTTAGATCATTGGAAATTGAAAACCTGCCTCTCTGGTGACACCATCCAAGTAGGTGGCGTAGCTAATCGGCAAATTAAAACAGATTTGACAGAGCCTGTGTAAGTAGAAATTGGCAAATTTAAAGACAAACACAGGTTTGTAGTATGCAATAGCAGTCCTGTAAACTTGCTGGGAAGAGACATTCTCTGTAAGATGAATTGCAAAATATATTGCTCACCGGAGGGTATTGAGCTGCAGACTTTAGAGGAAGATGGGCTTTACAAATTAACAATGCTAAGGGTTGAGGCTGAGGAAAGCAAACTGTTTCCTGTATTTGATAAAGAAAATGTGCCTGAAGAACTGAAAAAGACAGTCAAAGCTGAAATTTGGGATTTAACTGGAAGTGAGATGGGTTTGATGAAACATGTCGATCCAGTCAAAATCACAGTGAAACAGGGAATAGAATTTCCAAACATTCCTCAGTACAAAATGAAAGCAGAAACAATTGAAGGTGTCATTCCTGTAATTGAAAAATTCATAAAGCAAGGTGTTCTAAGAGAAATTGAAAGCAGTCCTTGTAATTCACCAATTATGGGGATCAAAAAGCCAAACGGAACGTCCAGAATAGTTCAGGATCTGAGAAAGGTTAATCAGATAGTTGTTCAATGTTGCCCTGTTGTTCCAAACTCAGCAGTGATTCTTTACCAAATTCCGCATGATGCAGAATGGTATACTGTCATTGACCTTTGCAATGCGTTCTTTACTGTTCCATTGCATCCAGATAGCCAGGAAATCTTTGCGTTCAGATTCCAAGGTCGCACATTAGCATGGTGTCATATCCCTCAAGGGTATACAGAGAGTCCATCTATCTTTAATGAGTTAATAAAGAAGTCTTTGGAGAATCTAAATTTACCTGGAAAATCAACATTGGTTCAGTACATTGACGACCTGCTTGTAGCAGGTAAAACACGAGATAACTGCCACAGATACTATTACTCTTTTGAATCATCTAGCAGATGAGGGACATAAAGTGTCACCTGCAAAATTACAGTTTTGCAAACAAGAGGTAAAATATCTGGGTCATAGAATTGCAAAGGGAATCAGACAAGTGACAAT
This sequence comes from Lissotriton helveticus, assembly GCF_964261635.1. Taxonomy (NCBI): domain Eukaryota; kingdom Metazoa; phylum Chordata; class Amphibia; order Caudata; family Salamandridae; genus Lissotriton; species Lissotriton helveticus. The sequence goes on along the minus strand of NC_136068.1, from coordinate 48,881,603 downwards.
TGAGAGAATCAAAATGATTCAGGGAATGCAACCTCCAAAAACACAGAGACAGGTCAGAATGTTTCAAGGAATGGTGGGTTATTGTCATCAATGGATTAGTGGATTTTCGGTAATTGCGAAACCGCTGCAGAGATTGACAAAATCAGATATAAAAGATCCAATTGTACTCACAGAAATTGAAATGGAAGCTTTTGAAAAGCTAAAAAGAAGCTTGTGCGAAGCACCTGCTTTGGGCATGCCAGATTACGAAAATAATTTTGAGCTATATTAAAGTGAAAGAGAAGGATGTGCATGGTCTGTGCTAATTCAGAGACACGGAAAACTGAGAAAGCCAATTGCATACTTCTCAGCAGTGCTTGATCCTGTTGCAAAGGCATTACCAGGCTGAATAAAAGCAGTAGCTGCAACAAGTGTGAGCCTTGAGCAAAGTATAGGAATTATTGTGGGATTTCCTGTAAAAGTCTATGTTACCCATTTAGTTGAAATTCTGCTTACCAGAAGTAAAACGCAACACCTAACAAGTAACAGGCTTACCAAATACGAGAACATTATTCTGGGATCAGATAATGTCTCAATAGCTAGATGTGTAAATTTAAATCCTTCCACATTATTGCCTGATGGTACTGAAACTGAAATTAGAAATGAAAATGACATGGACCATGAGTGTTTAGATGTCTTGGAATATTGCACTAAGCCTAGACAGGACATTAAAGATGTTCCTTTGCCTGAATCAGATTTTGTTTACTTTGTTGATGGCTCTTGTTTAAGAACAGAAGAGGGTTTTCTGAGAGCAGCATATTCTGTATGCACAGTTGCTACTGTGATTGAAGCATATCTTGAAGGAATTCGTTCAGCTCAAGTAGCAGAATTGATTGCTTTGATTCGTGCATGTGAGAGCAATAAATTTAAAAATCACCATAGTGACTGACAGCCAATATGGATACGGAGTTGTGCATGATTATGGACAGCTTTGGTCCCAAAGAGGTTATTTAACCTTTGCAGGTACTCCCATCAGAAATGCAAAACTGATTAGGAGATTGATCGATGGCATTCAATTACCAGAAAAGACTGCTGTCGTGAAATGTTCAGCTCACAAAAGGTGAGGATTTTATTACTAAAGGAAATGCTTACGCAGACGAGATTGCAAAGTACTGCGCAAAAAACAATTTTTCAATTAATCGGGAAAAGAATGATGAACATGTCTTGAGCTCACTTATGCTAACATCAGTAGTTGAAACATGGCAGGGAGTCAAAGATTTACAAGACAAAGCAAGTGATGAGGAGAAAAACACATGGTTGAAAGCAGAATGTAGACAGCAAGATGAGGATGGAATTTGGACTTACAAAGATGGCAGACCAGTTTTACCAAATAGCATGATTGCTGACATGGCTAGGCTGTATCATGGTCAGGCACACATTGGAAGAGATTTCATGATTAGGCTTTTTAGAGAGACAAGGTTCAATCCAAAGTTCAGAATTATTGCAGAGTCTCTCTGTCAACGTTTGCCAACAAATGAACCCCAACAGAAAAACAGTTGTGAGTTTGGGAACCATAGGACGGGAGGGTTGTCCTTTTACCAGGTTGCAAATGGATTTCATTGAAATGCCACCACATAATAAATTGCATTATGTCCTTGTGATAATCTGTCTGTTTTCGAGATGGGTTGAAGCGTTTCCCACACGTCACAATGATGCAATTACGGTTGCAAAATTGCTTTTAAGGGAGATCATACCTGGGTACGGTTTTCCGGTGACTGGAAAGTGATCGTGGAAGACATTTTGAAAACAGATTGTTACAATTGATTTGTGAAGCTTTAAACATAGAGCAGAAACTCCATTGTGCATACAGACCAGAAGCATCAGGTGTTGTGGAGCAAGTAAATGGAACTATTAAGAACAGGATTGGAAAAATGTGTCTAGCTACAGGCATGAAGTGGACAGATGCACTTCCACTTGTTTTGATGTCACGGAGAAGTACACCTGATAAAAAGACAGGTTTAAGCCCACATGATATTCTCATGGGCAGGTTTATGAGACAGGCTTTTTTTCCTGTAGGAAAGTTGATGACTATTAATGATGGCGTCATTTTGGAATACTGCAGAAACGTGTCTGACGTCGTGACTTCTGTGTCCAATCAGGTGGGAACTGAAGTACAATCAAGAGAAAAAGAGCAAGCACATGATCTGTTACCAGGTGACTGGGTGGGGACAAAAGTTCAAAGAAGAAACTGTCTAGTACCCAGGAGGCAGAAACCAAGACAGGTTATTCTTGTTACAACAAATGCAGTGAAGTGCAAGAGTTTAAAGAGGTGGATACACGCAAGCCACACCATTCGTCTACCTACACCTGAAAATTCTGATGAAGAGAGTGATACCACAGCTGATTCAGATTCTGAAGAAGAACCTGAAAGAAATCCAGATCCTGAAGATCGACAAGAAAGTCGACATCTGGAGAGTTTGAATGGAAATCAAGCCTTGAATGAAAAAGACTTGGAAATTGCGACATTAGACTCTGAAAATGATTAAGATCTGCTAGAAAAAGAAGCAGAAGAAGAGTCTGATCAAGTTGTGATTCAAGACCAGAAGAGTATTGAAAAGCAGAAAAGAAACTCTGAAAGCAGGAACAGGAAATCTGAAACTGGGAAGTTGAAGGTAATTGAAGAAGAACCACCAAGTACCAGCTACAAAGATGATGTTCCTAACAGAGTGAAACTGCCGAGTAAAGAAGTACCAGAGTCCAGAATTCAAATTTCTGATAGTGAAACTGATGAGTGCTGAAGATTCTCAAATAAGAAATTTCAGAAAAAGAGCTTAGAGAACAGAGTGTAATGTGACCGAGCCAAAGAAGAAATTACCAAGAAAAGGTGACAACTGGCCAAGAGAAAATGAAGGCCTGAAATTCAAATTGATATCTCATTAATTTGCTCCTTTGATCTGTGTACCAAGTCAAAAAGATCCTGAAAAGAAAAGAGAGGCAGGAAAGACAATAGAAGTCGTTCATAGAAGGGCAAAAAGAATTGTGAAACCAAACCAGAAATATAAGTCACCTGAATGGACTTATATAATTATTCCACCTGTAGTGGAGATCAATCGTAATAGTAGTCAGGAAGAGATAGATGACAATAGTGACAACGATTGAAGTATTTTCTGTTTAAATTTAGTGTTTTCGTTTTTGGCATAAGGCTGAAGAAATTGTGGTAGGTGACACAAGGTCGAAGTAATTGTGTTAGCTGGAAAACAAATTGTGACGCAAGGTCGAAGAAAAGCTGTTAGAAGGTTGAGGGTATAAATTTAAAAAAAAATAAAAAAGGGGGATGTTGAATTTTTTAGAAAATTTAGACATTTTTACATTTTTATTTTGTTTTCTTTGCAAACTTAGTGAAAATGCCTTACGTTTTTGTAAATAACAGTTCAAGATGCTCCATCTTTAGGAGATGCTGCAAGATGTCTTTAATTTGTGTAGTCCTAATAATCTTGCTTTGGTTAGTTTTAGCTGTCATTTTCCCTTTTGGAATTGACAAGGAGATGTACATGGTCAACATGACAAGCAAAGCTTCAGTTAAGCAAGACAAACATAGTGCAACAGATAAAACTAACAGTTTTTGATCATAGACCAGAGATTCATCAAGATAGATCTGTAGGTGATTTTTCTAGTAATACTTTTTCAAGACTCCTGGCTGAATATGTAAAGGTCATGGAGGTAAAAGATTGTTATATTTGTGTGAAATTGCCTGCTTCTGTTTCGGTGGGAGTTATCTATAATATGCTTCCTCTTACTTATGGCATAACCTGCAGTGTGATAGCTAGTTTATTTTATCAAACAGGTCGTTTAGAGTATTACTATTCTAATTACGATGAGATTTTTGCAAACCTGAAAATTGAGAAAAGCTTAAATAAGCAAGCCAAACAGATGAGGGAATTCTATATTGTGACAAATGAACTTAACTATGAGTATGCTTTTAGAAATAATTTGACATGTAAATTGAGATCGGAGGAAAAGTCTTTCCTGAATTTAGTTGAGGAGAGAAGAGCGATTTATAAAAGAAACGAGATGCTTAAACAGACCAAATCCAAGTTCTGGCAGAGAGAGGACGAAAAACTAAATGGCAAATCTTTTGAGAATGCTGCTATACATATAGATAAACCAATTAGTGGTAAATTTTGCATTAGGAGAGACAATACTTTATTTGACAACTATTTTGTGGGTGCGAGTCATTGTGAGGACACTTATCAGATTATGGGGGGTTGGGGATTCAAAGGTGGCAAGGATCCTATTTTTCCTGGGATTTATTTTGTTTGTAGAGATAAGGCTTACTACAACCTCCCAGATCACTGGTATGGGACGTGTTTTGTAGGATTGGTTTTTCCAAAAATATTTCATGTTGACAGAAATGCAGAAGGTTCATTTGAAATCAGCAAACATTTGAACAGATACAAAAGAGAAAGTTTCTCAGAAATTTTGGGAGACATCTTTGAAGCAGTGATACCTTTAGTGGGTATAACCCTGAATGCAGGTAGAATCAGAAAATTGTCCACAATTGTTGACAGATTGTCAACTGACACAGCTAGTGGTTTCCAATTAGTGGATACTGAGCTTATTGCTATTCGGACTATGGTAATGCAGAATAGTCTTGCGTTGGACATTCTGCTAGCAAAAGAGGGAGGAGTCTGTGGCATTTTACATGTCCAACACTGCTGTACTTATATCCCAGATAAGAGTCAGGGTATTGAGATGTATATCAAAAATATCAGAAATTGTTCCCTTAGAAGAGGATGATTTTTCAGAACGACTGTCCAAAAGATTTCAGGCAATCAAAACCTGGTTTCAAGAGATTGGTGGTTCAATTCTTGGCAACATACTGACACCTTTATTAGTTATAGTTTTTGTGATACTGTTGTTGAAGATCAGTTGCATGTTACACAAGAGACAGAAATACCTGAGGGAAGAGAATATACAAGATCAGAAAGGAAAGAGAGAGAGATAGAACTGGAGGAGTTTCGTAGAACTCAATATGAGAATTGCAGACAAACTGATGAGACGAGTCTTTAGTAATACTAACACAGTGTAGATCAATCAAGTTTATCTATGGGATAACATTTTGCTAAATTTGGGTATGGTTTGGTGATTTTGAAATCACCAGATGAGGGAGTTGATGGAGCGAGATTTAGAAATATATTTATTTCAACTCGCAAAGTTAAACTTCCATAATGCTTAATAATATTAACGTGAATGGAGTGTGATTTACTAATCAACCTAGATTAAAATTGCAGATCACTACATGTGGGAAACTAATATATGTGCTTGTATGTGAGTAATAAACTAATCTTGTCTAAGGGAGAGAGAGGGGGAGAGAGAGAGGGGGAGAGAGAGAGGGGGAGAGAGAGAGGGGGAGAGAGAGAGGGGGAGAGAGAGAGGGGGAGAGAGAGAGGGGGAGAGAGAGAGGGGGAGAGAGAGAGGGGGAGAGAGAGAGGGGGAGAGAGAGAGGGGGAGAGAGGGAGAGAGAGGGAGAGAGAGGGAGAGAGAGGGAGAGAGAGGGAGAGAGAGGGAGAGAGAGGGAGAGAGGGAGAGAGAGAGGGAGAGAGAGAGGGAGAGAGAGAGGGAGAGAGAGAGGGAGAGAGAGAGGGAGAGAGAGAGGGAGAGAGAGGGAGAGAGAGGGAGAGAGAGGGAGAGAGAGGGAGAGAGAGGGAGAGAGAGGGAGAGAGAGGGAGAGAGAGGGAGAGAGAGGGAGAGAGAGGGAGAGAGAGAGGGAGAGAGAGGGAGAGAGAGGGAGAGGGAGAGAGAGGGAGGGAGAGGGAGAGAGAGGGAGAGAGAGAGGGAGAGAGAGAGGGAGGGAGATTACATGAGGCAAATCAAGTCTCCTGGCGATTCATTAAACAAAGAAAGTCTCCTGGCGATTCATTAAACAAAAAAAAGCAAAAGTGTCTGCTAACCAGATTCTTGCTTGGGTCCAAGAATATGGAACCAGGTCCCTGAAACCAACAAACCTGATTCTAAGTTCCTCTCTTTCAGGAAATATGACTCACAAGTCCATGTAGCAAATGAGTTTGCCTCCCCAACCCCATCCCTTTATTGTACCCTTGATCGCCATCTCCCCTCCTGTTCAACCCTCTGCTTACTACCATCCTGTCCAGCAGTTCAAATGTACTGCTGCTTTCAGGTAATACTACAGTCATTTTGTTAAATTACGCTGCCCTGCTTGCTGTATGTAAAGCATCAAACTGCTCCTGTGTCTAGGCGCATAGTCTAGAAACATCATGAATAAATAATGCATGCATAAATATATACATAAATATTGAAGCGTTCACATTCATAGGGAGACTGGTCAGACCATAAGGGGGAAGTAGTGCTCAGCAGCAGAGCTCTTAGTCCAAGAAGTCCTGAACCTGGACAAGAAGGCTCACAATCCTTGGAACACTAGCAAGGCAATGCGTTCATCATGGAGCATGCAAGATGAGGAAAGATCAGACTCACCTCTAGAAGATCAGAAACATCTTTCTCGGCATCCAGGGATGACGGATAGTAGATTAGCCCATTCTGGAAGAGAGGGTCGCGACTCACACAGGGCGTAGAGTCTACTTCCTCCAGGTTCCTCCCTCCATGGTAATAGCCAGTGAGGTCTTTCAATGGGAGCAGGTCATACACCTATGTTTACAGAGAGCATCAGGGCATTAATCCAACCCAATGTGCGACTGCGTGACAACCCTGACTTCCCACTCCCATCAGACTCCTACTGCTCATGCCCCAGAATTTGTCTTGTATTTTTTTCAGCACAAACTGAGAAATAGATGAGACCCAAGAATCAATAGACAAAACAGTGATCTTACAGCCATTCTTCCAGCACATTAGTGGATTCACTATGTAACACCCTCGCTTCCGGATCTGTTCCACCCAGGGTATTGTTGAGTAGAGTGCTTCAGAAACGAGGTGTAAGTGCAATTCACAGGACTCATTGTAGAGCCAGTGAATGTAGGCTCTGAGGTTTAGATGGGATTTCCCCACCTACCTGCCTGGTAAAAGAAAGCAGTTCATTTGAATTTATTTATAATGAGAAATGTGCAACTCCATTTATTCAAATAACTGATAATAATGCCAATGAGGTGACTGACGTATAAAGTATTGATCGGGAAAACTACAGTCGCCTTAAAAGAGATATTGAAAAATACTTCCTGCTTTGAAATCAAGGTCTTAGGATCATTAAAGCCTGTACCTTTGACAAATGTAGAACTGATCACAAAATCTTTTGAGGTCTAGGATCTTCCACCTAGTATGAATGAGGCTCGTCCAGACTGTTATCCTGCTACAAAAAGATAGGGTCTGAAGAAGACTCTTTTGTGCTTAATATGTGTTACACTGTTATAACTGATGATGTCCTTTGGTCCTATAAATGTACTAAGTAAATGTACTAACTCATTCATTTTCCTATAGATTCATCTACACAGGAGCATCAGAGTGACTATACTGCATGTTAGAAATTGGGTAACTGGTTGACTGGGATATGAGCCTAAGTCAAGCAGCAACCACAGTTCTAGTCAGAGTAAGGCACACGCAAACCTCAAATTATCCTGTGCTCACCCCCTGGTAGCTTAGCACAGAGCAGCCAGGCATAATTTAGAGGCAATATCAGAAGTATTTGTGCAACAACTTAAACATTGTGAAAACCCACACAAAAAGGTCTCAAGCCTGCTTAGAATAATAGAGTGAAATCGAATCAATAAAACAAGACCAAAACGACAAACACCCAATCAGTAGAACCATAGTTATGAGTTTTTAAAGACACAAGTGTAAATTAGCACCTAAAAGCAGAAAGCGCCAACTTAGCTCTCTCATCCCACTGGACCAGGTCAAAGTCCAAAGTTCAGGCAGACCGCGAAGGAGTGCGGGTCGGATACAGTCCCAGGTTCGCCCTGCTGAAATTTTACCTTCACAAATTTTGTGCTAAGAGTCCTGTTAGCATTGGAGAGGGTCAGGGGAGCAAGTATAGCATCACGGGTGGTGGCTGACATGGCACGAAGATTAGGCCGAGCATCGTGGCAGGGCAGGCTGGGGCTTCGCTGTGGTCTGCCACAAGCGGTTGATGCTTTCTATGTGAAGAGGTGGCTGGTGGCGCCTTGTGCTAAAATGGTGTGAGCGGCTCAGAGAGGCACAACTTGAGGATCATGAACTCGCTGTAGTGGGTCCAGAAGCTGGATAGGAGTCTTTTGTGTCCCTAAAGCTCTGATCAGAAGGCCAGCAGACAAGGCCTTTGGGTCACTCTAGAGTCCTAGGTTCAAGATGAAGTTGCAGGTCTACTTCCCTAGGAAAGAGGGCAGTAGGCAGCAGGACAGTACAGCAGGGCAGAAATTCCTTTAGACTAGCGGTCCTGCAGAGTGGCAGTCCATATAGCAGCACAGCAGTCCTTATACCTGGCAGTTAACTGCAGGTCTAGACGTGTACTGAAGATTTGGTATTCTTATATACACATTGTTTGAAATTGGGGTCTTCAGTTGACAGTTGTCCTGTTCAAGCAAGGACTATAATACTAGCCAGGGTAAGGTAGATAAATACTAGAAGATAACCTGTGCTCAACATCTGGTAGCTGGGCCCAGAACAGTCCGTTTATCGTAAGAGGCAATGTGTAAAGTATTTGTGCCAAACATACATACACAGTGCCACAATGAAAGAAAACACAAAAAACTCCACACAGGTTTGAATAAAACAAACCCAAAATGACAAAAGTAGAATATGTAGATCCAAAATTATGAATTTTTAAATAATAAACCAAAAAGTGCTGCTTAGAAGTCAATAGTGCTTAGGGGTTACGCGAGGTTGAGATGGGCCGAGGTAAATCCAAAATTCAGGCTGGGCGCAAGGAAGAGAAGGCTGCCTACAGGACTTATGCAACCCCCAACAAAAATTACCTTGAATGGAGCTAGCGTTGCCGTCAAAGTTTGGCAGAAAACTGGTTGGACAAGACAACATGAGTATGCAAGTACCAAATGGAGAACAGAACTAGTCAGGGTCCTGAAGAGAACCCCAAACTAATAACAGGTTTGAAACGTGTTAGCAGAAATATTTGGGGAGAGCCTTATCAGAATCATATCAGTTTAGAGGGCATTGACAATGAACTGGCAAGCCCAATACAACTAAAACAGCTTTGGAAACCACAAGAGACTTTTTCAGCAACAGGTTCACTGCATATAGAACCACAGTGATGATGACCTCTGCTTTATGTAAAATCTGCTGACTGGAATATGAGCACTATTAAGTTTTGTTTCATTGTTTATGCACATATTATAAATAAATATTGAGAAATTGTATTTCTTGCACAATCACAGCTTAGTTTTTAAAAACTGTGCATGTTTTGGTGGAGTAGATTTAAGTGTACAAAAATTGTTTCAATGTTTTTCCTAGGACATGTACAAGTGTATATAAGAAATGTTTAAATGCTAATGAATAGTTGTGAATAAATACACACAATTAATTTACTTGAACTTCACCAACAACTGGTGATGGTTTATTAAGTTCAGCTAGACTCCGGTTATATATAAATTAAAAAAAGGCCCAATCTAGCTTTACAATAAGGGTCCAACCCCCTAATGCATAACTTTCTAATAGTGCCATTTTCAGAACTGCAATTTAAAATCTGAATTCACCATAAGTTAGGATTTTAAATTGATATTATGTAGGCGCCAAACAGGAACTCCTTCTCTCTTCTCATTTGGAAATTATCCTTATGAAATGCAATAATTAGTGGTGAACTCCGCTCTGCCAGTGGAGTTTGCAGAGTTGTTCTCACTCTGTGCTCTGCAACCTTGGTGTAACGGAGTTAACCAGTGCCCATCATGAGACATATAAAAATTAAATTTGTAGCTTCCACCTCATCTGCTTGTTGTGTGAACAGGGCTTGTTTCAAGACTCTTTCTATGACTGATGTGGCTCGTGTGTCAGCTTACTTCTCCCTTCGTGGCATCCTGACCCTCCTTGCCCTACCCCACCCACCCGAATTCAGCTCTGTTGCCTTCTGGGCTCGGCAGTCCGCTCGGTCGGCACACAGTACACACTGGCTGCTCTACTTCTCACAGGACGTGCCTTCTTCAGCACCGGACTGCGGTGAGCAGGGGATCTGCAAGCGATGAGGGGGATCTCATTGAAGCCTGTGACCCATGGATGGGCTTTGTAAGAGAAAACTTCATGCCCAGCCTCCAGCTGAACCACAGTGAGCTAGGCAGGTGGGAGAGGCAGAGGTTACCTGGGTTTAAGAAGTGCTTGGCTATGAGTGATGAGATGCGTTGGCACCAATTAACTTTTAAAAGCTAAATGCCAAATCCAGTTTCACTTTCAACATCAACCTCCACAATTCCACCAGCTCACGGAGCTCCACGGAATTCAGCAGAGTTTTTGTGCAACTTCGCAGAATTATGCAAAGTTCAACTCCACAAGTTGTTGCCCACCCATAGTATTAAGGCAACTCCAATGTTATCCTATTGGAGAAATAGGCCTTGCAGTAATGAAAAACACATTTCTGAGTTTTTCACTATCAGAATATGTATGCACCCTGCCCTCTGGGCTGTCAACGGACTATCATAGGGGTGAAATGTATGTATTAAAAAGGAAGGTTTGAGCCTCGCAAAAAGTTTACTCAAAATGGCAGTTTGAACTGCACATACAGGCTTTGCAATGGCAGCCTTAAGAAATGATTAAAGTGCTGCTTAAGTGGGTGGCACAATCAGGGCTGCCTGTCCATTAATAACATATCATGTACAGACCCTAGGCACATTTAGTGCCACTTTACAGTGTGCTTTTATCAAACAACATTGGTCCCCAACATTGGAAACTTTCAGCACAAAATGAAATATAGACAGAGTCAATCTATATTTTAGAAAGACATGTCCAGCCGGACAGTGGTCTTTCAGAGATTTTACTCAAGATTCATGTATTTAAATCACACGAAGTACCTTCCAACAATCAGCCAGTGTGGACCACAAGCCTGTGTCCAGTACTAACAGAGCAGGTACATAGAGTTGATATAAACAGCAAAGAAGGGCTTTATAAGGCAAAGTAAGTTACTCTACCAACAATACAATTGTACAGAGTATCACAACTAAGCACTTCACATCCTATAGTAATCACAGTTTAGTTTTAGTGCTGATAAGGTCGACGGCGTTTCGGACCCTTAGTAAATCACAGGGTCCATCATCAGGACAAATACAATGAAAAGCCTTGGAGTTTTTTAAGCCTCTAAATGCCTAAAGGGGGGGGAAAGGAAATATTCACATTAAGTTACATGAACAATGTCTACAGAGTTAAAAAAGTGACTTGTGGGTGACCAATGAGCAGGATTTATCAGTGAACTGAGGTGGTGTGCACAATACCCTATTAGGGTTGTAGTGCTAGTTTAGGGTAACCCACGAATAATTGTGGAATTGCCACAGGGTGATCATGACCTTGTGCAAGGACGGTGATGAACGGGGAGAATGTTAATGTGGGCGGACTACGTGGTTGAGTCAGTCGTGATTTGTAACAATAACGCAGAAGGGAAGGGCGGACCTTGTGTCAATACGGTAGTGAAAGTGCTAAGTGAGGCGGACTACGTGGTCGAGTCCGTCGTGGCTTAAAACAATACCGCAGTGATTTCAGGAAAGGGTTGACGAAATGGGGAGAGTCACAATTGGCAGCTTACTACTTACCGGAGTGCCTCAAGGGATAGAGGCTAGATCCGAGGGTAGCGGATGCAGACACGTCCACCCTAAATAAACAGAATAGAGTGATGAGTAACGCGGCCATCGAGTGGGGGGCCCGAGGGTGAATAGGGAAGATTCTATCTTACCACAGTCGGGCGGCGGGAGCCGCGGTAATCTGTGGTGTTCGTTGGCTGCCAGGGGACCTGGGGGTCAAAAGGGAATAACTCAGGTATAGCGATGAACGGGGGAGGGCACGAATGTCGGGGATCGATGGAATCAACTTACCGGATTAGTCGGTAAAGAATCTCTCTTCCTGGCGTGCTCACAGAGGAGTGGCATGGCAAGCAATATAATTGCTTGTGATTGGTCAGAGGAAGGGAGGGGCATAAAAATAAAGGAAGGACTCCCATAGGCGCCATCTTAGGTCAGTGAAGGAGTGAGTGAAGGAGTGACTAAAAATAAAGGTAGGACTATGGAAAATAGTCGAAGTGGTGACGTGAAGAGCCAGTGACATGCTTAAGAACAAGCATTTAGACAATACAATTAAAATTCATACTTACAACAGAGTACACATATGACTTCATTCAGCACCAAGTTCTAAATAAGGGCAGTCCATTCATCTTGAAGGTTGAGACCAGAGTTAAGACTATCAGTCTTCAAGATCCATTTGAGTTCCTCTCTGTTCAGGAGGCGGGTGAGATCCCCACCCCTAGGTGGAATGATGATTTGGGAAATTACCGTCCAACGAATATCATTCTCCGAGAGTCCTTTTTCCAAGAAATGTTCCACCAACGGGGCATTAGGTGTTTTACACCGGATGCGGCTGCGGTGTTGGGATATCCTCAGCTTAATCTTCTGTTTAGTTTGGCCCACGTATATCATGTTGCATGGGCAAAAAATGGCATATACAATATTCTGACTATTGCAATTTGTGAATGTTTTTAGTACATTTCTCATATTTTTATACACAAATTCTTTGCCATCCACCGAGAAATCACATACAATGCAGGACCCACACCGAGAGTGACCATCAGTCACCATCACAAGTAAATTAAATATGTCAATTGGGTCTAAGTCAATGTTACCATGTTTTAGGGAATGAGCACAAGCATTTTAGCACTGGTTAGGAAGGGAAAGTGTGCAGGGTCCTAAGGCCAACCAAAACAGGAGTTCTGGAAACAAAATGTTATGTGGAAACCATGCCAAGGATGCCAGATCAAACAGTGCACAGAGGTATTCTTTGTATAGTCACCTTATAATGCAATGAGAGAGGTTAACTAAGGCCCAAAATAGTTTACATGTTCACACTTTCACGACAAATGGACCTACACATTGGCATATTCCCACTGCCCTTATTACGGTAAAGCTGAAAACAGGTTTAATTGCGTATTCAATCTTTGTGCATTAGTATAACATCTCAATTGGCTAAATGATAAGACATCCTCAGAATTTAAGCAATAAAATCCTACTGAAGAAGTCATTATTTGCAAGAACCTATAGCTTGCATATGCTGATGCAACAAATTTTAAGGACACAGGATTGATCAAGAAGCCATTCTGTGTTATTGTGTCTCCATTACTCAGACTCAGCAGCCATATATATAATTCACACCTTCTTTTTTCAGATGTGGAGGCCATTCCTAACCTTCTTACCCTTCTGTGACACACTTCCCTCAGACACCAACATCCTGATGTGGCAATCCCAAAACTCAGAAGCATGCTGGAGAATCAACCACATTTTTTGAAAGGTATGCCAAAAAAAGAAAATCTCACCGATTCCACTGTCAGCTCTTTCTCAGGTTTCATGAGCAGGACACTCTTGTCAACAGCACGAAGGGCACAAAGGGAGCCTGGAGAGGCTTCAACATTCAAACTGGTAGGTGAGGCGGGTAAGCCCTCCGCATGAGAGAAGTGTAGGTTCACCTGGAATTGCAAACAGCAGTGAGATGCATAAACCTTTCAAGATTTTCCAGCTTGTTTTGCTCGGGAGAGCGGATCTCCTGCAGAGGTGTTTGGGAAAATGGGAGATCTCCCAATGCTCTTCTTGTCCTTGCCTGCTCATCTCCTTATTCAACCAATCATAGGAATGAAAATCTCTGAATTATTATACAAATTCCTCAAGCAACGCAGACCGAGAAATTGATATGCCAAGATTCTGAGTTCCAACCTTTTCAGTCTTCCAATCATAGATATGGAAATGTATGCATCCCTATGCAACTGTCCTGACTACATCTAACCATAGAGGTATAGGCGATTCTGTAATGCTACGCAACTTCTTTAAGGACACCCATCACTACAGGTCTTAAATCTTAGAGTTTTGCTATTTTGTAAGTGAAATCACAGCACGACTATGACGATCCCTGGTTCGATCAGTTCTCTTCAATTGACAGATTACCAGTCTTTTCCTATCATTTGTTTGCTCTTTATTTTTACTTTGTGGATGTTTTTATTATCCCCTATATGTACTGACTGACTTTGAAGCTCATCGACCTTCTCCCACTTGCAGTCTAATCCTAAACTCTTACCTTGTTGTCAAATTTCTTCGCAACTCCAAAGTTAGCCGTGTCTGCGATGACTTCACCACAGGGAAGGAATGCAAATATTAACATCTTGGCCAGAGGAGCAATGTCTGTGCTGATAATCAGTGGGAGCCTGAATGTCCCAGGCACACCTGTGGAGGAAAATACAAGACCAATATTTCATCTGTGAAGCTGAATGGAAGATCTCATCAGAAAATAAATCATCCTTCTACTGGAATTTTTTTTTTTTTTTTTTTTTAAATGTGCCTTTGTACCTAAAGAGATTAACCCAGGAAATATTAACCTGAATTTAAAAATTACTTCTGGTAGAGCACCAATTAATGAATACCCTTTTGACTAGGCCTGGGCGGTAAATTCCTTTCCGCTTGTGGAATTTGCGGAATTTGGGTAATTTCGCGTTCCGCGGAGAGCGCAAAATTACCTAAAATTCTGCGTTCCGCGACTTCGCAAAGTTTTTTGTTTGTTAGCGCTCTCAAATGCGTGTTCACGAGATATTTCTCCCCGAGCACGCAAACAGCAATTGTGAACAGTAAAAAAGCATTGCGAACACGCAATTCCGCGTGTTCGCGGAATTTCTACGTGTTCGGAGATTTTTTACAGTTTTGCGGAGATTTGCGTAACGCGATTACGCAAATTCCACCCACCCCTACTTTTGACTCATCTCTGTTCCGTCATTTTCCCTCATCACACTCCCCTTTTTCTTCCTACCTATGTGGACTCATCCTCCTGTTTTAATGCCCCTCACCCACTCACTCTTTTCTGTACATCATACCTTGCAGATTGAGCCTAGGGCCACTGACACGCATGAGCAAGATCCTTTCAATTCAAGACTAAGCCTACAGATGCAGCTACGCATATGGTCCTTCACATCCAAGAGGAAAATATTTAACACTTCAACATGGGTACTCCTATTCGATCAGATGACCGGCTGCCCTTTCTTTATACCCATGAGTCCCAAAAGTAGCAAATGACATTAGAAACTGCTAGCACCCATAGAGATTATATTTTCAATCTCATTAAATTATATAAGCAGGATTTGGTATGAGCATGGCGTTAGGAATGCTGTACAATTGAACTTGTTGATTGTACTGGTAACACAAACTAACACAATATAATATAAATGAAAAACTGTTTTGAAAATTAAATAAATGGTCCAATCTCACCAAAGTCACCGTTCGCCCTAAAGACATAAGGCAAGGACAGTAAATCAGCAATGGTCAGAAAAGGTAGAGGAAGCTCAACCGCAACTCACCATGCTTCACGTGTGCCTCATCAATAACGTGTTTGCCATGTTTAGCAATGCCTCCTTTTGACATGACCTGAATTCCGGGAAGGGTGGGAAGAATAATTAAAATTTAGTTTGTTCGGTTATTAAGGCTGGCCCAGAAAGCATTACATTGCTGGAAGAATAACACAGGGACATTTAACGGGGATTTAGAAACCTTATTGCCACAAACCACCTACGACGCTGTATGTATTAGTCACAGGATGCATACTCAATAGTAGCATAGATGATAGAAGGAATTCACTCTTGAAAACCATCACAGGGTAAAATATAAGTGTTTACAATAGACTTCGCAAACATCACAATTGCTGGTGGTCCTTGCTAGCATTGAGGGAATTGGAACTATAGTATGACAACCCATAAATATAATATATTCTCTTGTAGTGCAGTTCCTATATTCCCAATTAGCTCTGCGCATTGGAATAATATATTCAGCAGTGTAGACGTAGGACTGAGGTCGACTAGGTCACTACTGACTATATTAGACTTAAGGTTTGCCAGCTAGCTCAGAGGTCACTAGAAACTTTCTCGAATAAACGAGGAGGAGTTTAACCTCCCTGGATAGACAAGAAGGGATTAGCTTCTGACAACCATAAAACATGACAACTTTGCTCCCTCAGAATAAGAGTGTATCTCTAGAGTCGTGTGAAAACATCAGACAGCTATTTCGCTCAGTCAAATGTGCGTACTTAGTTTCACCAGATTGCAGAGAAAAGAGAGACGGGCATTTTCAATAAAAGGTGTTATTTATTGAGCAGTCTTCTTCCTCATGCAAGAGAAATGAATTGCCACAATTGCAATACTCATAGTAAAGTAAAGTAAAGTGCGTACAGTAAAAGGAGGATTATAAAATACTGTGAAAGCATGGATATGGTTTCTTAGCCATATGATACTTTAAAATAGATCAAATATATACATACACATATACATTGACTAACGTACTCAACTGGTGCTTCTAAATACGCCTACCCCGGTGTACCTGACCTAAGCCTAATACGTGGGAAGGAGTAAGTAAGTAGCAGTTTAAGTTAAGTTTGTTTTGCCAAGAATCGGACTCAAGAATTCTCTTTAAGGATTTAGTCAGCTCCGTACCTGGGTAATAGAAAGCAGAAGGTCTTGTATCTCTCTCAGGACTCGATATCCCAGTAACCCGCGAAGGTATCTGGAAACACCGGAGCTGGATTTCTCGGCAGGAGAAAAGACAGCGTCTCTCTCAGTGCGTCAAAAGGGAGGGGCAGCGTCCGTGGGCTCTCGCATCAGCTAGGCTCTCGGGCAAGTAGATAGCTGCTCTGCTCCAAAACCACCACCGTGTCTTTGCTTAAGGCAACGTTGGCATATTTATACCTGAAAGGTGCCGGGTTTGACGTAAGGTTGGACATAAGAAGTCAATAAAGAGGTCACTAAACTGGCCGTTCTTACAGTGCTTTACAGGAGTTCTAGGACGAAATCAAAACAAAAGCAAGGGGGATTTCCCAGGTTTCTGGAGGTTTGGTTTGTTTAGAGAACTCAGTGTGCTTTCTAGGGGTCCGGGGAAGTAGCCTTGCTTAATGTGACAGCATGTGCTACGACTGAATATGGATATGATTACTATGCCGTTATAGGGATTTTATTGATTATAACCGAAAAAGGGCATAAAATAGAAATATCGATTTCGGCTCCTAGATAAAAACACAATACCCACTCCACGATCTAATGTCCATCATTACTAAAACTAAGCAATAGTAAACATTTAAAGGTGCATGTGTATTCCAACCCACCCCAAAATACATTTTTTGCTTTTGAAATGGCGTATGCGAAATACATGAAAACGATTATAGGTGCTGTACGCTTTTCAAGCAGTGTAATCATTCAGTTAAAAAAGATGCATATATATGATTAGCTGAACGATTTGCGAAATTTACACATGAAATGGCTCTTAATACAGAAAAGAAGGTCGAGACCATTCCATCACATATAAATGCAGTCGCTGTAAATGTGCTAGAGGCTGAGGTAATATATGGTCTCTAGATTTCCTAATAATAGAAGCTCTGTTCTCTAAGAATAGTTCTACTTTAAGCAGAGTACAAGTGCCAGAAAAAGGTAAATATTTTGGAATTTAGAAAAAAAAAAAATTTGCTTTCAGGGAAAAAAAAATTGTTCCAAATATTTTCAGTAGCTTTTGTTTATCAAAGCTGAAGGCCAAATTCAGAGTTCAGGGACCGCTGTGTGCTTGTTTGCTTAAAAGTTATTATTTTTGTTCAGGGGAGAACATCATTTCAGACACTCGCAAAAAAGTTGTCTACGGCTTCAGGTGAAAGTTCAACCAAGTTCGAAAATACCGCAACTGTGCAGTCTTGAGCATAATTGCTATCGTCGATGTCAGGATCAGCAATGCTCACAGAAGGTCGTACCTGGGTGATTTTGCTCTCATCTCGTACTTCACTACCACCTAATCGTAGTGGCGAAGTTTCAACGAATGCCGTCATCAGGATGGGTAGCCGCTGGGGACAACATGATGCATGAGCCGTTACAGGACTTAGCAAAGTATCTGTATCCAATGGTACTGCTGATGGTTGTGTAAGACAGACGTCCAACACGCATTCTTCTCCGCATAGCATACATCGAAGCACAGGTAAGATGCATTTCTGCCAGATGGGTCTGAATGAAAGAAACCAGGTCATATTCAGATCTCTTAGCCAGGCTAATGCAAGGACTTTAGTTATGCGGTCCAGATAGCGTATAGCTAGGATAGTTTCTTCCATTGTTGCTGGAGTCTTGTCTGTGACATGGCTTGCCATAACGGAGCAGAAGTATCAAAAATAAAATTCCTGCTACGAGTCCCAACAGAAGTGGTAGGCCGCCAAAAACAGAATGGACAAAATTAGGAAAAATGCCCAGAACTGTTTCGAAGGGTGTTAACAGTCCCGAAAAAATTGTCTTAAATACATGTGGGATACCACTGGTATCAGACATATTTAGGATTTGGCTTAGCATTTCTGCGAAATGCACTGGGCAATTTGTTGATAAAAGGGTATGTATCTCTGCCGTTGTCCTTGCAACTTGCAGATCATACATTTCTATTGACGACGTCAAGGGCACAGTTGTCTGTAAAAGAACAGACTTCATTCTGCTTAAAGTATCAATTCGAATAGAAGAGGTATTCAAAAAAGGCCAAATTTTCGCCTCCGTGTCTGGAGTGCTGTTTGGATACAATACTTGCATACAGCAAGTGACCATGGAACTAACGCTCACAAGATAAGCTTTTCCTGGCACCATGCCACAACAGCTGTGGTCCACTATTAGAATATAGCTCCCGTTAGAAAGCAGTCTAAAGAATGGCTCTATTCGTGTTGCAGGTGTGCCATGCTGGTGACATGAAAGGTTATTTGAAGTCCCCTCACAGGCCCCATGCAAGTTAATACCTGGACACATAAGTATACCGCTTAGTGATCGTTTACAATTGTTTCCACTAAGAAATACATTGTTCCTTTTCACTAACGTGTGTGTGTAAGGCAATTTCCATGATGACTTAATGTACCCTTTACCCAACCTTTCATACTGGCCTGCTGGTATATACTCTTGACAGAATTTAAATTGGAAAGTTGTTATCGGAATTGTTATTATCCCGTGTATTATCCATTCAATGACAGGTCTCTCTGACATTGTCAGTGGTAAGCTCTCAAGTTTTTCAATGCTCAGAATTGTATACTCTGCTCCTTTTTGTGCCAAACTGATTTGTGTATCAGTAAGGTTAAAGATAGAGAATAATGACGTTGTGTTGATTAAACACCAGGGTACGTAGCCTGAACGCAGATTTTGCAATGTCCAGCCAAGCTGTACAATAGAACGTAATTGGGACTGACCGTGTTGTAACATTAGTAAGTCCTGCTCTATTATATCAATAGCAGATACAATACTGTCCAGTGAAAATATTCTGAGGGGAAACAACTGTTACAACGCAACTATTACAACGGACTACTTTTACAACGCAACTATTACAACGCAGGATCCATTACAACGAACTACCATTACAACGCATGTTCTTACATCGCAGATGCCTTTACAACGCATGCCACTACAACGTAAGTATTGGTAAGTATATAATAATAAAAATGTTATTTAATTACTTTTATAAAAATAAATATTAATTAATTAAATATTTTTAGAAATAAAATATTATTTATCTAAAAAAATAATTTAAATAATTCTATTATTAATTAATATTTTTACCCCTACACTATCCAGCACTTGCCCTACTATTTCACCCCCTGGAGTTAGAATAGTAATTTTTACCCCTACACTATCCAGCACTTACCCTACTATTTCACCCTCCTGGAGTTAGAATAGTAATTTTTACCCCTACACTATCCAGCACTTACCCTACTATTTCACCCCCCTGGAGTTAGAATAGTAATTTTTACCCCTTCACTATCCAGCACTTACCCTACTATTTCACCCCACTGGAGTTAGAATAGTAATTTTTACCCCTACACTATCCAGCACTTACCATACTATTACACCCATTATTATAAAACACCTAAATTATTAAATAAAAAATATTTATATTTTTTTTAAAAAGAATAAAGTAAAATTAAATTAAATTATATTAATTTTAATTAATTACATTAAAAAAATATTATATACTTACCAATACTTACGTTGTAATGGATCCTGCGTTGTAAAGGCATCTGCGATGTAAAAACATGCGTTGTAATGGTAGTTTGTTGTAATGGATCCTGCGTTGTAAAAATTGCGTTGTAAAGGTAGGCGTTGTAAAAGTATGCGTCGTAACGTCATACATCCTATTCTGAAGGACAGAGTCATGAACCAATTGTCCACAACAGAAAGTGATTTTTCAAAATTAATACGGTCAACTGCCCGTATTTTTTCTGCTGTTTCAATTTGCGTTTCTTTCCAAGCTTCGTTGTAAGCTGCGTATATACCGGCCGCTATGAAACGTTTTTGACGCTGTTTGCGTGGTCCCATTACGAAATCACGCAAGTCAGCACCGTCTTTAAGTAAAGTCAAGTGTTGCTTAATTTCTGCCAGTGTGGATTTCTGTAGCAATTCGAGGCAGAGTTTCCCTACACTGTATGTTGTAACTATCCCTGGATGTTGTCTCTGGGAGTATCTAGGGTCTGGCCTGGTCAATTTGAACCCCTGTATTTTGTTTAGGAATCTATCTTGACAGTTATTTGTGTCATTTGGGTACGTAGCCTGAACGCAGATTTTGCAATGTCCAGCCAAGCTGTACAATAGAACGTAATTGGGACTGACCGTGTTGTAACATTAGTAAGTCCTGCTCTATTATATCAATAGCAGATACAATACTGTCCAGTGAAAATATTCTGAGGGGAAACAACCGTTACAACGCAACTATTACAACGGACTACTTTTACAACGCAACTATTACAACGCAGGATCCATTACAACGAACTACCATTACAACGCATGTTCTTACATCGCAGATGCCTTTACAACGCATGCCACTACAACGTAAGTATTGGTAAGTATATAATAATAAAAATGTTATTTAATTACTTTTATAAAAATAAATATTAATTAATTAAATATTTTTAGAAATAAAATATTATTTATCTAAAAAAATAATTTAAATAATTCTATTATTAATTAATATTTTTACCCCTACACTATCCAGCACTTGCCCTACTATTTCACCCCCTGGAGTTAGAATAGTAATTTTTACCCCTACACTATCCAGCACTTACCCTACTATTTCACCCTCCTGGAGTTAGAATAGTAATTTTTACCCCTACACTATCCAGCACTTACCCTACTATTTCACCCCCCTGGAGTTAGAATAGTAATTTTTACCCCTTCACTATCCAGCACTTACCCTACTATTTCACCCCACTGGAGTTAGAATAGTAATTTTTACCCCTACACTATCCAGCACTTACCATACTATTACACCCATTATTATAAAACACCTAAATTATTAAATAAAAAATATTTATATTTTTTTTAAAAAGAATAAAGTAAAATTAAATTAAATTATATTAATTTTAATTAATTACATAAAAAAAATATTATATACTTACCAATACTTACGTTGTAATGGATCCTGCGTTGTAAAGGCATCTGCGATGTAAAAACATGCGTTGTAATGGTAGTTTGTTGTAATGGATCCTGCGTTGTAAAAATTGCGTTGTAAAGGTAGGCGTTGTAAAAGTATGCGTCGTAACGTCATACATCCTATTCTGAAGGACAGAGTCATGAACCAATTGTCCACAACAGAAAGTGATTTTTCAAAATTAATACGGTCAACTGCCCGTATTTTTTCTGCTGTTTCAATTTGCGTTTCTTTCCAAGCTTCGTTGTAAGCTGCGTATATACCGGCCGCTATGAAACGTTTTTGACCCTGTTTGCGTGGTCCCATTACGAAATCACGCAAGTCAGCACCGTCTTTAAGTAAAGTCAAGTGTTGCTTAATTTCTGCCAGTGTGGATTTCTGTAGCCATTCGAGGCAGAGTTTCCCTACACTGTATGTTGTAACTATCCCTGGATGTTGTCTCTGGGAGTATCTAGGGTCTGGCCTGGTCAATTTGAACCCCTGTATTTTGTTTAGGAATCTATCTTGACAGTTATTTGTGTCTGTGGGCCAGATCAACCAACGGAGTTTGCATCGATTATGTATGTATAATTGAGTGGATAGTTCACGGGTAGTGCTGCACAGTCGCCTTTTTACCGCCAGCATGGTTTCCCCGTCTATGTATTTTTCTGAACGCTTTTTTGTGGCTACGGAAGCCTGTTTAGTTGCTTCCGCTGTGGCTGTGTCAGCCAATGAATTCCCTGCAACGTGAACGCCATCACGCGGATGACTCCGTGTATGTACCACGTGAGTCTTTTGTAGTTCTTTCTGTAAAAGAACTACTTGTTCCCAAAGCGTTTTATGCTTGATTGTGGCATGTGTCATCTTTGTAACCGTTTTGAACCCAGTTCTGCAAATCATTATTGTAGGATTTGACGCAGGAATGCGAATCGCACACTATTAGTGTCAGGAATTCACGATCGGCATTTTCAAGCGCCATCTTTAAAGATCTGATTTCAGCTCGCTGAGCCGAACAGTTTCTCAGTGATTCAGTTTTTGTGATTTTTGGTCTGAATTTACCACAGCGCCAGCGACCTTTAACAATCGTGCACGCAGCGTTGTAGGATTTTTTTCTCTACATCGTAATGTTGTGCAAATCTGTCCATGTAGATTACACATGTATACTGTTCGAGAGGTAGAATTTCGATTGGCAGAGGATATTCTTTTTCATATGTTAGATCTTTCAGTTCTCATTTCTGGGTCAAAATAGTATTTCTGTAGCAAGAGAATTTTCCAATTGTATCCATTTTGGATCTAATGCCATGGTAGTTAAATTGCGTGGGCTTGTTAATGCCTCAAAGGCTGATTCTGCTGTTAAAACAGTTATCTGTCTGCCTTGGGCTCTTTCTTTTGCTACAGCTGTTTGAACCGCATTTACAATGTTTTCTGTAAGACTGAATGTTTTTTCAGCTTCTGTGTACAAATGTGATTTGTATGCGATTGGTACCTTTTCTCCCTCATTAAAGTACACATTTTTTGTAAAGCGCACAATCACCCGTAAGGGTCTCTAGGCGCTGGGGGCCGGTGGGAAGATTAAGCGAGCTATTGCCCAGAGTCACATGGTGCTGGGCTAACCTGCTGCCGGAGCCGGGGATCGAACCGTGGTTCCCAGATTCCAGCGTCAGTCGCCCTGGCCGCGGCGCCACACCTCATCCCCGCGGCGCCACACCTCATCCTCTAGAGGTCAGGTACGTGAATCCGCATCTTCCTGGGATGACTCGGAATACAAGTTGCGTGTATTATCGCGAGTTTGCAATTTTGTTTTAGCCAACATGTCTGTTTGCAATGATCTCAAAATTTGTGTGTTTTTGAGTCCAATTGATTGGTTTAAAATCAGGTTTTATTAATTCATAGAGAGGTTTAACCCTCTCTGCATAATTTAGAATGTATGTTCTTCCGAAATTCAGGAAACCTAGTATTGATTGTAAGTTCTTCAGCGTTTTTGGTGCTTGGAGTACAACGCATTTCTCTAAGAAATTGTCTGCTAGGCTTTTGCCTTCACTTGATAATTCATATCCTAAAAACAGGACTGTTAGATGGGCAATTCGTGACTTTTTAAAGTTGAATTTGTAACCCTCTGCAGCAAACCCAAGTATTATGGTGTTTACTCTTTTTAAGTGAGTATCCAAGTCATGATCTGTCAGATAGAGGTCATCGACGTATGATAATGCTTCAACATCATATATTTGTAGTAACTCTGTTACCCTTGCTGAGAATAATCCTGGGCTATTCTTGAATCCCTGTGGGAGTCGACAGAAATTTCCTGCAACCCCATTATTGAGAAAGCGGTCAAATACCTGCTTTCCGTTGTAATATTTTGACAAAAGAATCCATTAGAGAGGTCTAATGTTGTTTTGTATTTTTTGCGCACGATGTTATTCATTAGTGCTGCACTGTGTGAGGTTTGTACTGCAAATGTCTTGCAACATGAGTTAAGGTGTCTGTAGTCCAAGACTAGACAATATGAATCGTCTGGCTTGGAGACAGGAAACAAAGGATGGTTCATTTGTGAGGTGCATGTTTCAATCACCCCCTGGTATTCAAGTTGATCTAAGATCTCGCGGACTTGTTTTTTAGATTCTTGCTTAATTGGGTACTGTCTTTGTGCAGTCGGTTGACATTTTAACTGGATTTTGTGAGGAGGAGAGTCCTCAACCCATCCTACATGGTTTTTATATATTGCAGGAGCTTGGGCTACTGCCCATTTTCTTGCATATGTATATTTTTTATGAATTGGAATATGATTAGAGAAGGCAGGCATAATCATTTCTTCGCCATGAGGGCACTCCCTGACAAACTCTGGTGGCCAATCTTTTTTAGCTAAAAGGATGTCATAGCCTTTGGAAAGGTTATCCCAAAATAGACCCCTTACTTTCCTAGTCTTATCTCCCTCTATATGTAATGTTATCTTGTATATTTTATGAGGTTTGCTAACTCTGGTATCTGCAGTTTCCACCTGAATGTATTAATTCGTGTCCACTGTCTCCAGATGATTCATCAGGATCTTGTGAGCTATTGTCACTTCTGCTGCGCTGTCTAGCATTGTCTGAGGCCACTCTCCGTTTTTCAGCTGTGTCCTCAGTATCCTCTGCATGTTTGATTATTTTAATACTGGCTACCCTCTTTTTTGGCATTTTAATTTTTTATTTTGATGAGCAGGTTCCTTGTCTTTGGACTTGACGTGCTCTTCCCTGTGTTCTGACCGTCCTCTTTCCGATTTCAGCAAGGAAGTCTGAAAAGATCGAGAGGGACGTGTATCAATATTTTGATATCTATCAGGTTTCTTTAGATTATCCCTATTTCTAAGGTTGTATCTTTTCTCAGAGGGCTCCCTCTGGGGAGACTTGTGTCCTTGGTCCGGAGATCTTTCTCTCTGCCGAGGAGACCTTCCTCTGGACTGGAATCTTTTTTCTTTGGGAGTGGATTGTTTATTTCCATCCCAGCTCTTTGTTGGAGTGTTTAGATTATTTTTAATAAATATCTTTTCAGGATTTTCAGTTAGTTGGGGTTTCACTGGTTTCCCACCCAAACTATCTCTTCCTAGTTCTTCATAGGATTTTTCTATGGTTCTGGCAAGTTCAATTGGTTGGTCTGCTATATCTGTTTCTTTCAATTTCTGGCGGATCGCCACAGATGCTGCTTCTCCTTTTCTTTTGGCTAATAATATAGCCGAGACCTGCTTGAAGTCTTTCAGTAATTTCATACCCAGAGTTAAAGCAGGTTCTGGACCGTATTCATTTTGAATCTGTCTCAGCACATCTGGTATTATC
Organism: Lissotriton helveticus; assembly: GCF_964261635.1. Classification (NCBI taxonomy): domain Eukaryota; kingdom Metazoa; phylum Chordata; class Amphibia; order Caudata; family Salamandridae; genus Lissotriton; species Lissotriton helveticus. Next base: position 48,856,258 of record NC_136068.1, on the reverse strand, counting down.
GCCATAGACGGAACAACATGTGTTTTTGTGTAAATTGAAGCAAAGACTGTGCCCCAAGTGTCACAGTCCTCCACATGTGGTGCGATCCCCATTGGAAGACAGATTGTCAGAACTCTGTGTTTCTCAGTAGGGGTAGTATCCGGAAATACTGCTTCTATTTGAGTAATTTTTTGTGCTAACCAGAATGGAATTTGTTCCCGTTTTGCGGGTACTTTACCAAGACATGATTGTATGTTCTGTGGTGTAATTTTGTTTGTGTTCCCCTGATGAGGGGTCAGCTGTGGAATGTTAATAGCTGGTTGGACTGTTGAAGTCCGCATTACATATTGGACTAATTGTCTATGTATTTTAATGAGTTGTTTTAGCTGTGCTAAAAGTTCCGGTACTAACATTTTTTCAATGTCTGGATGTGGTGTGTAGCTGGCTAGAACCGGCCACGCTGCTCCTGGTCTACCTAGTGGACCGAGCCTGGTGATGTGATTATTATGTTTTAGGGCGCCTTTAAACCAGAGCAGGTGCTCTTGGTATTTTAATGGGATTTCAACCTCCTCGAAACGAGTGTATTCATCCGGAGGTTCCTCTATTTTGTAATAGTGGAAGTCGTGTGTGACAGCCTTAGCTGCTGGAAAGTTTATCCATGAATAGAACACCTCTGTCTGCCGATATTCATGGGCCTCAATTACGAATAAGACTGTACCACCTCTCGATGTTAGTCAATTTTCTATAAGTTTAAGAGTTCTAGTTCTTCTTATGTTGACCGGAATGAGTATAACATTCGGGTCATTCTGTAGAGACTTGTGTCATCCGCTAGGAGTTGAGCTGCTATTCTAGCTGCCTCCCTTTCGTCGTCACTTTCTGACATTTTACTGGCAGAAAGCTTTTGTTGCAGATCAAGTTTCAAGGAAACCAAGATTAGGTGCACAATATTTTTGGAACACTGTATCCTTCAACGTTGACTAAACCTGAAACTATACATAGGAATCTCTTCCTACTAAGTTCCGGTGGATTTTAACCTTTTACCCACTCCAGACGTCTTTTGGAGTATTTACGGGGAAAAGGGTCTGTGTGAAAAAGCACGACTCAGTTACTCTAACGTCTTGCGTTAGATTTATCGCCTTACCAAACGTTGGGCGCCATGTAGTGTAGTTCCTATATTCCCAATAGGCTCTGCGCATTGGAATAATATATTCAGCAGTGTAGACGTAGGACTAAGGTCGACTAGGTCTCTACTGACTAGATTAGACTTAAGGTTTGCCAGCTAGCTCAGAGGTCACTAGAAACTTTCTCGAATAAACGAGGAGGAGTTTAACCTCCCTGGATAGACAAGAAGGGATTAGCTTCTGACAACCATACAACATGACAACTTTGCTCCCTCAGAATAAGAGTGTATCTCTAGAGTCGTGTGAAAACAATAGACAGCGATTTCACTCAGTCAAACGTTCGTACTTAGTTTCACCAGATTGCAGAGAAAAGAGACAGGCGTTTTCAATAAAAGGTGTTATTTATTGAGCAGTCTTCTTCCTCATGCAAGAGAAATGAATTGCCACAATTGCAATACTCATAGTAAAGTAAAGTGCGTACAGTAAAAGGAGGATTATAAAATACTGTAAAAGCATGGATATGGTTTCTTAGCCATATGATACTTTAAAATAGATAAAATATATACATACACATATACATTGACTAACGTACTCAACTGGTGCTTCTAAATACGCCTACCCCGGTGTACCTGACCTAAGCCTAATACGTGGGAAGGAGTAAGTAAGTAGCAATTTAAGTTAAGTTTGTTTTGCCAAGAATCTGACTCAAGAATTCTCTTTAAGGATTTAGTCAGCTCCGTACCTGGATAATAAAAGGCAGGAGGTCTTGTATCTCTCTCTCAGGACTCGATATCCCAGTAACCCGCAAAGGTATCTGGAAACACCGGAGCTGGATTTCTCGGCAGGAGAAAAGACAGCGTCTCTCTCAGTGCGTCAAAAGGGAGGGGCAGCGTCCGTGGGCTCTCGCATCAGCTGGGCTCTCTGGCAAGTAGATAGCTGCTCTGCTCCAAAACCACCACCGTGTCTTTGCTTAAGGCAACGTTGGTATATTTATACCTGAAAGGTGCCGGGTTTGACGTAAGGTTGGACATAAGACGTCAATAAAGATGTCACTAAGAGCTGGCTGTTCTTACAGTGCTTTACAGGAGTTCTAGGACGAAATCAAAACAAAAGCAAGGGGGATTTCCCAGGTTGCTGGAGGTTTGGTTTCTTTAGAGAACTCGTTGTGCTTTCTAGGGGTCCGGGGAAGTAGCCTTGCTGAATGTGACAGCATGTGCTACGACTGAATATGGATATGATTACTATGCCGTTATAGGGATATTATTGATTATAACCGAACAAGGGCATAAAATAGAAATATAGATTTCGGCTCCTAGATAAAAACACAATACTCTAAAGTAATCCAAAAATTATTAGATAGGCACCATATACACACATTGAATGCACACTAGCTTCATATGCAACATGAGTACACTTCACATGTTTACAAACACAGGAGATAGGTTGAATCAAAATTAGAATACAGAGTCATGAGAAACTGGCCAACACAATACAACCTACCATGTATCCATTCTCAAGATACAGTAAACATGCTTGCCCTTATTCCATACTTGACAATTCTTCGGCATCACAACATTCTTTATAGTCTGCTTAATCCTCAGAATCTCAAGGAAAAGAGAAAGGGCCTTAGTCTCACACTTGGGTACATCATCATATCATCTAAGTGGATGTCATACCCCAATAGGCACATTACAGATTTTCTCTTTTCTTGTGAATAAGAAATACTGATTCCTTTCAAGCAAAGTGTTCATTGGGGTAGCTCACTTGCTGGTCAACTATAACATTTCCATCACAACCTGATTGGCCTTTTCAACCCTACTGCGACTGTTCTCTTGTCCAGCTTGACCGCAGTCCGCTGCTCTCTGCTGCCTACGGTTTGTGTCTCCTATGATTTTTTGCTTGTTTTCTACCTTCTTTTTTGCCCATTTTCCGCCTATTTTCTACCATTGTTGCTGCTCACTTCAGACCTTTCTTTTGCCTTGTTTTGCTTGTTTCTGACCTCTAACCTGCCTCTTTCTGTTCGTTTCAGACCTTTATTTTGCCTCTTTCTGCTAATTCCTTCCCTCTTCCCACCATTTCCCTCCCCGTTCTGCTTTCCTCCTCCCACCACCCAGTGGCCTTGGCACACACCAGGATACCAAAAACGAAAGACCTGGCTCTTAGTCGAAAACATCTCATCCACAGCACCCAGATACCGTTAGAGTGACAATACAAATGCTAATTGATTAACCGATTTATATTCCTGATAACCCATATATATTGATAATCCAAAAGCTCAAGAATATACCTGCCAATCTTTCCATTAGCATTAGTTGGACCCAACAACCAAGAACCCCTTCATCCCAGAGATAGGTAGAAATATGTAGGTGGCAAAGACAGCAGTCTTGAACATTGTATCTTCATACAGGTGGAAAAGGTGAAGCGATGCTTCACTGCACTAAGCAATTGAGGGTCCATGTGTCACACACCTTTAGTGAAAGACACTTGTCTTGATACCCACAGTGGATAGACAACTCTTACTCACTCTTGTGGGATCCTTTAACCTCTTGGATCATTACCTGCAGCTTCAATTTGACTTTTGGTCATGAAGAGATGTGAATTTTTGAATGCCCAGTTTAAATGGCTTGTATGAATTGTAGCCCATAATTAGGCTAATCACATGAATTTGAAATCCTATTAATAAAATATTAAACTCTGGATTGGGAGATTGTATAGCTTAGGTAAAGATTGATCTATCCTCCAACAAAAAACAGTTTAAGGGTGAAGAAGTTTTATGAATATCACTGCTGAGTGATTCAATGTGATTCCTAAGAGGGAGCAAATAATTTAAAATATTTTGAAGAAAAATATTTTTTAGAGGCAGTCCTAATTCCCAGTGTAATTTGATGTGAATTTACAAAGACTAGTTACTCATGAGGTTTTGATTTTTTTTTATAAACTGAAATTTTAAAAATAATAATTGTGTGCTTTACTTTGAAGTTTCCCATATATTCACTAATCTGTGACACACTTGAATGATTTCTGACACTTCCTTACACACAAAGTATGCACATTTGTTCAGCAGTCTTTTATGATACTCTGTAAAAAGTATTGTCTTTTGTTAGGTACACCAACTAATGAGATGTCACTCCATTGTTCAATAGATTCTCAAACCCATTGAAGTGTACTTACCAAGTAATGAAAGTCAACCTCCTTGCTATCTCCCAGGCCCTCAGAGGACAGGATATAGTGCACGGTGATGTCTTGTGTGTGGCCGGGCTCCAAAGTGTCATAGATGGGTTGAATCTCCACGTAGCTGTTGCTCTTAGAATAAAAGTACTTTGCCCTGTGAGTGTCGCCATTGTGAGAAGGGTACATCCATCTTGAATCGCCACAGTATGTTGTGTCCTTGTAAGAAACCTGACATTGAAACCAAAAAAGGATTAACAGTGTTAAAGGTGTACAACTACGTAGAGCTGCACTGATGGGTTCTTTGTGAAATTGGTAGTATTAACAGGAGTATTCACAACCTCTACATTAAATTTGGGAAACCAATGGGCAATTTGCGGCTGATACAAATGACAACAAGCTGAGCTTTATAAAATCATTTTACAAAATGTAGGAAGCAATGGGTATTCAATATAGCCTTATGGCCCACTGTAGAGGGCTATACCAGCTATTAAAGGCCCTCTCCAGCGTTAAAGTATAGTCCAGCTACGAAGGGCTATAAGGCTATTAGAACATTCTGCCACTAGAGGGTAGAATGTTCAAACAAAAAAAAAAAAGAACAAAGCCTTATGGGAGCGTGAGGCAATTGGAATCCCTTCAGGCTCCTTGAAGCCTTTGTTGACAGCCGGAGCTGTGAACAAAAAAGCATTGGAATGTTGGAGCTCCAGGCTTATACCAGCCATTATAAGCCCAGAGCACTCCATGGTTTTCAATGGAGCTCCCAACGTTCCAATGTTCTAATATCTATTTCATTATTCTCTTTGTACAAACAATACCATATGTATTCAGCTGCATGCCTTAAGCTGAGAGAATTCCATTAATATCAAGAGTCATCCTCTGAAGAGCTCCTTGGATAATTGTAATGGCAGCTACAGAACAGCCTTAACATAAAAGAACATAATTAACAGTAAAAGGATAAAGTATTGGATCAGGTAGAAAGGGGTATAACAAACAAGGCACACTATCATGGTTAAACCACTGCCTAATAATCCCCAAACATTAATGCAAACTCAAAAGAGAAATGGGTAGGGGCAGGAGATGCATCTCTTTTGGATATCACAGATTCTATAGGGGGATATAAAAGGTCACTTTCCATTGAGCAACAGCAGTGTTGAGGACTCATGTTGATGAGGACTAGCACATATCTGGCTGTAGTCTCAGAAAGAAGACCTAGAAGGCTTGAATACAACTTGAATCTAATATATTATTAGATGATAGATTTACACTGATGGTAGATACAGGTAGCAATGATTGAAGGTATCAATGTTTCCTTGATGTGAATTTATTTTATTAGCAAGAAATGGAAGATGTCTTTCCACGTGACATCTCCAGTAAGGTAATATTTCCATAGTGATGATCGTCATCTTACCCTGTTCAAAATTTACCCTTGGTTCTAATCCATATCTTTACTTTTTTCCTCATATGTAGACCATGGTTTCAAATCTAACTCTATCTCTAGAGGCTGCTCTCTTCTACATCCTCTTCCTAGATGCAGTATCTAGCATGACCTGTAAGTTATATTTTGACATGATGGTTTTCTGGTGGAGCCACAAAAAATGGGCGTGATATTGTAGCTGTTCTCCTAGCTAGGTTTGGACATGAACCTGCTGGTGGTATTGACAATGGGTTGGAAATGTGCATTTTGGCAAACTGTTAATTTTGCATAAAACTCACACACACCACTTATTTCATCCAAGGGCAGTGTTTCCAAACGTTGTAGTAATTGTACATGCACTTGACACTTTAAAGATGAAATTCCGCAGTGGGGCATTTTGTTACATTGGTAATATGACAAAGGATTGCCTGCCATGTAATGCAGAATATTTTCATGATTTCCCACTGATAAAACCTCAAAGTGCCACTGATTGCACTTTGGAAAATCTAAAGACCTGGTATAAACCTCAAAGTGCACCTGATTGCAGTTCAGAAAATCTAAGGACCTTTAATTGCTAAGGCTAAACCTACCATGAATCATACAATGAATATATCTAGAAATTGTGTTTTAGCTATTTATACACTTACCAAAAGAGCAATATTTTCTAAGATAAAAAAATGGTGCTGTTGTTGGACACAAATCTATATTTTGATAAAAAATATCACCAAGAATAACAAAAATCAGGCAGCACATTACATCATCTCTCAAAGACCAACACTACTTCCCAGTGGCGCAGACATTCAGGTTACTTTGAACCACCTCCAAGACGCTGGATGGTGGAGTCCTGAAATACTTGTAGGGTGTATTTACTTCCTAAATGCCAACCCATAATGTGAGATTTGGTAAGGCAATCCTATTTCACAATCCAAATGTAGTCACAAAAAGCCTTAAGGAAGATTGATAAGAACAATTGCAGTACAACTACTGAACTCTCTCAAAGAACCACTCAAGCTTAAGATCTTTCAAGAAAAGTCTAAAAACCTACTTCGTGAAAGAGGCTCTCTTAGTCCACCAGAACTACTTGCAGAGGATTAGGAACAGGGACCCATGGGAGGTGGAAGAACTTCTGGCAAAGACCAAACTCCTATTAATCTCCTGAGATTCCATATCTACCTGAACCATGAACATTGGCTAGGCAAGAAGGTGCTGGCCCTTAGAAGTGGCTGCCTCTTTATAAAACAGCAGCTTGAGAAAATGAGCCCTGCTCATGCCAGAACAGTATCAAACAATTAAATTAATTGAGTGAGAGTTGAACACACACAACTCCTACCTACATCCCGGCTCATGCACTTACAGGACCAACATCACACCAAAAAGTGCCTCATAAACAGTTCTGAAATTCTGTTGGACAATTATCCCAACAATTAGGTGGTCTGAAAAGTGACTGGAAGAAGAAAAAGTGTCAGTCCATCTTTATGTCATTGACCAATCTTACATAAAAGTTTGAAAAAAATACTTCCTGCCTTGTCCATAAAACAAATTGATGTTACCAAACTTTCCTGTCTGGTAAGTCATCAGAGAGGTGCTCTGCATGTTTCACGGAGGATAGTGCAAATGTATTACATTCTAGGTGTGGTGGCAATAACCCTTTTCAAAGACATAAATAGGTCAATGTTCTCTATACTTAGGACTTAGAAAATTCAAAAAAGGAATTAAAACCCACCAATGGACAACTAACTAATATTTATATTGGGCCAGCTGAAATTTTGTTTTTGGAGATGCAGTTGGTGCCTATGTATGTATATGAATGATGCATACTTCAGTAATTGCAATTTATTAAAACTGTGTCAGGAGAACACCAGTGTTTCCTGGTTCCTGAGAGCTTCCCCATCATTTAAGGTTTGAGCAGTTTAAGTATGCATCCACTGAGCTTTTTTTACTAGGATGATTTTACTTGATTGGTTAGATTTTGCTCCTTTTCTAATTCTCAGAGCTCGCTTACCCGTATCGAGAGGGACATGGTGTTATGAGATGAGGTGTCAACAGAAAAGCACGCTTTGCCCTCCTGGTCGGTTGTGTAGTTGATCTTAGTGTCTCCTTGGCCTACAGAAAGGGTCACTGTCTCGTTGGCCAATGGGGCCCCAGTAGAGTCCTCCAACAGGATCTGTGAAAAGAGAACAGCAATGAAATGTTGATCGTGGTGACTTCCAGCAGCTACAAGAGGAGTCATTATTGGCTGATTAGAGGCGGGTTTAGAATCATCATCTCCTGCTGTGGTAACATGTACTTATGATGTGCCATTAATAAAGTTGCATCACAAACTCATTTTCTGACACCCCTATTAGGTATCATGATGATAATTAGACCTTCCTGACATTAGTAATGTGGAAACACTTGAGACTCATCGGCTGAATAATGAGTAAAGTTAGGGTACCCATCTTTTGGTGTTTAGTAACAGTTTTACAGAGACACGAGGGTTCCTCAAATTCTGGAGTGTCTGTTTTTAAGATGTTCTAACCTAACGTTTCAACATGTTAATGGAGAGAGGTTCATTAGGTCCATCCATATTACATTGGGTCACATGGACAGAGGAATCGAATGACAGACATGAATCAAGGCCCATCAACTCTACCCCTTTACACTCTCTAAAGAGACAGACTAATCAAGACACAGATCACTCGAGGTCCATCAGATGTCTCCTCACTACAGTGTCTAAAGAGCAGACTGATGGAGAGACAAGGGTACCTCAAAGTTAACCAGAACTGTCACCATCGCACTGTCAAAGAAACACAGACTAATGGAGACCAGATGCAACACAAGGTAGACTGAGAATGTTCCAATCATATTATGTAATAGAGACAGAGTAATGTAGTGAAACATAACATAACCAATACCCCCATGGCACTCTAACAGAGACAAACTAAATGAGAGACACCTATAAATCAAGGTTGACCATATCTTTCACTAAAATACTATCTCCAAAAATCATATTAATAGAGACAGGCGCAACTCAAGATCCATCAGTTTTGTCCCATCAGATATTGTAAAAGAGACAGCGTAATAAAAATACTGAAATAACTCAAGATCCATCAGGTCTATCCCCTAACTCAATGCGCAAAAGAGACAAATTGCCTGATTAGAGTTTGCTAGACGTGTAAGCCAACACAAATGTGGCAGATATCCCTTCCGCCTTATTATAAGTGCATTACATCCTAATGCACTTGTAAAAAGGCAGACAGGATATCCTGCATTTTTGTGAAATGGTCCCATCAACCAAACTCTAAATCGGACAAAAAGTAATGAAAAGAAGGACATAACTCAAGGTCTATCTCTGCTACATTGTCAGAAAGAGAAAGACTGAAGGAGAAAAAGATGCAACTAGGATCCATTAGGTCTATCTCAAACACGGTCTGGAAAGGAGACAAAATAAGGAAAAGACAGACATAAAATAAGGTTGCTGATCTCTGTCACCATCAGTGTCTCGTCTGAAAGGGATAGACAAATGGAAAGACAGACATATCTTACGACTCATGAGGTCTGTCACCATCACACTGTCTAACAGACACAGACTAATGGAGAGACGCACATGATGGCAGAAGTTGCTCATAATGTAAGAAAGAAATTCTAACCACATGTGAGAACCACGTATCCTATACGCTTCATTGAGTGTTTATCTATCCCATTAAATGTGTTCTGGAACATTGACTGATAGTTTATTATGTATCTTCTTCTTTAACGAAATAGTGCAGAAGGAAGAGATTCAATGTTTAGGGCGTCGCTCCATTGTATGTCAAACCAAATTAAATTAGTCATGTATCATATTGTACGATTCCTTACAAGTGTGACATTGAAACTAAAGGGACCTCATGTCCCTGTCCCTTTTCTTGTACGTCAACACTCCTGGGGTAAGAGTGGCATAAGTGCACTACCCCAGAAAGTGTTAAGAGTGTTGTATAGTCAGAAGTTGATCAACTACAACAGTGGCTGCGTAAAGTGCAGAATAGACAGAAGGGAGTCCTGGACAGTCAAGCCTGTCCCTACTGCATCCTGTACCAAAGGAACAGGAAAGATCTATACATGAACTAATTACATTTACAGTTTTCATCTGTAACACATGATGGCAGAGACAGAAGAGACTTATGGTCCTGCAGTGGCAGAAGATATCTAACTAGCCGGCACACCATCCACATCACCACTGACAAAATACTGATGACCGAAATGTCGCCAAGTTAAGTATATATAGTTGAGGTTACATTTACTATTCTGAACTTTACCTCTATGTTTATTGCACATCTAGGTATTACTGGAATAAACAGATGTAGAGGTGTAGATATATGGTTGTGGAGTAAAGTATAGTAAATATATCCTTATATGTATATACTTACTTTCTTCATATTTCGATCATCAATATTTTGAAAATAATCATGGTATCCCAATATTAAGAACTAATACGCTGGTACCATTTCAACCAAAGGCCCAAAGTCAAAAAGTCCAACTTTTTGTTTACCAATCTTTGTGAATATTGTACACCATGTATTTTGCTTTCTACTCAAAACAGGGATCCACTGGTGCATCTAATGAGTTATACATGTGTTCACATTGTGGTGCATATATCTTAAATGAGGAAAAAGCAAGTATAAATAAAGAATATATTTATAGCAGATATCTAACTACAAAAACTGTAAAACCATCCTTCTTCAACCCATGATCAAGGGTTTAACGCAATTTAACATTTAGTCCAGGATGGGTACACCTGAGATACAAACCTGTCCATGTAAAGGAAGTCCTTTCTTGAAGTATGGGTCGGCGTGCAGAAATCTCACTTTTGTAAGGGTGGTGCTGATCTCGCTGGAGCCTTCTCCAGAGATCTCAACCTCTGGAAGAGAATGAGAAGAGGGAATGGGCAATGGAAAGTGGAGAATGGGCAATGGAAAATACAAAGAGGAGAATGGGACTACACAATGAAGAATAGACAAACGAGAACTAAGAAAGGAAAATAGACAGTGGATAATAGAAAATGGGCAATGGAGAATAAGCCATGACGAATGGGCAATGGATAATAGTTCACAAAACTGGACAATGGAAAATGGACATTGGAGATTGGACAATGAAAAATTGAGAATGGAGAACATACAATTGAGAACAAAGACTAGAAAATAATCCAATGATAATTGAAAAAGAACAATGGGGAATCGGCAAAGGAGTAGAGGTGGGTAGAACTCACAAAGTTTCCCTCCACAGAATTCTACACAGGTACAGAAAAACCCAGCAAGATTCTGTTGAATTCTACCAATGGGTGGAAAATATTGAGCTCACACTGCTCCTGAAGAAATTTAGTGCTGGTAGTGCGAGCGGTGCTGAAAGTCAGCACAGGTGGCACCATACGTTGTGCAAGAGCACGCTGCCTATTGAGTTGATTGTGCTGCCGCTCGAGTAGAAAACCTATGTGAGAAGCAGCAAATCTACTTGAATGGCAGGCCTCTGACCGTGACCGCTTGTCAACGCCGGTGACGGCTTGCATTAAACAATGTACCTATGGGGATGGCAAATCTCACTCTCGCTCACCAGCTCACATATTTTGGAGCTTCGCAGGCGAAAAATTCCACCACTCAGCAATTGGCTGAATTTGGCTTGTACTCTGCTTTAAAGAGTAAAACGGAGTGGGCGAAATTCCAACAACTCCGTTGGCATAACAGAATATTTCGGGGAACAACCTTTATAACGCAACTGTTAGCACGCAGTGCTATTACAACGCAGACTTTAAAACGAAAACCATTACAACGCATTACACTGGGGGCGCTCTAGGATAGGGAATAGTTTTAATTTACTATCCAACACCTTCCCTAGTGTCCACGGGGACTGGTGTTGGAATAGTAAATTAAACTATTCACTATCCAGCACCCCCCAGTGTAATGCGTTGTAATGGAATGTGTTTTAAAACTTGCGTTGTACAGCATGCGTGGTAAAAGCATGCATTGTAACAACGTACATCCGAATATTTCACCCACCCCTACAAAGCTAAATGAAGAATGCACAATGGAGAATAGTGAATGAAAATAGACAATAGAGAATAGAGAATGGACAAAGAACATTGTAGAATGGACAATGGAAAACAGAGAATGGGAATATCCAATGTTAAATAAACATTGGAGATCAGAAAATGGACAATGGAGAATAGACAATGCAAAACAAAGTCAGGACAATGGAGATTAGTGAATGAAAATGAAAAATGGAGACAGAAAACAGCCAATCGGAAACAGAGAATGACGAATGAGGATATACAATGGGAAAATACAATGGGTAATGGAAAATGGTCACTGGAGAATGAAGAGTGGAAAATGATCAACAGTGAACCAAAATACACAATGGAGAATAGAGAATGGGCTTTGGAGATTGGACAATAAGAAATGGAAAATGGAGAATGATAATATACAATGGAGGATAGACAACAGAAAAAATAATGGAAAATAGATAATAGATAATGGCAAATGGACAATGGAGAGTGAGAATATAAAATGGACAATAGACAATAGAGAAAAAAATAATGGAAAATAGATAATAGATAATGGCAAATAGACAATGGAGAATGAGAATAAAAAATGGACAATAGACAGAGAAAAAATAAGGGGAAATAGATAATAGATAATGGCGAATGGACAATGGATAATTGGCAATAAAAAAAGAGTGGACAATGGATAATGAAGAACAGTGAAGGAAATTAGACAATAGAGAATGGACAATGGCAATGGTGAATGTTCGGACGCAGCTGGTAGTATCTGTCGCTCTCAGTGAGCAACTTCTCTGGTGAAAGGACACTGCAGAGGAAGCCCCTTATGTATACAGCCGACATCAGTCTAAATCAAAAGAGCATTTTAACTACAATGTCTGCCTCCAGCAGCAAAACAGTCCACCAGTAACCAATTTAATGTATGTTTAGGGAGCCAGCAGTGGTGTTTGCATTACTTTGACCTGGTTGGTCCCCCAAACTCTAAATCCTGGTCCCACCCTCTCATCCGCCATTCTGACTGTGGCTCAAAGCCATCGTTTCATTCACTTGAGTGTATATACATTCGTAATCCTAGAGAATTGTTGTGTATACATTTTTATTAATGCTATGTCTGTATTTAATTTTCTTAACAGTATCTTCTATCCTCTCCAAACATGTATATGATAGATGTCAGTTCTACATTATGTTTATACTACCTGTCATTTCCTGCTCTGTCCTGTCGGTAAGAAAGACACAACGCATCTATTTTATCGACTTTATATTTAGAGTAACTCTCCCTTTTTCCTCAGACCTTACTATGTTGAATATGCATCTTTCAATAATGTCAGAGCTGCATTGTGTTGATAGTACCAGTCACTTTCTTTACTCATGGGGGTGATCTTAATACACCATGAGCTACTTTCATTCATGTCAGTTTTACATTATGTTTACAATACTAGTCCCAGCTATCCTTGTTGTGGCAAAGCACTATGCAGTTATTTTATTTATTTCAATTCAAGATTATGTCTATAGTAGCTGACCCTTACTCCTGTAACACAGCTGTGTTTAATATACATCTTTCAATAATGTCAGAGCTGCATTATGCTTATAGTGCTGGTTACTTCCATCACCCCTGTGGCTGTTGAGAATACAATATGAACACATTTCATTCATGTCAGTTTTACATTTGTTTGCAGTACATGTCCCCGCTATCCTTATTGGGCCAAAGCACTATGCTTTTATTTGAATTATGTCAACTCTATATTATGCCTATAGTAACTGACCCTGTAGCTGATAGTAACTGTCCCCGAATATACATATTTTATTAATGCCATATCTAAATTATGTTTACATTACCATCCTTTTCTCTGCTGCTCTGGTTCTGGTAAGTGCACCATGTATGTTTCACTTTAATGTCATGTGTCTATCATGTTTACAGTGCCTGTCTCTTCATTCCCTGAACTAACTGTGGTGAGTAGTCTCTTTAAATCTCTCACTATTGTTAGTTCCATTTCATGTTTCCACACCTGTCCCCTCCTCTCACCTTTCTGACTCTGATAAATAAGCAATGCACACATTTTATTCAATGTAGCATTAAATAATTTATGTTAACAGTGGCTGTCGCCCATCCTCTCTGCTGGGTGTGGTGAGTATTCGGTCTAAGTCCCCCATTATTGTAAGTTCTACTTTAGGTTTACTACACCTGTTGCCTCCTCTCACCTTTCGTGGCTGTGGTAAATAATAATAAAATAATAATAAAGGGAATTTTATAAAGCGCCTGGTACGCTAAGAAGCGTGTCTCCGCGCTAAATAAGCAACGTGCATCTGTTATTCCTTCTAGCATTGCATTTTGTTTACAATACCTGCCCGTCCACCCCCTCTGCTGGTAGAGGTGAGTACTTCAACGGAATCTCTCATTATTGTCAGCTCTAATCTATGCTTCCTGCACCTGTCCCATCCTCTCATCAATCCAGCATGTGGTGAATATGCAATGTACATCTTTTGTTTATTTATATGCTCCTTATATTTACAGTACCTGTCCCCTCCTCCACCATGATCGCCGTCACTTCGATTTTATCTTCGTAGCCCGAACGCTTCATCTGGAAGATTTTTGTTGAAACCACTTCATGGAAGCATCCTTTGTTGTCCACCTGAGGGCAGATAGGATAACATTATTTTAATACATTGGTATTTTGAAAAATTCCTATTCCTTGACCACACCCCCAGTGCTCCCTTTGCTGCCCCCCCAAGCCAAGAAAACCATGGTCCAGTCCATCCTGCTCTCCGGACTGGACTATGGTAATGCGCTCTACCTAGGCTCCCCCACCGCCGTGATAAACAAATTGTAGGTCATCCAGAACTACGCAGCAAGACTGCTGACGGGGACGTCAAAACTGTCCTCCGCAAAACCCGCCCTCCGTCTCCTTCACTGGCTCCCAGTAAGAGAGCGAATCAGCTTCAAGTCACTTTGTATTGTTCACAAATCCCTTCAAGGGGATGTATGACGTTACAACGCAGGCTATTACGCCTGCCTTTACAACGCGGTTTTTACATCGCATACCATTACAACGCATAGTGCTTTTAGGTGCTGGATAGTGAATAGTTTAATTTACTATTCCAACTCCAGTCCCTGTGGACACTAGGGAAGGTTATTGGATAGTAAATTAACCTATTCCCTATCCTATAGCGCCCCGCAGAGCAATGCGTTGTAATAGTTTGCGTTGTAATGGTTGCGTTGTAATGGTAGTGCGTTGTAAGTGATGTTTACCCCTTCAAGTTCTTGGCCCCCCTCTGATTTCTGCAATGGTTCAACCCTACAAAGCGAGGAGACAGCTGCGATCGTATAACCTCCACCTCATCGCAACCCCCAGAATAAAACGTGCTCGAAGTGGCGGCAAACTCTTCTCCCTCAATGCGGGCAAACTCTGGAACGTTCTACCTCCGGACGGAACTCAACCACCTCTCCTTTAGGAAACAGTTAAAAACGTTCCTATTTCCCTAAATTGATCTCCCTCGTCCTGCTCTGGACCAGTTGGTTCAGCTTAGCGCTGGGAGGCCTCCGGGTAGCCATGCGCTCTACAAATGTCCTTTCATTCATTCATTCATTTCATTCATTTGCAAACGTAACTTACACTTATGAGTAATTTATACATGCAATTTACATTACATGTTGAGTAACTTTACTACTTTGGGCTATTCCCAAAATCCCAGTTGCTCTCCCTCATCCTGCTCCAGACCAGTTGGTTCAGCTTAGCGCTGGGAGGCCTCTGGGTGGCCATGCGCTCTACAAATGTCCTTTCATTCATTCATTTGCAAACGTAACTTACACTTATGAGTAATTTATACATGCAATTTACATTACATGTTGAGTAACTTTACTACTTTGGGCTATTCCCAAAATCCCAGTGTGAAGTTACTTGAAAGTGTAGATTTACAAGTCTCCGCTCCAGAGTGACTACTGCCAAAAAGAGAGACAGTAGTAACCCAGCACCACAGATGGACGACCACTGATACTGCTACAATGTTCACTTACAAAATAATGGAGGTAGGATCATAAACGGAAAAAAAATTAAGAAATAATATTAAACTAAATTACACTATTGAAGATAATCAATTATAAATATAATTTATTATTGAAGAAATATCTAAAAATAGTTCAGATGTATTTACACATCATTTATGTCTATATTGTGTATGATACATGCACACATATGCACACTTCTTATAAACATGCATGAACACATATGAACATAGCATACTTAAATGCAAAGAACAGTGACATAGCAAGGTTGCCATCGTAAGATCAGCCGGAGAGGAGAAAGGGAAGAGTAGATTAGAGGAAGGGCCCTAGGCAAGGCGCGCACGAAGCTTGCAGTTTGCCAAGGGTCATTCCTCCAAGGCCTCAGAAAGGGAGATTTCCACATGTTGGCTCATGCCTATTATATGTTACTGGTGTTCTGGAACCTTTGCATTATGATGTATGCGGCTGTTTGGAGACGGAATTAAAAGTGTTATGCATAATGTAGCCTCCGTTCTTGTAATGAAATTGACATCCTTCAACTGGGAGGCTTAGACAAGCTGGTTGTATTTTAAATAATGGTGTGATAGATGTAATGTCACTACCTTTCCTTTCCACTTTACCAACCCTCATTTTAAGCACATTACCTTCGCCCCTTTCCTCCTCTCCCCCTTACGTGGGGCAATTGTTTGGCACATTTGTTTTCAAAATCTGTTCAAAACTATTTGCTGGTTTATAAGGATGTCATGCTGTTCAATGTGATTAAATAACATTGAACAGTATAACTAGTGTGTACTAGTGTATTAATGTCTATTGAAATTTAATAGTGTGTGCTCTATAAAATTGTCCTACTGGGACACACTTTCTACTGTTCTGTAAGAAAAGACTGAGGTAATCCTCCATCCATCTGAATGTTATATTCTGAAGGCTACTATCAAGATCAGGGAAGCTGATCTTTTAGGGAGAGAAAGGGTTTGAGGTAATTTTTAAAAATCAGAAAAGCAAGTCTAGCTGGAATAAGACTTTTGGCTGCTGGTTAGAGTGGGGGAAATACTTCTTCCTACTTAAATTCTTGGCCTGGTGTCCAAAGAGCTGTCTCTAAAGATAAAGTGTATTTGGAGCAGCAGTACTGGAGTTACAGAACATTTTCTACAAGTTCAGAATAATTGACTATGAACAATGAGTTGTTGGTTGCAGGGGGTTTGAGCCCTCTTCAGACAACAGCCACAATCTCCATCAGGGTGATTTACTAAAGTCATTAAATGTGCTTAACCCGCTATGGTTTGGCACACAAGCAGTCAGGGTGAACATAGAGGCAAAGTGTAAAGTATATATTGCAAACCAATTTAGAAAAGTAGAAAAAAACATAATGAATTGTTTGACACAAAATCGAAAAAAATCCAATCAATAAAACCTGAGGAATGCAAAGTTGATGGATGGATGCTTGAATTAACCTCAGCCACTGGCAATCGCTCGGGCCCCATCCCAGTCCATAATTTTTCGCCCACCATGCAACTGCAGTTTGGACCCAGCCATATACAAATCAGTCTTGACCCTGCTGCACCTGGGAACCGACCTGCACGAACTGTGATGTATTCCTATAGGTTCTGTATCGATCCCCCTATTCCTGACCCTGTTCTGGTTAACAAGTTAACTAGCAGCCATCCCATGATGCAGAAACCGTTATCTGATGAAGCCACACCACGGCACAGGAACGTGTTATCTGATTAGGTCATAACGCTTGCCATCTAATTAGACAAGCGATATTCCTCCAGCCCCTGATAAGGCATACGGAGTTCTCAAAACAAATCAAACCTATGACAACCTGGGAAAAACCCTGCGGCCATTGTTTTGATTTCACCGAGAACTTCAGCAAAAGAATGTGCTAACGACCAAGTCGTATGACATCCTTATTGACGTATCTATGTCCATCCTTACGTCAATCTCGGCACCTTATAGGTATAAATATTACCGGTATTGCCTTAAGCAAACACACGCGGTGGTGACGAGATCGGAGCAGCCAGACTTGCCGAAGCCCAGAGCAGAGCAGACCCCGCTGGCGCAGCCCCGCCTTCCTGACGCGCTGAGAACGAGACGCTGCTTTCTCCTGCCGAGAAATCCAGCTCCGGCGCTTCCGGGCAGCCCTCGCAGGCAGCCTGGAATATCGAGACCAGAGACGAGAGATACCATCCCTCAACCATCCTAGATTCAAGGTACAGAACTGAATAACCCCTTACAGAGAATTCTTGAGTCAGTCACTTGGCAAAACAAACTTAACTTAAACTGCTACTTTCTATTCCCACCCACGTATTAGGCTTAGGTCAGGTACACTGGGGTAGGCGTAGTTAGAAACACCAGTTGAGTACGATTAGTCAAATATATATGTGTATGTATCTATTTTATCCATTTTAAACCTGCATATGGCTTAGAAACCATATAAATGTTTTTACAGTGTTATTTTATACTTCTGCTTTTATTGTATGCACTTTACTTAACCATAAGTATTGCGATAATATCGATCCATTTCTCTTGTATGAGAAAAGAGACTGATCAATAAATACCATCTTTTATTGAACACGCCCGTCTCTTCCTTTTCTCTACAATCTGGTGAGACTAAGAATGCACGTACTGACTGAGTAAAATAAGTTGTCTTTTGTTTTCACACGACTCTAGAGATACACTCTTGATTAGGGGAGAGCAAAGTTGTCATGTTCTATGGTTGTCAGAAACTAAATCCCTTCTTGTCTATCCAGGGAGGTTCAACTCCTCCTTGCCTATTCGAGAAAGTTTCTAGTGAACTCTGAGCTAGCTGGCAAACCCAAAACTTTAAGTCTAATATCGACAGTAGAAGACCTAGTTAACGTCTGGTCTAGGCCTATACTATTGAAGGTATTATTCCAATGCGCAGAGCCTATTGGGATAATAGGAACTACACTACATGGCGCCCAACGCGTTTGGCAAAGGCGATAAAACTAACGTAAGACATTAGAGTAACTCAGTCGTGCTATTTCACTCAGACCCCTTTTTTTCCCACAATACTCCAAAGACGTCTGGAGTGGGTGAAAGGTCATATCCGCCAAACCTCGCAGGAGGAAACTCCTATGTATGGTTCTTGGTTTAGTCAACGTTGAAGGATACACTGTTCCAAAATATTGTGCATCTAATCTTTGTTTCCATAAGAAACCTGATCTGCAAACAAACGGAATAACCTTCTGGACAGTACAATGTCAGACAATCAAGGAGATAGAGAGGCAGCTAGAATAACTGCTGAACTCGTAGCAGCTGATAATGCACTGCAAGAAGCAGACCCGAATATAATACTCATTGCGGTCAACATAAGAAAATCTATAACTTTAAAACTTATAGAAAATGGACTGACACCTAGAGGTGGCACAGTCATATTCGTAATAGAGGCACACGAATATCGGCAGACAGAGGTGTTCTATTCATGGATACACTTTCCAGCAGCAAATGCTGTAACAAAGGTCTTCCACTATTACAAAACAGAGGAACCTCCTGAAGAGTACACTCCTTTCGAGGAGGTGGAAGTACCACTTAAATTTCAAGAGCACTTGCTCTTGTTTAATGGCGCCCTAAAACATAATAATCACATCACCAGGCTCAGTCCATTAGGTAGACCAGGAGCAACGTGGCCGGTCCTAGCCGGATACACACCACATCCAGACATCGACGAGATGTCTGCAGCAAATCTTTTAATACAACTAAAACAATTAATAAAATTGCATAGACAATTAGTCCAATATGTAATGCGGACTTCAACAATCCAACCAGCAATTAAAATTCCACAGCTGACCCCTCATCAGGGGAACACAAATAAAATTACACCACAGAACATACAATCCTGCCTGGGTAAAGTACCAGCTAAACGGGAACAAATACCATTCTGGTTAGCACAAAAAATCACCCAAATAGAGGCGGTGTTTCCAGACACCACCCCGTTGGAAAAACACAGGATTCTGACTATCTGTCTTCCAATGGGAATTGCACCACACGTGGAGGACTGCGACAATTGGGGTGCAGTCTTTGCTTCCATTTACACAAAAACGCATGGTGTTCCATCCATCTCGGTAATACCAGATGTGCTAAAACAAATTCAAGATGAATACAGTCCAGAACCCACTTTAACTCTTGGTATGAAATTACTAAAAGACTTCAAGCAGGTCTCGGCAATACTATTGGCCAACATAAAGGGAGAAGCAGCCAGAGGTTAAAAGAAATAGATATAACAGAACAACCAGCTGAAATTGCCAGAATTATAGAAAAATCCTATGAAGAACTAGGCAGAGATAGTTTAGATGGAATACCAGTAAAACCACAACTGATTGAAAGTCCTGAAAAAGTATTTATTCATAATAATTTAACATCACAAAAAAAGAGCTGGGATGCAAACAAACAATCCAATCCTAAAGAAAAGAAATTCCAGTCCAGGGGAAGGTCTCCTCGGCGAAGAGAAAAATCTCCGAAGCAAAGACATAGGTCTCCCCAAAGTGATCCCTCTGGGAAAAGATATAACCTTAGAAATAGGGATAATATAAAGAAGCCTGATAGATATCAAGATTTTGATACACGCCCCTCTCAATCTTTTGAGACTTCCTCGCAGAAATCGGAAAGAAGAGGACGATCAGAACAAAGAGAAGAGCACGCCAAGTCCAAAGACAAGGAACCTGCTTATCTAAAAAAGAAATTACAATTTCCAAAAAAGAAGGTAGCCAGTATTAAAGTAGTTAACAATGCCGAGAATACTGAGGACACAACTGAAAAACGGAGAATGGGCTCAGACAATGCTAGACAGCGCAGCAGAAGTGAGCATAGCTCGCAAAGTCCTTATGAATCTTCTGGAGACAGTGGACACGAATGAATATCTTCAAGTGGAAACTGCAGACACCAGAGTTCGCAAACCTCACAAAATATATGAAATAACTTTACGTATAGAAGGGGATAAGACTAGAAAAATAAGGGGACTCTTTTGGGATAATCTCTCCAAGGGCTAAGACATCCTTCTAGCTGAAAAAGACTGGCCACCAGAGTTTGTCAGGGACTGCCCTCATGGCGACGAAATAATTATGCCTGCCTTCTCAAATCATATCCCAATTCATACAAAATACACACTTGCTAGAAAGTGGACAGTAGCTCAAGCTCCTGCTTTATATAAAAATCACGTAGGATGGGATGAGGACTCTCCTCCTCACAAAATCCAGTTAAAATCACAACCTACTGCACAAAGACAGTACCCAATTAAGCAAGAAGCTAAAAAACAGGTAAAAGAAATCCTAGATCAACTAGAATACCAGGGGGTGATTGAAACTTGCACCTCACAAATGAACAACCCTTTGTTTCCGGTCTCCAAACCAGACAATTCATATCGTCTAGTTTTGGATTACAGACACCTTAACTCATGTTGCAAAACTTTTGCGGTACAAAACTCGCATAGTGCTGCACTAATGAATAACATAGTGCGCAAAAAATACAAAACAACATTAGACATCTCTAATGGATTCTTTTGTCAAAATATAGCACCAGAGAGCAGATATTTGTCTGCGTTCTCAATAAATGGCACTCAAAAACAATTCTGTCGGTTAGCCCAGGGATACAAGAACAGCCCTGGAGTATTCTCAGCGAGAGTAACAGAATTACTACAAACATACGATGACGAGGCATTATCATATGTCGACGACATTTACCTAACAGATGATGACTTGGATACTCACTTGAAGAGAGTGAACACCATAATACTTGGGTTCGCAGCAGAGGGTTACAAATTCAACTTTAAAAAATCCAGAATTGCCCATCTAACAGTCCTGTTCTTAGGATATGAATTATCAAGTGAAGGCAAAAGCCTGGCTGACAATTTCCTAGAGAAATGTGCCGTACTCCAAGCACCTAGAACACTAAAAAACCTACAGTCAATTCTAGGCTTCCTAAATTTCGGAAGAACATACATTGCAAATTACGCAGAAAGGGTCAAACCCCTTTATGATCTAATAAAACCAGATTTTAAAAGAAGCAATTGGACTCAAATACACACAGAAATTCTGAGATCCTTACAAACTGACATGTTAATTAAAACAAAATTAGAAACACGTGATAACACACGCAATCTTGTGATTCGAGTCATCCCAGGAAGATGCGGATTCACATACCTAACCTCTAATGAGGGAGAAAAGGTACCAATTGCATTCAAATCACACTTGTACACAGAAGCTGAAAAGAAGTTCAGCATTAAAGAAAACATTGTTCATGCAGTTCAAACCGCAATAGCTAGAGAAAAAGATAAAGCTGACGGTAGACGTATTACAGTCAGAACAGCAGAATCAGCCTTTGAGGCATTAACAACACCGTGTAATTTACCAACAACAACATTGAATCCGGAATGGATACAATGGGTGAATTCAATTACAACGGACAAAGTATACTACTACTTTGATCCAGAACTAGAGGAACTGAAAAATCTAGAATATGAAAGAACATTCCCTCTGCCAATCGACATTCTGCCCTTAAGACAATATGCATGTGTAATCTATACAGACGGACAGGCTCAACCCTCCGTTTGGGGAGAACAAGCATACAACCCCACATGTGAGATTACAAAAGAAGTGTGGCGCGGAGGTAAACTAAGACCTCTAATAACAAAAACACTCAGTAGAAACTAATTCAGAACAACAGACTGAAATAATAGCATTGAAAATGGCGCTAGATAATGCAGATCGCGAATTCCCGACACTAATAGTGTCCGATTCATATTACTGCGTCAAATCATATAACAACGATTTGCAGACAAGGATTCAAAACGGTTACAAAGATGACACAGGTGCAACAATAAAGCAAAAACTGCTTTGGGAACAAATAGCTCTTTTACAAAAAGAACTACCAAAGACTCACGTGACACACTCACTGAGTCATCAGCGTGATGGCGTTCACGTTGCAGGGAATTCATTGGCTGAGACAGCCACAGCGGTAGCAACTAAATCGGCTTCCGTAGCTCGAAAAAAGCGTACAGTGAAGTACATTGACGGTGAAACAGTGCTGGCGGTGAAAACGTCATCAAAAGGCGACTGCTCAGCGCTACCGATCAACTATCCACTCAATTATACATACATAATTGATGCAAACTCCGGCCCTTTTGCTCGAATCCCTGGAGTGGGGGACAGAGTAATTCCAAACATGGACAGGAGAATCTTGTTAATTGCAGACGCACATATGGGTGAGGGTCTCGGACACCTCAAAATAAAAGATTCTTTGGAAGAATTACAATCAAGGTACTGGTGGCCAGGCATGAGCCTGCAGCATCACATTTTTGTAAAAAAATGCCCGGACTGCAACAGAAATCGCAGTGGCGAGAGAAACGGTATACTACCGTGGCATTTCAATCCAGAAAAGATCAACAGCAAAAAGCAAAGCGTCCGATTAACATATACAGGCTAGTTTCCACTTATAATGTGGATCACCAGCACTCGGCTGACGTCTGGACTGTTATACAAAGATAGGCGAGTCTAAATGGCATATACGCTAGGAGCATGCTACGTTTGACCATTGTTTTCACTTTAGCCTTAAGCCTGAGGGGAAACATGGCCAAATGAGCATAGCATAGCGGGATTCTTCACTTCCTTCCTGAGGGATACGGGATGGTGTAAAGAAAAAACCAAGGCATAAAGCTATCTATAACGGAAAGGATATTAGGTTCGGGAGCTGGGTGGGTCAAACATCTAATAAGTGTCCAACGTAGTCTAAATAACCTGCCAAGAAATTCTCTGAGGGGATTCAGTCCGTACGAATTATTATTTGGAACTAGGATGTTAGTCTTAGACCTCGACAGTCAGACTTCAGTGGTGAAGGAAAAAAGCTTTGATATCAAAGATAGTTTGGCTATTTTGCAGGACTTAAACGAAACAAGAAAAGACCTGAGCAACATAAAGTTGAAACAACAGCCAACAACCACTGAAGAACCACCACCTGTCCCAGCAAGACCTGTCTGGATTCCAAAAGTCAGGGATCTAGTCAGAGAAAAGATCGCGGTAAAGAAGGAATTTGGGCCTTCTTACAGAAAAGCAGTTCCTGTCTTGTCTATCAACGGGACAAGATCAGTTGTACTACCGCCGCTTGCTGGTAAAAAGGAGAACCGAGTTGTATCAATCGACCTGGTAAAACCACAATCATGTGGCCGATAACAAACAGTAGGCCAAGTGGACTCCCGATAAGTAGTAGAACACCAAGATTTGCTACCAATACAGAGGTCCAAACTAAGAGGCTAATCACATTCGAAACGCCTACAGAACAACAACAAGGACTATGCAACAATGCATTTGAACTCAGACCTCTAAAAACCCAAATAAAAACATTTAGTAGAGACACACCAACCTACAATGAAGTAACAAACGAATATGCAAGAAACAATAATCCTGAAGCAATTGGAACAATTGACAGAACTGCATCCGGCTACTTCATAAACTTCGATGATTCCTCTGAAGACCTAAGTGAATCAAAAACACAGCCATCAACAAAAACCTTTAAAGATAAAGCTAAAGAACTTTTGAAACAACTGAAAGAAACATATCTGATTTCTCCATGGATTGAATTTTGGGTGGGTTTTGGTGCATTTATCCTCATACTTTGGCTGATCATGGTACTAACTTTGGGACGCTTCATTGAGGGAAAATATGCAAAAATGGACACAGCAAGTCAGAAAATCAACTTGATCCTCAAACCACACACATCTTCACACGTCGAGAAAAGAGAACTTTCTTCAGTCCACTTCACAGCCAATCCTATACCGGGTGGGGTAGCATGGGACAACACTGACTACGAAATTTATGGTCCGGTCGAAATCCTGAAATATCCACACCAAATTAAGATCTCATTGAGTGACTTTGTAAAACCAAGCTCATTTGCTGATGATTGGGACTTTGAAAGTATAAATAATATGATGTCTGACCTAGTGATGTCTGCTAAATTTACCAAACATGATTATTTGCAGGGTTCGACAAATTATGATAGTATGTACTGTTACAACCACTATGGTAACCATTTTCTACATAAATCTGCATAACCTAGAAATGTTTTAAATTATAATCAATGGGAACATTGTGCAACTCCTCCAAAAGGAAGCTCAAGAACCTTTTATGACAAATATTCATACTTTTCAGGTTTTAACACAAGTAATGCTGAAACATTTTATTTCAAATTGTCAAATAAGACAGGGACAAAGACCATGCTAACGAACACAAAATTTATATATTCAGACTCATTTTTTGAACAAATGAATACTTTTGGTTTCGATTATTGGGACAAAAATGTTGAAGTAAAAAGTGTTTGGGGTACAAAAGAATGGCAAGTACAAGGTATAGAATCATTGTTTAGAGCCTGCATGATCCCAGAACAAATTATATTTTTAAATGACACTGTTCAACAAACCTCCTGTCTTGGCTTAGCCAAAATCAAAGACTTAAATAAACCGTCTATTCCAAAGCCAACTATGAACAGCAATAGCTCTACAGATGAAGAGATAGACGTAAACTATGTATTAAACCAAAACAGAACACATCCTGATTGGAAACAGTGGTTGATCTGGCCCACAGATACTAATAACTGTCAAGACAGATTCCTGAACAAAATACAGGGGTTTAAATTGACCAGGCCAGACCCTAGATATTCCCAAAGACAACACCCAGGGATAATAACCACCTACAGTGTGGGCAAATTATGCCTTCAATGGCTACAAACTTCCACACTGGCAGAAATTAAGCAACACCTAACTTTACTTACTGATGGTGCTGACTTGCGTGATTTCATTATGGGACCGCGCAAACAGCGTCAAAAACGCTTCAAAGCAGCCTCTGTATATGCAGCTTACAACGAGGCCTGGAAGGTTACTCAAATTGAGACAGCAGAAAGTATACGGGAAATTGACCGTATTAATTTGGAAAAATCACTTTCTGTAGTGGACAATGGGTTAATGACTCTGTCCTCCAGAATTTTCTCTTTGGACAGCATTGTGTCTTCAGCAATCGACATAATATCGCAAGACTTACTGTTGTTACAACACGGTCAGTCTCAATTGCGTTCTATTGTACAGCTTGGCTGGACGTTACAAAATCTGCGTTCAGGCTATGTGCCTTGGCGTTTAATCAACACAACGTCACTATTCTATATCTTTAACCTTACTGATAGACAAATCAGTATGGCTCAAAAGGGTGCTGATTATACAATCCTGAGCATTGAGAAACTTGAGAGATTACCAGTGACAATGTCAGAACGACCTGTCAGTGAATGGATAATACATGGGATAATTAATATTCCAATATCAACCTTCAGGTTTCAATACTGCCAAAAATATATACAGGCTGGCATGTACGAAAAATTGGGAAAAGGGTACATTAAGACAACATGGAACTTGCCCTATTCACATGCATGTGTCAGTAATAAAGGACAGAAAGTGTTTCTTAGTGGCAATAATTGTGCGATGTCACTAAGCGGTACACTTCTGTGTAACGGAATTAGTTTGCATGGAGCCTGTGAAGGGAACTCAAATAACCTTTCATGTCACCAGCTAGGCGCACCTGCAACAGAGATAGAACCATTTTTTCAAAGACTCTATAATGGGAGTTACATTCTAATTGTGAATCGCAGATGTTGTAGTCTTATGCCCGGCACTCCTTATCTCGTAACTACGACTGCGAAGGTCATGTGCTGTGGACACTCATTGTTCCCCAGCTCCTTTCCAGACAGGGAGGCAAGGGCATGGCCCAACTTGAAAATTACTTCTATTCGAATAGATACTTTAAGCAGAATGAAAACAGTGCTTCTTCAGACGCCGACCAGGCTCACGTCATCAAAAGAAACGTATGATCTCCTAGTCGCAAAGGACGACTGCAGAGATTCACTCATTGTTATCAACTAATTCCCCCATACATTTCGCAGAAATCCTGAATGAAATCTTAAATATTTCTGATACCAGTGGAGTCTCAAAAGTATTTAAGACAGTATTTTCGATGGCATTAACACCATTCAAAGCCATACTGGGTATTTTTCCAGATTTCGTCCATTCGATTTTTGGCGGACTTCCCCTCATTTTGGGACTAATTGCAGGAATCCTATTCTTAGTCCTAATATTTCGTTATGGCAAACCGTGTCACAGACAAAACACCTGCGACAAGGGAAGAAACAATCAGAGCCATTGGATACCGGGACCGGATATCAAAAATCCTGGGACTTTCCCGGCTTAGAGACCTGAACATGACTTGGTTTCTTTCATTTCGACCAATGTGGCATCGATGTGTTTTACCTGTATTAAGGTGCTTGCTGTGCGGAGAAGAATGCGTGTTGGACACCTGTCTGACGCTACAATCAGATGCGCCAATGGATGCAGAAACATTGTTGAGTCCGATAAAGGCTCATGCTTTGTGCTGCCCTCAACGGCTACCAATCCTGATGACGGCATTCGTGGAATCTTCACCACTACGATTAAGGGGTAGTGAAGTTCAAGATGAAAGCAGCATCGATCAGGTACGACCTTCTGTCAGCAATACTAATCAAAACGTCAATGGAGACAATCATGCGCACAAATGCATGGTTACACCTTTTTCCAAGTTAGTGGAACTCTCCCAGGAAGCTGTTGACAGCTTTTTCGACAGTCTAAATGATATGATGTTCTCACCAGAGCAGAAATAGAGACTTTTGAGCAAGCTAGCACACGGCGTTCCCAACACCCTGAATTTGGCCTTCAACTTTAATAATAAAGTAACATGAACAATTTCCCCTCCAGTTCACGGACAGCAATTTTTTCAGCAGCCCCAAAATATTTTTACGATTTTTCGGGACACTAATCATCTGCTTAAAGTAAGGACTATTCTTAGAGAACTAAAATTTCTATTTTTAGATACTTTATAGACATTAGCTAGCTGCCCTCTGGTATGTTCATAATTATTTTATTCTGTGATGGAATGGTCTCGAACCTTTCTTCTGTATTAAGAGCCATTTCATGTGTAAATTCTCATATACCAATTAGCAATAATGTATACATATGCGTGATTACTTTAGCATTATTCTGCAGCTTGAGTGCATATAATACATGTGACTGTTTTTACCGTATATTAGATAATTTCAAAATGCATTTTATGTATTTTGGGGTGGTAAGGTATACACGATACTCTACAGTATGTTTTACTATGCCTAGATTCATAAACATGGCCATAGTTAGCGTGGAGTGGGTGTGATGTATTCCTATAGGTTCTGTATCGATCCCCCTATTCCTGACCCTGTTCTGGTTAACAAGTTAACTAGCAGCCATCCCATGATGCAGAAACCGTTATCTGATGAAGCCACACCACGGCACAGGAACGTGTTATCTGATTAGGTCATAACGCTTGCCATCTAATTAGACAAGCGATATTCCTCCAGCCCCTGATAAGGCATACGGAGTTCTCAAAACAAATCAAACCTATGACAACCTGGGAAAAACCCTGCGGCCATTGTTTTGATTTCACCGAGAACTTCAGCAAAAGAATGTGCTAACGACCAAGTCGTATGACATCCTTATTGACGTATCTATGTCCATCCTTACGTCAATCTCGGCACCTTATAGGTATAAATATTACCGGTATTGCCTTAAGCAAACACACGCGGTGGTGACGAGATCGGAGCAGCCAGACTTGCCGAAGCCCAGAGCAGACCCCGCTGGCGCAGCCCCGCCTTCCTGATGCGCTGAGAACGAGACGCTGCTTTCTCCTGCCGAGAAATCCAGCTCCGGCGCTTCCGGGCAGCCCTCGCAGGCAGCCTAGAATATCGAGACCAGAGACGAGAGATACCATCCCTCAACCATCCTAGATTCAAGGTACAGAACTGAATAACCCCTTACAGAGAATTCTTGAGTCAGTCACTTGGCAAAACAAACGTAACTTAAACTGCTACTTTCTATTCCCGCCCACGTATTAGGCTTAGGTCAGGTACACTGGGGTAGGCGTAGTTAGAAACACCAGTTGAGTACGATTAGTCAAATATATATGTGTATGTATCTATTTTATCCATTTTAAACCTGCATATGGCTTAGAAACCATATAAATGTTTTACAGTATTATTTTATACTTCTGCTTTTATTGTATGCACTTTACTTAACCATAAGTATTGCGATAATATTGATCCATTTCTCCTGTATGAGAAAAGAGACTGATCAATAAATACCATCTTTTATTGAACACGCCCGTCTCTTCCTTTTCTCTACAATCTGGTGAGACTAAGAATGCACCTACTGACTGAGTAAAATAAGTTGTCTTTTGTTTTCACACGACTCTAGAGATACACTCTTGATTAGGGGAGAGCAAAGTTGTCATGTTCTATGGTTGTCAGAAACTAAATCCCTTCTTGTCTATCCAGGGAGGTTCAACTACTCCTTGCCTATTCGAGAAAGTTTCTAGTGAACTCTGAGCTAGCTGGCAAACCCAAAACTTTAAGTCTAATATCGACAGTACAAGACCTAGTTAACGTCTGGTCTAGGCCTATACTATTGAAGGTATTATTCCAATGCGCAGAGCCTATTGGGATAATAGGAACTACACTACAGAACAGTCAGGCCAGGTACTCCCTGAACCAGAAACAAGCAATCTAGGACCAAGTTCACCCTAGATGGGCTTTTCAGCCAGGTATAGCTTGCTTCCATTTGCACACTATCATAAGTTACTGGGGGCCCCCCTTCCTTTCGCAGTCCTACTCACCGCTCGCGAGAACTCCTCACACACAGCTTCTGACTCTTTGCCATAGCAGTTGCTGTAGCTCTGGCGGTACTTCCGGCAGACACTGACTTTCAGGATACCAGACACTGGCTTTCCATAGGTATACCTACCGCAAATAGCAGCACAAACAAAATATGATTAAAGATACAAAGGCACAGCTGGAAATAAAAAGCCAGCAACAACCCCCTCCTTTCCAGATTTGGCTACATAAATGTTTAGTCTTGGTAGACATCATGTCATCACAACAAACACCAACATCAGATGGATTGGCCGCTTCTTTCTGAGGGTGCCCTCTTTTGCACAAATATTTTTCCAGACAAGCATTGCCGGACTCATTCGGCTAAAACGTGCATACCCAGACATGTGTTTGTGCATGTTTGTGTTTGCAGGCAAGCCATTTTGGTGGCTTTGCTTATGCTTCTTTATTTTTCATGAACACTGTAATGATAAACCAACTGCCCCTCACTCATCACTTTCCCAGGCACTCATACACAGACTCACTCACTAATCCTCTCAGCTTTCAGCCTACTCCCTCACCCACCCCTTGCTCAGTTACACACACTGCTAAGAATTCAAACACTGAAATTTCCCCCCTAATGACCCCTTAAAATATATTGCTCTGGACTGTTTTAGTGGCAGTGAATTAATTGACTACTTGCAGCTCGATGACAAAAGTGGAATGAATTTGTCCTTTTCACCTTAGGAGGAGAGGAGATAGATTTGGGCATGTCCTTTGAACATGTGGCAGCTGGGGCCAGGTCTTCGTTAACCAGCAAGCACAAGTTGCAGCCGTGACGACATGGCAGAAGGAATGTGTGAAATATAAAGGAATTTAAAGGACTGCGGGGCATATTAGCAAGAACTTCGTTAAAATTATCGAAACTGCCGCTAAAACGGCGATAATGGTCTTGCTAATATGCATTATAGAATTCCAATAGAAGCCCAGGTTAGATGTGCAGGACATCTAACCTGGGCTTCTATTGGAATTCTATAACGCATATTAGCGAGCCCATTATCGCCAAACTGCCGCTAAAACGGCAACAATTCTAACGAGGTTCTTGCTAATATGCCACTGCATTTGGGGAACTTATTCAATGGCCCTGGAAGAAGTTAACAGAGCTATATTCAATTTAATGGCCAAAGCAGGACTGGGCGAAGAAGTGAATGAGTTAGTGGGTGGGAACAACTTGACTGTAAAAGAGGAGAGGGAGGGGCTGTAGGAGCAGTAGTGTGGGATCATGTGTGTTCAGTACTCTGAGGCAGATTTACAAGCCCCTTGCGTCACTTTTGCGCCTCTGTTGTGTCACTTTTTGTGACGCAGTGGCGGCTTAAAAAGGCATCCCATTTACAACGTGATGCATATAGGGAGATGCATCATTTTCTAAAGCTCAACGTCACTTAACCCCTTGGACGCGGCGGTAATTCTGCTGCGGCGCGGGGGTCGCGCGGCGCCCCCATGCTCGTGACGGAACCACTCCGTCACAAGCCACGGGCGCGCTGTGCTCATGACAGAGTGGTTCCGTCACGGCCCCGCACGCTCATTAATTCCGCCGGCAGGCACGGAATTGCTGCAGCGTGGGCGGGTTGGCCGCGCCATGACAGAACCACTCCGTCATTCGCATAGCGCGCCCGTGGCTCGTGACGGAGTGGTTCCGTCACGAGCACGGAACGCGTTAATACCTGCCCCAGGTATAATGTATGCAGGGTGGGCATTCCCACCCAGGTAAGTCTCGTAAAAGTGACGTAGTTAAATCTAAAAGATTTCACTGCACCGCTTCTAGGACGCCACTGTGTCAAAATCTTATGCCTGTTTGGAGCAAATGTAAGAAGTGACGCACAATGAGGATAGGCTTCCCCAGGCATTGCTGGAGTTGCGTCGTGCTTGTGACACGACAACAGCAATGCGTGACTTTTGTGCCAACAGATGCATCAGAATTTCTGACGCATCAGTCAATCCTAGCACAATGCTGCTCTGTGCTCCGTATTGTACATATGGTGCATTGTGGTGGCACAAGGGTTTCTCAGGGTGACGCAGGGAAAGTGAAAAATCTCTACAGATGAGTCACTGTCCCATTGCCGAATTGCTCACAATTTATAAAGCCAGATGCATTTCAACTGCCATGTATGGAGCTGGAATAGGGGGATATGTAAATGTTGATTCATTGCAGACAATGGAGAATACATTTTTTAGATATCTTTTAGCTACCCTAAACAGTACAGCTACGTACATTGTCCATGCCGAGCTGGGAATACCATATCTGACCCACCTAATTAAAACGCAGCCGGTCCTTTTGTGGCGCAAGATTTGGTCACGCGTGGCCACAGGTCTTAATAGGGACGTGATTGAAGATTGCCTGAGACTACAGCGTGTTTCAAGTATCCCATGGCTTAACTATGTCAAGCATTTCGTGGCCAACTTGGGACATCCTGAATACTTCCACAACTCTGTTAGCATCTCTACCATCCAAAGGCAAGAACTAAAGACCATCTGCATGAACTCTTTATAGAATTTGAGATTCTCTCTTAATAATGACAAACCGACTGTTAGAGAGAACCAATTGCTACTGATACAACCAGGGATACAACCATACCTTTTAAATACAAAGGGTAGTTATTACAGGATGTTATTAACACGCTTACACTTCGGTAATTTTCATAACATTGTTACATTTCCAAACATGAATGATTGGTCACACCCCCTAGACCCTTGCCCATGTGACGATATATCCTCACAGACCACGATTCATATTATGTTTTTCTGCACTTTCTAGGTCTCGCCTCTGCGACACAGGGCAATCTGATAGCTGCTGTGCTTAGCTATCCTTCTCGCCTGCTCCTGTTTGAGCCCAGAGGTGAAAAAACATACATTTTCATTGATATACGTTCCATCTGTAGCCGATGAATAGGGTGGCAGCGAGGCTTGCTTAATTTTTCGGGGCCAACCAGAATACTGGTCCACCTGCATCCCTGCCTCGGAACTCTGGCAGACAGGACTCATTTATCATACAGATGCAAAAATCATATGGACAATGATAAACTGAGTTTCTTATCATACTAGACAGCTGGGGATTTTTCTCCACAGCTACTATTAAATAAAGAAATTCAAGAACCCCCTGATTTTAATTGTCGGTGTATGCAGTTATATGTTGTTTAGTTTGTTTTTGGCCCTGAAGAAGGTGATTCAAATAGCAGCAGTCACCGAAACGTACGTAGGCCGTACGCATTTAAGACCCCTATTTTGAAAATCATTTTTGTCACATGTACAGAGAAAGAAACAACCATTTGTAACAATGCTCAAATCAATAAGTGATTAGTTCTCAGGACTTCTCTCCCATAGTAATTCATAGGGGTCTTTCTAGAACAGCTTTGTGTCTGTTTAGTTTGTTTTGTAAATCATGTCCAATCAGTTCTTTTAGACTAGGTAGTGAGTGTAGCAGCATGTCTGATGGAATGAATGATATTAGGATAAGATGATCTGTTTGGGGTTCATCGTTTCATGTATTATCATGGTTTGCTTACCCTGATTTACAGAGCGTGGCACTTAAATCTTTTGTATGTAAACAAAGTATTATGTATTTATGATATAAAATATAAATCGAATGGTCAAAATGAGAAAAATAATAAAAATAATGTTTGAATAAATTAAATGTCTTTCTTGCATATAGCATCCTTTTTGAAAGATAGTGTGAAGATTATCACTGTGAAAGAAATATAGGTCTGACTAGAGGTACTTCTTAGCTTTGGTTTGAGGAAGTTTAGACATCGAATTATTTTGAAAGATAATACCTTACCTAAAGAACACAAAGTCTGAAATGTACCGCTAGCGTTGAGAAGTCCGTTAAAACAGGAATTAGATAGATTATGCTCCGAAGGAATAATAGAACCAATAGAAGCTTCGGAATGGCTCAGTCCGATCGTTATCGCACACAAACCTAATGGCAGCATTCGCATGTGTGTTGATTTAAGACATCTTAATGAGAATATTTGAGTGGATCGCCATCCCCTTCCCCACATAAATGAAATGTTTGCCACTCTGGATAATGCTAAATGTTTTTCTACCTTAGATTTATCGAGTGCTTACCACCAGGTATTATTACAACCTGAATCAAAGCACTTATCATTCATCACGCCTGAGGGGGCATTCCAATTCATTCGTATGCCGTTTGGGTTGGCATCTGCTTCGGCAGTTTTTCAACGCATCATGCAGGGCATTCTTAAAGATATGACCAATATATTAGTGTTCCAGGACGATATTTTGTTTTGGGGAAAGGACAGGAAAGAACACGATGAGATATTAGCGATTGTTTTGAGTAAGTTGGAACAGGCGGGTTTGACTAGTCTTAAAAAATGCAAATTTGCCCAAGCTGGAGTAGACTATCTTGGTCACACCACTTTGTGCAAAGAAGGCATCAAACCCAAGTTTAAATTAGTGGAAGACCTAGAGAAAGCTCCTATCCCTCAAAATAAAGATCAGTTGAGATCATTTCTGGGATGAGCCGAATATTATTCGAGGTTTATTCGTAATTTTTTCAATTGTGTCTCTCCATTGCGTGAATTGATGAAGAAAAATGTAAATTTTATATGGTCAAATCAATGTCAAAGTGCGTTTGAACAAATTAAGAAAGCTGTTGTTAACGCAGCTGCTTTAAAACCTTTCAACATCAATGACAAATGCATTATTGTGACTGATGCCAGTGGTTATGGTTTGGGGGCGGTATTAATGCAAATTCATGATGGTAAGGAAAGGGTGATTGCATTTGCTTTCAGAACTTTGAAAGGGGCGGAGAGCACTTATTTAACCATTGAAAAGGAGGCTTTAGCGTGTTGGTGGGGTGTGCAGCATTTTCGGAATTTTGTTTGGGGAATTTGTTTTGATCTTCAAACAGATCACAAACCTCTGGTTGATGTTTTTTCCACATCGGGAGCAGCAAAGGCCACACCACGCATAGCAAAGTGGATTTATCGGTTACAGGAATATAACTTTTGCATTAAATATGTACCAGGGGTTAGGAATGTAAATGCGGATTGTTTGTCCCGTCTTCCTGTGGATAAAAATGATGAGGAGAACATTGATGTAGATGAAGAAGAGTGGGTTGTAGCCAAGTTAGAGGAAGTTTGCCAAGCTATAGAGGAGTCTGATTGGAAATTAGCAATTTTGGACGATGAAGTTATTAAAAGAGTAATTGAGTGTCTTCCGTCCAAAGAAGGTTGGAAATCACATGTAGATTTAATTACATATAACGAAGTCTGGAATGAGTTATCGTTTGTGAAGGGTATTGTAAGAAGAAGTGACAAATTGGTGGTTCCCTTTTCTATGAGGTCCAGATTATTGAATCTCTTACACGAAGGTCATGGGGTGATGTCTGCTATGAAAAGGAAGGCCAGGGAGGATTTTTGGTGGCCGGGAATGGATACAAGTAGAGAAAGATTTGTAAGAGATTGTGTTGAGTGTTGTCGGAGTGATAAGGCTCACATAGTGAAGCAAACTACCATACATCATATGGATTGGCCGAAATTTCCTTGGGAGAGATTAGCAATAGATATTTGTGGTCCGTTTGACATTCTTGGTGTTGGCAGTAGATTTGCCGTGGTGTTGATGGAATATTTCTCTAAGTGGCCAGAGGTCACATTTGTGAGAGAAGTCAAAACGGAGAATATAATTGATTTTTGTGAGGAAATTTTCATGAGGGAAGGTTGTCCTGAAGAAATTTTATCGGACAATGGTCCACAATTTGTTTCTGATGAGTTCAGTTGTTTCCTTAAGACATGGGGCATTAAACATTTGAGAACCCAGGTTTATCATCCTCGGGGAAATGGTCTCATTGAACGCTTTAACCGCGTTCTAGGCAAATGTATTCAAAGGATCACTGAAATAATATCGAGGGACAGAATATCGACCATCAAAAAGATCGTTGACAAAATATCGACAGTCAAAATATCGAGTTTCTATCTACAAACAGGTAAGTACAAAAATATCGAGTTAAAAATATCGTTTACAAAAATATAGTTGTAAAAAATATCGTATTTACTAAAAACAGTGTTAAATTAAAATTAATAATTAATTACTAAAATATACTTAAAATTACTTAAACTTATAATAATTAAATAATTAATGAAAGTTAAATAAATATTTTTTTATTTCATATTTATTAAGACATATATACATAGTAACAAAATATAATAAAATACCCAAAAACTGAAAACTGACCCTGAACCCTAAAAATACCCCTTTACCCAAAAACCCAAAACTGACCCTGAACCCTAAAAATACCCCTTTACCCAAAAACTGAAAACTGACCCTGAACCCTAAAAATACCCCTTTACCCAAAAACCCAAAACTGACCCTGAACCCTAAAAATACCCCTTTACCCAAAAACTGAAAACTGACCCTAAACCCTAAAAATACCCCTTTACCCAAAAACTGAAAACTGACCCTGAACCCTAAAAATACCCCTTTACCCAAAAACTGAAAACTGACCCTAAACCCTAAAAATACCCCTTTACCCAAAAACCCAAAACTGACCCTGAACCCTAAAAATAAAAACACATTTTTTTACTATCTATAGTATATACTTACATATTTTCACTTTCTATATTATTTACAGTCGATATTACTTCACTTACCTTAACCCCTTCCACGCTGATGACGAGCTGGGCTCGTCATGAGGTAGCCTCCTGCTACGCTGATGACGAGCCCAGCTCGTCACGTAACATGCGGTTTCGCAAAAGTCAGCGTACGAGCGGAATTCCGCCCGCACGCATGCGGTTAAAAACGATATTTTGGCTGTCTATATTCTGTCCTGTCGATATTTTGTCCAAACGATATTTTTGACTCGATATTCTGTCCAAACGATATTTTGGAGTCGATATTATGTCTGTGCACCGTATTCAAATGGCTATTTACAACAATAAGGATTGGAAGTGTTTAGTAAAAAAAATGTTGTGGAATTATAGGACCAAGCCACACTCTGTAACTGGGGAAACGCCTTTTTGTTTACTTAAAGGTAGGATTCCATGTTCAATTACGGTTCCAGATTGAATGGGAAGGTGTGGTAGGAGAGTGGTTGATTATAAGGCTATAAGATCCAAAGTTGAGTCGTATCAGAGTTTCTATGTGGATAGACATAATTACAATTCACATAAAGATTCACAGAAGTTTGAAGTTGATGATTATGTCAGGGTAAAATTGGGAGTTTTACATCACAAAGGAAGTTCAAAATTATCTGATCCTAAGAAAATCATAATGGTTAAAGGTAATCTTTTGGAACTCTCAGATGGAAAGTTGTGGAATGCTAATCGTGTTACTAAGTGTAATGTCACTGAAATACGTGAGTGGTTGTCAAAGGATTTTGATAATTCTACTGAGAATGATGTAACACCCAAGTTTCCTTCTATAACAGTATCTACTGTCAGTTTACCTAATGCGTGTGCTAAATTGGTTCCACAAAGACCACTTAGTTCACGTGCCAAGTTTGTTCCACAAAAATTCCATGATTATGTTTGTGGATAATTTTCTTATTAGTTTGTGTTAATCTTTATTTTATTTTGTTTTTAAAGAAGGAAGATATGTTCCATTCTGATGTAAGGTTAAGTCTGCTGCTAAGCAACCTGGAGCTTCTACTCCTGGAATCCGGTGTGTGGAGTCCAGTAGAAGACAGCTGAGGTGGCGATAGTAGCTGTTGGGGGTTGTTCCTGCTATCTATCTTAATAAACTAATTCTAACATCTGACAAGATCTCTTCGATATAAAAGTATATACCTACGTGGTACATATATCTCCAAAGTATGTGTATGTGCAGTTAGGGATATTAAATCTATACTTCCCTATTTGCACATGCCTTTAGATATTTTGCCCCTCAATACTTTTACCACAATATTGTTTGAATCGATGTTCAGTAGTACAACCTTCAATTAAAAATGTCAGACCCAGGTGGGGGATACAGTTAGGTATATGGGGAAACATGTTTATTCTTCTAATTCAAAATTACAAAGCAAAAGCATGCATTCTTGCATCAAAACAAAAATAATGAAATTGAATAACTTCTACATAGTCTATGTAATTGCTTAACTTCTTATCCATACAATGAAGGCTTTCCAATCAATCACAAAAGGTGCAGTAGCTGCACCAGTAGTGGATGTAGGAGTGTCCTCTTGTGACCTTCTAAAAAACAAGTCTCTGGTCTTAAGGTTTGTTGTATTGTTGGAGACAACTGCAACACAAAAGCAATATCAGACGCTTTTCACAGACATGTATGTGTGCAAGTTTAACCCCTTCCATGCTTATGACGAGCCCAGCACAGTGGAGCTGTGCGCATGATGAGCTGGGCTCGTCATAACAGTCGCGGTCCACTCACCAGCAATTTATTCCCCGTCTGTGCGATAGAATCAATCAGTTGGCGGAGTCGTGACAAGCCCAGCTCATCATGAGCACAGCTCCACTGTGCCTCATGACGAGCTGGGCTCTTCACGAGCACCGCGGCGCCGCGGCCACTCCCACGCCCCCCTGCGCCGTGGGGGAATTACCCCCGCAGCGAAGGGGTTAAAGATATATTTTTCATGTGAGCAGTGTGTGGCATTAGTGGACACACGAGAGCAAACATACACAGAGCAAAAGGTGAATTAAAGGCAAATCAGCACAACAGCAGGTAATGCCTAGGTAGCTTCTGCAACAATGGAGAACCATGACACTTATATTGCCAATCTTAGCAGGCACTGGGTATGTTGTGGTAAATGAAGACGATGAATTGTACAATATATCAGGACAACAATATGTAGGCATTGTCGTGAGTAAGCGGCCTCTTTTGCTAGGGTATCTACTTAGTATGAAGGAAGTTTGCTTCTCTGCTTTGGCCTTAGTCTGTTTTGAGTAGCCCAAAGGCTGAAACAGGCAATAGAACCGCAACAAGCAAATGCTAGCAGAATGTAACCAATACTTAATTTGAGCAAGTGGTTTCCGGTGCTCAGCACCAGCAGTGTCTGCCACATGGTGATGCTGTTGATCTAATTAGAGGTGAGCACAACAACAT
Organism: Lissotriton helveticus; assembly: GCF_964261635.1. Lineage (NCBI taxonomy): Eukaryota > Metazoa > Chordata > Amphibia > Caudata > Salamandridae > Lissotriton > Lissotriton helveticus. Next base: position 48,817,805 of record NC_136068.1, on the reverse strand, counting down.
TTGTATATATATTCTTTATTGTCCGATTAATTAAAATCATTACAATAAAACAACAATTCGTGAACCAGAGCAATTTCTTACATTCCTTAAAGATAATAAGGAAGTATTAACATATCTTTATAACTGTTAGAAGTACATAAAATATCATAAAAAGGTATTTTGTTCATAACCATATAAAATACATTTCATTATTATTCACCTTACATATTAATAAACCAATTCATACAAATAATCTTTGAGTCCCATATCTGTTTTTTTTTTTCTTTTTTATCAGCCCCTAAAATGAAGCAGAGCATACAGTAACAAATGTTTGGTCCAGGTGTGTTCTTAATGCTTACAATATAAAGTGCCTCTAAGTTAAGCCTGACTGCCAGAGGGTTGAGCACAGGTTAATTTGGGGTTTGCACGTGTTTCACCCTGACAAGAATTGTGAACTAGTAACCCAATTTCTTACAGGGTGGAAACAAAATTGTGTTCTAACCTATGCTGGTGAACTTTTCAGAGACAGTTGTTGGATAGCATAGCCATAAAAAACAAAGCTCTCCCAAAGATCCTATAGGTGCTCCATCCGAAAAGAGCACCGTCATCCCCTGTGCAGTTCAGTCATTGGGCACGATGAAGATCCCTGACACCATTCTACAATATATTCAGTCGTGGATAAGGAAGACTACTGGCTGATAATGCTCGAGCTGCACGTCAAGGCCCTTTTCATATGTTACAAAACCGTAATGCACTGTAAAAACTGTAAAGCACTCACTTGGCGCAGACATTCACTTCCAATTGCTCATCCATAATGGTGATGGACTTGGGCATCTGGACAAGGACTTCAAATTTTGGTAAAACTGAAATGTTAAAGAGATGTAGGTGTCAGTCCAGCTGGTGAGGCTTCTAAAAGGAAATCATGTACATCAATGAATGAACCGAGCAATGCCCCTGCTCCCCTCAGTGCACTAAACAGAGTTTCCTCCTCTGTGTACTCCAGTGTTCTTGCAGTGTAGGAAGCAGTAGAAATCGCTATAATTATTGAGATTTCTACATGAATCCCGTTTTGCGAGTCTTTAATAGCGATTCCTTAATAATTGCTATTAAGGACTCGCAAAACGGGACGTTGATGAATCTGGGGGTTAGTCCCCTCTTTCTGCACTCCTCCCATTCCTTTGTACCTTACTGTTCTCTTTCTGCGCTCCACCTATTCCTTTGTGCCTTAGTGTCCTTATTCTGCATTCCTCCTATTCTTTTGTACCTTACAGTTCTGTTCTCGTTCTGTGCTCCACCTATTCCTTGAGACCTTAGAGTTCTCTTTCTGTGATTCTTACATTTTTATGTACCTTAGTGTTCTCTATGTACACTCTTTCAATTCCTAAGTATATATCCCCCAGATGCATCAAGCATCCATTTTGCGATTCCTTATTAGCGAAAAATAAGGAATCGCTAATAAGGCATAGCAAAATGGAATGCAAGAAGAAATCACTTTAAAAATAGCGATTTCTTAAAATTCCCTAATTGAGATTCGCAAATTGCGAGTTGCAATTAAGGAATACATCCCCATTCATTCCTAGAGGCCCATAGGAATGAATGGGAAGAATTTGGGCCTTAGTCTTCTTGTTTTCCACTGCTCCCATTTCCATATACTTGTAAATCTGCATTTGCGCTCTGGACTCCTCATACTCAGACATACCTTTGTGTTCTTTTTCTGCAACCCTTGTATTACTTTGTAACCTAGTGTTATCTTACCACCCTCCTCCCATTCACCTTAATATTATGTTACAGCACGTTTCATATGCCTCTGCAGCTTAATGTTCTATTACCACATTCATCAAAACCCTGCATACCTTTTTAATCATAATTAATTATTAGCATCAGAATGCACAGAAAGTCAGTGAAGGTAACAACACTTCCCAGTGAAAACCAACATATATTGAGCTACAGAGTAACAATGTTCCAAGTAGTACAATGCCTTTTCATAGGTTTACATTCAGGTACTATCATATAGTTTCTTCAGAAATCATGGATGCTGTTATTGTTGAAACATGCATGAAACATTAAAAGACAGCATATACCCAACATGATAATAAGATAATGGTTATGAATTGCTACATCTGTCCTCTGGTGTATAAACCAAGAGCAGTCAGTCACTGGTGGGAGGGTGCTCACTTTTGCCTTAGGAGGAGGGAGAAGGAACAGAGAGGAATGTTGAAGGATATTGAGCATATGTGTTCTGAGAACTGCCTCTGTTCTTCCACCTCCCCGGCATGTAACCACCCTGTCCAATTCATGACTGCGGCGTGCAAGAAAGAGTCCTCCGTCGCTTCTTCTGGGAACCCGCACTTGACAATGCATAAATTGAGGTTGTTTTGGATGTACGTCTTAACGCGGGCTTTTACACCACGCTGCCATTACGAATAGTATGATTTACTATTCCAACTCCAGCCTACGCAACAGTAGGGAAGGTGTTGGAATAGTAAATCTACTATTCCTTAGTATCTAGCGCCATCCAGCGCAAGTCGTGGTAACGACTTGCGTTGTGATGGCAGCGTCGTAATGGCAGCGCGGTGTAAAGCCTGCGTTGTCATGGCTCTCTCCCCTGTCATTTGGCCCGAGGAAGAGATGCTGTGTTCATCCGTGCCATACTTATAATATGTCGGTCCAATAAAAGAGCCAGATCTACTAGCCAGGTCAACGCCCATTATACTTTTGAATGAGCCGAGCAGACAGGTCTCAGTGGAATGCAAGCCAGGCATTCCAATGGCAATGGTGAGGAAATCTACCACGCACCCCAATACTGGGCGAAACAAGTGCAGGACCATAGCATATGGAAAACTCTGCATCCAGGGTCATATACCTGGGACATTGTACAGAGACATTAGGAAAGGTCTTACCTATTCTGTTTGGAGTAAAGTCTACCCTATGTAAGACATAAAACTTTAAAGGCACATGCATCAAAGGATTTTGCGATCGCAAATGGTGCGAATTGCAAAAATCGGCCGTTTGTGATCGCAAAATCTGCTTTTGGAATGCATGAATGCATGAAGGGTGAAGGCCCTCGCAATTTGAGAATTCACAAATATTTGCGAATTCTCAAATTGAGATTGCATTTAAGGAATCGCATTTTGCGATTCCTTAAATGCAATGCATGAAACTTAAAAAAAATTGCAATTTCGCAATTAGGGGGAGCAAATTACCAGTAGGTTGAACCTCATGGTAATTTGCGAAAACTTTGAAAAATGCACTTTTGTGCATTTTTCAAAGTTTCGTGTTGTGCACACACACATGTTCTACTTTTGCACTCCTCCCATTCCTATGCCATAATGGTGACTTGCTGCGCCCCTCCAATTCCTTCATACTTACTGTTATCTTTCTGAATTCTTCCCATTCCAAGATACCTTAGAACCCTCTTACAGGACATCACTCATTCCAAGATATTCCAATACTCTCTCTTTGCTCTCTTCCCAATCATATATGCCTTTGTAGGTGCTTTCTGCATTCCTCCTTTTGTAATAAAACTTAATATGGTTTTTCTGGCTCCTCTGATTCGGATATGCCTTGGGTGTTGCCTTCACCGCATTCCCCTGAATCATATCAACCTTAGAGTTCTCCTTCTGCAATCTACCTCTTCTTATGTACCTCCATATTCTCCTTCACTCCTCCCATTCCTGTGTATTTTAGTGTTCTCTACCACACTCGTCACAGTCCCATATACCCTAGAGTTCTCGTGCTACACTCCTTGTATTCCAGGTTACCACGGATTTCGAAATTTGGTCTATTGTTGGCAGAGGTTTGCACCCTATGCATGTAGGGACCATAGCTATAGTCAGGGTAAATCAGATGCTCAACCTAAATTATCCTGTGCTCACCCTCTGGGAGCTTGGCACAGAGCAGTCAGGCTAACTTAAGGTCTGCTCACCTCATTTAGAGGCATATGGACCTTCGGTATGTCGATGGCAAAGACTACTCCGTCTCGGCATACACCTCCGATGGCCCAGTAGACTTTCAGGTAGATTCATGAAAGAAAGATCGGCTCGCAAAGGGCCAGATTCTGAGAATCTGGCCCTTTGCGAGTGCAATTTTTGCATTTGGGATTCATCATCCCAAATGCAAAAATCGCTAATTGCGAAATCGCATATTTGCGAGGAATTGCATTTAAGGAATCTCTATTTGAGATTCCTTAAATGCAATTCATTAACCATTTTCTATTAGCGAATTCGCTATTTCTGGCCGCTATTTACCACGAATTGTAACTTCATGGTAAATAGCGAAAACTCAGAAAAATGCACTCTAGTGCATTTTTCTGAGTGGTATGTTACACACACACACGTCCTTTGGACATGTGTGTGCGCAACATCTGGTTACATTTGCTTTTCAGGGGTGCTACAGGGTGTCTTTTGGACACCCCTGGCACCCTTGAAATCGCATCCTTATTTGTGATTAGCAAATTGCTAATCGCAAATAAGGAATAACTCCCCATTCATTCCTATGGGCCATAGGAATGAATGGGGTGTTATTCCTTATTTGCGATTAGCAATTTGCTAAACGAAAATAAGGAAGATATAGGAATCGCAATATTTTTTGCAATTCCTACATGAATCCCGTTTTGCAAGTCCTTAATAGCGATTCCTTATGAATCGCTATTAAAAACTAGCAAAACGGGTCTTTGATGAATCTAGCTGTAAAAGCCATCAGAAGTTTTGACATTTGTTCACCCACACTATTTGGAGTTGTTCATGTCTTCTTCTCAGTTCTTTCTACCACTGTGTTCCTCTTCCATACTTGAGGCATAGCTTTATTCCTTAGTGAGCTCTAGAACCCAATAATGTTATCTTTACCTCAGCCGTCTTACTGTATTCTTGCATTCTATTCCTACTCTAATGCTCATAAAACAAGCTCCTCCTGCCTGCCTCTATATTCTTCAAAATTCTCTTAAGTTCTCTCCATCTCGCAACTACCAAAAATTCTCTTACCATACTGCTCCCATCTGTATACAGCTCAGTTTTCTCTTATGATTCTTGGTTATCTCTATGTTACCCAGAGGTGTTTTATTATACTGATCCAATTCTCACATAGCTCAGTGTTCTAGAGCGGTTCTCACCTATTTCTCAATAATCAGGTTTCTCTTACCATACTAATCTCACATCTGTATAGCTTAGTGCTCTATTACAGTTCTTGCCAATATCTCTGAAAACAAGACATCCCTCCCTGTATATCTTGCATCTGCATATACCTCAGTATTCTCTTGTTTTCAGACATTTCTCAGTACACTAGAGCACTCTTGCCATACCAACCTCAGTGCCCTCTTAAAAAGCGGCCACCCATATCTCTGCAAGCCAGAATGCTCTTATCATATACCTCCAACATCTGTAACCATCATCTGTTCTATACTCTTCCCACCTCTATTTACCTCAGTATTTTTCTGCCATTTTCACTCATTTCTGTATAACTCAGAGTTCTTACCACACTTTTCTATTGTCAATGTTTCACTCTTCTCTTATGGCCCTTATACTCAGCAGCTCACATTTCTGTCACTGTTTGCCACCTTCCTCTATCAGGGTTCTGAAACAGCTCTTGCATATCTCTTTGATACTCAGGCCTTGCTTATACCCCCTCATACATCCATATGTATCATTGGTCTCTTAAGGCCATCCCTTATATCTAGATCGCTCAGGGGACTATTGCGGCTTTCCTCTGGCTTCTTTATGCCACTGAGTTTGCTTATGGTGCTCACCCATCTCTCTCATTAGAACCCAGAGGATTCTTACTATATAGCACCATACCTATTTTCCCCAACATACCCTTATCATTCTCATGGTTCTCTCTATCACTCAGAGTTATGTTACTATGTGCTTTCATGTTCTATACTCTTCAGTCGAGGATACTAACTGTTTAGCGGATAGATGCACAGCTATTTAATTGAAAAAGTTGAAATGAGGATCAAAAGTCTCTTGTAGTTTTATAGGTGCTCACCAAGGTGGCGTCGAGGGCCCAACGACGTCAGGCTAGATACTGAAACGTGAGGCCAGAGAATCTCTGGTCTCATCCCTTAGTTGGCACACAAACTGTTGTCCCTCCTTGAAAACAAGAAAGTGACTTCCATTCAATGTTCATTATAGTTCATATTTATTCCATATTAAAGTTCTCTTTAAGTATTTTTTCAAAACTCATTGATGGTTTTAAACAATCATTTGCAGCGTTAATCTTTTAAGCACTGTCTTTCAAGGCGTGTCCAATGCATTTCGGGCATTTTTGCTATGCCCTTCATCAGGGAATTGACACTAAAAACAACAATATACATATGTATTAGAATCGTAGTAAATGATATGTCAAGCATCATGTAAAATCAAACTTTTTACAAAACATATTGGTAAGTGATTAAAGGAGAAGATAAAGCAAACGAACGATAAACCATCTTATAACATTACGTGTCCAAAAACATTCTAATGGCTACCTATATACATAGAGGTTTGGAAAACGACGTCTCACTTACGTGCTTCTTGTAAGCAGTTATGTGAAAAATCTAAAGGAAAAGTACATGAAACGGTGTTACACTCCGTGGTATGAAAAACCACATTCTACTGGGTGCAGTGTATTGAGATGGTGAAAACTAACCTGAGCGGATACGTCAATGTGCTTAGGTCCGATGTTTGTTTCCTGCAAAACGCCGGCGGGAAACCTTCGTTTGCCGCGCTTCTTAAATTCAAATGGGGGAGTATCACAGGTGTGCTCGCGGTCTCATGAACAGAGTAAACAGACTAAACTTAACAGTTTAAGCTGTTCGTATCGGGGTTTTCGGTTAGAAGCTTCAAACCATTGTGTTTAACATTACCAAAAAAACATGGTAATGTAGTGTATAAAATGCTAACGAAATGTAATGTGAGTTTCAAAAAAAGTTAAAAAAGTAATAAAAGAAATTTGGGCCATGTAAATCTAAACCCAACATGGGATCGAACCCAGGTCTGTGAGGATGTAAGCGCAAACAACTAACCAGATGGCTACGTTAAACGGTGTTAAGATATGCTGTTTTTAGGCAGTGTCAACATGCTAATGAACGGGAATACACACAATAACATCACAAACAGGTATTTAGAGCAATTAAATCATAAGTAACAGGAAAATTCAATTCTTTCGTTGAGACCCATAGGCTTCTGGGTCGATAATTTGTGGATCCAATAGTTCTCTCTCCGGAGCAGAAATTTGTTATTGTCTCTTCCTTCTTGTTTTGTGACTGTCTCAAGAATGATAAACTTGATTTGAGATACATTATGTTGAGCTTCAACGAAATGCGATGATAGAGCTGACTTGGAATTTTTGAGTCTGATATTGGACTTGTGTTCCGTGAGTCGAACCTTCATGCGGCGCTCGGTTTTCCCAACGTATAACTTCCCACATGGGCATTTGATTCCGTATATTAAGTTACTGGAGTCACAGGTGGCATTAACATGTAGTTTGATGGAGTTGCCATATCTCGGATGTTGGATTGAATTACCTTTAATAATATTATTGCAATTGCCGCAATTTAAACAGGGTCTAGTTCCATGGAATGAAATGCTCTCTTTAGGTTTAAGTTGTACCATTTCACCTAAATTTCTGGCCCTGGTATAGGCAAATATTGGTGATTGGTTAAAAGAGTTCCCAAAGTCAGGTTCTAAGTTCAGGATTGACCAGTGTTTCATAATACTTTGTTTGAATTTCCTGCTAGAAGTCGAGTATTTAGAGACTACCACCGTCCGTGTTTGTTCAGGTTTGTTGGTTGGTGTTAATAACTTGTCTCTATCAGTCTCCACAATCCTCTTTTTCGTATCTTCTATTAAAGATTTGGGATAACCTCTGTTGGTGAACTTTTTGGACATTTCATTAAGTCTCACTGTCAAGGTAGTTGAATCTGACGAAATTCTTTTAACTCTCGCCATCTGAGAGTACGGTAAGTTCCGTATCAGGTTAGGTTCATGGAAGCTGGAATGTAATAACATATTATTCCTGTCTGTGGGCTTCACGTACAGATCAGTGACGAAGCCTTGTGGAGTTGCACTAACTTTCACATCAAGAAAGTTAACCGAGGTATCTGAGATCTCCCAGGTTAATTGAAGTCGTTGATCAATGGTATTGAATTTGTTAAGTTGCATTCTTAGCGACTCTTCAGTGTCAGTCCAGACGATGAAATAATCATCGATGTATCGAGTTATCATTTTGAGGTGTTTAGTCCAATCACTATTATTGAGAATGTGTTGTGTTTCATACCATTGCATAAAAATATTCGCATACACAGGGGCTGCTGAATTGCCCATTGCCATCCCTGTAAGTTGTTGGTACCATTCATCTTTCACTCTAAAATAGCTGTGGTACAAGGTGAAGTACATCAGTTCCATAAGGAACAGTTGAAAGTCTTGATCTAGATCGGTCTTCAAGAGAGCTGCTTCTATTGCTTCAATCCCCATGTCGTGTGGGATGCTGGTATACAGACTGCAGACGTCTGCCGTACATAATATCAACTTCTCAGTTGGATCCACTGGTAATTTACGTAATTTGAGTAAAAAGTCGGTTGTGTCCTTGATATATGTTTGCATTTTTTGTACTGAGGGTTGTAAGTATTTATCAATCAGTTGTCCTATGGGTTGATGCAAGCTGCCTATAGTGGAGACTATGGGTCTCATGGGTGGGTTTTTCAAATCCTTGTGTATCTTGGGTAGCATTCTTAAGGATGGACTTTTGGGGTTGACGGTCGTGAGAAAGTTTTTAGTTCTTTCTGTGATTGTACCATGTCGCGATGCTCGTTCAATGATGTTCCTCAAGGTAGTTGAATATTCCATGGTGGGGTTACAAATTAGTTTGCTGTAAGTATTCAGATCGCTGACGTGTTCCATTACTTTGGCATCATACATGTTAGTGTTCATAATAACGATTGCTCCCCCCTTGTCTGCTTTAGTGCAGATGATTTGATCATTCTCTGCAAGTTTTTTCAAAGTATCAAGGTCTTTTTGTGTAATATTTCTGGATTTTGGTTTGATGTGTTTGAGTTTATTAAGATCTTGTTTAACTAAATTCTCAAATAAATCCAATGTCTTGTGGCTCATTGGTGCTTGGAATGAGCTTTGTGGACGTAAGCCCAACAGTTGATCTTTATCTTGTAATGGACGTTCAGGTACAACGTTGTCGAAGAAATGTCTGAGTCTCAGTTTTCGCATGAGCTTGAAGAAGCTCACTTCAAGTTCCAGATGGTCCGTGGAAGTTGTGGGTACGAATGACGTACCTTTCTGTAATAATTCCAATTCATAAATGTTAAGATTTTGGTCGCTAATGTTGATGACAAGTTGTTCTGAGGTTAAGTCTTTTTGGGTTTCTTCTCCTTTTCCTTGGTTGTGGCAGTCGTGCTGCGAGTATTTGGAGGATCCCTTTCCTTCTCTTTTTCCTTTTCTCTTCCCTCGCCGGGGTCTCCTCTTTGAGATTGGCCCTGTTCTAAAAAAGGGCTACTGTCGGGAGTCTTGCTGGTAGTGGGTTCCACTGTGGAGGTTTGCTCCTGTGGTGTGCGTGTTGGTTGTTGCTTTCGTGACTTTTGACTGGATTCACTCTCGGTGGATGAAGTGTCAGTATTCGAGTTGTGAGGACGATTTCTGCGTTTTTGAGCATAGATGTCAGCCCACGAATAGACCTCTCCCAGTCTGTAATCCAAGGTGTCCCGCTTGAACTTACGTATTTTACGTTCATTGATCTCTCTAGAATGGCGGTCTAATTGAACTTAGAACCTGACTTTGGGAACTCTTTTAACCAATCACCAATATTTGCCTATACCAGGGCCAGAAATTTAGGTGAAATGGTACAACTTAAACCTAAAGAGAGCATTTCATTCCATGGAACTAGACCCTGTTTAAATTGCGGCAATTGCAATAATATTATTAAAGGTAATTCAATCCAACATCCGAGATATGGCAACTCCATCAAACTACATGTTAATGCCACCTGTGACTCCAGTAACTTAATAACTTAATATACGGAATCAAATGCCCATGTGGGAAGTTATACGTTGGGAAAACCGAGCGCCGCATGAAGGTTCGACTCACGGAACACAAGTCCAATATCAGACTCAAAAATTCCAAGTCAGCTCTATCATCGCATTTCGTTGAAGCTCAACATAATGTATCTCAAATCAAGTTTATCATTCTTGAGACAGTCACAAAACAAGAAGGAAGAGACAATAACAAATTTCTGCTCCGGAGAGAGAACTATTGGATCCACAAATTATCGACCCAGAAGCCTATGGGTCTCAACGAAAGAATTGAATTTTCCTGTTACTTATGATTTAATTGCTCTAAATACCTGTTTGTGATGTTATTGTGTGTATTCCCGTTCATTAGCATGTTGACACTGCCTAAAAACAGCATATCTTAACACCGTTTAACGTAGCCATCTGGTTAGTTGTTTGCGCTTACATCCTCACAGACCTGGGTTCGATCCCATGTTGGGTTTAGATTTACATGGCCCAAATTTCTTTTATTACTTTTTTAACTTTTTTTGAAACTCACATTACATTTCGTTAGCATTTTATACACTACATTACCATGTTTTTTTGGTAATGTTAAACACAATGGTTTGAAGCTTCTAACCGAAAACCCCGATACGAACAGCTTAAACTGTTAAGTTTAGTCTGTTTACTCTGTTCATGAGACCGCGAGCACACCTGTGATACTCCCCCATTTGAATTTAAGAAGCGCGGCAAACGAAGGTTTCCCGCCGGCGTTTTGCAGGAAACAAACATCGGACCTAAGCACATTGACGTATCCGCTCAGGTTAGTTTTCACCATCTCAATACACTGCACCCAGTAGAATGTGGTTTTTCATACCACGGAGTGTAACACCGTTTCATGTACTTTTCCTTTAGATTTTTCACATAACTGCTTACAAGAAGCACGTAAGTGAGACGTCGTTTTCCAAACCTCTATGTATATAGGTAGCCATTAGAATGTTTTTGGACACGTAATGTTATAAGATGGTTTATCGTTCGTTTGCTTTATCTTCTCCTTTAATCACTTACCAATATGTTTTGTAAAAAGTTTGATTTTACATGATGCTTGACATATCATTTACTACGATTCTAATACATATGTATATTGTTGTTTTTAGTGTCAATTCCCTGATGAAGGGCATAGCAAAAATGCCCGAAATGCATTGGACACGCCTTGAAAGACAGTGCTTAAAAGATTAACGCTGCAAATGATTGTTTAAAACCATCAATGAGTTTTGAAAAAAAACAAAAAGAGAACTTTAATATGGAATAAATATGAACTATAATGAACATTGAATGGAAGTCACTTTCTTGTTTTCAAGGAGGGACAACAGTTTGTGTGCCAACTAAGGGATGAGACCAGAGATTCTCTGGCCTCACGTTTCAGTATCTATACTCTTCAGTGTCATCTTATTGTTCTTGGAAATGTCTATGTGGCCAGAGTTATTTTGTTGTTCTCCAACAGCCTTTATACATCTTAATGTTCTCTTATGGTTCTCACCGTTATCTCCATTTCTCATAGTTCCCCAACCATATTCCTCCTGCCTTTGTGTTCCTCAGTGTTATGCTACGCAACATCCAAGATTTCTTTTATTATAGGCATCTCACTTTTACCTACCTAAGCGTTTTCTTACATTGTTTTCTTACTTCTTGATCTCTCAGAATTCTTTAATCATAATCTTCCTTCTTCTATACTCATTAGCATATTCAGGTCTTGCTTACCGACCTGTACTATGCTCCTCCCACCTCTATATTCCTAGTGTTATTTTATGGTTCTTGCTAATTTCTCTGTAACACACAGTTCTCTTATCATGATGCTCCCACCTATGTATTTCTCAGTGTAATCTTGTAGTTCTTTGTCATCTCACTGTAACACATTTCTCTTATCATATTGCCACAACCTATATTTACTTTATTGTTCAGTTGGGGGTTCTTGCTCACCTCTTTATAACAAGGAGCTTTTCTATCATACTCTTCCCACCTACATATACGTTAGTGTTCTCTTATACATCGTGCTCACCTCTATGTAACTCTGTGTTCTCTTATCATACTGCGTCCACCTCTATAGTCTGCAATGTTCCCGTATGGTTCTTGATATATCTCTGTACTTCAGAGTTCTTTTATTATACTGCTCCCACTTCTGTGCTCCTTAGTGTTCTCTTGCAGATCTTACACCAACTTTTGTAACTAAGAGTGCTCCTATTATTCTGCTCCCCCTCTGTATTCCTAGGTTCTTTTATGGTTCTTGCTCATGTAGCTGTAATTAAGTGTTCTCTTTTCATGATGCTCCCTCCTCTATATTTAGCTATGTTATCATGTAGTCGAGTACAACGAGAAAATTGTTTTATTTTGTGAGTAATTATTTCATTTGGGGATGGCATGTTATGTTAAGCACTGTTAAAGGTATTAATTGAAACTAGTGTATTTAGTGACACCAAAATCATTTCTTGATATAATGTTTATTCTTTACTGCAGATGTACCCCTGACGAAGGCCGTAGGGCCGAAATGCATTGGGTTAAACGCATCTATATGAAGCATGGGGACTCAACGTGCTGTATTTAAAGGCTACGGCATGATACACGCATTTGTACAATGAAGTTACCGTGTTTTTACCTTCATGAACTCAATAAAACTTCCCAAAAAAATGGATTACGATGATTTTTTATCATCCAAAGGGTGGTTGCATCTTGTGTCTGATACACGTTTGATATCAGCAATATGTTAAGACTACGTCTCCCAGAGTGCTTCAGGGCATAGCATTCACCAGGATAGCACCCCAAGCGATTACATCGGATAATTTTGAGAAAACGCGTGTGCGGGTCGCACTCATTTATATCATGTAGTCTTATTCATCTGTCTCCAACTGAGTTTCATTATAATATTTCTAGAACCTATATATTTTTTAGTGTTCTGTTCTGATTCCTGCTCACCTCTTTAACTCCGAGCTTTCATATCATAATTAGGGCTCCCGGTTTTATGGTATTTATATTTTTTAACACTTCCATCTGTATTTATCCATATTTATTTTTTGGCCATTTTATTGGTATTTATCCTTTTCTTATTTTATGTTTTGAGAATAAATGGAGTCAGCAAATGGAATATTTGCACATTTATTTAACTGATAAACATGCACTCATACTTTGATGCCTGCCACATTTTAGCAAAATAAGCAGCCAAATATAACAAAACACTACCCTGACAGGTAAATGTTAGAATTACATACCAATATATGTTAACATGTACCTGTATTTCAGGGAATTTGATCCTGTTTTCAATTCCCCATGGTGTCTATCTGCTTAAGAGTTGGTCTAGAATTCATGAAGGATAATACAAATAAATACAGACAGGAAATAGGTTGTTTTCTGTCTTTATTTACCTGTAAAAATCAGTAAAAACTGCAAACTGGAAGCCCTAATCAAAATCTTCCTACCTAAATATACTTTAGTGTTCTCTTATGCTTCTTACTCATCTCTCTGTACCTCAGAGTTCTCCTGTTATTTTGCTCTCACCTCAGCATTCAACAGGGGTTTCCTGTGGTTCTTGCTCACCACCTCTTATCATACTCCTGTCGCCATCGATAAACCTCACTGTTTGCTTACAGTTCTTGCACAAACCCTGATAACAAAGTTTTCTTACCATATTCTTCCACAGTGAACAGATGCTCCACAGTAGATCCTCGCTTCCTCTGCACGCCCACTTTGTATGTTCCATGTAGAGGTTCTGAAGCCAAGGGGAACGAGAGTTGAACGAGTCCTCCCTCTGTTACTATGTCCCGCCACTGGCCCACGCGATTAATCAGCGGATCCTAAAAGGAGGACATTATTAGATTAGTGTGCAACAGGCCATAAACGTGGAACACATGATGAGTCCGGACCTGACACTCATCTCCCGCTGGGACCTGCAGTAGTTCAAATGATTGGGTTTATTTACAAGCCCATTGCGCCGCAGGTATGTCACTTTTTGTGACGCACCAGGGGCGCATTTTGCTGCCCCATTTTTACAATGACATGTAAAGCCACCCTGCATGGCTTTTTTTCGTGTCCTCATAAATACGGCCCTTTGCATGAAAAGGGCATACCATGGGTGTTGCTGTGGGTGTTCCCATGTAGCCTGGCTGATGACGGCTGAAATGCCAGAAACCGGTCCCAGGATGCTTTTTTCCGGTCCAGGGAAGGCATGGCTTTGGCAGTTCGGGCTGGACTGTTCCCATGAGGCACAGGGTCAGACTGATTTGCATATAGCCATGTCTGAACTGGGGTGGCGGAGTAAGCTAAAGAATGGTGATGGATTAAACCCAGATCAGTTGACTGGGGGTGAGTGTTTGATTTGCTCAAATACTCCGTCCATCATCCCCTTTTGTATCGCTTTGTTCCCATGTAACACCCATGGCTTCCGCTGCGTTCCCAGATTTACAACCTTTCGTAAACCTGATAATGCGTCAGAATGCTATGCCTCCTCAGGGGAGGCGTAGGGAGGCACAACCAGGAGATATGTTTTATTTTCTGCAGCACACATAAAAAGAGGAAATTACCTCTTGCGATTGTTTTTGTGCAGGAAGGAACACTCTCCCTTGAATCCATTGTCCAAGGGTGCCCGCGTTGGCGAGTGGCAGCCTATTGTGCGCCAGCACTGGGTAAAGCAAAAGGTGGCAACATATTGTAAATATGTTGCATCCCTGTGCTGTGAAAGTGACTCAGTACAGCGCAGCCAAATGGCTTGCAGTGCCCCCTTGAATCACATTCTTGTAGCTAAGGCCCCGAGTTTCTCAGATTGTTACAGTGATCCTGGCCTGGGTCATGTGCTCCTATGGAATGGGCAGCAGCTCACACTTTGTATATGAGGCTCCTGAGTATTTATTGGTGGAATGCAACCACTGAGGGCAAAGGCATCCTTGTCTTCAGAGAAATCACTGAAGAGTGACACAGTGGGATGAAATAAATGAAATATTAAAATCTTACCTCAATATATACAACAGGGAACTGGAAATCAAAAAAGAAAGGGAAAGAACATGTGTTATTATCCACACTTAGAAGGAGATCGTAAATATGATTAGTTTTTCACTCATCTACACAACACATGCCCTTTACACTTCGGTGGAGTTAGGCATTGTACCCTTCCATGCTGCTACACTGATTTCCACCTCTACGGACTCAAGCATTCATGGATATTCTCCACAAACTAGACCACTTATACTAGAATGGAGTTTCACTCATCATTCATTAAAAGTGTTGCAGCATGGTCCCCTCTAATTACTCAGGTTATTGTCCTTGCACTTTCCAGAAGTGTCACTCACTCCTCCATCTGTGGTCCACTTACTCTAGGAAATGTCACTGACCTCACACAATCATTTGGCACTTTTCTCCTATCTCTTGCCACAGACCCTCTAATGATGGTGTCCTTTCTTCTCTCCTTTGCCCCTGAGGTCAGATCCAGGACAGAACCGAGCATCTGACACATGTGAGAAGAGTCCTGTCTCTGACAGATACCCTGTCACACAAAGCTTCACTTTCCCTACAGTTCTCCTAGAGTTCCCATAGTCACAGTCAAAATCAACAGATCAGTTTAAATTTAGGAAATTGGAACTTGACTTGATAGCAGCTACTGCTCAACCAACAGGAGACTTGCTGAGATTTCTTGTCAGATATCTGGGGGCCTGATGATGAAGGCACTTACGTATACTTGAACCCTTGAAATCTGGAACCTTGAAAGGGGTATGCTATTTCACTAGCAGCAATAATAAAATGATAGTAAGCAGAGGATATTCAGTTCTGTTTTCTCAATTTGAAATAGGCAAATGGCATTTCACTTTCCATTTGCTCCTTTTCTGAGACTGCCTGGAATGTGTTCTTGTACAGAAGACTTTTATTGTTTGGATGCAGCCATAGATTTGACCTCTGGGGTTCTAACCATCAGTTGTCCACATTCAGGGCAAGGTAGAGGTTCTACTGCAGCCGTCTATAGCAGGATATTTTGAGAGCCTACAAACTTAGCAAATGATGATTTATTACAAAGGAAGAACTACAGCTGTGATTGGGCCAAGTTCATCAATCTGAAAGGCCATCAAACTTCCTTCAAAGACGCTATCATGAATCGAGACCTTAAGATCTTCGCAGAACCTAGGTAGGCTTTCTGCAATGCACTTTAAGGCCTGCTTGATACAATGACATTTCTTAAGGCTTCCAAGGATACAGGGTCACGTTATTCACAAGAAGTGCTTGACAGAGTCTGTCTACTGTAAGGTCAAGACGTTCTGCATCAGTACATAGCCTGTGGGGCAGCTTCTTTAGTTCATTGCTGTGGAGGTTCAAGGACATAGCTAAGTCATGCCATGTTTTAATAGCTTGTAGACACCTTTGAAATTGGACACTCATAGATCCAGGCTCGGTGTTTGCAAATGGAAAGGATTTACCACTAGTGGAACAGTAATGGCTTATTATCTTTCATTGGTTTGTAGACCTACCGTCTCTTTCTCTGGACGGAAGTCATCCTGCAGCGAAACAATACGGAACTGGACTGAAATAGAGAAGTTAGAGCATTAGTGCACGTTGTTACAACAAAGTTATCCATTTTTAGAATAAACCTCTAGTCCTTGGCAAACCGGGAGCACACCATTTCTTAATTTCAGGATACACATTACTTTTGTTCCTGGTGTTATTCCGGATGGGTGCCTCCTTGCGTTACAAAAGCCACAGGTGTACACAGATTTAAGGTGAAGTGAGCACGTGCAGACTGTTAGTAACTTCACCCCCACTTTCCCAGCATTCATTGTTTGTTCCTGAGAGCAATGCCTACCACTCTAGAGGGCCTACCCAGCACCAGAAAGGTTGGGGTAGGGATAGCTATAGAGATCAGTGTCCTTCACCTGAGATACCCAGGAGGACTTTTGCAGGAGGTCAGCTGTACCCTCCCTGGAGTTTAAGTTCATTCTCTCTCCTTGACAAACAATGCAAGTTGCACAATTTGCCATTCTGGAGTTTTCTGCATTGTGTAAGGAGACAGGGATTCAACACATTCCCATGCAAATGACCAAACACCCCTCTGTGTTGGTGCCAATGGGGATCTTAGCTACATACAGCATTACAATAGGGACAGTGAGTCCTGTCTACCATCTTTGGTGGGTTTGGAGAATTTTCTCTGTGTGGGCTGGTGCTTTATCATCTCTGACATCCTCAAGAGATTATGGGAGGCCCAATGCACCTACCTGATCTAAGCAGACCAGCAACTCCATTTGCATCCGTTTTGTATCATGCAGGGTAGAAAGGCTGCTAACTGCCCAGGAATAGCATCAGGCGTGCACATAGCTCTCCTCTGCACAAAAACCCACGGAGAACCCCCTCTCTCCGAAAATCCACACTCAGATGTCAGATTCTCTTGGTTCACCTGAAGAGTGGGCAGAATGTTACAACATACCTTGACCCTCTACACGTCACTGGGCTTTAACTGAGTGATACTGCTCCTATGTGATACTATTTGTGGACTTCCTGAGTTCAAGGCTGGGACTCTCTGCCACAGATGTGTTTGTCTCTATTCTCACCTGTCTGCCCTGGCTTGTAGATGGGCTTATCTGTCTGTACGAAGACCAGGTTCTCCGAGGGCTGGAGCAGGACGGATCTCCTCCCGTGGAACTCCATGGTGTCTCCCTTCCCGTGGAGAGTGACGTAGGCTACCTGGGAAGTTTCCGTCTCAGGGACCTGTGACAATAAGAAATATCACTTGTTTATCTGTTTATCTTAAACTCAAAGGTAAATCAGGCCAATATTTCTGTCCCTGGTCTACAGCAGCAAATGACAAAGCCCTGAATCCTTATCATGCTTGGGTGTTCCTCAGAGACAGATTGTCGCGGACTCACTGTGGGAGGTGACCCTGGAGACTGTCGCATCATACGCATATGTTTGCAGATAAAGTTTGGCTATAGGCTGCTTAGTGATGTGAACAGTGTTTGAGAACTCCAACACATTCTAGCAATGCACATTTCAGGTGCGGGTCACATAAAGAGTCCATTACTTAGATGTTCGGAGGTTTGGACAATTTGTGTGACAGACGGATGTATGTCACTACAATGCATGCTTTTACAACGCATGCCATTACGACGCAGGTTTTACAACGCAAGTCGTTACAACGACTTGCGTTGGGGGGCGCTGGATAGTGAATAGTTTAATTTACTATTCCAACTCCAGTCCCCGTGGATAGTAGGGAAGGTGTTGGATAGTAATTAAACTATTCCCTATCCTAGAGCGCCCCCCAGCGCAATTCGTTGTAATAACTTACGTTGTAAAAGTTGCGTCGTACTGGTAGTGCATTGTAAAAGTTGCGTTGTAAAGGATGTTTCCCGTGACAGACTGCCGCACATTAGCAATAGGACTTAGGGTGCCAATGGTGTAGGTGGAGCCCACAAAACTAATGCCCAATGGTGCTGTTGGGAGTCCACTATGGTGGATTATACAGAACTTCTCTGGTGCTGCTAGCTCAGCGTGTTTACTTTAGGGATGCTCAGTGCTGCATGAAGGACTGGCCAGCCAGATGTCTGAAAGTGGGTGTCAACACTTCTGCTTCACAATTCACCTTCTTGGTGCAGACGAGGGACCCGTGGAGCAATGAGGCGGTTGTGTCCTTCGAGGAACATTCTGACAGTGATAGCTTTGAGTGGACTAGGGTCTGCAATTGAGCTTATGGTTTTTCAGATTGAATGTGCATATAGAGGTTAGGCCTGATTACAAAGATAAATGTACATGAGAAAAGTAACTAAAATGTACATTGAACACTCTGTCTAGATTTAAATCTTGACTTTTATACTTTTCTCCATTTCCAAGTGTAGATTTACATATCTTGACTCCCTGACAGGGCCGCCTACAACATGATATACAAATGTAAAGTTACTGCTAATACCTTTTCACATGTATGTAGAGACATCTGCCACGATGGCAAGGAGCTCCTTTTGTGAAAGTATAGTGACAAATATTAACATTTATTATGCCTAAAAAATATAGAAAATATTTTAATATCAAATATACCTGTCAAACAATATAAATATATATTGCAAACACAGAACTATTAAAATAAAATGTTGCAGTAACTCATTAAACTAAATGTGTATATATTTTAATTAATTATTTAATGCACATTTAAATGAGTTAATGTGCTGTGGCATTTTATTTAAATTGTTCTAGTTCTAATATCTTTCTTTCTGTGTCTCTATATATTTACATATATATGGATGTATACATATATGTGTGTGTATATAAATACATAGATTTTGCAACTGTGAATTTTGTAAATATTAATCATATTGCTCTTTTGCGGGTGTGTGTTTGTAGTTGCCTCTCCCTCCCTAAACACCTTCTTATGTCTCCCCAAACCTCTCCCATTTTGTAGTAAGCATTTTCCATTTGTCCCTTCCATATTTACTACTAAAGCCTAGGCTTACAAGCCTGGCACTCTCATTCACAGTAGCCATGGTCTCTGCACTGAAGATAGGAGAGGTAGTAATCTCTGGTCGAGGGTTATTGAGTTGCATTTTGTAGTATATGAGCAGTCGTAACATTTCTCGCTCTACAAAATGTAGTTTTTGGTTTGGCCCCTTAGATTTATGCTGTTGTTGTTTTGATTGTTTGGGTGTTTGATCTCCTATAGCAAAGAGGCATTTCTTTCTAGCTCAAGTGGTTCAAAAGTTAACCAAAGAAAACACCACAATGTGGCAATGGCAGACCCTTTATAAATGTTATCTCAGGACTTTTAGGTTTCTGTTTGCTCCATGTAGGTAATAAACAGGCACTAACGAGGTGCATCTTTGTCCAGATAATATTAATAGATGTTGAAATTACAAAATGAAGTAATAATACACTGGCAGATTGTGCTGCATTATGTCTCCTAATAGGCCTTTTCTTGGCACAGCATTTTGTTCACCATGATGACACCTCTGGCCGTTCATTGCTGCATCCACTCAGTGTCTTTGGTTATCAAGGTTATTAGACATAAGGGATGGGAGACCAGCACCTGAGCTTTATTCATTGAGAGATCATATATCTACTGCATGGATTGGGTGTGCACTGAATGGAACAGGAGAGGGGGCTTTGGAGCAGGTGGGTGTTCCACAAGACCGAGGGAACAGATACCCCTACTTCTGAGACATGTCTAGAGGTGGGAATTCAAGCCAAACACCATGGATTAAGCTAACAGGAACGCACATAGAGAGCGTTTGGGTTTTTGCATCCCATGTGAGGCACGGTGACATATTTAAAGAGGTGATGGCGTTACTAAATTATATCCTTTATGGGACCCTGTTGCCTAACAGACCAGAGATGATGAAAAAGAGGCTGGCAGAATGGAGA
Organism: Lissotriton helveticus; assembly: GCF_964261635.1. Classification (NCBI taxonomy): domain Eukaryota; kingdom Metazoa; phylum Chordata; class Amphibia; order Caudata; family Salamandridae; genus Lissotriton; species Lissotriton helveticus. The sequence continues at coordinate 48,797,488 of NC_136068.1, read as the reverse complement.
AGGATGAGAAGCAGCTGACCAGGAGGGGGATCTGGGTCCACATGGTGAGGATTCACTTTGAGGGCTGGAATACCACTGAACATGGAAGGATAGGTGTGGTTATTTAGGATGGTGTAACATGTGGCACTGGCTGCAGACTGAAGGACCTTCATCCAGCATGAAGAGTCCTCATGAGGAGGCTGAAGAGGCAGAAGACTCTGAGGACTGTGGATCAGGTGGAGGCAGGTGAGAAATTCCTGGAAAGAGGTTTAGTTCAAAGTGCTTGAGGGCAGCAACCCGGAAAAGATGGTCTAAGTAAGAGGGTGCGGTCTGATGAGTGGATCGATGAACTAGTACAACTCTCAGGTTTCTTTAGATAGGAGCGGTGGGGCCGTGCTTATCATCTGTGACATGTCATTTAATGTGACGTACATCATTGCATGGGCACCTCTTAATGAAGCGCTTTTAATCCCAGATTCAAGGCCAAACCAGGGGTCAAGGCATATGGATTGTAAGGGACAAACCCAACATTTGTGCTCCACTCTAGTCTACGACAAGGAGCTCCCACGTGCCCCGCTGGCTCAAACGTACCTTCAGATCCCAGCAGTGGTCCAAGTCCTTCTCCACCACAAAGTCATGAACAAGGCTGACGTTCTGCGTCGGCTGCTCCAGAGTGATGCTCAGCCTGAGCGTCTCGTTCAAGTGCGTGAGGACCACACACGCCCTCTCCGTGTGCGTGCCATGGAGCACGGTGGGGACCAGCAGCATGTAATGCCTGAAGGGGATGCCACAGAGGCAACATGAGAATGGTCATCAATAACAATATGATAATAAGTGTTATCCATAAGTGTTATCCATAATAATGTTACCATTAATAGTAGGAGTAGCAGTATCTTGCTATTACAAATAATATTTGCATAATAATGCACTACACCTATTACTATTTGTTAGTTTTTATTACGTATGTGCTTCAGATAAATGCAAATTAGTGTGTGTGTGTGTTTTCCTTCAAAACAACAGATATGAGAACCATAACTACACTTGCCAAGTTAACTGAATTAGTTAATCGATCACTGCCATGAGCTGCAGGTAATGAGGCTGAAACCTGCCAAAGCCTTCTAAGCTTTTCACAACTCCATGGTCAATAAACTGAGTCAGTAGTGTAAGTAAACTTGAGGGGGCCCCCCTTCAAAGTGCATGAAGGCTCCCCCACAACCCAACACCTACCACTTTGGTCCTATACCCAGTCAGTGTTCTGTGCGGAGGGGGCCACTGGAGCATAGAGCCTCCACCCCACACTGAGGAGACTACTAAACTGATTTCCATCAAATTGGATAATAGTAACATCGGTCATGTTACAGCACTTAGAACAAATATTGGAATGAAAATGTTAGCTGAAGCAAAGATTGATAGTTTGGCAAAGCCTTGTTGTTGGAGTGGACTCCATCCTACTAGGGTGCTCTTATGTTTTAATGGATATTAACTCCGGGGCCTCCAGGCCAGCCTTGTTCGTGTGCGATACTCTGTGCCCTGAGGTGGGATATACCATATATTATGTGCTAAAGGACAAGTAGGTGATTTTGTGTCTCACACCTTCCTAACTTCTAACTTTATGGGAGCCGGCCAAGTGCTTCCATTTACCCTCGAAATGTGTCCAACCACTGATCTTTGAATTTGGAAATAACAATTTCTTCTAAAAGTCATTTTAGTCATATCAGTCTACAAGCTATTTTGGTGTTGCCTGGTAGCTGAATCCACAAACCAGTGTGCACTCTCACAGTGACTGACTTCCCGTGATCCAAGCAATCTGAATACTTGACCTTTGAGAAGAAAAAGTGAATAAAGTAAGCTTCAACTTAGTTCATCCATACTAATATAATAAAGAGAGAGCCCAAACCTTTGAGGCGGGTAATCTCAGTAACCACAGCACCGATCACAACACCCAATACAGCATTGGAAAGGGCAGTTGCAGCAGAAGGACATAGGCTATGCAGACGGCCACCATATATATATTTTTTTTTTGCAGATTTTTATAGCGTGAACTTGACCCGAACTGAATCAGGTATCAGAGCGCTTTACATAGCACCAGTTACGTTACATGAGGACACACATTAATTTTTGTTAGGCACGGGAGATTAAGTGATTTGCCCAGAATCACAGGATGTTTGCCGTCGTTACCAAGACTCGAACCCAGATCCCCAGGTCCGAGGTCGAGCGCCTTAGCCATTAGGCCAACTCCTCTATACATTTAAAAGGTAAAAGAACCGTGCCAGCAAAGTAGTCCCTTGTGGGCGTGTCTGCGTTGTGCTGTGGGCGTGGGCTGGGGGCGTGACTAACGCTGGGGGCGTGTGGTACGGCCATCACATCGTGGGCTGTGGGCGTGTGCTGGGGGCATGACAAACGCTGGGGGCGTGACAAATGCTGGGCGCGTGTGTCCGTCCTTCATGCCATGTGAGTCGTACATACAAGTGCCAATTACGTTGCTGTGCAGCATCAAGGGGCACGCTGGGGGCGTGAGAAACGCTGGGGGCGGGTGTCCGGCCTTCATGCCATGTGAACGCAATTGCGCCGCATCAAGGGGCACGGTGGGGGCATGAGAAACGCTGGGGGCGTGTGCTACGTTCCGCCCTTCATGCCATGTTGGTCGTACATTAATCTGAAGATCGTCTGCTGTGGCCGTGGCTGGGGGCGTGACAAAAGTGTTCACCTGGAGGCCTGGTAAGTAACGTTACTGCAGCCTCTCCTGCGTGCTGTTACTGAACTCTCTCATTCAACGAAATTACACGCGCCTGCTACCATCCACCAGGGCTCTAGCCGGGCTCAGGCGGCGGATCAGTACACTAATTACACGCGCCTGATAACATCAACCAGGGCTGTAGCTGGGCCTCAAGCGGGGGAAAACGCGCCTGCTAACATCAAACAGGCCTGCATCTGGGCCTCAATCGGGGACTGCGGGGACAATTACTGCAGCCTCTCCTACTCGCTGTCACTCAACTCTCTCATTAAACGGATTTACCCGCGGCCGATAACTCTCTCATTCAACGACATTGCACGCGCCTGCTAACATTAACCAGGGCTGTAGCCGGGCTCAGGCGGCGGATGACTACACCAATTACACGCGCCTGCTAACATCAACTAGGGGTGCAGCTGGGCCTTCTCCGTCTCTATTCTAATGAAACAAAAAATGTTGTCTACCGCGAGATTTTAAAATAAATTGCCCTTGCCAAATACACACATTAAACACATTCTATTTCATACCCGGACATCGACGGGACGGGCTGCTAGTAATCTATAAAATAGTAAGTGACAGTGTCCAAAGTTTTCATCAGAAGCCTGTAGTTGGAGCTGACAAATGTAGGGATCACCGAATACCACAGATGTGTAGTTTGGATTTCACATGATGCCTCTTTTTACCCCCCAGCATACAGACTTTATTTTGCTCATTCTGGTTCCTTTCATCCTTGCTTTCACCCTTTCTCAGTGTTTGTCTCTCTCTTCTTCCTCCATTCCTCTGTTTGTGGATTTCTCTTTCTTGCTCTGGATCAAAGTCTGATGAGGAAAAGTAAGTATAGTCCCCAAAATTGAGTACTGGTACGCCTTAACTGCAACCGCCAGCACAAATTAAGCACGTCTGCAATTAATATAAGTATTGGTGTTCTTTAATGGGCTACTAAGGGGGTCATTAGGATGACGGGCAGACTTTATCCGCCCGTCACCCTACCGGGGAAAGGGACTGCCCGCCATAAGGGCGGGGGTCCCGTGGCTAGCATTAGGATGCGCCCACCACAGTGGCGGACGTATCCTGCATTCCTACCATTGTGGCGGGCGGTGCACTCAGCACCGCTCGCCACAATGGCAGGAAGGCATGCTGTGCACTTCCATGCACAGCATGGCAGGCACCGCGCGGTGCCTGCCATGCTGTGCATGGAACTGGTACCCCCCCATGTGCACCCCCCAACCACCCGGAGTTCATGGGGGCCCGCATCGGGCCCCCAAGGCAGACTCTGCATGCCTTTCCGTGGCGGGGCATCTGAAAAAGTCCATTGTAATATGGTTGGCGGTGTCTGATAGACACCACCACCACCATATTAACCCTTTTCCGCCCAAGTCGCAAGGCGACCGGGGCGGAAAAGCGCCAGACCTTTTTTCCGTCCGCCGCGGACCCCCCCGCCATACTAACATGGGCGAGGCTCATTCCGGCTAGGATGCCGGGCGGATCGCCCCCGCCAGGCCGGCGGTGGCTACCGCCGGCCTGGCGGGGGCGATCCGCCCGCCATCCTAATGGGGGCCTAAGTATCAGTGTAAATCCAAACTAATCTATATATATATAAAAACGAATGTATGTCTGTCTGTCTCTTTGTCATTTATGCATTACTACACCATTCATCCAATCGCCATGAAACTTTGGGAAGTTGTTAAGTACACTCCCGCGAACGTTTCTGGCATATGCATTACTACACCATTCATCCGATCGCCAGGAAACTTTGGGAAGTTGTTGAGTACACTCCCGCGAGGGTTTCTGGCATATGCATTACTACACCATTCATCCGATCGCCATGAAACTTTGGGAAGTTGTTGAGTACACTCCCGCAAAGGTTTCTGGCATAAAATGTTTTTAAATATCGGCCCCCCCAGGGCCCTCATAATCTTTTGAATACTGGATTTTTCCATTTATGTATCCACAAGCATTCAAATAAATAAATAGAATTAGAACGACACTTTGAAATGTTTTCAATATTAAAATGAATAAGTTTCAATAAAAGTGACACAATGTAAATTGAATGTTATCATAACAAGTTTCCTTGACTTTCCTTTCTTCTGAGATTGCAGCAACGCGCGACGGGTAAGCTAGTTCTTTTATTAAAGCCAGATTTGCATTAAAGTTTTGAACACCTACAACAACCCATTGGTTGACCTCCTACCGTCTGCAGTTCTCAAGCCTGGACAAGACCCAGACCATAGGCATTCTCTGCCAGGTAGCATGGCACTTTCACTATATTACTTATTTCACCTTCCATTGTGCAGGTAATATCAATATATATATGTTAGAAATTGGGTCTATAGTTGGCAGAGGTACGCACCCTGTCCAAGTAGGGACATCAATCCTAGCCAGGCTAAGTCACAACACACCCTAAATGATCCTGTGCTCAGCCTCCCGGAGCTTGGCACAGAGCAGTCAGGCTTAATTTAAGAGGCAATGTGTAAAGTATGTGTGCAACACTTAAACCAGTGACACAGTGAAAACACCACAAAAAGGTTAGCAAAATAGATTATGATTTTATAAATAAAACAAGACCAAAACAATCAAACTCCATCCAGTAGAAGTTGAGGTATGAATTTTTAAAGATCAAATGCAAGAATAGCGCATAGAAGCAAATAGCGCTCAAAGAGTAAGTTGGTCGCGCTGGACTGGAACAAAGTCAAAAGTTCAGGCTACCCGCGATGCAGTGTAGGACCCATGCAGGGCCCACGGTGCAAAAGTACCTTAATCCTTTGTCGTAGCAAGAAATGCATCGATGATCTCCACACAGTTGAGGTGTTGCACCAGATTTCTCCACACAACCGCGGCAATGCGTCAGGTCTCTGAGTGAAGCAACGGTTGCAAAGTGCGGCAGTTCCGAATGTTATGCATTGGGTTTCTCCATGAGTAGAGGCGATGCATCAATCTAGTTCAGGCAGTGGCGGCGATGCATTGGTTCCGGAGAGGTGGTTAACATGCGATGTGGCAGTTCCGGGTGCGATGCACCAATCTGCTTCCTGTAATACGCGACAATGCGTCAATTCTGCTATCTTGAACAAATCCTAGGTCCACTTCCAAGGGATCAGGACCGGACGGCACCACTTGGCAGGACAAACGTACAAGCAGATGAGCTCAAGGGTTGAAATCATAGGGGTCGAAGTCTTTTGTGTCCCTGACTAAGGCATTAGGAGGCAAGCCAGCAATCCTTTGAAGTCACACTGGGTTCTAGTGGTGCAGATCCAGTCCTAGTCATCCAGTCAGGGGAATAGCAGGCAGCAGGGCAGCTCAGCAAGGCAAGAGCAGAGCAGTTATTATTCCCGGCAGAGTAGTCATAGGTCCAGAAGTGTACTCAGTTGGTGGTGTCGGAGGTCCACTACTTATACCCAGTTGTGTCTTGAAGTGAGGGAGACTTTAGAGATAAGCTTTAAACTGTGCCAGGTCCCTCCCCTTCCTGCCCTGGCTCCAGACTCACTACAGAGGGTATGCAGCTCTTTGTGTGGGAAAGGCATAATCCTTTCAGGTGCAAGTGTCGGGTCCTCCCTCCCATCCAGCCCAAGACGACCCATCAACCAGGTGATGGGCCATCAAGCACAAATCTGCACATTTCCTTCTTCTCAGTAATACACAATGTAGTCAACTAATATGATTTGCTGATGTACATTTAAAAACAATTGTGTTTTTCCCAAAATCATAATTCTGATTTTTGCGAGCAGTGGCATCTTTGATAGTTATCTTTAGAGTGGGGTCACACAAGGGGCGAGCGATACAGAGATAAAACTGGTGGGTCCCCCTTCAGCGGACCATCATGAAGATCTTGCGTGCATGCCATGTGGATCAGTGTGAATGTTAGTTGATAGTATTGCATAACTCAATAATACTCCTCTTTTCTACCTCACAATGATAGATGTGTGAGTTTAATGTATGAGGAAGACATCCAGTTGAGCTTCCCAAGCCTTGCCCCATCCTTCTCCTGTCCCATCTCCACCCCCCTTCTTTCTAATCTAATCTTCCTGGTCTTGGGTATCCATCTGGGGGAGTTCAACTTGCAAGTGTATGTTGTGGTGCCACATAATCAAATACATAATTAAATAAATTACGTTTTCTTATTACAGACAGTGACGAAGTGTATTATCATTTCTTTTGAGTTCAGGCAATGCTGATGCTTGTACACTACCACTGTGACAAAACCAGGAAGGGATCCAACTTTTGGGCTGCCTTGAGGGCCAACAACCCACCCCTTTACTACTAAAGAAGCCATCTAGGAGTCTAAGAATGAAGACATGTGGACGAAAAACAGCTGTGTCAAGCTGGCTTACGTTGAAAGCCGAATATGGATTGGGGTGAATTAAGTATTTCAAGAGACTTGTGAGTGACCTCGCGTCAGCCCTAAGAGCTTGTCAACAAATGTCCTCACTGGGTAGTTCATTCATTTAGCTGGAAATACTTTGTGTGAAGCCTAATGCCACACTGTGGGGCATATTATCAAGCCCTTTATCACTGCGGTATCAGCACGTTTCTGCCGATAACGCGGCGATATTCGCATCGCCCTATTATCAAGGTAGCATTAAGGCAATTAACGGAGCTTAAAGCCACGGTAATTGGCTTAATGCGGCCTTGGAAATAGGGCCCCTTTCACGATAAACTTATCGTGAAAGGGGGCGTGAAGTGGGAGTTGCAGTGAGCATTCCAACGCAACACCCATTCACTTTGACGCTGCCACCTATTATCAAGCTTGGCGATAATAGGTGGCAGCACCGAACTTAAGAACAAAAAAATCCTAGGGGTATATTCACAAGAACGTGTGATAACTACTGCAAGAGTAGCGTAATGCAACTTTCAACATCGCAGCCTATTGCGGGAAAATAACCCAGTGTTAACGTGGAATTCACAAGGCGGTAGCATGCTTTAGACACCAGATAACGCGACAAATGTCCAAGTGCAAATCAACGCCACGCTGCAAAAATGCGATAAGCGAACACAAAAAAACATGCAATGAGGCCAACCGCTGTACAAAAAGAAGCGAAAACCAGCCACAGACCTGCAAATCCCATGCGTCTGGTGGGACAATACACCATAAAAACCCCAGGACAAATACACCATAAACAAGCCAAAGCAGGTAGCAACATGGATGCACCCTGACCCAGCGCAGAGGCCAACCCGAACCCCAAAACCCCCACAGAATACCAGCAAGGAACAATGGGGTCGGAGAAGGACAAGGAGAAGAGGGAGAGGAAGACGGGGTGCAGACCGCAGGAAAACAAGACCAGCATCACAGAGGTGACAGGACACTACCAGCAACTGACCCACAAGTTAACCCCCTGGAATGCAGTCAGAGTGCCGAGGAGGCCAATCCAGGAGGCCAATAGGCGACGGCATGACGTGACAACCTAAACCAGGTACCAACCCGCTGCCAACAGGAAGGCAGCAACGACAACAGGAGGTGGCAGTCCAGCGCCACAGGAGAAGCTGGAGGAAACCCAGCCCACAATCATCAGTGTGGAGATGGTGCAAGGAGTACAGACACTGCTCGAGCGGACCTGACAACACCAACAGGGAGTGCAACGAACAGGGCCTAGGGGAACGGGGGAAGATGGGCACAGTGGCATACATGAACAAGGCATAGCACACTACGCACCCACAAACACCCAGAATCATGTCTCAGATACCCTTGGCACACTGAAGAAAACACATAACCTGATCATTGACGACAACATGGAACTAGGCGCTTATCAGACACTGCAGAACAGAATATACAAGTGGCTCCGCACATGCACCAAAATATGCCCACAACAGCTGACACAGCCGGTCACAATGAAACTGAAATGTACGTGTACGATTTCACATTCATCATGTAGTCAAAATGTACACTTACCCGCAGAAGAAACCATCACCCCCAAACAATTACAATGTACACTGCCATACAGTCTGCACGCAAACTAGCAAAATGCGCCAACATATATGTCAACACAAAGGCAACATGCACCTCCCCTTCACATCGCAGAGGGGCACACAACACCTGCAGCAGAGCACATAATACAACACATCAGGGATGCAGGAGAGGACCACCACACCATCGACACCGCCGCCCTACAGCAGCACATGGATATCCCACTTAAACCCCCCCCCCCCACCAGGACCCGGACAGCCAAGCTACTCCGAGGAGAACACCGAGCCTGCAACAGACCACATAGCAGGAAGCACCCGCAAGCACAGCTGGCTCACAACACTTCACCCACCCACACATCGCACCCCAGTGGCATGTGTCAGCACGCCAAAAGGAGGTGGCCCAACAGGTGTGGGTGGGAGCCGAACCCATGGAATGCGAACAGGACACACGTAGGGGTTTATCACCCTTCAGGGCCCACCCACACCCCACTAAGGAGACCCACACTGCCATAGAGACACATGCAGAGGCACATTCACTGCACAGAACCACACCCAGGGGAGCGCAAATAGCAGTCACACATCCATGTTGGCTCTGCATACGACGGCCCTGGCCACTCCCCTCCTGAATTGAGTGGGTGACCACAAAGCTACATGTCCAAGCCCCAACCTGCTGCCTCCGGTGACACGTCTGCATCCGATGCACACAGCACAATGTAAAGTTCTAGGGCCCAGGGCTCACATGCACACTACAAGTCCACAGGGACACACACAGAGATCATGTTGAACTGGCTACAGGCACATGCGCCTGGTCCCTTTACTGGCAGGGCCACATTTACAGTGACGCCTGTCGTGGATGTGTGTGGGGCGAGTGCAAGCCAACTCGCACGGAATGTCTGGACTTGGCAATCACTTGGACATTGGACACCAGTGCAACAGAAACAGAAAACACATGCAATACAGAGTCAACTGCTGAGCAAAATGGGGTGAGCCGGATAAAGTCCAGAGGACAGCCAACATGCAAACAGAAGTGTCCATGAGTTGCAGTGCACTGGGCTGTGGACACTAGAGATGAGCGCGCTCATGTGCAGAAAAAGTCTTGGATTGTGTCCCTTCTATACATTCCTAATGCAGAGGGGTATGTGAGACCTGCATCATCTTCACCATCAACGTCAGGGCCCCCACACTGTTTGAGGTGGCATACCTGCGCGACCGCTCCACGGCACATAACACAATCAGCAACAGACAATGGCTTGCTATGCACTGAGTCACTGGCACCTGGAGTGCTGAGCAGGGAATCAGGCTGATGATGGCATCCACGACAGGCCTGAGCAAACTTGAAGTCTGTCAGGACCACCGCTTCAACTCTGGCAGATGGCGTTTGGAGGTGGTCCTTGCAGTGGTGGAGTTTGCCTCCTGCGGTGATGCGTCGTCCAGGCTGGTCTGGACTTGCTTTGGTGTGTAAGCCCTGGAGGGGCGCATTTGGGCCTGGAGGCTTCGTACAGCGCAAAGCCACAGAATCAAGGCGTTGATGACCCCAAGGTCTACACCTTAGGGGCCAGCCTATGTCTCCGGAGAAGGGGTACAGCACAGAGTTAGTGGCCCCGGATGCACTGCGGCCAGCACAGGCACCCAGCCACGGGACGGTGAATTGCGGTGCAGTAAGATGGGCCATGCGACCTGATCGGGTAGCCATCATTGTCCGAGGTGTATGTTTCAGAGTGTTTCACAAGACAGTGGAAGGTGTCCTCCAGGGCAAGACTCCGAAAGGTTTGATTTTATCCAGAAGCAGCAAATGGAGGAGTGGAATGCGACAGCCTGTTGCCACCACCAATTCCGTATCAGCTACATGGGGGTGAAAACTGCTCCCTAGTCCATAGGCTCAGACACCACCACTGTTCAACCAGAGAGTGTCCATGATTGTCGGGGAACAGACTTAGTAACAGCGGGACTGAGTGGGGATGCAGTCTGCGATGATGCCGCTACACTGATATGAACTGCGCTATTGGTGAATTATGACTGACCTACTGGACCGCAGTGTAGGCCATAGGCAGTGGTCAGCAGTGGCCCACAGCCGCATGGCTTTGGCTCGCGAAGCACAGCTCTAGTGACACCAGGGCAGTTGTGGGTAGTGTACAAACCCCTCTGTAACGATGATCCTTTTCTCTCCGCCAAGATGCAAGGCGACATCCTCTTAGGCCTCTCCTTGCATGCAAGGATGTGTAATCTGCCTTTGCATACTCTATGTTCAGTTCCAAATCTGTGACCTACTTGTGCACAGCCTCGGCTGAGAGCAGTGTAGGCTGGAGCCAGCGGTCAGCACAGGCCATTCACAGAGTATTGCCGGCATAGGTTGGTGGCCCCACCGGCCTGCGCAGTTCAGGTTCAGTGGCACCACGTGTTCGGTCACCTCCGTGACTGACACGACTTTCACCTGGACTGAGCCGCATTGTCCTCTTACTCCTTTCCGTGCGACCACTGGTGTGGAGTCAGCCATTCGTGATTCCCGACTAGGTGTTGGATGTGAAATCTACTGGTCCACAGGGTAGTCCTGGTCCCTCACCCATGTGTCGCCGGCTGGCAATGGACAGGGTTTGTGTCAGCACTGCTCGCCAGATGCCGTTGGACAGGGTTTGTGGCAGCATGGCTCACCGGATGGCATTGGACAGGGTTGGTGGCAGCACGGGTCTCAAGATGCCCATATGGAACTATGCCTCACTAATTGGAGGGGTCTGGAGCTGTGACCGCTGGCCCGGATTTGGAATCACTGCCATTCAGGAGCCAGGACACAGTTTCACATATGGGACCCACTGGGCCGCAGAGGACACCGGTAGAATATGTAAATGAGAAAGGAGTAATGTGGGCCAGCGTCGGGGGGACAGCGGTGGTCTGGAAGGCTGGACGGGTTGCGGGCCTCAGGATTGGAGCTTACACTGGCAAGTGGTGGGCCCTCCTTGACACACGCTGGTGTCAGATGCTGATCAGTGTGGCCCGGCCGTGCAGATCGACCTGACGGGCTCATGGTCCAGCGGACCGGGGTACGGCAGGCACACAGTATCTCAGGCAACGTTGCTGTCGAGGATGGCGTGGGCCTTGTGGCGGGGTGATAGGTGACGCCCTGGCAGAGACGTTGGGGTTTCTGGAAGAGGACCACGGCCAGGGCTACGTGCTTTTTATTCACACCCTAACGCTGGCCTGGCTTACATCAGCCCATCCCACTCTGCTGATGCTTACGGGAGGCGTAACAGGCAACATTTCCGCAAGGAACCCTACTGGCTGGGGTGACATGGTTGCATCCACTGTCCACTACACTCCATACACCAGAGGTGTATGTTGCCGTGGTTATGGGTGTGTTCTGCATATTGCGGTCTGTCCAGCACTTTGCTTCCACTCTTGGCATGGTGTACTTTCCCAATCATAGTTCTACTGCATCCTTCACACATGCCGGGTCGCCACCTCTCCCCACATTAGTCTATTGTGTGGCTGAGGTGCCATGCCGTTGAATGGTCATGTTCACGGCTTGCCCAGGTTACCATTGTAAGTTGTTCTATTGTGTCTGGTGGGTGGGCATGTTGTGGTGCATGTTGGTTGTGAATTTGGGACATTGTGGATTGCATGGTTGTGGAGTTGAGATGAGTGGGGTGTTAACTGGGAACTTGCCAAGGGGCTTTGCATTTGCCTTGGTGACATCCCGGGAGTGCTGGTTGTTGATGGACTGTCAGAGGGTGAAGGGATCATGCACATTGGTATTTGGAGGCTACATTTGTAAAGGTCCCACAGCGTTGTGAGGTTGCTTGCACATTAATGTGCGACGTTTGCTTCCTGTTACGGTGATTGTGACTGTCACCAGGGGGCACAGGTGGGACATGTGTGCAGTGGATTGCCTCCAACACGTACGTGCATCCGGCTATGGTGCATGGTCCTTGCTTGGTCTCCAGCAGATCCTGCACATTGTGTTGGCCGTATGGGGCCTGGGGTGCCAGGGTGATGGTGATGTCCAGGGCAGGTGTGGGGGACTTTGATGTGGCTGGCTGTGAGACTCCGCCGACTCTGGTGTATGTTGGTTGGGGTATGCCGGGGGCCAACAGGTGCAGCAGAGCCAGCAGCTTGGTGTGGGGCGGGATGTTGGTTGTCTGCTGTGTTGGTGCAGCAGAGCCAGCAGCTTGGTGTGTTTCTTTGTCTGCGGTGCCTCTATGGTGGTTTGGGGTGCTGGGTGGGTGTTGTGGGCCTCTTGGGCGTCCGGGCTGCATGATGTGTGGCTCCATGGCATTTGTTGCCCTTCCGATGACGCCCTGGGTTGGGCTTCCTATTGTGGTGCAGCCTGTGGTCCGACTTTACACCAGGTCGGAGCAGGTGTAAAATTCCTGCTGCTAACACGCCTTATCGCCTGGTTTGTGTTCGTATTGCTGATCTGTCTGGTCGTTGTGAATGTTGAGGTGTGGTTTTTTCACTGCTTTTGGCACTGGAACGCCTACTGTGCATCTCATTAGCGATAGTTGCGGGGGGTCTCTGTGGTGATGTTTTTTGCTGCTGCTATCGCGGGAAAACTGGTGCTGTGGGCTGTTAGCACCAGCTTGTGAATGGGAAGGTAAATTTATAACGACTTTGGCTGTAATAAAGTGCAGTTAATTTGGCGATAGCTCCTTGTGAATATGCCCTCTGGTCTTAAAGTGGCGAAACAAGGAGAAATGCTTTATTTCTCCTTGTTTTTGCTTTATCCGTGTGTGCTGCACACATGGAAAGAGCAAAATGCCAAGGTTTCTTTATGTACAGGAGGGTGTTCCTTCCTGTACATAAACAAACCTCTTTTTAAAAATGCCAATTTGTAACTTACTTGTGTGCTGCATGAAGCAGCACGCATGTAAGTTACAAAATGGCATTTAAGGTTGGTTTATGTGCAGGAAGGAATTCCTTCCTGTACATAAACAAACCTTCCCTGCTCGCAGACACCCTTGCACTCTGGTGCAAGGGTGCCTGTGCTGGCGATCAGTTGTAAAACGTATCGCCATCGCAGGGGGAAACGCTAGGCTGCAGAATATCCTTGGTAATATGGTGCAGCCTAGCATTTCCGAAGTGGCGAAGAGAGGCGTTTAGCCAAGACGGCTATGCCTATCTTCGCCACTTTGTAGATAATATAATCCCCCAAGTTCCTAATTCTCAAAAACTTAGTCTCACCTCCCACTCCCCCTCCTTACTACCGTCCCACAGTCCATAACCCCCCGCTTGTGTTTGGACTATGACTAGAATTCCAGCAGGAGTTCGTCCCACGGGAAGTGCAAAGAGTCCTCCGCTCATGCAAAATCCACGTCCTTCACTCTCAGCCAAAGCAAATGTTGCTTCACAGTGGCCTTGGCCAAACCTGCGGTCAGGTGGGCGGAGGCTGGCGGTCCTGTGTGGGCAGGTGATGTGAGATAGGAGAGGAAGGCCAGACTGGGAGGTTGAAGAGAGGTCTTCCATGTGTACCCTCATGGAGGGGCAATGAGGAAAGGTGCTTTTAAAAAGACAAGGGCAATCCCAGATTTGGGGGCATATCATCAAGCCTGGGCGATAAAATTATCGCCACTTAATCGGCAGGAAACTGCTGCTAAAGTGGCGATAATGGGCTTGATAATATGCTCTATGAAATTCCAATCGAAGCTCGTGTTAGAGGTGAAGGACATCTAACATGGGCTCCAATTATTGCACATGCTTGATAATATGGCCCTTGGTTTCTTCCTAAAACACATAGGAATCGTTTTGAGGTCGGCGGAGTTGGCATTCGCAATAGAACGGTTACTGCCCAGCATTACCAAACACACAGTGCTGCCGTCCCAGTCCACCATACTGGGTGAAACTTTAACTTAACAGCCAATCCACCACATCACAAAGGCAGTTTCTTGCCATATATAGGGTGGGGTAATAAACAGTCATTTATTTAATTAATATGCAAGATGTGGGAGTCTGGGGTAGGGAAATCATAAAATGGAACACATGAGCAGGGTGAAAAAGTCCCAGTGTGTCAAGAGTCTCAAACAAAGCATTCACATTGGACAGCACCTGATGGACTAAAGAGGTAAACAATGCGTAGAGGCGCCAGAGCACAGTGGCATCAGAGGGCGAGTGCGAACCACCGTGAGTCTCAAAACAGTCGAATGGAGAGAAACTATATGGTGGATATTTATGACTTTAGTTTTTCACCATTCGTATGTAAAGCCTTTGCCACACAGAAAGCAAGCCCCTTAAACTGCGCATAATGCACTGGATGACTCCAGGAGCCATATAAGGTATAGGACGCATTTCCCTTGTTTGTACCGAGCACACCTTTTAAAAGATGCACCTGGCACAAAGGAATATGAGTGGTATTAGGATAAAAATGCTGCCCCTAGGGCAGCTGCAAATTTGCCATTGCCTGGGGTCAGCGCATTCATGTGAAAAACTGGAGCAGCTGCTTTGAGGCGCACTGACAGCGTGCCACCTTTTAGGTGGCTCATTGTGCCTCCTGACAGCTTCTTTGCCACTGCAATACATCACACAAGCAAATGAGGGAACGCCCTCTGATGATAGCGCAGGTGCTTTTTTTGCCCCAGCCAGGGCCGGACTGGCCATAGCAGGCACCGGGCAATCCCCCGGTGCGCCGCACTGGTGGGGCCAGTACCAAAAATCGGGCAAAAACCGACCTGGCAAACTGCTTGGCGACACCTCCAATGACCCCCCCCCCCCCCCCGGTTGTGGTTCCCAGTCCGGCTCTGGCCCCAGCCCTATCGGTAATACAGAAGGGGATGCACAAGCGTCTGCGGACCCTTCTGTAATACCAAGTTCTGCTGGGGTGGGCAAAGCAGCGCAAATGCCTGTTGCGCCCTGGAGGCACTTCTGTAATATGGCCCCTGTTGTATCTGAATTAGGGGTGGGCGAATCTCCGCTGAATCTCGCTAAGTTTTAACGTAACTGAGAAATTCCGCAGGGTAAAACTTCGAGTCACGCCCATCCCCTAGTCAAGACCATTGTTACTTTGTTCAGCAAGAGCAGATCCATCCAGCATGGCACCAACTGAGCAGAGGGTGACTTCCATGGAGCCGCAGGGGCTTCGGCACTGAATGCACAGATTAGGGATAGGCAGAATTTGCGTAATCATGTTGCGCAAATCTCAACACGCAGAAATTCTGCAAACACGCGGAATTGCTTGTTCGCGATGCTTTTTTACTGTTCGCAATTGCTATTTGCGTGCTCGGGGGGAAATATCTAGCGAACACGCATTTTGAGAACTCAAACAAGCAAAACATTTAGCGAAGTTGCGGAACGCAAAATTTTGGGCAATTTCGCGTTCTCCACGGAAGGCGAAATTACCCAAATTCAGCAAATGGAACGGAATTTACCGCCCAGGCCTAGCACAGATATCCCCACAGGGTAGTCTAATCTATAAACCTGGAGGGCAGTGTCCTCCAGTGCAGCAGAGGTCATCGCCTCCACTGACCTGGCAGGATGCCAGGGGATGTTCTCATCAGTTGTGGGATAAATACTGGATGCTGTTTTCTTCACTAAACCTTGAATATGTGATGCTGTGCTTTCCTTTTATGAACTGCATTTCTGTAGTGTGGTTTGCCTTACTATCCCAGGTGCATAAGTAATGCTGTGTGACACCTCATCTCCAGTAAATGTCTGTTACAAGGAACCACACTATCTATCACTTGTGGTTATGTGACAAAGACCATCTCCTGTACATGGTGGAGGTTAGTGGCCCTTTTGGACTCTGGGTGCCTTTTACCCATGATGGTGACTTTATTTTGGGCAGCTGATCATGTTTTACAGACCAGCTACACATCTTTCTTAGATCCATCACTGAACCCTGGTGGTTGGAGGAGACAACATACCCATTCCTTTGGGTAGAGCAGGGACCACTCAGTGCACGGGCTCTATGTAACACAGCTCACTAAATGAGCTCTATGTGACACAGTTCAGTGCACGGGCTCTATGTGACACAGTTCAGTGCACAGCTCAGTGCACAGGCTCTATGTGACACAGTTCGGTGCACGGGCTCTATGTGACACAGTTCGGTGCACGGGCTCTATGTGACACAGCTCGGTGCACGGGCTCTATGTGACACAGCTCGGTGCACGGGCTCTATGTGACACAGCTCGGTGCGCGGGCTCTATGTGACACAGCTCGGTGCGCGGGCTCTATGTGACACAGCTCGGTGCGCGGGCTCTATGTGACACAGCTCGGTGCGCGGGCTCTATGTGACACAGCTCGGTGCGCGGGCTCTATGTGACACAGCTCGGTGCGCGGGCTCTATGTGACACAGCTCGGTGCGCGGGCTCTATGTGACACAGCTCAGTGCGCGGGCTCTATGTGACACAGCTCAGTGCACGGGCTCTATGTGACACAGCTCAGTGCCAGGGCTCTATGTGACACAGCTCAGTGCACGGGCTCTATGTGACACAGCTCAGTGCACAGGCTCTATGTGACACAACTCAAAGCACGGGCTCTGTGTGTCACAGCTCAGTGCACTGGCTCTATGTGACACAGCTCACTGCACTGGCTCTATGTGACACAGCTCACTGCACAGGCTCTATGTAACACAGCTCACTGCACTGGCTCTATGTAACACAGCTCAGTAAATGAGCTCTATGTGACACAGCTCAGTGCAGAGGCTCTATGGGCCACCACTTATTGCACGGGCTCTATGTGACACAGCTCAGTGCACGGGCTCTATGTGACACAGCTCACAGCATGAGCTCTATGTGACACAGCTCAGTGCATGGACCAGCTCGGTGCACAGGCTCTATGTGACACAGCTCGGTGTACGGACCAGCTCGGTGCACGGGCTCTATGTAACACAGCTCAGTAAATGAGCTCTATGTGACACAGCTCAGCGCACGGGCTCTATGTGACACAGCTCAGTGCACGGGCTCTATGTGACACAGCTCAGTGCACGGGCTCTATGTGACACAGCTCAGCGCACGGGCTCTATGTGACACAGCTCAGTGCACGGGCTCTATGTGACACAGCTCAGTGCACGGGCTCTATGTGACACAGCTCAGTGCCAGGGCTCTATGTGACACAGCTCAGTGCACGGGCTCTATGTGACACAGCTCAGTGCACGGGCTCTATGTGACACAGCTCAGTGCACGGGCTCTATGTGACACAGCTCAGTGCACGGGCTCTATGTGACACAGCTCAGTGCACGGGCTCTATGTGACACAGCTCAGTGCACGGGCTCTATGTGACACAGCTCAGTGCACAGGATCTATGTGACACAGCTCAGTGCACGGGCTCTATGTGACACAGCTCACAGCATGAGCTCTATGTGACACAGCTCAGTGCACGGGCTCTATGTGACACAGCTCAGTAAATGAGCTCTATGTGACACAGCGCAGTGCACGGGCTCTATGTGACAGCTCGGTGCACAGGCTCTATGCGACACAGCCCACTGCGCGGGCTCTATGTGACACAGCTCGGTGCACGGGCCAGCTCAGTGCGCGGGCTGTATGTGACACAGCTCGGTGCACGGGCCAGCTCAGTGCACAGGCTCTATGTGACACAGCTCAGTGCACGGGGTATATGTGACACAGCTCACAGCATGAGCTCTATGTGACACAGCTCAGTGCACGGGCTCTATGTGACACAGCTCAGTAAATGAGCTCTATGTGACACAGGGCAGTGCACGGGCTCTATGTGACACAGCGCAGTGCACGGGCTCTATGTGACACAGCTCAGTGCACGGGCTCTATGACACAGCTCAGTGCACGGGCTCTATGACACAGCTCAGTGCACGGGCTCTATTGGACACAGCTCAGTAAATGAGCTCTATGTGACACAGCTCAGTGCAGAGGCTCTATGGGCCACCACTTATTGCACGGGCTCTATGTGACACAGCTCAGTGCACGAGCTATATGTGACACAGCTCGGTGCACGGGCTCTATGTGACACAGCTCGGTGCACGGGCTCTATGTGACACAGCTCGGTGCACGGGCTCTATTGGACACAGCTCGGTGCACGGGCTCTATTGGACACAGCTCGGTGCACGGGCTCTATTGGACACAGCTCGGTGCACGGGCTCTATTGGACACAGCTCGGTGCACGGGCTCTATTGGACACAGCTCGGTGCACGGGCTCTATTGGACACAGCTCGGTGCACGGGCTCTATTGGACACAGCTCGGTGCACGGGCTCTATTGGACACAGCTCGGTGCACGGGCTCTATTGGACACAGCTCGGTGCACGGGCTCTATTGGACACAGCTCGGTGCACGGGCTCTATGTGACACAGCTCGGTGCACGGGCTCTATGTGACACAGCTCGGTGCACGGGCTCTATGTGACACAGCTCAGTGCACGGGCTCTATGTGACACAGGTCAGTGCACGGGCTCTATGTGACACAGGTCAGTGCACAGGATCTATGTGACACAGGTCAGTGCACAGGATCTATGTGACACAGCTCAGTGCACGGGCTCTATGTAACACAGCTCAGTAAATGAGCTCTATGTGACACAGCTCGGTGCACGGGCTCTATGTGACACAGCTAGGTGCACGGGCTCTATGTGACACAGCTCAATGCACGGGCTCTATGTGACACAGCTCAGTGCACGGGCTCTATGTGACACAGCTCAGTGCACGGGCTCTATGTGACACAGCTCAGTGCACTGGCTCTATGTGACACAGCTCAGTGCACGGGCTCTATGTGACACAGCTCACTGCACTGGCTCTATGTGACACAGCTCACTGCACTGGCTCTATGTGACACAGCTCACTGCACTGGCTCTATGTGACACAGCTCACTGCACTGGCTCTATGTAACACAGCTCAGTAAATGAGCTCTATGCGACACAGCTCAGTGCAGAGGCTCTATGGGCCACCACTTATTGCACGGGCTCTATGTGACACAGCTCAGTGCACGGGCTCTATGTGACACAGCTCACAGCATGAGCTCTATTTAACACAGCTCAGTAAATGAGCTCTATTTGACACAGCTCACAGCATGATCTCTATGTGACACAGCTCAGTGCATGGACCAGCTCGGTGCACAGGCTCTATGTGACACAGCTCGGTGTACGGACCAGCTCGGTGCACGGGCTCTATGTAACACAGCTCAGTAAATGAGCTCTATGTGACACAGCTCAGCGCACGGGCTCTATGTGACACAGCTCAGTGCACGGGCTCTATGTGACACAGCTCAGTGCACGGGCTCTATGTGACACAGCTCAGTGCCAGGGCTCTGCACGGGCTCTATGTGACACAGCTCAGTGCACGGGCTCTATGTGACACAGCTCAGTGCACGGGCTCTATGTGACACAGCTCAGTGCACGGGCTCTATGTGACACAGCTCAGTGCACGGGCTCTATGTGACACAGCTCAGTGCACGGGCTCTATGTGACACAGCTCAGTGCACAGGCTCTATGTGACACAGCTCAGTGCACAGGCTCTATGTGACACAGCTCAGTGCACAGGCTCTATGTGACACAGCTCAGTGCACAGGCTCTATGTGACACAGCTCAGTGCACAGGCTCTATGTGACACAACTCAAAGCACGGGCTCTGTGTGTCACAGCTCAGTGCACGGGCTCTATGTGACACAGCTCAGAGCACGGGCTCTATGTGACACAGCTCAGAGCACGGGCTCTATGTGACACAGTTCAGTGCACGGGCTCTATGTGACACAGTTCAGTGCACGGGCTCTATGTGACACAGCTCAGTGCACGGGCTCTATGTGACACAGCTCAGTGCACGGGCTCTATGTGACACAGCTCAGTGCACGGGCTCTATGTGACACAGGTCAGTGCACGGGCTCTATGTGACACAGGTCAGTGCACGGGCTCTATGTGACACAGGATCTATGTGACACAGGTCAGTGCACAGGATCTATGTGACACAGCTCAGTGCACGGGCTCTATGTGACACAGCTCAGTGCACGGGCTCTATGTGACACAGCTCACAGCATGAGCTCTATGTGACACAGCTCAGTGCACGGGCTCTATGTGACACAGCTCAGTAAATGAGCTCTATGTGACACAGCTCAGTGCACGGGCTCTATGTGACACAGCTCAGTAAATGAGCTCTATGTGACACAGCTCAGTGCACGGGCTCTATGTGACACAGCTCAGTAAATGAGCTCTATGTGACACAGCTCAGTGCACGGGCTCTATGTGACACAGCTCGGTGCACGGGCTCTATGTGACACAGCTCGGTGCACGGGCTCTATTGGACACAGCTCGGTGCACGGGCTCTATTGGACACAGCTCGGTGCACGGGCTCTATTGGACACAGCTCGGTGCACGGGCTCTATTGGACACAGCTCGGTGCACGGGCTCTATTGGACACAGCTCGGTGCACGGGCTCTATTGGACACAGCTCGGTGCACGGGCTCTATTGGACACAGCTCGGTGCACGGGCTCTATTGGACACAGCTCGGTGCACGGGCTCTATTGGACACAGCTCGGTGCACGGGCTCTATTGGACACAGCTCGGTGCACGGGCTCTATGTGACACAGCTCGGTGCACGGGCTCTATGTGACACAGCTCGGTGCACGGGCTCTATGTGACACAGCTCGGTGCACGGGCTCTATGTGACACAGCTCGGTGCACGGGCTCTATGTGACACAGCTCGGTGCACGGGCTCTATGTGACACAGCTCAGTGCACGGGCTCTATGTGACACAGCTCAGTGCACGGGCTCTATGTGACACAGCTCAGTGCACGGGCTCTATGTGACACAGCTCAGTGCACGGGCTCTATGTGACAGGTCAGTGCACAGGATCTATGCGACACAGGTCAGTGCACAGGATCTATGTGACACAGCTCAGTGCACGGGCTCTATGTAACACAGCTCAGTAAATGAGCTCTATGTGACACAGCTCGGTGCACGGGCTCTATGTGACACAGCTCGGTGCACGGGCTCTATGTGACACAGCTCAGTGCACGGGCTCTATGTGACACAGCTCAGTGCACGGGCTCTATGTGACACAGCTCACTGCACGGGCTCTATGTGACACAGCTCACTGCACTGGCTCTATGTGACACAGCTCACTGCACTGGCTCTATGTGACACAGCTCACTGCACTGGCTCTATGTGACACAGCTCACTGCACTGGCTCTATGTAACACAGCTCACTGCACTGGCTCTATGTAACACAGCTCAGTAAATGAGCTCTATGCGACACAGCTCAGTGCAGAGGCTCTATGGGCCACCACTTATTGCACGGGCTCTATGTGACACAGCTCAGTGCACGGGCTCTATGTGACACAGCTCACAGCATGAGCTCTATTTAACACAGCTCAGTAAATGAGCTCTATTTTACACAGCTCACAGCATGATCTCTATGTGACACAGCTCAGTGCATGGACCAGCTCGGTGCACAGGCTCTATGTGACACAGCTCGGTGTACGGACCAGCTCGGTGCACGGGCTCTATGTAACACAGCTCAGTAAATGAGCTCTATGTGACACAGCTCAGCGCACGGGCTCTATGTGACACAGCTCAGTGCACGGGCTCTATGTGACACAGCTCAGTGCACGGGCTCTATGTGACACAGCTCAGTGCCAGGGCTCTGCACGGGCTCTATGTGACACAGCTCAGTGCACGGGCTCTATGTGACACAGCTCAGTGCACGGGCTCTATGTGACACAGCTCAGTGCACGGGCTCTATGTGACACAGCTCAGTGCACGGGCTCTATGTGACACAGCTCAGTGCACGGGCTCTATGTGACACAGCTCAGTGCACGGGCTCTATGTGACACAGCTCAGTGCACAGGCTCTATGTGACACAGCTCAGTGCACAGGCTCTATGTGACACAGCTCAGTGCACAGGCTCTATGTGACACAGCTCAGTGCACAGGCTCTATGTGACACAGCTCAGTGCACAGGCTCTATGTGACACAACTCAAAGCACGGGCTCTATGTGACACAGCTCAGAGCATGGGCTCTATGTGACACAGTTCAGTGCACAGGCTCTATGTGACACAGTTCAGTGCACGGGCTCTATGTGACACAGGTCAGTGCACGGGCTCTATGTGACACAGGTCAGTGCACAGGATCTATGTGACACAGGTCAGTGCACAGGATCTATGTGACACAGCTCAGTGCACGGGCTCTATGTGACACAGCTCACAGCATGAGCTCTATGTGACACAGCTCAGTGCACGGGCTCTATGTGACACAGCTCAGTAAATGAGCTCTATGTGACACAGCGCAGTGCACGGGCTCTATGTGACAGCTCGGTGCACAGGCTCTATGCGACACAGCCCACTGCGCGGGCTCTATGTGACACAGCTCGGTGCACGGGCCAGCTCAGTGCGCGGGCTGTATGTGACACAGCTCGGTGCACGGGCCAGCTCAGTGCACAGGCTCTATGTGACACAGCTAGGTGCACGGGCTCTATGTGACACAGCTCGGTGCACGGGCTCTATGTGACACAGCTCGGTGCACGGGCTCTATGTGACACAGCTCAGTGCACGGGCTCTATGTGACACAGCGCAGTGCACGGGCTCTATGTGACACAGCGCAGTGCACGGGCTCTATGTGACACAGATCACTGTACGAGCTATATGTGACACAGCTCACAGCATGAGCTCTATGTGACACAGCTCACAGCATGAGCTCTATGTGACACAGCTCACAGCATGGGCTCTATGTGACACAGCTCACAGCATGGGCTCTATGTGACACAGCTCACAGCATGGGCTCTATGTGACACAGCTCGGTGCACGGGATCTATGTGACACAGCTCGGTGCACGGGATCTATGTGACACAGCTCAGTGCACGGGCTCTATGTGACACAGCTCAGTGCACGGGCTCTATGTGACACAGCTCAGTGCACGGGCTCTATGTGACACAGCTCAGTGCACGGGCTCTATGTGACACAGCTCAGTGCACGGGCTCTATGTGACACAGCTCAGTGCACGGGCTCTATGTGACACAGCTCAGTGCACGGGCTCTATGTGACACAGCTCAGTGCACGGGCTCTATTGGACACAGCTCAGTAAATGAGCTCTATGTGACACAGCTCAGTGCAGAGGCTCTATGGGCCACCACTTATTGCACGGGCTCTATGTGACACAGCTCAGTGCACGAGCTATATGTGACACAGATCACTGTACGAGCTATATGTGACACAGCTCACAGCATGAGCTCTATGTGACACAGCTCACAGCACGAGCTCTATGTGACACAGCTCAGTGCACGGGCTCTATGTGACACAGCTCGGTGCACGGGCTCTATGTGACACAGCTCGGTGCACGGGCTCTATGTGACACAGCTCGGTGCACGGGCTCTATGTGACACAGCTCGGTGCACGGGCTCTATGTGACACAGCTCGGTGCACGGGCTCTATGTGACACAGCTCAGTGCACGGGCTCTATGTGACACAGCTCAGTGCACGGGCTCTATGTGACACAGGTCAGTGCACGGGCTCTATGTGACACAGGTCAGTGCACAGGATCTATGTGACACAGCTCAGTGCACAGGATCTATGTGACACAGCTCAGTGCACGGGCTCTATGTGACACAGCTCACAGCATGAGCTCTATGTGACACAGCTCAGTGCACGGGCTCTATGTGACACAGCTCAGTAAATGAGCTCTATGTGACACAGCGCAGTGCACGGGCTCTATGTGACAGCTCGGTGCACACTGCACAGGCTCTATGCGACACAGCCCACTGCGCGGGCTCTATGCGACACAGCTCAGTGCACGGGCTCTATGTGACACAGCTCAGTGCACGGGCTCTATGTGACACAGCTCAGTGCACGGGCTCTATGTGACACAGCTCAGTGCACGGGCTCTATGTGACACAGGTCAGTGCACGGGCTCTATGTGACACAGGTCAGTGCACGGGCTCTATGTGACACAGGTCAGTGCACAGGATCTATGTGACACAGGTCAGTGCACAGGATCTATGTGACACAGCTCAGTGCACGGGCTCTATGTGACACAGCTCACAGCATGAGCTCTATGTGACACAGCTCAGTGCACGGGCTCTATGTGACACAGCTCAGTAAATGAGCTCTATGTGACACAGCGCAGTGCACGGGCTCTATGTGACAGCTCGGTGCACAGGCTCTATGCGACACAGCCCACTGCGCGGGCTCTATGTGACACAGCTCGGTGCACGGGCCAGCTCAGTGCGCGGGCTGTATGTGACACAGCTCGGTGCACGGGCCAGCTCAGTGCACAGGCTCTATGTGACACAGCTCGGTGCACGGGCCAGCTCAGTGCACAGGCTCTATGTGACACAGCTAGGTGCACGGGCTCTATGTGACACAGCTCGGTGCACGGGCTCTATGTGACACAGCTCAGTGCACGGGCTCTATGTGACACAGCTCAGTGCACGGGCTCTATGTGACACAGCGCAGTGCACGGGCTCTATGTGACACAGCGCAGTGCACGGGCTCTATGTGACACAGCGCAGTGCACGGGCTCTATGTGACACAGCGCAGTGCACGGGCTCTGTGACACAGATCACTGTACGAGCTATATGTGACACAGCTCACAGCATGAGCTCTATGTGACACAGCTCACAGCATGGGCTCTATGTGACACAGCTCACAGCATGGGCTCTATGTGACACAGCTCACAGCATGGGCTCTATGTGACACAGCTCACAGCATGGGCTCTATGTGACACAGCTCGGTGCACGGGATCTATGTGACACAGCTCAGTGCACGGGCTCTATGTGACACAGCTCAGTGCACGGGCTCTATGTGACACAGCTCAGTGCACGGGCTCTATGTGACACAGCTCAGTGCACGGGCTCTATGTGACACAGCTCAGTGCACGGGCTCTATGTGACACAGCTCAGTGCACGGGCTCTATGTGACACAGCTCGGTGCACGGGCTCTATGTGACACAGCTCGGTGCACGGGCTCTATGTGACACAGCTCGGTGCACGGGCTCTATGTGACACAGCTCGGTGCACGGGCTCTATGTGACACAGCTCGGTGCACGGGCTCTATGTGACACAGCTCGGTGCACGGGCTCTATGTGACACAGCTTGGTGCACGGGCTCTATGTGACACAGCTCGGTGCACGGGCTCTATGTGACACAGCTCGGTGCACGGGCTCTATGTGACACAGCTCGGTGCACGGGCTCTATGTGACACAGCTCGGTGCACGGGCTCTATGTGACACAGCTCGGTGCACGGGCTCTATGTGACACAGCTCGGTGCACGGGCTCTATGTGACACAGCTCGGTGCACGGGCTCTATGTGACACAGCTCGGTGCACGGGCTCTATGTGACACAGCTCGGTGCACGGGCTCTATGTGACACAGCTCGGTGCACGGGCTCTATGTGACACAGCTCGGTGCACGGGCTCTATGTGATACAGCTCGGTGCACGGGCTCTATGCGACACAGCCCACTGCGCGGGCTCTATGTGACACATCTCGGTGCACGGGCCAGCTCAGTGCGCGGGCTCTATGTGACACAGCTCGGTGCACGGGCCAGCTCAGTGCACAGGCTCTATGTGACACAGCTCGGTGCACAGGCTCTATGTGACAGCTCGGTGCACAGGCCAGCTCAGTGCACAGGCTCTATGTGACACAGCTCGGTGCACAGGCTCTATGTGACACAGCTCGGTGCACAGGCTCTATGTGACACAGCTCGGTGCGCGGGCTCTATGTGACACAGCTCACTGCGCGGGCTCTATGTGACACAGCTCACTGCGCGGGCTCTATGTGACACAGCTCACTGCGCGGGCTCTATGTGACACAGCTCACTGCGCGGGCTCTATGTGACACAGCTCACTGCGCGGGCTCTATGTGACACAGCTCGGTGCACGTGCTCTATGTGACACAGCTCAGTAAATGAGCTCTATGTGACACAGCTCGGTGCACGGGCTCTATGTGACACAGCTCGGTGCACGTGCTCTATGTGACACAGCTCAGTAAATGAGCTCTATGTGACACAGCTCGGTGCACGGGCTCTATGTGACACAGCTCGGTGCACGGGCTCTATGTGACACAGCTCGGTGCACGGGCTCTATGTGACACAGCTCGGTGCACGTGCTCTATGTGACGCAGCTCGGTGCACAGGCTCTATGCGACACAGCCCACTGCGCGGGCTCTATGTGACACATCTCGGTGCACGGGCCAGCTCAGTGCGCGGGCTCTATGACACAGCTCGGTGCACGGGCCAGCTCAGTGCACAGGCTCTATGTGACACAGCTCGGTGCACAGGCTCTATGCGACACAGCTCACTGCGCGGGCTCTATGTGACACAGCTCGGTGCACGGGCAAGCTCAGTGCGCGGGCTGTATGTGACACAGCTCGGTGCACGGGCCAGCTCAGTGCACAGGCTCTATGTGACACAGCTCGGTGCACAGGCTCTATGTGACACAGCTCACTGCGCGGGCTCTATGTGACACAGCTCACTGCGCGGGCTCTATGTGACACAGCTCACTGCGCGGGCTCTATGTGACACAGCTCACTGCGCGGGCTCTATGTGACACAGCTCACTGCGCGGGCTCTATGTGACACAGCTCACTGCGCGGGCCAGCTCAGTGCACAGGCTCTATGTGACACAGCTCAGTGCACGGGCTCTATGTGACACAGCTCAGTGCACGGGCTCTATGTGACACAGCTCAGTGCACGGGCTCTATGTGACACAGCTTAGTGCACGGGCTCTATGTGACACAGCTCGGTGCACGGGCTCTGTGACACAGCTCGGTGCACGGGCTCTATGTGACACAGCTCGGTGCACGGGCTCTATGTGACACAGCTCGGTGCACGGGCTCTATGTGACACAGCTCGGTGCACGGGCTCTATGTGACACAGCTCGGTGCACGGGCTCTATGTGACACAGCTCGGTGCACGGGCTCTATGTGACACAGTTCGGTGCACGGGCTCTATGTGACACAGTTCAGTGCACGGGCTCTATGTGACACAGTTCGGTGCACGGGCTCTATGTGACACAGTTCGGTGCACGGGCTCTATGTGACACAGCTCGGTGCACGGGCTCTATGTGACACAGCTCGGTGCACGGGCTCTATGTGACAGTTCAGTGCACGGGCTCTATGTGACACAGTTCAGTGCACGGGCTCTATGTGACACAGTTCAGTGCACGGGCTCTATGTGACACAGTTCAGTGCACGGGCTCTATGTGACACAGTTCGGTGCACGGGCTCTATGTGACACAGTTCGGTGCACGGGCTCTATGTGACACAGTTCGGTGCACGGGCTCTATGTGACACAGCTCGGTGCGCGGGCTCTATGTGACACAGCTCACTGCGCGGGCTCTATGTGACACAGCTCACTGCGCGGGCTCTATGTGACACAGCTCACTGCGCGGGCTCTATGTGACACAGCTCACTGCGCGGGCTCTATGTGACACAGCTCACTGCGCGGGCTCTATGTGACACAGCTCACTGCGCGGGCTCTATGTGACACAGCTCACTGCGCGGGCTCTATGTGACACAGCTCACTGCGCGGGCCAGCTCAGTGCACAGGCTCTATGTGACACAGCTCAGTGCACGGGCTCTATGTGACACAGCTCAGTGCACGGGCTCTATGTGACACAGCTCGGTGCACGGGCTCTATGTGACACAGCTCGGTGCACGGGCTCTATGTGACACAGCTCGGTGCACGGGCTCTATGTGACACAGCTCGGTGCACGGGCTCTATGTGACACAGCTCGGTGCACGGGCTCTATGTGACACAGCTCGGTGCACGGGCTCTATGTGACACAGCTCGGTGCACGGGCTCTATGTGACACAGCTCGGTGCACGGGCTCTATGTGACAGTTCAGTGCACGGGCTCTATGTGACACAGCTCGGTGCACGGGCTCTATGTGACACAGCTCACTGCGCGGGCTCTATGTGACACAGCTCACTGCGCGGGCCAGCTCAGTGCACAGGCTCTATGTGACACAGCTCAGTGCACGGGCTCTATGTGACACAGCTCAGTGCACGAGCTCTATGTGACACAGCTCAGTGCACGGGCTCTATGTGACAGCTCACTGCGCGGGCTCTATGTGACAGCTCACTGCGCGGGCTCTATGTGACACAGCTCACTGCGCGGGCTCTATGTGACACAGCTCACTGCGTGGGCTCTATGTGACAGCTCACTGCGCGGGCTCTATGTGACACAGCTCACTGCGCGGGCTCTATGTGACACAGCTCACTGCGCGGGCTCTATGTGACAGCTCACTGCGTGGGCTCTATGTGACAGCTCACTGCGCGGGCTCTATGTGACAGCTCACTGCGCGGGCTCTATGTGACAGCTCACTGCGCGGGCTCTATGTGACACAGCTCACTGCGCGGGCTCTATGTGACACAGCTCACTGCGCGGGCTCTATGTGACAGCTCACTGCGCGGGCTCTATGTGACAGCTCACTGCGCGGGCTCTATGTGACAGCTCACTGCGCGGGCTCTATGTGACAGCTCACTGCGCGGGCTCTATGTGACAGCTCACTGCGCGGGCTCTATGTGACAGCTCACTGCGCGGGCTCTATGTGACAGCTCACTGCGCGGGCTCTATGTGACAGCTCACTGCGCGGGCTCTATGTGACAGCTCACTGCGCGGGCTCTATGTGACAGCTCACTGCGCGGGCTCTATGTGACAGCTCACTGCGCGGGCTCTATGTGACAGCTCACTGCGCGGGCTCTATGTGACAGCTCACTGCGCGGGCTCTATGTGACAGCTCACTGCGCGGGCTCTATGTGACAGCTCACTGCGCGGGCTCTATGTGACAGCTCACTGCGCGGGCTCTATGTGACAGTTCACTGCGTGGGCTCTATGTGACACAGCTCACTGCGCGGGCTCTATGTGACAGCTCACTGCGCGGGCTCTATGTGACAGCTCACTGCGTGGGCTCTATGTGACAGCTCACTGCGCGGGCTCTATGTGACACAGCTCACTGCGCGGGCTCTATGTGACAGCTCACTGCGCGGGCTCTATGTGACACAGCTCACTGCGCGGGCTCTATGTGACAGCTCACTGCGCGGGCTCTATGTGACACAGCTCACTGCGCGGGCTCTATGTGACACAGCTCACTGCGCGGGCTCTATGTGACAGCTCACTGCGCGGGCTCTATGTGACAGCTCACTGCGTGGGCTCTATGTGACACAGCTCACTGCGCGGGCTCTATGTGACAGCTCACTGCGCGGGCTCTATGTGACAGCTCACTGCGCGGGCTCTATGTGACAGCTCACTGCGCGGGCTCTATGTGACAGCTCACTGCGTGGGCTCTATGGGACACAGCTCAGCAACAGAACATGGGTGTCTCTTTGTATCTCGGAGCTGTTCTTTCAGCTGCTCACCCTACAACACAGAGAGCCAGTCAAGTTTGTACTCTTTGTCTTTTCCTCTTTTTAAGACTGAAAGTAAACAATTGTTGTGACTGACACATGCAGACCTGCCCAGGAGGCCCCGCCCCAGTCACAATAAGAGGATTAACATTCTGAGATATTGCAGCAGAGCTGGTGAATTCAAATCCCACTGAACTGGGGGTGGCCAGAGGGCCTCGTGCCTGGCACACAGCATTCACGCCTCGTGCACCGGTTTTACTTCCTCCTGCACAGCTACGAAAACAAGCCCCCCCGCCCCCCTGCACACATACCCCAGGGCCTCCCTTGCCTCGAGGGCCAGAGACAGACCGTGCTCGCTGGGCTGTCTGGCAGAGCTCTAAGGGTCCCCGGATCCATAGAGGACTAGCTCATCCGGTCTGAGGTTTATGCTTTGCATTCTGGGACTTGTAGTGCTCTTGATCCTATTATAACACCGGGACTGCAAGACCTAGAATGCAACCCAGAATGCAAAACAAAACTCTGGACTGGGCTACTCAGACAGGGACCTGGTGAATCTGGGAGCTCTAGGGACATAAACAGGAAGTATCAAAAAGTCACCCTCAAGAAGTACAACACCTCAACCCTTCAACTGCCCCAGTATCATTGCAGCTTCAACGCCTTAACTTTGCCAAGGCCCTGCTTCAAGAAGATCCCCCATGTAACATCATAGTAGAATCCACAGCATGTGTGTCAGCTGACATTAACAACCCAGCACGCAGAGTCCGTGTCATGTGATGTGTTTGTCCAGTCCTGCCATTTTAGTCTCAACACTTTGCCTTCTGGTACTTGTGGTTTTGCTTTTCCTGATATGAATTTGGGTTTACATTTAATCATTTCAGTACTGATTTCCTGCAGGGATCCTGGAATAGTTCTTGCCTAAAATCACCCAGACCATAGACAGGATTTTAAAAAGAAAGGTGCCAAATACATGAAGGTCAGTGTATATAAAAGGGGTTAACCCATTTATACTACCTCACCTGGGTCATTCAATGCGGTATGAAAAACATGTGGTCAAGGTAGCAAGCAACAATTAACATTATTGTATAGTAGCAAAAACACTGCGCAAAATAAGGGTGGCTTGATATAGTCCACTATTGTATTTGTAAATTCATACAGTCTATCTTATGCAATTATTGTCAAAGCATTTGTGTATTTATACAATCTGTCTCTTGCAATTATTTTCAAAGCAATGACCGTGGAGCCATAAAATTGCTCATCACAATTAATATGCAATATTATACAGTGCTCTGGAAGTGAGGAAGGAAGGAATAGAGTGTTCACGTGTGGGTGGGGGACAGGGAGAGGTGATAGTGACATATATACATCAACATAGTTTGTTGTATAAGTTTCCGTGAATGATCACAATGTTCCCAGTATCGTAAATAACTAAATAACGCCCATAGTTAATTTGTATGGTGTCGCTACAGTTTGTATAGAAGTGTAGTCAACGTTTCGACCCCTCTAGTCAGGATAGGTTGTGGTCCTTGGGGTGGGGGTCTTCTTCAGGACAAAGGGAGCACTGGTATGGCAGGTGGGGAAAGAATCTACCACCACGCTCTGTTCTGTAGTTGGGCTTCCAAAAGCTCTTTGGTAGAGATGGCAGCAGTTCAGAGTAACAGATACACAGCATTAAATGAAGGATAGTTCAGTGGCAGATAAGCAGCAGCCTCCAGCTTGCTGATCATGGGAATAATCACCATATGCCTCCTCAGACGGCCACAGCTCACTGACGGAGAAAACAAATACATGAAGGTCGTCATTCAACTCCACAGCACCCCACCCCCAAAAAGTCCTGCTCTTACAAAAGTTAACCTTTTAAATTATATGTTTTGAGATGTTCATGACTCAATAAGCCTCACTGCTTCAGTCCTGGGACAGTGGCTCTTTGGGAGACCCGCCGCTCCCAGAGGCCCACCGACCTACTCATCCGGCGACCCCATATATAGCAAGGCCAGTGGTCCCCAATATAAAGCCATCACCAACTCTGAGAGGAAGGAACTGAGGCAGCATGTGGGATGAGGGAGCAGAGGAGAGCCATAGCTATGTTAACTATTAAGTACCACAGGTGCAGTATTTACAGGTATAGGCACAACCCTATGGTGGACCTGTGATGTCACTGATCCCCTTTTTACACTAATGTGATCCCCAGTGTGATGTATCATTGCCAGACCACACAGCAGCCCCTCCAAGCAGCCTGACCACCATCCCCTCCCCACCCCCCTCTGTTTTGCGGAGATTAGCGTAATGCGATTACACATATTCGCATTATGCAAGTGTCATTGCCGATAATTTCCACGGGTGTGGTGGTAAATCGTATCCAAAGGGCGGTATTGCGTAATTAGTAGACGGACTGAAACAATATTGGAGGTCTTTGGTAGACTGCAGTAAACGTGCATCTGTTTCCTTTGAGAAATCAGATATGGAATATGTTGCAAGATGTCCAATGAGGCGTTCAGAATTAATGTGGGGTGGAAAAATCTCGCCCGCGATATGAGTGTGCACTCATCCGTCTCTGCTTGGGAAATGTCAGAAAGGACCATCTATGCAATACTACTACCTATTATTGACTTAGGAATTCTCAAATTTATTTTTGAGGCCTGAAGAAGTCCGAGTAGGACGAAACGTGTTGGCTACCTTGATCACTGTTCAATTGGCGTGTTTTTAAGAAGAATAAAAAAACCTCCTGTGATTCTGGGCAAATCACTTAATCTCCCCGTGCCTATCGTGAAAGTAACTGGAAATGTACCGTAACTGTGAATATGTAAAGCGCTCCGATACCCGATTCGGTTCGGGTCTAGTTCGCGCTATATAAAACTCTGCAAATAATGAATAAAGGATACATGAACACACACAACGTTTCTTCATGTGCTAATTGTGTGCTATGATTTGAGAACAATTACTGTTATAAGAGAAATAAAAAGTTTCCTTTTAAAATAAACCCAATTTAATCTATATTGTGAGTGCTGAACCACCATTAGCAGATGGTGGCCTTGTAGTCCATGAGATATTTCCCCAGTGAGCTGTTGCCCTGGGGGTGAGCTCTGAAGGCAAGGGGCCCCTCCCAGTGCCTTTGTCTCTTTCCCCAGCACAGCGGGTTATTGTAGCAGGAGGTTCAAGGTGGAGAGGGCGTGGGGTGGGGGGTACGTAAGGCAGAGAGAAAGCGAGAGGTGGTGCAGGGTGGATGGATGAATAGGTGGAAAGATGGATTGAGCCGGGACCGTGAGGGAGCAGAGCTGGTTGAAGCATTTTTAGCCAGAGCCGTTGTTGGTTCCCCTGTCCAGCCCTGGGGGCAAGCTTTCACCTTTGTGTGCAAAGGGTGGTGAAATGTTAAAATGTGGTTTTGGAGATCTAAGACTTTGGAGGACTGTAGAGGTATGAAGTTTCTCCCCTAAGGTGTCCACCCCTATACCCCCTCCCCATCTAACCTACCCCCCACTGCCCCAACCCCCAGCTTTTGACATGGCCCAGGGCGCCAATAGTCAGAGGGGCGGAAATAACGGTCTGCGTAGTGGCCCAATCAGCAAAGCCCCCACCTTAGATCCAGTGATGACGTCTGAAGTATTTTTAATAGTTGATGATGCTGTCGCTGTTTTTTTAGCACCCCATCAGCACCCTACCTTGTCTGCCCGTCTACCTCACTTCCTGCCACCCCACCTACCCCCCTCCCAACACAAACAACTTAGAACCAGTCTGAGGGAGCTAAATTGTGGGTGATAGAGGGAGGTGGAGGGGTGGGGAGACGTGTGCTCTGAGGCAAGTCCCTGCCATGATACGTCCAGCTAAGGCCTGGCCTGTGAGAGGGGCCTGCCCTGCTGCCTCGTTATTCACCAGCAGCAGCGAGGGGGCACATTTCTCTCTGCCCAGGGCGCTGGTGGAGCAAGGGCCAGCTCGGGCCCCACAAACGGACTCTTTTGTGCATGGCTCCGCGGTCCTGCGGCCGGAGACGGGTCAAGGCGGGGCTGCGGCTGGAGGGGTTCAGAAGCGTGTACAGCAGGAGGGGCGAGTGCAGAGGAGGCAGAGAGGGCAGAGAGGCCTGGCCAGGGCAGTGCGGAGGGGGCAGAGGGGGCAGAGAGGCCTGGCCAGGGCAGTGCGGAGGGCAGGAGGCGCGCAGGAGCGCAGCGTGGAGGTGGAGGAGGGCGCACTTACGGCTGTGGCGGAGAGGTCCCACAGGCATGGACCAGGCCCAGGACGAGGCACAGGCGGGGCAGCGAGGGCGTCCACATGGCGAGGGCGGCACAGGAGGGTCCGGGGCAGCTCTGGCCACGGATCGGCTCCAGGCCCCTATATACCGCGCCCGGTGTCCGGCACCCACGCAGGCAGACAAAGTCCGCTGTGGGGGATTACAGGGGTCGAGACTCGAGGCCTCACTTTAAATCCATAATCTGTCCAAGGCAAACAATGAGTTAATAAACTGCCAAGTAAACAGAACCGCTGAAAACAGCCCCCGAGGCAAGATCTGTGTGTTAGAGAACCTATGGACACAACGTATAGACGTGCACAATTACACATAGATGTATTCTATACGCTCCTTCAGTTAAACTTTCCTCTCCTGTACATAGCTGCCACGGTTTCAGATTGCTATGCGTGACATTTCCATAATTTCAGTGTAATTATGAGTGACATTTGAACGACCATGAGTGACACTAACTCACGAGCAACGTGAAGGAATAAAGACAGGAGAAACATAAATATCAGACATGCAGACTGAAGACCTGGTTGTTCAAGCAAGCGCACGATTAGATCACTGCTTTCCATCTCTTTCTTTTCTCTAGCGCCATGAAACCTCTGGGTGCCCCTGCGCTTTACAAATCTCGATCATCATAACATAACAAATGAGCAACGAGAAACTAAGAAGGTCTAAAAACTGCTGCAAAGCACCAAAAATGGAAGGGCACTCACGAGAGGCAGCCTGCATGACTGCAGTGATCAGTGATAGAAGGCAGGCAGGCACTGCAGCGGCTCAGAAGAGGATCTTATTGATATGATCATTCATGACCGCTCGCTAGCCTCAAAAGCTCATTTTATAGCACAGCAAGTCCGACTAGGAGATAACACCGTCAGTCACAGACTCAGTCACTTCCTGATTTTGTAAGCCTGGCAAGCTGGAGGGTATACAACGTTTACAACGCAACTTTTACAACGCACTACCATTACAACAAAACTTTTACAACGCAACATCCATTACAACGCATACATTTACAACGCAGTCATTACAACGCATGACACTACAACGCACACCACTACAACGCATACCATTACAACGCATACCATTACAACGCATACCATTACAACGCATACCATTACAACGCAAAACTTATCATCCAATACTTACCCTACTGTTGCACCCCCTGGAGTTAGAATAATAATTTTAACCCCTACACTATCCAACACTTACCTTATTTGCAATGTAATGTAATGCGTTGTAATGGTATGCGTTGTAAATGTAGAATGCGTTGTAATGGAATGCGTTATAAAAGTATTTTTTTAGAATTCGTTGTAAAGGTGTGCGTTGTAATGGATGTTGCGGTGTAAAAAATGCGTTGTAAAGGTATGCGTTGTAAAAGTGTGCGTTGTAACGTCATACATCCAAGCTGGAGCTGTGGCAACAGGCAGGCCCAGTCATAACCCTTGCACCGTGCCCATTCCATGGAAGACATATGTAAGCCCCCCCGCCCGCCTACCATCCTAATAAAGTTAGCCAACAATACGTGCATCTGTTGTGGTCGTTGTTGGCCGCAGTTTTATTAGGATTAAACACATACTGGTTATACATTTGTCATTTGCGAACTGCCGTTGGTTGGTCATAAATCATACAGGTCCTAAACCATCATGGGCCGCTTCTGGGCCGATACTCTTGTGGTACCTATCAGTTCGTGAATGGCACCCCAAGCCAGTTCCTTTTGTTAGTCCTTGGTAGTCCTCTTTGTTGTTTATTTCTGGGATCACCATTTGGTTGATCGCCCACGCCCTCTGCGTGTAGTGGAGGATAGCTTCTGGCTCTGGAGTTAGGCCCCCAGCTCGCTACCTTTTGCGCCCTGCCGTCCGGTGGGGTCTGGGCTGCGAGCGCCGTCTCCTTTTGCTAGTCCCCTCCTTGGCGCGGCCACCTCACCCTGCCATGCGGCATCCAAAAGTGAGTGGCCCTCATCCTGCACACCGCCTGTCTGTGTGTCTCCTTAGCCAATCCTTGCACCAATTTCCGCCACGCCGCAGGGAGGCTCACGTCTTTCTGCGGCACCCCCCACGCAAGCCAAAGTGTGTTTTTTTGGGGGGATCCCTTTTTTTATGTGCAACCTGCAAGAGCCATTGCGCCCCACAGGTTGTCCCAAAGCACCCGCATCCCTCTGTCAGAGAGTTGTACCCAGTCTGGCCTGTATAGTTCCGGGCGTCCTTGGTGGATTAGGCCATGTCTGATGGATTCCAAACCGTTGGTCTTGCAGAATTTGTGCAATGCAATGTTCAGCTTTCTCCTGGCGTTAACCACCGCTTTATTGGACTCTGCGCCCCTCCAATGCCTCCTGCTGATCATCTCGGACCATATGATCATTGTGCCACCGAACCATTTGGCTGCCCTGGTGAGGTCAGTCTGGATGGCCTGCCCCAAAGCTTTTCGCCCCATTTGAGCCAAGTCGTTGCCGCCGAGGTGGATGATCAGGACGTCTGGATGCCACGCTGAGCCTGCCAGTAGGTTGTGGAGCGTTGCCGGCAGGTGATTCCATTTCATCCTTGGCTGCCCCAGCCAGCGGATGCATGTGGCTTTGGGCTTGTCCTGTGACCAGACTGCTGCCACCATTTCTCCATCCTGGACACGAAAGAATGTCCCGCTACCCATACCAGCTGGGGGCATCTTCCTGCTGAAAAAGGAATTTGGGAAAAGAAAAAAAAAAAGAAAAAAGAAAAAAAATCAGGTGGCCTGCTGTGCACCGTGTCTTTTTCTGCAGCCGAGGGCGAGGAGGGAGGTGTTTACCGATACCCTGCCGTGCGGCATTCCAAGGTCACCCTGCTTGCTACTCACCCTGCCGTTCGGCATCCCTAAGTGACTGCCCCCCCCTCCTGCCTGTTCTGTACTACAAAAGCAGAGGCCGGATGTACGTCTTGTAGGCCCGGGACCGCCATCTGCCGACGACCTGAATTCTTTCCTCCGGCATGCCATGCCGAGGTGGCTGCGCCGATTCTAAATGAATGGGAAGCAAAGGACTCCGGGTGGAGCCCGGCCTTCGCGAGGCCCTGACGCATTATTGCAGTGAATTGGAACTTGCTTAGGTTGCTGCCATCCAGGTGTTTGAAGAGCAGACCTTCGCCCGCCGGGCGGGCCACCATGTATTTCACCAGACAGCATACCGCACAGAACCTAGCATCCGGAACAGTGGCGTAACGAAACTTGAGGGGGCCCCCCTGCAAAACACATGGAGGGGGCCCCCCCCGGTGGCCCGGCCCACCACCTACCACTTTGCCCCACCGCCCAAAAATCTGGCATATTTCGATTTGAAACCTCCAACATTTAAATTAAATACCTCTATATTGTCTTTCTCAAAGTTCCAATGAGAAAGTGGGAAACCCTCTTACCATATAAGGTACACCATTTGTAACAATAATGTCAAAAGCAGATTATTTAACTGAGGCAGCATTCAGAACAATGCCAAGGAGCGATCCTATTGTTTCAGGAACTGCAGCAATAAGAACCATGCCAAGGAGCGATCTCATTGTCTCAGGAACGGCAGCAATCAGAACAATGCCGAAGAGCGATCCTATTGTCTCAGGAACTGCCTATGGCTGAAGAATAACTATGAAGGGTCTGAATTAGAATTGATATTAATGGACAATAACATGAAACTTTGAAAGACAAACCCAAACCTGGAATTCCATAAAAACTCGAGTGACAACCAGTGGTGGCTGGTGACATTTGAAAATGTTGGGGCGTAAACGTTGGGTAGGAGAGCACCATGGCGAGTGAGCGCAGCAAGCGAGTCTGAATCATTAAAAGGGGGCTCGGGGGTGCTCCCCCTGAGAACATTTTGAAAAAGAGTGGGTAAATGGTGCATTTTTAAGCAAATGTGAGAAGCAAGAAGGTTAATAGAGCAATTGTGAAAGTGCAGTTATTACATTAATAAAGGGATGTCATATAACAACAACATGGTGGCTGCTTATTCAGTATCACCAGAGAGCTTCATAAGAGACTTCAAGATACAATGCAGAGAACCTCACAGATTTTTAAAATTTAAACTGCAAACAACT
The DNA here is from genome assembly GCF_964261635.1 of Lissotriton helveticus. Lineage (NCBI taxonomy): Eukaryota > Metazoa > Chordata > Amphibia > Caudata > Salamandridae > Lissotriton > Lissotriton helveticus. Next base: position 48,759,406 of record NC_136068.1, on the reverse strand, counting down.
AAACAAACAACTAAACAGAAACATTCAAGAAGAAATATTATGATTAACGTATTGTTCACTTTCTGTAGACAAAATCTAGAGAAGTAGTCACTCTGCATTTCAAAAAGTTATATAGCGTGAACACGACCCGAAAGTATTAGCGCGGCTGGCTTTACATGAGCGCGCCAGTCAGTACACACGGAGGACACAATCAGTATCAGTCAGTGTCCTCCCTCCAGTCCTCATACACACAAAGTCAAGAACTGACTGGCGCGCTCGTTTAAAGCCAGCTGCGCTAATACTTTCAGGTTGCGTTCCCGCTATATAAACATTTACACTTTTGAAGCACTTCAAAGAGTGTGTTAACAAAAAAGTATTTAGTTCATTTCATCATGGACTTTGCGAACTCAGTAACAGTGTTAATAGTGAGTTTGCAAAGTCCACAATGGAACGAAATACACAGGGACTCACTGGAAAGAACTACATATGTTTTTATTAGGCACAGGGAGATTCATGATTTTTCCCCAATCCCCAGTATCACAGGATGTTGAGCCAACAACGCCACGCTGACCTTCTCGAACCACACAAACCCAATATTGAAAAAAGCAAAGGAAAGTTGTATTTAAAACATCTGTTCAAGCATCATTTAATGCTATCAGGGCAAGACTCTACAGAACAGAGCTGGTTTTATCAGGGTGCCCCCTGAAAGTCTGGGGCCCTGGGCCGGAGCCCACTTTGCCCATGCTTCAAAAAGTCTCTGGATGGCATCTGACAGTCTTTTTTGGAGCACCTTCCCTCCTCCTTTTCCATGAATTCCCTCACTACACTCACCAACAATGCACCTCATCTCTCTATGGCGCCTTTCTGACAAACATTTCATTTTGTTATAGCGCTACTCATAGTTTACTTACACTTAGTTCTATGATCTGCATGCTACACGTTCTTTGTAGCAGGCATATTAACCCTATGCACTTTGTGGGTGGTTGGAGTGCCCAATTGAGTGCACGGTGAGTGATGCGACAGTGTGAGAGTAGGGTAAGAGGAGTGACTGCAGGGTGATGAGGTGACCATATAAATTTGGGGGCGGATATAAGTGCAGAGTGGGATGAAAGAATGTATGGTTAGTGATGGGCTTGTTTAAGTGAGTTTGCAGATTCAGCAGTGAGTGGGACAGCTGAGTGAAGTGTGACATTAGTGCATGGCGAGTAGTGTGCTTGTGTGACGGCAGGGTGAGGTACTGGGTAACAGCGCAAGTGCATTGTGAGTGCTGAGTGATCACTGTGAGTGCAGGGTGAGCGGGTGAATTATGGGAGTACATGGTGATCAGTGAGTGCATTGTGATCGCTGTGAGTGAGGGTGAGCGTGAAAGTGAAGGGCGTGAATGAGGAGTGAGTTGTCTGAATGCAGGGTGCATTCCCAGACACTTGAAGTAACTCAGCATGTTATTGATGGCACCCTAGAGTTTTCAGATACAAGTTAAGCTATTGCTATTATGGCGTTAATCAGGGATCGAGGGTGGAGGAAATAAATCATGTGCTGATCCTGCAACAAACTTCCGGTCTTAGGATTAGGGTTGCCAGATCATTATTTTGATGTCCCAGATGGGACAAAAATAAGCAGTCACCTAAAGCCATATTTTCAGCACCTATCTCTATACTTCGAACAACAAATATAAATAGAAAGCACTTTTAATTGTGTTCTAGGGCTGCCTGAATGATCCATGACTGATAATTAAAGTGAACAAAGACAGGAAAGTCACATTACAAATCAATACATACTTTATTCATAATCCTATTTAGTGTCAAGACGAGGTCTTTCCAAGCTCTTTAAACAACACACTGCTGGGATTTTTCTTTTGGCAACCTTACTTTATATTCCTTTTCATGAAATGCATTCTCACACTACGGCAGTAAACGTAAAATACAAATGTAAGGAATAGGCAATGTGCGGGCCCAGGGGGTACTGGAACCAGAAAAAAACTAAGCCTTGGTAAACCAGTTTACAAACGTATGTAAATTTGCAAATGATCTCTGCCCTCGAGGCAGTTCCCTTCAACCCCCTTGCTTCTGGACCTGGAAGCTCAGGTCACCTGCACCCACCGCACACGGCACGCACCATTTAAATTATGAGGTAGGACTGTTACCAAAACCGGTGAGAGAGTGTAGTGCTGCCTGTGTGTGCTACAGGGCTGATGGGGCCCCTGGAGGCTGGAAAACGGGGGCTGCTGGAGGCATAACTGCCAAGGTTTCCGATTGCTTATGTGTGACATTTTCATAATTCAGTGTAATTATGAGTGACATTTCAACGACTAGGAGTGACACTTTCTAGTGTGCCAAATCAAGCAATGAAGACGAGGGAAACATAAATATCAGAAATGAAACCCATTGAAGCAACAAGAAACTCTAAGAAGATCTTAAAACTGCAACAAAGCACCAGAAATGGAATGGCACTAACGTTCCCTTACATAGGAGTGCTACATGGAGACTGTGCTTTCATGCAGCAGGCCCCAGAGTCAGGGGTTTGAGGAAAGCGGGAGGTGTGGGAAGTCTCCATGCATTGGGTTGCTACCTGGAGACTGTGTGTCACTGCAGCTAGGCCCAGATTCTGGGGTTTTGAGGGAAGCAGAGGCGTGTGAGAAGGCTGCATACACATAGCTGCCAAGAGTTCAGATTGAGTGACATTACCATGGATTCAGTGCACTTATGAATGACCCTCAACTGCCAAATGTGTGACACTTAGTGTGACATTTTCCTGCGAGCAAAACAAAGCAATAAAGTGCTAGGAAATACATAAATATTAGAAATTATACCCCTTTAATCAATGAAAAGCCCTATAATATCTTTCAACTGCTTTAAAACATGTAATGGAAGGGTAAAATACTGATACAAAACTATTTGTCTACCAAGAACACAGAAAAGTAAAGCAATCATCACCATAAAATGTCTTACACCCAGATGCTATTGAATTTTATTGCGTCCTATTAGCACAGTGAAGTACGTGCTGCTGAGATCGAAAAAACACAGGGTTGATATGTTGATGTTCCAGACAGTAAAAGAAAAGGCAAAATCACAGCTGGTACATATTTTTACCATTTATCCTTATACTTCACACATATAAATAGAAAGCACGCTTAAATGTGTTCTGACCAAATCATACTTAAAGTAAATAAACACAGAAATTGCACATTACAAATTAGTAAATACGATTTTGTTTCCTGTTCGAATAAGGTATGTCGAGGATCCAGGCCTTTGCAGACTCTTAAAATAACAATAAATGGCCGGGAATTTTCTCTTGGAAAGGTATGAACTCTGAATGCATGACTCACCCGAGTGCTGCCATTCCAGACCTGCAGTTTAAAACTGTCTCAGAGCACACGGTGAGCCACTGGCAGCTCTCCTCAACATAGCTGCCAAGGTTTCAGATTGCTTATGAGTGACATTTTCATAATTTCAGTGTAATTATGAGTGACATTTCAACGACTTTAAGTGACACTTTCTTGCGAGCAAAATTAAACATGATGACAGGCTTTAAGCATCAGGTTATGCTTTGTTTGACCATGGTACCAGAAGTCAGACTGTCAATCCCTAGCTCCCTGTGCTCAAATTGTTCTCTTTCTCCCACAGCCAGTCAGAGGTAGCAGATATGAGCACAGGGACACGCACATGCCTGATTATAGGCAGCGTATACCACCCCAAAGCAAGTTTTTCTGGTCTCTGGCCATGCAATGTTAGATCACCAAAACTTTTAAATCTAAACACGCTTGTGTATGTATTAAGCAGGTAAAAGGTTAAAACGGTGGACACAGGCTTTACGGAGTGATTGTGAGGATGGCATGACACTGTTGTATGCATTGTTCATTGTAAATGCTGCATAAACATCACGTGTTTCAACATCCACTCTAGAGCATCACATTGCATATAGCGAGTCATTACTTGAATAAACTATGTTGCATGTACATAACTGTTTTATTCTATTAACTGTGAGCGTGCCATAACTCAAGAATTTAAATGTTGCACATAGGAAAACAGCACACAAGGAGTATCTCACATAAGCAAACTAAAACATGGCAGTTAACTCTAGTTTTAAATCTGTAATAGGCACAGTCATATGTTCACATCTCCCTACTTCCTTCGGTTGTAGCTATAGCTGATGCACCTCAACAACACACCTGGTCAGCTGCCCCAAAAATGAAGTGACACAGTCAGCTGACTCATGGACACAGCCGCCGACAGGCACTTAAAAAGGCTCACGGCAGTCAATGTGAGCTGGCAGCCATGGCACTGTAGTATATTAAAACGAGTCTCTTCAACCCTAATAAAAATTATGATTATCCCAAAAGCGTTTTGCGCTACTTGCCCAGCCCTGCAAACAGCAGCACGGATATGTTGCCTACATTTAAAAGTAAGAGAGCCAATACAGCTGACTCGTGGACAAGTAGCTGAACACTAGACAGCTGAGGCACATAGGCCACTCACAGCAAGCACCATTATTTAACATTACTCCTCGACTCACAGACACCAAAAAAGAATCAAACCCTGGCCCGCCGCCTCCCCCTTACCTCGGACGCACAGAACACACCACAGCAGGGCTGACACAAAGAGCTATCCAATGCTGCTCTGCTGCAAGACGCCGCTGGCAGGCACCTGCCACCTACTGTGTGTGAACTTCTGCTAGAGGGCCCTGGCAGGCAGGTGATCAGGATCGCGCTGCAACTGCGAATTTAAAACCAATACTATTGCAAAACAAATAGCAGAGAGATTATACAGACTTCAGGGGGCACTGGGACACACACTTACTTTGCGAGGCTCACTGCAGCAATTTGGTAAAGGGCCGCCTCGTGCTGGACCCTGCAGGCCCCGTCGGTGACCGTGACGGACTTACTTTGCTTCGGAGTTCGGTTCGGACAGTCACACTCGAGTCCTGAGCGTGGGCGGGCCTGGCTTTTTGTCTTCGACTTCGAGATGAGTTCGAATCGAAGTTCGTTGTTCAGTTCTTTGTCTTCTGACTTCTTCACTATGGCTATGCGAGCGCGCCCCCTGCCCTGGCCACACGTGACGCCACACCTCACACCTGACCCAGTGTCAAACTGCTTATTGGGCCGCCGACAGTGTTGTACCCCTGTGTAGTGTTGGGGAGGGCCCTAGGCCCGCATGGTAGATAGCAGCAATGACATGCACACAGACACCAGTTAGGGGTAGTGGGAATGGCCACGAGCACGTGCGCTCGGCCCCTTTTATTGCCAGCGTCATGCGACACCATGACGTCTGTGGTGGGTGGGTGTAACGTGTAATACAAACACTCTTGAACACTAGACCGTGTTCATGCTAGGCCTCTACATCCTGGGCCCAGGGCCTGCTGCCTGGCATTTGTCACCACTCACCAGCAGCACGCCCCCCACACGGCACGCGCATACGCGGCGCGGAACGGAACGTGAAAGAAAGTCTACTCTGTCCACAGTCCTCCCTGTCCGCCATTTCATAGATTCGAGTGAGTGGCAGTGGCGGCTCAGTGTTATAAATGCTCACAGTGGTCACATCACGCCCCGGCTGGGGCCCCCCACCATTTCGGACTTGCTCTCTCGGGGGCCTGCACCATTTCGAAGACTCGGGCCTGGCCTGCCTGCACCATTTTGTAGACTCCTCTCTCCCAGTCCCACAGGGGCCCCAGCCGGGCCCGCACCATTTTCAAACACTCGCAGGGGCCCCGGCCGGGGCCCCCGCGGCCCGAACCATTTCAAAAGTCCGCACTGCGCAACATTTTAGAGCCACAATTATAGATGTATTGTAATAATTGTATGACGTGAGGAGGGGCCCGGCCGGGGCCCCCAGGAGCGCGAGGCCCCCCCGCAATGCGGGGCCTGCGGGGGCTTGTGTTACGCCCCTGATCCGGAATGCATTGCAATCGTATAACCGTGCCCTTTCCAGCCTTGTCAGTTTTTGACTTTAAGAGTATCTCGACTGCCCCCCCCAGGGGCCTAATGTCGGTGGCCTGGAGACACCATTGGCCGGGCCCAGTTTGTTAGGCGCCACCAGCTCGCTGATGCGAAAGGCGCCGAAAAATGCCGTGGTAAATGCTGCCCTAAAAAGTTGCAGCGCGAAGCTGTCCTTTGTGATCCATACTAATGCTTCTAGTAGCTGGCCCAGTTTATTACAATCAACGGGGCGCCTGGTGTCTGCCCTTATCCCTTCAGCTCTTCTCCACCCTTTAATTGCTGCCTTGAGGTATAGGGAAGCTGTGGGATCCTCCCGTGTGGATGTTAGCGAAATGGGCTTTGGCTGACAAATGGGCTTGCGCCCATGACCTTGTCTTTTTGTTAATGAATGCTCACTTTATAAATTTCTCCACCGCTGTCTGTGTCCCAGCCCTGTCGCTCAGTGACTGTACGCCACCAATCCTCACTGGGGCTGCATACTTCTTGTACCTTCTAGTTGCTTCAGGAGTTAGTGCGTGATTTACTAGTGCAGACAGTTCTATTCCCCCAGGTCCCACAGATATGCCGGAAAAGGGGTCATCTCCTTGTCCGCCCCTGGCACCAGCTCTCTGAATCGTTTCATCTGAGATCGTGAGAGGGCGTCTGCTGCAGAGTTCTCCACCCCTGGCAAGTGGCGAGCCTTCAGCTCCAGATTTCCCTCCAGCTGTCATTTAATTAACTGTCACGGAGCCGGGCTTCCTGACCTGGACGAGCTCCCTGACGCTGTCGGGCGGGGTGTGTCTGCTGACGTCTCTTCCTTTCCACTCCGTCCGCAGGATCCCTGTGACGTCTCATGGGCTTCCCCGGCCCTGCCTCCAGCTCGTCAGCTTCAGTATTCAGCCTCCGTGACGCTGGGGGCGTTCCCGCCGACTTCTTCTGCAACCGACCAATCCGGCGCCTGGACGTCATCCTCCGATGGCCAATCAGGGGAACTCGGGCCGTTTAAGGAAACCCCGTTTGTCTACTGCAGCGCGGACCCTTCGGAAACGGAGCGAGTAGAGGAGGAAGACGCCGCCAAGGAAGAAGAAGGAGGAACCGTCGTCGAACCGCTGTTGAGCCCCCTGGAGCCGAGAGTCGACAAGCCAGGAGGCCACCGTTTCTATGAGCCGCCCCGCCACACTTCCAAGGGAGAAGTGTGGCTACACAAGGTACGAGGGCGTTTCCAAGGGTTGTTTTCCTCACGGGGTGGGACCGGGTAGCCTGAGGGTGGACACTCTTGCCGTACCCTGTCATCCTGCGCCTAGAAACAGCTACAGATGGTGGTAGAACCCTGGTGTTCCCTCACTACCCTACCCCCCTCTCATTCTTTGTATATATCGGATCCTGGCCCTAACGTGGCTCTTTTCTGTTTTGTTTTCTCTTTCGAGTATCCATCCCTGGAGCAAGCCGGCCTTCTCTCTCCTCGAGGCACAGACTGGAGATGATGACCTCGACAGTTCGCCGCTAAAGGGACTCACGACCTGTGTTCATTATACTAAAACCTTGTTTTGCTTTAAATCCAACCGGTGGTAGAGAAACTCTTAATAAAACCCGGTTAAAGACACCTCTATATTTGTGGCGGCTCTCCTTCCCCGACCCCCATTCCCACATTAACTGTCGCATTAGCCTCAACGTGTCAGGGCACCTCGCTGCGCCTTTGTTAATGGCCTGTACTACCCCTTTCGGACCACCGAGTCAGCTTCATGTTTCTTAGCTCATGCTTCCATATTGTCAATGCTACTATTATTGGATAAAGCTCTAAAAATGTGATGTTATCCGTGATGCCTCGCCTGTGCCACTTCTACGGCCATTGGTTCGCGCACCATCTTTTTCCAAGGATTGCCCCGAACCCCAAGCTGCCCGCAGCGTCCGTGAACAGGGCTATCTGTCTGGCTGTCACCCAACCCGCTCTTCATATCAGGATACCATTAAAGTTTTGGAAGAAATCATCCCACATAAGTAGGTCCTGTTTAACCCCAGTCCCTAGCCGTATGTAGTGGTGTTTGTGGGTGATGCCTGATGTCAATTGTGTCAAACACCTGGCAAAGACCCTCCCGGCGGGGATGACCCTGGCCGCAAAATTGAACTTCCCGATCAGCCTTTGTAAGTCGCGGAGTGTCGCCTTGTTCCGGCCGCACAAGTTCCTGACTTCCACCCTGAAATCATCTACCTTTTCTTAAGGCAGCCTGGCCGTCCCGGCTATGTCTAGTTCTATGCCCAAGAAAGTAATTCTTGTGGTCGGGCCCGTTGCCTTTTCAGCTGCTAAGGGAACCCCCAGTATCCCAGTCAGTTCTTTAAATGAAGCCAGGGTATCCCCGCATGTGGCGGACGCTGAGGGGCCTGTAAACATGAAGTCAACTAAATAATTCAGTTTCCCGCCCCCTGGGTGTCTGTCGTGGAGGGCCCATTCTAGAAGGTGGCAAACTGCTCGAAGTAGGCACATGATATGGAGCAGCCCATAGGCATTGCTTTGTCCACAAATAGGCCCCCCTCCCATTGGAAGCTGGAGGGGTGAACGGGTAAGAGTCGGAATGCAGACTCAATATCTGCCTTGGCCATCAGTGCCCCTTTTCCTGTTGCCTTTACTAGGTCAATTGCATCATCAACTGATGCATAACCAACTGAACAGGCATCCGTGGCAATCCGGTTATTCACGGAGGACCCCTCCGGGAATGAGAGGTGGTGGATGAGTCTAAATTGGCCTGGCTCTTTCTTGGGGACCACGCCTAGCGGGGAGACCACTATACTCTTGGTCAAATGCTGAGGGAGGGGGCCCTCTACTCTGCCCAATGATATTTCTTTTGCCAGTTTGGCGCGCACCACCTCGGGTGTTGAATTGCTGATTTTAGAATGTTGGCCCTCTCCAAAGGTAGGGGGCCCGTGAATGGGATCACAAATCCTGCCTCAAAACCCTTCCTTAGGACAGTGGCATCAGCTAGGGTATTTATTCGCCAGGCTTGGGATCTGGCCAGCTGGCAATCTTGTAGGTCCATCAAATCCCCCCCCACCTGTTGTCTTGCCTCTAATGCTTCTTTTTCTCATCTTTTTTGTCACTTCTTGGCTCGCGCTTGCTCCGACATGCCACCGCCGCGTGCCCTCCACCGCAGCTTGAGCATGTGTGTTGAAATTTGCAGGCGGCGCCCCACGAGCAGTCCCCGGCATCGTATTTCCAGCAAATGGCCGTGGCTCCCTTAGGGGACGTGGGTTTCCCTTCGCAGTGTTTTGCCCTATGAAATGACCTACCCCTCCCTTGTGGTAGGAGCTCCGAAAGGACTGGTCGCTTCTTCCCGCCCAAGCTTTTACCTCCTTGGCCACTAGCATCTTATGTATAAAGCCCGACACATCTTCCTCATTCCACTCCATTTCCGGGTGCCTCTGCATTTTAAGCCTGAAACCCATGTCATATTCCAGCCAGGCATCCCCAGGAAACTGCCTCTGTGCCCAGTGAATATTGGCCTTGTAGAGCCATAAATCTGCAGCGCAGCGCGGGAATCTTTCCACTATGATGCAGGACAATTATAAATGCGTCCAGCCAATTATCAAAGTTCCTTTCTTTCCTAGCGCCGCGCCTCTCCCTTCTGTCCTCATCCTTGTCACAAGTTGTGAGGTCTAACCCCTCAAGCTGTATCTCAAGCAGGGAGAAAATATCTATAAATTCTTTACGCCATATTCTCTTTGACTGCCAGGGGGATTAGACAAGCTAGGCCGGTGGCTCTTGTGGTTAGCGACGCCGGGCCAGGGGATGGCCTGGTGTAGGGATCTGGCATAGGACCCTCGTGTGCTGTGGTACCTGCCGAACTACCGTACCCCCATGCTGCCACTAGAGATCCCTGTTCGCCCTGTGCAGTGTGCCCTATGTTTCCCTGTGCTCTCGCCTGTCGCGCCGAGCCCGGGTCCAGTAGGTGCCAGGGCAGACGTGATTTCTCCTCTGCGCGCTGCTCCTCTGCCCCTTGCCCTGTACCTTTCAGCAACATAGGAGCCAATGATTTAAGACACCCTTTCACAATGCTGGTCATATGCTCACCGTTCGCCATACTGCTGGAAGCCTTGCTGCGGTCCTCCGCCCTTGCTGGCAAGACCCCAGTCAGCCGTGCTCTCCTCTGGGACTTCTTCCTGGGGCTTTCTTCTGTGGCGTGATCTTGCGCTTTTTAGGCGATGAAGGGCCGGCCTCGTCTTCCCTTTGTGGGTCATCGCCTCCAGCCTGCTCCAGGTGTGGCTGCAGCCAGCTGTTGCCGTGCACCGCCGATACCTCGCGGATTTGCTTGAGCAGCTCTGCGAGCTCCTCTGGCTGACCCTCGGCCATAGCTCCTGACGGGGTGCTGCCGCCTTTGGATGCACCAAGATAATCTGTGCCTGGGACGCTGATTTAAAAGACTCTAGTCCCTGTGCCAGGTGCTGCTCGTTAGCTCTCCTGATCTCCTCTCTGCCTGCCGATCAGCAGCGCATGATTGTGTAGCCGAGCCGTCCGGCCCATTCCCTTTCAGGATCTTTTGTTTCTGCCCACCGCCAATGCTCTGGCCTGTCCGTGTGTTCCCCGCAGATCTCGCGGCTCCTGCGGCGCGGCTCAGGCGGGTGACGGAAGGCCCGTGTTGTTGGTGGGGGGGGGGCTACTCTCCGAGGGCTCTCAGCCGCTTGGTCGCGATGACCGCCTCTCATGTGGCCTCGCCATCTGGTTCCGCTCTGTGCTTCACTTTCTGGCCTCGCCACGAGGCAGACGCTTCTGTGGGTTCGCACCGCACATTCGTTCCTTCCGCTTGCTGCCGTAGTTGGTGGGCGAGCACGGATCTACCCCATGGCACCTCTGTAGGGATTCCTGCCCGTTCAGGCTTCTCGGCGCAGCGCTCTGGGTCCGTCGGCCACTTCTGGAACGAAACAGTTGGTCGGCGCGGCGTGATAGTTAAGGTGCGTTGCGCACCTCACTTTCCCCCTCGGCCGAACCACCCGCCGAAGAGAGACCAAGGAGGGAGGCTCCGGGTTACGATCTTCAGTGTCTTCAAGGTCCTCGATGTTCAATGGTACCATTCGCCCGGCAGGCCCACCGTGCTCCTTGTTGATCCGTCCACTGGTCAAGTCGTCGGACCCTCGTTCCCTCCGACAGAGCTTCGTCCCTTAAAGTTTCTTCGGTCCTCTGCAGAAATCCGTCGGTGCGCCGCTCGCCCTGCTCCACAAAGTTAGGAGCTACCTGGGCGAGCGGCGACTTATATTCACAACCTCTGCCACCTTGGGGCTCAGGTGGTGCCCCCTGATTGAGGGGTTCAAAACAAAGCGCTACCTGCCCATTGGTCGCCATTTGGCGCCATCGGGCACTCTCCCTTTTTGGCGGGAGGTACTTAAGCACTCTAGGCGCAGGTGTGTGGGCTGGAATGGCGCCAGGGGCTTAAAGGTTAAGAGGCTGGGCACTCGCCACGCCCTCTGAGTGACGGTTGATCGAGTTATCATCTTAATTACGGGCACCTGGAGAGGATCCAGGGCCCATGGATGGCGCGGCAGCAAGGTTGAAACTCCGGACTTGACTTGAACACTGACCTGCGACTGGCGAGAGAAGCACTAGAGGGCGGAGGTGCCAAGGTGGGCGCTGCCATCGCTGCTTCCCTTCTGGTACCTCGGGGGAGTGGGCGCTGCCATCGCCGCTTCCCTTCGGGTACTTCTGGGGAGTGGGCGCTGCCATCGCTGCTTCCATCTGGTACCTCGGGGGAGTTGTTACCCCCGTGGACAGGCAGTGCACGCCGACAGCAATAGACTCAAGTGTACATGTAAATGTGCTCACATATTGCATTGCAATACTCTAGTTGTGCAAAACTGCACGAGGTTCAGAAGTAATGATTAATATTTTAGTAACAAAATAAATACAAGCTTAAACAGTTAAAAAAAGCTAACTGAAATTCAATCCTCAAACATGCAACCAGGTGTTCATTTTTTGCCCCGCCCCCCCGAAACATTTCTGCAGAGGCCCACGCATGCTCCCCTTCTATCGAATATGTTGTAGAAGCATGACACGCCAGAGAGGCTGGAGCAGGTTTGGAGACTTGGAACCATTCTTTAGGGTACACAGACCTAGCAGGCTTCAGAAACCAGAGCAATCCCTTAGGTTGAGAGCACCTACAGGCTCTGGTTTTAGAAAGATCTGTCCCCTAGGTTAACATAAATACAGGAACTGGCTTTAGAAAGGAGGTCTGTCCCTTAGGCTGAAACACTTACAAGCTTTGGTTACAAGCTTTGGCTAGTAGTTCTATCCCTAAGGTTAACACAGGCTCTGGAAACAGGTTTTATCCCTTAGGTTAACACATGCACGGCCTCTGGAAACAGGGTTATCCCTTAGGTTAACACAGGCACTGTGTTGGACCTGGCCTCGTGGCGTGGTCCCCCCCGTTGCTCAGCACCCCGTTCTCCTAGCTCTGCACCCGGAAACCCCTGGTCGTCCTGTCCCTGTACGCCAGCTCCCTGCACGACCCCGCAACCGACGACCAACCCCGCATGCCCCGTCCTACTTCCCGGCTCCGAGCGCCCAGAACCTGCATCACCCCACAGGGCCCGGCAGCCATTTTCCCTTCCCGGGGTCCCCGACTCCCTGGACCTAGCATGACCCCGGCCCCAGCGAAACTTAGGCTCCAAGGCGCGCCAGTCCCGGCTGGGGGGTAAAGGGCTCCCCGAGTGAGATAAGACAGGGAGTTTTGATGGCAGCCCGGCCTCCCCTCAGAGGCCGGTTTCTCTCACACCTCTGGCCTTCCCCTGTGGGCCGGTTTCGATCGCACCTCTGGCCTCCCCGAGTGCTGGCTCCAGACCCTGCTGGGCGTCTGGGAATTCCCAGACGCATCTTCAAAGGGATCAAAGGGCGAACCGACGGACCTCTCCAACGACCAGCCCCCAAGGCATGAGACCTCCGCCTGCGAGGGTCCGGACATCAAAGGGCCACTGGACTATATCAAGGCCCATCCAACAACTAGCGGGCAGTTGTATCCTGGACAAGAAAGCCCTGCTGATCTAATCGGGGCTGACCCTTGGGGAAAACTGAACCCTCGAACTCTTCGAGCCCTGCTGACGCTGTCGCGGCTCCTTCTCGTAACACGGAACTGGAACATCGGAGCCCTGCTGATGCTGTCGCGGCTCGTCCTCGGAAGAACGGAACTAGAACATCGGAGCCCTGGTGACCTCGCCGCGGCTCGATCTTGACCTCTAAAGAGATATTCGTGAAACCTCCTGAGCCCTGCTGACGCGGCTCCTCAAGAACACCTCTGGATCGAGCCCTGCTGACCTCGTCGCGGCTCGAGGAGTACTCTGGTCCTTCTGGACCATCGACGCTACCAACACGACCTGAGTCGCCCCGAAGTGAGTGAAGCAGCCAGTAAGACCATCATCTTCCGTATCCCCCGGCACTAGGATTGATAGCTGTGCGCAGGGTACGCTTCGTACTGGCCTAAAGACTGAGACTGTCCCGCTTACCTCTTCCCGAATTCCTGAGACTTTACGATCCCTCGATCGCTTGTAAATACGAGTGCTGATTTCTTTTTACTGTTCATAAAGAACTTGTTACTGAAAACCTACGGTGTGGTGTCCGTTCGTAAGTGTGGTGTGAGCTCAGTGTGTACGATCCTAGACCCGAGAAGATTTCCAAAAAGCCCTGACAGCCTGGGTAGAGGCCGGGGCCCTCCTCCCCCCGCCAGAAGGAGACGGCGTAAAGGGAGGACCACAGACCGAAGAGCGCGGCCAAGAAGGTGAGAGAACAGACTCCCTGACGCGGAGTCCTAGCACAGAGAGGTCTGTCGCCGGAGGAGATGACAGACCGAGAACGCAATCGAAGCCACGAGCTAGAACTGGCACATCTTAAAATGGAAGGAGAGCTCAAGTTGGCCGAAAAGAAACTAGCCGTCGAGCAGTTATGGCTACAAGGGGAACTGGAGGAGAAGAAGCTCCAGAGGGAGCATGAAGGAAAGAAACTCCAGCTCAAACATGAGTGCAGCTTGAAAGAACTAGAACTCAAAGCCAGAAGCGAAGAGACTCGACCCCCGGGCAACAGCGAAGCCCCTTCCCCGGTAGAGGCCAAAGTACATATCCCTAAGAAGGTCGTGAAGGAGTATTACAAAGGGGACGACATCCAGCAATGGTTCAAGGCGTATGAGTCGCCATGACCTCCCACCGAGTGCCCAAAAAGGATTGGGGGGCCGGATTATGGGGCCGCTTCCTCAGCGAGGGAAGAGAGACACCATGCTGGACCTGCCCACCACCGTCATGAATTCCTACACCCATATGAAGGACACCCTGCTATCCCGATATGGGCTCACCCCAGAGATGTATCGACAACGGTTTAGAGACTGCAAGAAGATCCCCGGCACCACATGGGTAGAATATGTGAATTTCTACAGCCGGGCCTTGGAAGGGTGGATCAAGGGCAGCAAGGTGACCACTTTTGATGGACTCATTGATCTCATTGCCTATGAACACTTATCCACCAATTGCTTTGTAGAACTGAGACAGCACCTTCTGGACAGAAAGTTGGCAGACCCCCAGAAGCTGGATGTCGAAGCAGATCACTGGGTGAGCACCAGAGTCCCACGGGGGCCCGTGGGAGACTATGGCCGGAACGAGCAAGGATATTCCCGCCAGAGGGGGGGGGGGGGAGGTCAGGGTAGACAGAGGGGGTCCTAGGAAGGGCCCCAACGAAGCCCCCCCCCAAAACCAGTCCAGAACCTCTCCTCCCGCAGCGAGAGCAGGGTTCCCCCTCAGCTAGACCAGGACCCAGAATCAGCACAGCCTGTTACAGATGTCAGCAAACAGGGCACTCTGCCAATGACCCCCAGTGCCCCCTGCTCAAGAAACCCGCTGCTGCAAGTCCCCCCACGCGCCAGCTAGCCACAGTATCCTTGGAAGAGGAAGAGATAGATGACCCAGAGGGGTGGGAACCAGCAGCCATGACATTAGTCTGCCTGGGTGACAGGGAAATGGTCCCCGGAGCCCACTTGCCGGACAACACTGAAAAGTACTGACAGCAGGTGACCGTCAACGGGCACCGCATAGGGGCGCTCCGAGACACAGGGGCCAGCATTACTGCAGTAAGGTGTCACCTAATCACAGAAGACCAAATTATACCCCACGCCTCCTGCAGGGTGATCTCAGCTGACAATTCCGTCCGCACCTTCCGAATAGCTCAGGTTCCGTTCGAGTGGGAGGGCGTCTCCGGGGAATTACGAGTAGCGGTCTGCACCGACATGCCCGTGGACTGCCTACTGGGTAACGACCTGGAGAGCTCCCCGTGGAAGCAGGTAGAGCAAAGAACTCACCTGGAGATAGTGGGCCTGCCCGAGTGGGCCTGCGTGAGCACCCGATCCATGACCGCCCGACTGTCCACCCCCGAGGGGGTGGAACCCGAGAACCCTCACCCGGTCTCTGACGACCCGGAGGGCAGCGGGCGATCCGAAGTCCCCGAGCTTCCCCCCAGTGAGAGCGTTGACCCCGACGCAGATCCCCTAGGCCCTGTCGTCGAACAGACCACGAACTTGGACGACCTTCCTGAGTTAGCCCAGTGGCGCCAGGAAGGAGGACCTTCCCGAGAAGAATTCTGCCTGGAACAGACCTCCTGTCCTTCCCTGGTTAGGCTGCGGCAGCAGGCCGCCGCCCAGGCCGCCGGTGACCAGTCCGGCACCCACCTTGTCTATTGGGAAAACGGCCTCTTGTACAGTGAACAGAAGTCCGCCGAGCTAGGGTCAGCCCGGGTGCTGGTGGTACCCCTACGCTTCCGCGGCTTCCTCCTGAATCTGGCCCATGATGTGCCCCTGGAGGGACACCTGGGACAAGACAAAACCTACCACCGACTGGTCACTCACTTTTACTGGCCCGGCATGCGCTCCGATGTGGAGGCCCACTGCAAGTCCTGCCCCACGTGTCAGGCCAGCGGGAAGAGCGGAGGGAGGCGCAAGGCTCCTCTCCAACCCTTCCCCGTGGTCAGAACCCCCTTCGAACGGGTGGGAATAGATATCGTGGGGCCCCTAGACCCCCGGACCTCCTTAGGCCACCGGTTCATCCTCGTCCTGGTGGACCACGCCACCCGGTATCCCGAGGCCATTTCCCTCCGAACGGTGACGGCTCCCGTAGTGGGACGCGCCCTCATGGGGATCTTCTCCCGGGTGGGATTCCCGCGAGAAGTGGTGAGCGACCGAGGGGCGAACTTCATCTCCAAGTACATGAATTCCCTCTGGCAGCAGTGTGGGGTGACGTACAAGTTCACCACCCCCAAGGTAACGGCCTGGTTGAGCGAATCAACCGGACCCTCAAAGGAATGATCATGGGTCTCGAAGAGCCCCTGAGGCGTAAGTGGGACGTTCTACTTCCCTGTCTCCTGTTCGCGTACCGAGAAGTCCCCCAGAAATCCTTGGGGTTTAGCCCCTTTGAGACGCTCTACGGGCATCCCGTCCTGGGGCCCCTCAGCCTGGTCAAGGAAGGTTGGGAAACGGCGGACCCGGCTCCCCCTCCAGATGTGTTTCGATACATCCTGGCCCTCCGAAACCAGACTCGGAAGTTCCGAGAGCTGGCAGAGGCAAACCTTGAGGCCAGTCAAGAAGAGATGAAACGTTGGTATGATCAGAATGCCACTCTGGTCGAGTTTCAACCCGGGCAGCAGGTTTGGGTGATGGCCCCAGTGGAACCTTGTGCCCTTCAGGACAAGTGGACTGGGCCCTTCAAGGTGGTAGAACGCAAGAGCCAGGTGACCTATCTCATCGATGTGCAGTCCCCCAGGAACCCCTTACGGGTCCTCCATGTGAACTGCCTCAAACCCCACTTCGTGCGGTCCGAGTTGAGTCTGCTCCTCGCCACTGATGACGGAGCGGAAGAGGACACGGAGCCTCTGCCCGATCTCCTGTGCGCGAAGGAAAAAGATGGCTCCGTAGAGGGAGTGAGTCTCTCCTCCTCCCTCACCCCTGAGCAGCGCGAAGACGGTCGCCATTTACTGGGACAGTTCACTGACCTTTTCTCTCTCACCCCCGGCGTCACCAGCTGGTGCGTCCACGACGTGGACACCGGGGACAGCCCTCCAGTACGGCACAGAGCCTTCGGCGTCCCTGACAGAGTCCGGGCCTGCATCAAGGCTGAAGTCTCCAAGATGCTAGCCCTGGGAGTGGTCGAAGCCTCTGACAGCCCATGGGCCAGCCCCGTGGTCCTGGTTCCAAAGGCGGCCGCCCCCGGAGCGGTTCCCGAGCTGAGGTTCTGCATAGACTACCGTGGGCTCAACGCAGTCACCAGAACCGATGCCTACCCCATTCTCCGAGCAGACGAGCTCATTGACCGCCTAGGGTCTGCTCGCTATCTCAGCACGTTCGACTTGACCAGCGGATACTGGCAGATCGCCCTCACAGAGGGGGCCAGAGAGAGATCCGCCTTCTCCACCCCGGATGGTCACTACCATTTCTGGGTGATGCCCTTAGGTATGAAAAGTGCCCCCGCCACCTTCCAGAGGCTGGTTAACCAGGTACTGGCTGGGTTGGAGGAATTCAGTGCCGCATATCTAGACGATATCACGGTGTTCAGCTCCCACTGGACCGAGCACCTCCAGCACCTCTGGGAGGTGTTGAGGGCCCTGCAGAGGGCGGGTCTCACCATAAAAGCCAGCAAATGTCAGATCGGACAAGGGTCAGTGGTCTACCTGGGGCACCAGGTCGGGAGCGACCTAGTGGCACCCCTTCAGCCCAAGATCAATGCGATCGTGGCCTGGGAGGCCCCCACAACCCAGACGGAAGTGCGGGCGTTCCTGGGGCTCACGGGGTACTACCGAAGATTCATAAAGGGGTACGGCAGCATCGTAATCTCCCTCACGGAGCTAACCTCCAAAAACCAGCCAAAGAAAGTTAGTTGGACCCCCGCCTGCCAAGAGGCGTTCGAAGCATTGAAAGACGCCATGTGTACTGCCCCAGTACTGCAGGCCCCCGACTACTCCCGAGAGTTCGTGGTCCAAACGGACGCATCCGAACATGGCATCGGAGCCGTCCTATCCCAGATGAACGACAAGGGCCTAGATCAGCCAGTGGCATTCATTAGCCGGAGGCTACTCCCTCGAGAGCAAAGGTTGAGCACCATCGAGCGGGAGGCCTTCGTGGTGGTTTCGGCCCTGAAGAAGCAGAGGCCCTACCTCTTCGGTACTCACTACCGGGTCCAAACCGACCACCGACCTCTCAGGTGGCTAATGCAAATGCGAGGGGAGAACCCCAAACTGTTGCGATGGTCCATCTCCCTCCAGGGGATGGATTTCACTGTTGAGCACCGGCCTGGTGTCGACCACGCCAAGGCAGACGGCCTGTCTCAATTCTTCCGCCTCAGTGAAGAGAACGCTCAAGGGGATGGGTAGTTCTCTCTACCTTTCAGCTGGGGGGACGCGTGTTGGACCTGGCCTCGTGGCGTGGTTCCCCCCCCCGTTCCTCAGCACCTCGTTCTCCTAGCTCTGCACCCAGAAACCCCTGGTCGTCCTGTCCCTGTACACCAGCTCCCTGCACGACCCCGCAACCGACGACCAACCCTGCATGCCCCCCGTCCTACTTCCCGGCTCCGAGCGCCCAGAACCTGCATCACCCCACAGGGCCCGGCAGCCATTTTCCCTTCCCTAGGTCCCCGACTCCCTGGGCCTAGCATGACCCCGGCCCCAGCGGAACTTAGGCTCCAAGGCGCACCAGTCCCGGCTGGGGGGTAAAGGGCTCCCCGAGTGAGATAAGACAGGGAGTTTCGATGGCACCCCCGGCCTCCCCTCAGAGACTGGTTTCTCACACCTCTGGCCTTCCCCTGTGGCCTCCCCGAGTGCTGGCTCCAGACCCTGCTGGGTGTCTGAGAATTCCCGGACGCATCTTCAAAGGGATCAAAGGGCCAACCGACGGACCTCTCCAATGACCAGCCCCCAGGCATGAGACCTCAGCCTACGAGGGTCCGGACATCAAAGGGCCACTGGACTATATCAAGGCCCGCCCAACAACTAGTGGGCAGTTGTATCCTGGACAAGAAAGCCCTGCTGATCTGATCGCGGCTGACCCTTGGGGAAAACTGAACCCTCGAACTCTTCGAGCCCTGCTGACGCTGTTGCGGCTCCTTCTCGTAACACGGAGCTAGAACATCGGAGCCCTGCTGACGCTGTCGCGGCTCGTCCTCGGAAGAACGGAACTAGAACATCGGAGCCTGGCTGACCTCGTCGCGGCTCAATCTTGACCTCTAAAGAGATCTTCGTGAAACCTCCTGAGCCCTGCTGACGCTGTCGCGGCTCCCCAAGAACACCTCCAGATCGAGCCCTGCTGACCTCGTCGCGGCTCGAGGAGTACTCTGGTCCGGCTGGACCATCGACGCTACCAACACGATCTGAGTCGCCCCGAAGTGAGTGAAGCAGCCAGTACGACCATCATCTTCCGTATCTCCCGGCTCGAGGATTGAGAGCTGTGCGCAGGGTACGCTTCGTACTGGCCTAAAGACTGAGACTGTCCCGCTTCCCTATTCCCGAATTCCTGAGACTGTACGATCCCTAGATCGCTTGTAAATACGAGTGCTGATTTCTTTTTACTGTTCATAAAGAACTTGTTACTGAAAACC